>NW_028225179.1:75265649-75865649 GCF_052327205.1 Somniosus microcephalus
GGGAAGGGAGGGCGGGGGCGAGGGAGGGGGGAGGGGGGCGGGAGGGGGATGGGAGGGGCGGCAGGGGAAGGGAGGGCGGGGGAGGGGGTGCGGGGGAAGGGGGGGAGGGAGGAAGGGAGGGCTTGAGGCTGAGAGAACGGCCATGCCCGTTTTCCGGGGTAACCCTGCCGCGCCGCCCCGCTCTCGAAGCCCCAGCCGCCCCGCCCTCCGCTCTCCGAACCCGCCCCGCACTCCAGAGAGCCCCGCTCTCCAAGCCCCAGCCGCCCGCACTCCCGTTGCCGTGTTAACCCTTCCCGCTCACCAAGGCCGAGATCCGCACTCTCGAGAGCCCCGCCCCCCCCCCCGCCGAGCCGAGCGCGGAACAGAGTCTCACCTGCTCCTGCTGCGCGCGCACCCTGACCCTCATGGCTGACGCCGTTGCCCCGGGTAACGTGACACTGGGGCGGGGTGCGTGAAGAGCTTAGCAGCAGCCCAATTACCTGGCTCGGGCCTGGCTGGGCAAGAAAGGCCCAGGCTTTCAGGCCTAAGAAAAAAACGGGGAAAGGTAGGAAAAAGGAATCTTCAAGTTAGCTAAAATATTTACAAATGAGTGATTTATTTTAAAACAATTTAATAAATTCAATTTTATTTTGCTGGAAATGTATATTTGAAAAGAAAGACGCAGAAAGCAGGAAAAAGAATGGAAGCAAGATGGCGGCTACTCACCTCGGTTCAGAACGATAAGGCCCGCCCACACACGCACCGATTGGCCCGGCGGCACACGCCAGCAACCCCGGTGTACGATTGGTCGAGCTCGAGGTCACTCTGTCGCTAATGAGCGGATAATGAGATGCTAATGAGCGGAACGTTAAGGTTTTTCGGATACCGCGGGCGCGATTTTAGCCCGGCCGAAACGTAAATACGCTTAAAAACCGTTTTGGAAAGGTAAGCTTTCTTTCGACGTAACGCACGCGTAGGTACGCCCTGTAACTTTCGAGCGCATAGCCGCCCAGATGCACACCTGCTAGACAGACAGACAGACAGAAGGACAGACAGACAGATCGACCGGTTTATATATATAGATAAACATATTTATAACAATAGAATAGACTAATTGTATAACTAAATAGCACTGGAGCTAAACTTCAGTAGCTAACAACTAATAAATTCTTATGAACAAAGTATTGTCAAATACTACACTGACAAGGTTATTATCATGTTATTAAACAAAGATACTCACAGACATTGCGTTTTGCCTAGTATATAAGATGAGATGGCACAGGATTGAGAATCCCTCATGTGAGATTCTCCATAACTCTGCAGGTTCTTTCTGGAATACTACTTCCGGTCAAAACAGGAAGGTCAAATAACCTAATGCCATACACTAACTTCCACTAGAGGGTGCTATCTGCATGTAATAAGTCCAGAACAGTTGGGCTGACAACGCACTGCCCCAGTGCTCGGCTGTCACATCTCTCCCCCCAGTGCTGGGCTGAATACTGTCTCCCGCAGTGCTGGGTTGACTCCTCACTGCTCCCAGTACTGGGCTGTCACCTCACTGCCTCAGTTCAGGGCTCGTAACCTCACTATCCCAATGCTGGGCTCTCACCTCACTCCCCCAGTGCTGGGCTCTCACCTCACTCCCCCAGTGCTGGGGCTCTCACCTCACTGTCCCAGTGCTGGCTCTCTCCTCACATGCCCCAGTGCTGGGCTCACTCCTCACTCTCCCAGTGCTGGGCTCTCTCCTCACTCCCCCCAGTGCTGGACTGACTCCTCACTCCTCTAGTGCTGGGCTGTCACATCACTGCCCCAGTGCTGGGCTCTCAACAAACTATCCCAGTGCTGGCTGTCACCTCACTGCCCCAGTGCTGGTCTGTCTCCTCACTACCCCAGTGCTGGGCTGTCACCTCTCTCCCCCAGTGCTGGGCTGACACATCACTGCCCCAGTGTTGGGCAGACTCTTTACTCCCCCAATGCTGGGCTGACTCCGCACTATCCCAGTACTGGGCTCTCACCTCACTATCCCAGTGCTGGGCTGTCACCTCACTCCCCCAGTGCTGGGCTCTCACCTCACTGTCCCTGTGATGGGCTGTCACCTCACTCCGCCAGTGCTGGGCTGTCACCTCACTCCCCCAGTGCTGGGCTGTCACCTCACTCCCCCAGTGCTGGGCTCTCACCTCAGTTTCCCAGTGCTGGGCTCTCACCTCAGTTTCCCAGTGCTGGGCTCTCGCCTCACTTTCCCAGTGATGGGCTCTCACCTCACTCCCCCAGTGCTGGGATGTCACCTCACTCCCCCAGTGCTGGGCTCTCACCTCAGTTTCCCAGTGCTGGGCTCTCACCTCAGTTTCCCAGTGCTGGGCTCTCACCTCACTGTCCCTGTGATGGGCTCTCACCTCACTCCCCCAGTGCTGGGCTCTCACCTCATTGTCCCTGTGCTGGGCTCTCACCTCACTCCCCCAGTGCTGGGCTGTCACCTCACTCCCCAGTGCTGGGCTGTCACCTCACTCCCCAGTGCTGGGCTGTCACCTAACTCCGCCAGTGCTGGGCTGTCACCTCACTCCCCCAGTGATGGGCTGTCACCTCACTCCCCAGTGATGGGCTGTCACCTCACTCCCCCAGTGCTGGGCTCTCACCTCACTCCCCCAGTGCTGGGCTCTCACCTCACTCCCCCAGTGCTGGGCTCTCACCTCACTCCCCCAGTGCTGCGCTCTCACCTCACTTTCCCAGTGCTGGGCTGTCACCTCACTTTCCCAGTTCTGGGCTCTCACCTCACTCCCCCAGTGCTGGGCTCTCACCTCACTCCCCAGTGCTGCGCTCTCACCTCACTCCCCCAGTGCTTGGACTCTCACCTCACTCCCCCAGTGCTGGGCTCTCACCTCACTCCCCCAGTGCTGGGCTCTCACCTCCCTCCCCCCAGTGCCGGGCTCTCACCTCACTCCCTCAGCGCTGGGCTCTCACCTCAACTCCCCCAGTGCTGGGCTCTCACCTCACTCCCCCAGTGCTGGGCTCTCACCTCACTCCCCCAGTGCTGGGCTCTCACCTCACTCCCCCAGTGCTGGGCTCTCACCTCACTGCCCCTGTGCTGGGCTCTCACCTCACTGCCCCTGTGCTGGGCTGTCACCTAACTCCGCCAGTGCTGGGCTGACTCCTCACTCCTCCCCCAGTGCTGGGCTCTCACCTCACTCCCCCAGCACTGGGCTCTCACCTCACTCCCCCAGTGCTGGGCTCTCACCTCACTCCCCCAGTGCTGGGCTCTCACCTCACTCCCCCAGTGCTGGGCTCTCACCTCACTCCCCCAGTGCTGGGCTCTCACCTCACTCCCCCAGTGCTGGGCTCTCACCGTCACTCCCCCCAGTGCTGGGCTCTCACCTCACTCCCCCAGTGCTGGGCTCTCACCTCACTCCCCCAGTGCTGGGCTCTCACCTCACTCCCCCAGTGCTGGGCTCTCACCTCACTGTCCCTGTGCTGGGCTGTCACCTAACACCGCCAGTGCTGCCTGACTCCTCACTGTCCAGTGCTGGGCTCTCACCTCACTGTCCCAGTGCTGGGCTGTCACCTCGCTCCCCCAGTGCTGGGCTCTCACCTCACTCCCCCAGTGCTGGGCTCTCACCTCACTCCCCCAGTGCTGGGCTCTCACCTCACTGTCCCAGTGCTGGGCTGTCACCTAACTCCGCCAGTGCTGGGCTCTCACCTCACTCCCCCAGTGCTGGGCTCTCACCTCACTCCCCCAGTGCTGGGCTCTCACCTCACTCCCCCAGTGCTGGGCTCTCACCTCACTCCCCCAGTGCTGGGCTCTCACCTCACTCCCCCAGTGCTGGGCTCTCACCTCACTCCTCCAGTGCTGGGCTGTCACCTCACTGCCCCAGTGCTGGTCTGTCTCCTCACTCCCCCAGTGCTGGGCTGTCACCTGTCTCCCCCAGTGCTGGGCTGACACATCACTGCCCCAGTTTTGGGCAGACTCTTCACTCCCCCAATGCTGGGCTGACTCCAAACTATCCCAGTACTGGGCTCTCACCTCACTATCCAGAACTGGGCTCTCACCCCACTATCCCAGAACTGGGCTCTCACCTCACTATCCAGAACTGGGCTCTCACCTCACTATCCCAGAACTGGACTCTCACCTCACTATCCCAGTGCTGGGCTAACTCCTCACTGCCCCAGTGCTGGCTCTCTCCTCACTCCCCCAGTGCTGGGCTCACTCATCATTCCCCCAGGGCTTGGCTCTAAACTCACTGCCCCAGTGCCAAGTTCACTCCTCACACCTCCAAGTGCTCGGCTGTCACATCTCTCCGCCTGTGCTGGGCTGTCACCTCACTCCACCAGTGCTGGGCTGACACTAACTCCCCCAGTGCTGGCCTGTCACCTCACTCCCCCGGTGCTGGGCTGAAACCTCACTCCCCCAGTGCTGGACTGTCACCTCACTCCCCCAGTGCTGGGCTGACACCTCACTCCCCCAGTGCTGGGTGATGTGCCTCAATGAATCCGAGACTCGATGTTAACGGAGCAAAGCAAGGCTTTTTATTAACTCAGAAAGTAATAAACATTGGAGAAGTGTCTCTCATCCAGAGATCTGCTGTACTCCTGTGAGACACGCTGGGGCTTGCTTAAGTAGGGGCCAGGTATGGGCGGAGCCCTACACACAATACATTACAGGTAAGGAAATGAAACTGAAACTAAACTCCCCTGCTCTGTACCTCTCTCTCTCTCTCACTCTGTACCTGTCTCTTGTGATGAAATATGCCATTCATCAGGCACGCTGTAGTCTCTGTGTTTGATTGTGCCTGTGACTATGACAAGCAGGGGAGTTTAGTTTCAGTTGCCATTTCCTTACCTGTATTGTATTGTGTGTAGGGCTCCGCCCATACCTGGCCCCTACTTAAGCAGGCCCCAGCATGTCTCACAGGCAGTACAGCAGATCTCTGGATGAGAGACACTCCTCCACTGTGTATTACTTTCTGAGTTAATAAAAGCCTTGCTTTGCTCCGTTAACGTTGAGTCTCGGATTCATTGAGGCACATCAATTTTATTAACTCAATTTTCAACGCAATGGATCAACTCTTGAAACCCGAACATTTGGATTTGGACCCGCATGCTTCAGACGCATCGGCATGATTTGGACACTGGTTTAAGTGTATGGAATTCTTCCTGGACAATTCCGCAGCCATCACAGATGCTACGGACGCTGAAAGTATGAAACTCGGAATCCTGCGGAATTGGGTAAGCCACCGGGTTTACCCCCTCATCCAAGACGCCGCCACATACCCGGCCGCCTGTGACATCCTAAAGGCGCATTACCAGCAGCCTACGAACGAGGTGTACGCTAGGCATCTGCTCGCTACTCGCACACAGCAACCTGGGGAATCGCTGGATGAGTTCCTAGTCACCCTGAAAACGCTTGGCAAAGACTGCAAGTGCCAAGATGTAAAAGCCGCAGTGTACACTGACGAGCTTGTTCGTGATGCCTTTATCACAGGCCTCAGCTCCACTTACATCCGGCAGAGACTACTGGAAAAAACGGGATTGGACCTGAAACAGGCTGTGGACACAGCGCGATCCCTGGATGTGGCCCAGAGAAACTCGGACGCCTACTCTTCAGCCCGCGCCGCCACGTGTGCACCAAGGGCGCCGCCATCTTGGAAGGCATCTTCCCCGCCCGGCAGCCCGACACCGTCGGGGCCCCGCTCTCCCCCCAGAAGCCCTACGACAGCCGCGACGCGTCGGGGCTCCAACTGCTACTTCTGCGGGCAGCCAAAGCACACCAGAAACCTGTGCCCAGCAAAAGGCACCACCTGCTTTAAATGCGGTAAGAAGGGGCACTTCGGGAAGGTGTGCAGAGGGAACCCCGCTGGGAAACCCGCCACCGCCGTGTGTGCGCCGTGGGAGCGGCCATCTTGGACGCCATCTTGCCCGACCTCGTGGGGTCCGCCATCTTGTGAGCAGACAGCGTGGACGCCATCTTGTCTCGATCAGGGCCCTACAGTGGCATCGGTCAAAGTGGACCAGACCAGACCGCACCCGCTATCCAAATCAATGGTGGACATCGAGGTAAACGGGTGCGGGGTTAAATGTTTAATTGACAGTGGAAGCACGGAGAGTTTTATTCACCCTGGACTAGTACAACAACTCTCTCTAACGGTGGTCCCTGCTCGGGGCACCATCTCCATGACTGATAAAACCCAGACATCGACCATTATGGGTTACTGCGCAGTACAATTGTCCATTAACGGAACTGTATACGATAATTTTAAATTACTAATCATGAAGAGTCTATGTGCGAGCGTGATCTTGGGCCTGGACTTCCAGTGCCACCACCAAAGCATCACGCTCAATTACGGTGGGTCCCAGCCGCCCCTCACAGTGTGCGGTCTGGCTACCCTGAAGGTAAAGCCGCCTTCGCTATTCGCGAACCTAACTCCTAACTGTCAGCCAATAGCGACCAAAAGCAGGAGGTACAGCTGGGAGGACAGGCGGTTTATCGCGACCGAGGTGGACAGGCTGCTGAGGGAGCGCGTTATTGAACGTAGCAACAGCCCGTGGCGCGCCCAAGTGGTGGTGGTGAGGGGTAGCGAGAAGAAATGGATGGTGATCGACTATAGCCAAACGATCAACATGTACACCCAACTAGGTGCCTACCCGCTACCCCGCATATCAGAAATGGTGAACCAAATTGCCCAATACCGGGTGTTCTCCACCATCGACCTCAAGTCAGCGTACCACCAGGTCCCTATCAGACCAGAGGACCGCCCGTACACCGCCTTCGAGGTGAACGGACGCCTCTACCAATTCCTCAGAGTCCCTTTTGGGGTGACGAATGGGGTCTCGGTCTTCCAGAGGGAGATGGACCGCATGGTCGATGACCACCACTTGCAGGCAACCTTCCCCTACCTCGACAACATCACCATCTGCGGTCACAACCAGCAGGATCACGACTCGAACCTCGAGAGGTTCCTGAAAACCGCACAAAAACTCAGCCTCACTTACAACGAGGACAAGTGCATTTTCAACACCACGCGCCTCTGCATACTAGGCAGCGTGGTGGAGAATGGGGAAATCGGACCAGACCCCGACCGATTGCGCCCCCTACAGGAGCTGCCCCTGCCCAACACTCCCAAAGCTCTGAAAAGGTGCCTGGGGTTATTTTCTTATTGTGCCCAATGGGTCCCCAACTACTCCGACAAAGCCCGCCCCCTCTTGAAAGCATCCTCTTTTCCGCTCTCTGCTGAGGCCCACGCCGCCTTCAAAAGCATTAAGCGGGATATTGAGCGGGCCACACTACAGGCAGTGGACGAGAACGCTCCCTTTCAAGTGGAAAGTGATGCGTCTGACTTTGCCTTGGCGGCCACCCTCAACCAGGCGGGGCGGCCCGTAGCTTTCTTCTCGAGGACCCTCCAAGGGCCCGAGATCAGACACTCCTCCGTGGAAAAGGAGGCCCAAGCCATCGTGGAGGCAAAGCGCCACTGGCGCCACTACCTAGCCGGCAAACGCTTCACCCTACTTACCGACCAGCGGTCAGTAGCGTTTATGTTTAATAATAAACAGAAGGGGAAGATTAAAAATGATAAGATTCTCAGGTGGCGGATCGAGCTCTCCACCGTCGAGTATGACATCATTTACCGGCCAGGGGCCCTTAACGAATCCCCCGATGCCCTCTCACGAGGGATGTGTGCCAGCGCCACCGGGGATCGGCTACAGACCCTCCACAACGACCTCTGCCACCCAGGGGTCACACGGCTGTTCCACTTCATAAAGTCCCGCAACTTACCCTACTTGATTGATGAAGTTCGGTCTCTGACCAGGAACTGCCGCACTTGCGCTGAGTGCAAGCCTCGGTTCTACCGCCCAGATAGAGCCCACTTAATCAAAGCTACATGGCCCTTTGAGCGGCTCAGCTTAGATTTCAAGGGCCCCCTCCCATCAGTCGACCGCAATGTTTACTTCCTGAACATTGTGGATGAATACTCCCGTTTCCCATTCGCCTTCCCCTGCCCAGACATGACCAGCGCCACGGTCATTAAATGCCTCAACAGCCTGTTCTGCCTGTTCGGTATGCCGAGCTACATCCATACGGATAGGGGGTCGTCCTTCATGAGTGAAGAGCTACGCCAGTACATGCTGTCCAGGGGGATCGCCACGAGCCGTACCACCAGCTACAACCCCCAGGGTAACGGTCAGGTGGAGCGAGAGAATGGGACAGTATGGAAAGCAGTCACTCTAGCTCTAAGGACCAAGGGCCTCCCTACCTCCCGCTGGCAGGAAGTCCTCCCAGATGTGCTCCATTCGATACGGTCGCTATTGTGTACTGCCACTAATGCCACGCCTCATGAACGAATGTTTGTCTTTCCCCGGAAATCCACCTCAGGCGTATCCATGCCGTCATGGCTCTCCACCCCAGGTCCGGTATTTGTACGAAGGCATGTGAGGGGCCACAAGACGGACCCTCTCGTGGAGTCAGTGCACCTACTCCACGCCAACCCCCAATACGCGTATGTCCAGCACGCCGACGGAAGGGAGGACACCGTGTCCATAAAAGATGTCGCCCCAGCCGGTAATGACAACAACCATGATAACAACAGCAACAATGATCACAGCAACTCTTACCCACCCACTATTCTTTCATCACCCCTGGAAGAACATAGACCAACGGTGCCCCCACCAACTACCCCTTCAACAACCCTGGCGGCGCCCCCGGCAAAGACCCAGGAGGCCACCGGGGACACCCAGCCGACACCCGCGGCACCACAACAGCTACGTCGGTCACAGAGGACTACCAAACCCCCGAACAGACTAAATCTGTAGAAGGGGTGAATGTGATGAAATATTCCATTCATCAGGCACGCTGTATTCTCTGTGCTTGATTGTGCCTGTGACTGTGACAAGCAGGGGAGTTTAGTTTCAGTTTCCATTTCCTTACCTATATTGTATTGTGTGTAGGGCTCCGCCCATACCTGGCCCCTACTTAAGCAGGCCCCAACATGTCTCACAGGCAGTACAGCAGATCTCTGGATGAGAGACACTTCTCCACTGTGTATTACTTTCTGAGTTAATAAAAGCCTTGCTTTGCTCCGTTAACGTCGAGTCTCAGATTCATTGAGGCACATCAATTTTATTAACTCAGAAAGTAATACACATTGGAGAAGTGTCTCTCATCCAGAGATCTGCTGTACTCCTGTGAGACACGCTGGGGCTTGCTTAAGTAGGGGCCAGGTATGGGCGGAGCCCTACACACAATACAATACAGGTAAGGAAATGAAACTGAAACTAAAATAAACACAGGGAATACAGTGCCTGATGAATGGCATATTTCATCACACTGGGCTGTCACCTCACTCCATCAGTGCTGGGCTGACACCTCACTCCTCCAGTGCTGGGCTGACATCTCACTCCATCAGTTCTGGGCTGACACCTCACTCCCCCAGTGCTGGGCTGTCACCTCACTCCCCCAGTGCTGGGCTGGCACCTCACTCCCCCAGTGCTGGGCTGGCACCTCATTCCCCCAGTGCTGGGCTGTCACCTCATTCCATCAGTGCTGGGCTGACACCTCACTCCCCCAGTGCTGGGCTGACACCTCACTCCCCCAGTGCTGGGCTGACACCTCACTCCCCCAGTGCTGGGCTGACACCTCACTCCCCCAGTGCTGGGCTGACACCTCACTCCCCCAGTGCTGGGCTGTCACCTCACTCCCCCAGTGCTGGGCTGGCACCTCATTCCCCCAGTGCTGGGCTGTCACCTCATTCCATCAGTGCTGGGCTGACACCTCACTCCCCCACTGCTGGGCAGACACCTCACTCCCCCAGTGCTGGGTTTGCTCCTCACTCCCCCAGTGCTGGGCTGACTGCTCAATCCTCCAGTGCTGGGCTGAAACCTCACTGTCCCAGTGCTGGGCTCTCACCTCACTTTCCCAGTGATGGGCTGTCACCTCACTCCCCCAGTGCTGGGCTCTCACCTCAGTTTCCCAGTGCTGGGCTCTCACCTCATTGTCCCTGTGATGGGCTCTCACCTCACTCCCCCAGTGCTGGGCTCTCACCTCACTGTCCCTGTGCTGGGCTCTCACCTCACTCCCCCAGTGCTGGCTGTCACCTCACTCCCCAGTGCTGGGCTGTCACCTCACTCCCAGTGCTGGCTTGTCACCTAACTCCGCCAGTGCCTGGGCTGTCACCTCACTCCCCAGTGATGGGCTGTCACCTCACTCCCCCAGTGCTGGGCTCTCACCTCACTCCCCCAGTGCTGGGCTCTCACCTCACTCCCCCAATGCTGGGCTGTCACCTCACTCCCCAGTGCTGGGCTCTCACCTCACTCCCCCAGTGCTGGCTCTCACCTCACTGTCCCTGTGATCGGCTGTCACCTAACTCCACCAGTGCTGGGCTGTAACCTCACTGTCCCTGTGATCGGCTGTCACCTCACTCCTCCAGTGCTGGGCTCTTAACTCACTGTCCCTGTGACGGGCTGTCATCTCACTCCCCCAGTGCTGGGCTCTCACCTCACTGTCCCTGTGATCGGCTTGTCACCTCACTCCCCCAGGGCTGGGCTCTCACCTCACTCCCCCAGTGCTGGCTGTCACCTCACTCCCCCAGTGCTGGGCTCTAACCTCACTTTACCTGTGATGGGCTGTCACCCTAACTCCGCCAGTGCTGGGCTCTCACCTCACTTTCCCAGTGTCTGGGCTGTCACCTCACTTTCCCAGTTCTGGGCTCTCACCTCACTCCCCCAGTGCTGGCTCTCACCTCACTCCCCCAGTGCTGCGCTCTCACCTCACTCCCCCAGTGCTGGACTCTCACCTCACTCCCCCAGTGCTGGGCTCTCACCTCACTCCCCCAGTGCTGGGCTCTCACCTCCCTCCCTCCCCAGTGCCGGGCTCTCACCTCACTCCCTCAGCGCTGGGCTCTCACCTCACTCCCCCCAGTGCTGGGCTCTCAACTCACTCCCCCAGTGCTGGGCTCTCACCTCACTCCCCCAGTGCTGGGCTCTCACCTCACTCCCCCAGTGCTGGGCTCTCACCTCACTGCCCCTGTGCTGGGCTCTCACCTCACTGCCCCTGTGCTGGGCTGTCACCTAACTCCGCCAGTGCTGGGCTGACCTCCTCACTCCCCCAGTGCTGGGCTCTCACCTCACTCCCCCAGCACTGGGCTCTCACCTCACTCCCCCAGCGGCTCTCACCTCACTCCCCCAGTGCTGGGCTCTCACCTCACTCCCCCAGTGCTGGGCTCTCACCTCACTCCCCCAGTGCTGGGCTCTCACCTCACTCCCCCAGTGCTGGGCTCTCACCTCACTCCCCTCCGTGCTGGGCTCTCACCTCACTCCCCCAGTTCTGGGCTCTCACCCTCACTCACCCCAGTGCTGGGCTCTCACCTCACTCCCCCCAGTGCTGGGCTCTCACCTCACTCCCCCAGTGCTGGCTCTCACCTCACTCCCCCAGTGCTGGGCTCTCACCTCACTGTCCCTGTGCTGGGCTGTCAACTAACACCAGCCAGTGCTGGCCTGACTCCTCACTGTCCCAGTGCTGGGCTCTCACCTCACTGTCCCAGTGCTGGGCTGTCACCTCGCTCCCCCAGTGCTGGGCTCTCACCTCACTCCCCCAGTGCTGGGCTCTCACCTCACTCCCCCAGTGCTGGGCTCTCACCTCACTGTCCCAGTGCTGGGCTGTCACCTTAACTCCGCCAGTGCTGGGCTCTCACCTCACTCCCCCAGTGCTGGGCTCTCACCTCACTCCCCCCAGTGCTGGGCTCTCACCTCACTCCCCCCAGTGCTGGGCTCTCACCTCACTCCCCCAGTGCTGGGCTCTCACCTCACTCCCCCCAGTGCTGGGCTCTCACCTCACTCCTCCAGTGCTGGGCTGTCACCTCACTGCCCCAGTGCTGGTCTGTCTCCCTCACTCCCCCCATTGCTGGGCTGTCACCTGTCTCCCCCAGTGCTGGGCTCTCACCTCACTCCCCCAGTGCTGGGCTCTCACCTCACTCCCCAGTGCTGGGCTCTCACCTCACTGCCCCTGTGCTGGGCTCTCACCTCACTGCCCCTGTGCTGGGCTGTCACCTAACTCCGCCAGTGCTGGGCTCTCACCTCACTCCCCCAGTGCTGGGCTCTCACCTCACTCCCCCAGTGCTGGGCTCTCACCTCACTCCCCCAGTGCTGGGCTCTCACCTCACTCCCCCAGTGCTGGGCTCTCACCTCACTCCTCCAGTGCTGGGCTGTCACCTCACTGCCCCCAGTGCTGGTCTGTCTCCTCACTCCCCCCAGTGCTGGGCTGTCACCTGTCTCCCCCAGTGCTGGGCTGACACATCACTGCCCCAGTTTTGGGCAGACTCTTCACATCTCCCCAATGCTGGGCTGACTCCAAAACTATCCCAGTACTGGGCTCTCACCTCACTATCCCAGAACTGGGCTCTCACCCCACTATCCAGAACTGGGCTCTCACCTCACTATCCAGAACTGGGCTCTCACCTCACTATCCCAGAACTGGACCTCCACCTCACTATCCCCAGTGCGGGGCTAACTCCCTCCACTGCCCCCAGTGCTGGCTCTCTCCTCACTCCCCCAGTGCTGGGCTCACTCATCATTCCCCCAGGGCTTGGCTCTAAACTCACTGCCCCAGTGCCAAGTTCACTCCTCCTCACTCCAAGTGCTCGGCTGTCACATCTCTCCGCCTGTGCTGGGCTGTCACCCTCACTCCACCCAGTGCTGGGGCTGACAGCCTAACTCCCCCAGTGCTGGGCTGTCACCCTCACTCCCCCCGGTGCTGGGCTGAAACCTCACTCCCCCAGTGCTGGACTGTCACCTCACTCCCCCAGTGCTGGGCTGACACGCCTCACTCCCCCAGTGCTGGGTGATGTGCCTCAATGAATCCGAGACTCGACGTTAACTGGAGCAAAGCAAGGCTTTTATTAACTCAGAAAGTAATAAACATTGGAGAAGTGTCTCTCATCCAGAGATCTGCTGTACTCCCTGTGAGACACAGCTGGGGCTTGCTTAAGTAGGGGCCAGGTATGGGCGGAGCCCCTACACACAATACATTACAGGTAAGGAAATGAAACTGAAACTAAACTCCCCTGCTCTGTACTCTCTCTCTCTCTCTCACTCTGTACCTGTCTCTTGTGATGAAATATGCCATTCATTGTGCCTGTGACTATGACAAGCAGGGGAGTTTAGTTTCAGTTGCCATTTCCTTACCTGTATTGTATTGTGTGTAGGGCTCCGCCCATACCTGGCCCCTACTTAAGCAGGCCCCAGCATGTCTCACAGGCAGTACAGCAGATCTCTGGATGAGAGACACTCCTCCACTGTGTATTACTTTCTGAGTTAATAAAAGCCTTGCTTTGCTCCGTTAACGTTGAGTCTCGGATTCATTGAGGCACATCAATTTTATTAACTCAATTTTCAACGCAATGGATCAACTCTTGAAACCCGAACATTTGGATTTGGACCCGCATGCTTCAGATGCATCGGCATGATTTGGACACTGGTTTAAGTGTATGGAATTCTTCCTGGACAATTCCGCAGCCATCACAGACGCTACGGACACTGAAAGTATGAAACTCGGAATCCTGCGGAATTGGGTAAGCCACCGGGTTTACCCCCTCATCCAAGACGCCGCCACATACCCGGCCGCCTGTGACATCCTAAAGGCGCATTACCAGCAGCCTACGAACGAGGTGTACGCTAGGCATCTGCTCACTACTCGCACACAGCAACCTGGGGAATCGCTGGATGAGTTCCTAGTCACCCTGAAAACGCTTGGCAAAGACTGCAAGTGCCAAGATGTAAAAGCCGCAGTGTACACTGACGAGCTTGTTCGTGATGCCTTTATCACAGGCCTCAGCTCCACTTACATCCGGCAGAGACTACTGGAAAAAACGGGATTGGACCTGAAACAGGCTGTGGACACAGCGCGATCCCTGGATGTGGCCCAGAGAAACTCGGACGCCTACTCTTCAGCCCGCGCCGCCACGTGTGCACCAAGGGCGCCGCCATCTTGGAAGGCATCTTCCCCGCCCGGCAGCCCGACACCGTCGGGGCCCCGCTCTCCCCCCAGAAGCCCTACGACAGCCGCGACGCGTCGGGGCTCCAACTGCTACTTCTGCGGGCAGCCAAAGCACACCAGAAACCTGTGCCCAGCAAAAGGCACCACCTGCTTTAAATGCGGTAAGAAGGGGCACTTCGGGAAGGTGTGCAGAGGGAACCCCGCTGGGAAACCCGCCACCGCCGTGTGTGCGCCGTGGGAGCGGCCATCTTGGACGCCATCTTGCCCGACCTCGTGGGGTCCGCCATCTTGTGAGCAGACAGCGTGGACGCCATCTTGTCTCGATCAGGGCCCTACAGTGGCATCGGTCAAAGTGGACCAGACCAGACCGCACCCGCTATCCAAATCAATGGTGGACATCGAGGTAAACGGGTGCGGGGTTAAATGTTTAATTGACAGTGGAAGCACGGAGAGTTTTATTCACCCTGGACTAGTACAACAACTCTCTCTAACGGTGGTCCCTGCTCGGGGCACCATCTCCATGACTGATAAAACCCAGACATCGACCATTATGGGTTACTGCGCAGTACAATTGTCCATTAACGGAACTGTATACGATAATTTTAAATTACTAATCATGAAGAGTCTATGTGCGAGCGTGATCTTGGGCCTGGACTTCCAGTGCCACCACCAAAGCATCACGCTCAATTACGGTGGGTCCCAGCCGCCCCTCACAGTGTGCGGTCTGGCTACCCTGAAGGTAAAGCCGCCTTCGCTATTCGCGAACCTAACTCCTAACTGTCAGCCAATAGCGACCAAAAGCAGGAGGTACAGCTGGGAGGACAGGCGGTTTATCGCGACCGAGGTGGACAGGCTGCTGAGGGAGCGCGTTATTGAACGTAGCAACAGCCCGTGGCGCGCCCAAGTGGTGGTGGTGAGGGGTAGCGAGAAGAAATGGATGGTGATCGACTATAGCCAAACGATCAACATGTACACCCAACTAGGTGCCTACCCGCTACCCCGCATATCAGAAATGGTGAACCAAATTGCCCAATACCGGGTGTTCTCCACCATCGACCTCAAGTCAGCGTACCACCAGGTCCCTATCAGACCAGAGGACCGCCCGTACACCGCCTTCGAGGTGAACGGACGCCTCTACCAATTCCTCAGAGTCCCTTTTGGGGTGACGAATGGGGTCTCGGTCTTCCAGAGGGAGATGGACCGCATGGTCGATGACCACCACTTGCAGGCAACCTTCCCCTACCTCGACAACATCACCATCTGCGGTCACAACCAGCAGGATCACGACTCGAACCTCGAGAGGTTCCTGAAAACCGCACAAAAACTCAGCCTCACTTACAACGAGGACAAGTGCATTTTCAACACCACGCGCCTCTGCATACTAGGCAGCGTGGTGGAGAATGGGGAAATCGGACCAGACCCCGACCGATTGCGCCCCCTACAGGAGCTGCCCCTGCCCAACACTCCCAAAGCTCTGAAAAGGTGCCTGGGGTTATTTTCTTATTGTGCCCAATGGGTCCCCAACTACTCCGACAAAGCCCGCCCCCTCTTGAAAGCATCCTCTTTTCCGCTCTCTGCTGAGGCCCACGCCGCCTTCAAAAGCATTAAGCGGGATATTGAGCGGGCCACACTACAGGCAGTGGACGAGAACGCTCCCTTTCAAGTGGAAAGTGATGCGTCTGACTTTGCCTTGGCGGCCACCCTCAACCAGGCGGGGCGGCCCGTAGCTTTCTTCTCGAGGACCCTCCAAGGGCCCGAGATCAGACACTCCTCCGTGGAAAAGGAGGCCCAAGCCATCGTGGAGGCAAAGCGCCACTGGCGCCACTACCTAGCCGGCAAACGCTTCACCCTACTTACCGACCAGCGGTCAGTAGCGTTTATGTTTAATAATAAACAGAAGGGGAAGATTAAAAATGATAAGATTCTCAGGTGGCGGATCGAGCTCTCCACCGTCGAGTATGACATCATTTACCGGCCAGGGGCCCTTAACGAATCCCCCGATGCCCTCTCACGAGGGATGTGTGCCAGCGCCACCGGGGATCGGCTACAGACCCTCCACAACGACCTCTGCCACCCAGGGGTCACACGGCTGTTCCACTTCATAAAGTCCCGCAACTTACCCTACTTGATTGATGAAGTTCGGTCTCTGACCAGGAACTGCCGCACTTGCGCTGAGTGCAAGCCTCGGTTCTACCGCCCAGATAGAGCCCACTTAATCAAAGCTACATGGCCCTTTGAGCGGCTCAGCTTAGATTTCAAGGGCCCCCTCCCATCAGTCGACCGCAATGTTTACTTCCTGAACATTGTGGATGAATACTCCCGTTTCCCATTCGCCTTCCCCTGCCCAGACATGACCAGCGCCACGGTCATTAAATGCCTCAACAGCCTGTTCTGCCTGTTCGGTATGCCGAGCTACATCCATACGGATAGGGGGTCGTCCTTCATGAGTGAAGAGCTACGCCAGTACATGCTGTCCAGGGGGATCGCCACGAGCCGTACCACCAGCTACAACCCCCAGGGTAACGGTCAGGTGGAGCGAGAGAATGGGACAGTATGGAAAGCAGTCACTCTAGCTCTAAGGACCAAGGGCCTCCCTACCTCCCGCTGGCAGGAAGTCCTCCCAGATGTGCTCCATTCGATACGGTCGCTATTGTGTACTGCCACTAATGCCACGCCTCATGAACGAATGTTTGTCTTTCCCCGGAAATCCACCTCAGGCGTATCCATGCCGTCATGGCTCTCCACCCCAGGTCCGGTATTTGTACGAAGGCATGTGAGGGGCCACAAGACGGACCCTCTCGTGGAGTCAGTGCACCTACTCCACGCCAACCCCCAATACGCGTATGTCCGGCACGCCGACGGAAGGGAGGACACCGTGTCCATAAAAGATGTCGCCCCAGCCGGTAATGACAACAACCATGATAACAACAGCAACAATGATCACAGCAACTCTTACCCACCCACTATTCTTTCATCACCCCTGGAAGAACATAGACCAACGGTGCCCCCACCAACTACCCCTTCAACAACCCTGGCGGCGCCCCCGGCAAAGACCCAGGAGGCCACCGGGGACACCCAGCCGACACCCGCGGCACCACAACAGCTACGTCGGTCACAGAGGACTACCAAACCCCCGAACAGACTAAATCTGTAGAAGGGGTGAATGTGATGAAATATGCCATTCATCAGGCACGCTGTATTCTCTGTGCTTGATTGTGCCTGTGACTGTGACAAGCAGGGGAGTTTAGTTTCAGTTTCCATTTCCTTACCTATATTGTATTGTGTGTAGGGCTCCGCCCATACCTGGCCCCTACTTAAGCAGGCCCCAACATGTCTCACAGGCAGTACAGCAGATCTCTGGATGAGAGACACTTCTCCACTGTGTATTACTTTCTGAGTTAAAAAAAGCCTTGCTTTGCTCCGTTAACGTCGAGTCTCAGATTCATTGAGGCACATCAATTTTATTAACTCAGAAAGTAATACACATTGGAGAAGTGTCTCTCATCCAGAGATCTGCTGTACTCCTGTGAGACACGCTGGGGCTTGCTTAAGTAGGGGCCAGGTATGGGCGGAGCCCTACACACAATACAATACAGGTAAGGAAATGAAACTGAAACTAAACTAAACACAGGGAATACAGTGCCTGATGAATGGCATATTTCATCACACTGGGCTGTCACCTCACTCCATCAGTGCTGGGCTGACACCTCACTCCTCCAGTGCTGGGCTGACATCTCACTCCATCAGTTCTGGGCTGACACCTCACTCCCCCAGTGCTGGGCTGTCACCTCACTCCCCCAGTGCTGGGCTGGCACCTCACTCCCCCAGTGCTGGGCTGGCACCTCATTCCCCCAGTGCTGGGCTGTCACCTCATTCCATCAGTGCTGGGCTGACACCTCACTCCCCCAGTGCTGGGCTGACACCTCACTCCCCCAGTGCTGGGCTGACACCTCACTCCCCCAGTGCTGGGCTGACACCTCACTCCCCCAGTGCTGGGCTGACACCTCACTCCCCCAGTGCTGGGCTGACACCTCACTCCCCCAGTGCTGGGCTGACACCTCACTCCCCCAGTGCTGGGCTGACACCTCACTCCCCCAGTGCTGGGCTGACACCTCACTCCCCCAGTGCTGGGCTGACACCTCACTCCCCCAGTGCTGGGCTGACACCTCACTCCCCCAGTGCTGGGCTGACACCTCACTCCCCCAGTGCTGGGCTGACACCTCACTCCCCCAGTGCTGGGCTGACACCTCACTCCCCCAGTGCTGGGCTGACACCTCACTCCCCCAGTGCTTTTCAGACTCTTCACTGCTCGACTGCAGGGCTGACTGCTCACTCCCCCAGTGCTGGGCTGAATCTTCACTCCATCAGTGCTGGGCTCTTTCCTCACTGTCCCAGTGCTGGGCTGACTCCTCGCTCCCCCAGTGTTGGGCTGACTCCTCACTCATCCAGTGCTGGACTGACTCTTCACTGCCCCAGTGCTTGGCTGAAGCCTCACCCCCAAGTGCTGGTCAGACTCTCCACTGCTCGAGTGCTGGGCTGAGACCTCACTCCACCAGTGCTGGGCTGAGACCTCACTCCACCAGTGCGGGGCTCTCACCTCACTCCCCCAGTGCTGCGCTCTCACCTCACTCCCCCAGTGCTGGACTCTCACCTCACTCCCCCAGTGCTGGGCTCTCACCTCACTCCCCCAGTGCTGGGCTCTCACCTCCCTCCCCCAGTGCCGGGCTCTCACCTCACTCCCTCAGCGCTGGGCTCTCACCTCACTCCCCCAGTGCTGGGCTCTCACCTCACTCCCCCAGTGCTGGGCTCTCACCTCACTCCCCCAGTGCTGGGCTCTCACCTCACTCCCCCAGTGCTGGGCTCTCACCTCACTGCCCCTGTGCTGGGCTCTCACCTCACTGCCCCTGTGCTGGGCTGTCACCTAACTCCGCCAGTGCTGGGCTGACTCCTCACTCCCCCAGCGCTGGGCTCTCACCTCACTCCCCCAGCGCTGGGCTCTCACCTCACTCCCCCAGTGCTGGGCTCTCACCTCACTCCCCCAGTGCTGGGCTCTCACCTCACTCCCCCAGTGCTGGGCTCTCACCTCACTCCCCCAGTGCTGGGCTCTCACCTCACTCCCCCAGTGCTGGGCTCTCACCTCACTCCCCCAGTGCTGGGCTCTCACCTCACTCCCCAAGTGCTGGGCTCTCACCTCACTCCCCCAGTGCTGGGCTCTCACCTCACTCCCCCAGTGCTGGGCTCTCACCTCACTGTCCCTGTGCTGGGCTGTCACCTAACACCGCCAGTGCTGGCCTGACTCCTCACTGTCCCAGTGCTGGGCTCTCACCTCACTGTCCCAGTGCTGGGCTGTCACCTCGCTCCCCCAGTGCTGGGCTCTCACCTCACTCCCCCAGTGCTGGGCTCTCACCTCACTCCCCCAGTGCTGGGCTCTCACCTCACTGTCCCAGTGCTGGGCTGTCACCTAACTCCGCCAGTGCTGGGCTCTCACCTCACTCCCCCAGTGCTGGGCTCTCACCTCACTCCCCCAGTGCTGGGCTCTCACCTCACTCCCCCAGTGCTGGGCTCTCACCTCACTCCCCCAGTGCTGGGCTCTCACCTCACTCCTCCAGTGCTGGGCTGTCACCTCACTGCCCCAGTGCTGGTCTGTCTCCTCACTCCCCCAGTGCTGGGCTGTCACCTGTCTCCCCCAGTGCTGGGCTGACACATCACTGCCCCAGTTTTGGGCAGACTCTTCACTCCCCCAATGCTGGGCTGACTCCAAACCATCCCAGTACTGGGCTCTCACCTCACTATCCCAGAACTGGGCTCTCACCCCACTATCCCAGAACTGGGCTCTCACCTCACTATCCCAGAACTGGGCTCTCACCTCACTATCCCAGAACTGGACTCTCACCTCACTATCCCAGTGCTGGGCTAACTCCTCACTGCCCCAGTGCTGGCTCTCTCCTCACTCCCCCAGTGCTGGGCTCACTCATCATTCCCCCAGGGCTTGGCTCTAAACTCACTGCCCCAGTGCCAAGTTCACTCCTCACACCTCCAAGTGCTCGGCTGTCACATCTCTCCGCCTGTGCTGGGCTGTCACCTCACTCCACCAGTGCTGGGCTGACACCTAACTCCCCCAGTGCTGGGCTGTCACCTCACTCCCCCGGTGCTGGGCTGAAACCTCACTCCCCCAGTGCTGGACTGTCACCTCACTCCCCCAGTGCTGGGCTGACACCTCACTCCCCCAGTGCTGGGTGATGTGCCTCAATGAATCCGAGACTCGACGTTAACGGAGCAAAGCAAGGCTTTTATTAACTCAGAAAGTAATAAACATTGGAGAAGTGTCTCTCATCCAGAGATCTGCTGTACTCCTGTGAGACACGCTGGGGCTTGCTTAAGTAGGGGCCAGGTATGGGCGGAGCCCTACACACAATACATTACAGGTAAGGAAATGAAACTGAAACTAAACTCCCCTGCTCTGTACCTCTCTCTCACTCTGTACCTGTCTCTTGTGATGAAATATGCCATTCATCAGGCACGCTGTAGTCTCTGTGTTTGATTGTGCCTGTGACTATGACAAGCAGGGGAGTTTAGTTTCAGTTGCCATTTCCTTACCTGTATTGTATTGTGTGTAGGGCTCCGCCCATACCTGGCCCCTACTTAAGCAGGCCCCAGCATGTCTCACAGGCAGTACAGCAGATCTCTGGATGAGAGACACTCCTCCACTGTGTATTACTTTCTGAGTTAATAAAAGCCTTGCTTTGCTCCGTTAACGTTGAGTCTCGGATTCATTGAGGCACATCAATTTTATTAACTCAATTTTCAACGCAATGGATCAACTCTTGAAACCCGAACATTTGGATTTGGACCCGCATGCTTCAGACGCATCGGCATGATTTGGACACTGGTTTAAGTGTATGGAATTCTTCCTGGACAATTCCGCAGCCATCACAGACGCTACGGACGCTGAAAGTATGAAACTCGGAATCCTGCGGAATTGGGTAAGCCACCGGGTTTACCCCCTCATCCAAGACGCCGCCACATACCCGGCCGCCTGTGACATCCTAAAGGCGCATTACCAGCAGCCTACGAACGAGGTGTACGCTAGGCATCTGCTCGCTACTCGCACACAGCAACCTGGGGAATCGCTGGATGAGTTCCTAGTCACCCTGAAAACGCTTGGCAAAGACTGCAAGTGCCAAGATGTAAAAGCCGCAGTGTACACTGACGAGCTTGTTCGTGATGCCTTTATCACAGGCCTCAGCTCCACTTACATCCGGCAGAGACTACTGGAAAAAACGGGATTGGACCTGAAACAGGCTGTGGACACAGCGCGATCCCTGGATGTGGCCCAGAGAAACTCGGACGCCTACTCTTCAGCCCGCGCCGCCACGTGTGCACCAAGGGCGCCGCCATCTTGGAAGGCATCTTCCCCGCCCGGCAGCCCGACACCGTCGGGGCCCCGCTCTCCCCCCCAGAAGCCCTACGACAGCCGCGACGCGTCGGGGCTCCAACTGCTACTTCTGCGGGCAGCCAAAGCACACCAGAAACCTGTGCCCAGCAAAAGGCACCACCTGCTTTAAATGCGGTAAGAAGGGGCACTTCGGGAAGGTGTGCAGAGGGAACCCCGCTGGGAAACCCGCCACCGCCGTGTGTGCGCCGTGGGAGCGGCCATCTTGGACGCCATCTTGCCCGACCTCGTGGGGTCCGCCATCTTGTGAGCAGACAGCGTGGACGCCATCTTGTCTCGATCAGGGCCCTACAGTGGCATCGGTCAAAGTGGACCAGACCAGACCGCACCCGCTATCCAAATCAATGGTGGACATCGAGGTAAACGGGTGCGGGGTTAAATGTTTAATTGACAGTGGAAGCACGGAGAGTTTTATTCACCCTGGACTAGTACAACAACTCTCTCTAACGGTGGTCCCTGCTCGGGGCACCATCTCCATGACTGATAAAACCCAGACATCGACCATTATGGGTTACTGCGCAGTACAATTGTCCATTAACGGAACTGTATACGATAATTTTAAATTACTAATCATGAAGAGTCTATGTGCGAGCGTGATCTTGGGCCTGGACTTCCAGTGCCACCACCAAAGCATCACGCTCAATTACGGTGGGTCCCAGCCGCCCCTCACAGTGTGCGGTCTGGCTACCCTGAAGGTAAAGCCGCCTTCGCTATTCGCGAACCTTACTCCTAACTGTCAGCCAATAGCGACCAAAAGCAGGAGGTACAGCTGGGAGGACAGGCGGTTTATCGCGACCGAGGTGGACAGGCTGCTGAGGGAGCGCGTTATTGAACGTAGCAACAGCCCGTGGCGCGCCCAAGTGGTGGTGGTGAGGGGTAGCGAGAAGAAATGGATGGTGATCGACTATAGCCAAACGATCAACATGTACACCCAACTAGGTGCCTACCCGCTACCCCGCATATCAGAAATGGTGAACCAAATTGCCCAATACCGGGTGTTCTCCACCATCGACCTCAAGTCAGCGTACCACCAGGTCCCTATCAGACCAGAGGACCGCCCGTACACCGCCTTCGAGGTGAACGGACGCCTCTACCAATTCCTCAGAGTCCCTTTTGGGGTGACGAATGGGGTCTCGGTCTTCCAGAGGGAGATGGACCGCATGGTCGATGACCACCACTTGCAGGCAACCTTCCCCTACCTCGACAACATCACCATCTGCGGTCACAACCAGCAGGATCACGACTCGAACCTCGAGAGGTTCCTGAAAACCGCACAAAAACTCAGCCTCACTTACAACGAGGACAAGTGCATTTTCAACACCACACGCCTCTGCATACTAGGCAGCGTGGTGGAGAATGGGGAAATCGGACCAGACCCCGACCGATTGCGCCCCCTACAGGAGCTGCCCCTGCCCAACACTCCCAAAGCTCTGAAAAGGTGCCTGGGGTTATTTTCTTATTGTGCCCAATGGGTCCCCAACTACTCCGACAAAGCCCGCCCCCTCTTGAAAGCATCCTCTTTTCCGCTCTCTGCTGAGGCCCACGCCGCCTTCAAAAGCATTAAGCGGGATATTGAGCGGGCCACACTACAGGCAGTGGACGAGAACGCTCCCTTTCCAGTGGAAAGTGATGCGTCTTACTTTGCCTTGGCGGCCACCCTCAACCAGGCGGGGCGGCCCGTAGCTTTCTTCTCGAGGACCCTCCAAGGGCCCGAGATCAGACACTCCTCCGTGGAAAAGGAGGCCCAAGCCATCGTGGAGGCAAAGCGCCACTGGCGCCACTACCTAGCCGGCAAACGCTTCACCCTACTTACCGACCAGCGGTCAGTAGCGTTTATGTTTAATAATAAACAGAAGGGGAAGATTAAAAATGATAAGATTCTCAGGTGGCGGATCGAGCTCTCCACCGTCGAGTATGACATCATTTACCGGCCAGGGGCCCTTAACGAATCCCCCGATGCCCTCTCACGAGGGATGTGTGCCAGCGCCACCGGGGATCGGCTACAGACCCTCCACAACGACCTCTGCCACCCAGGGGTCACACGGCTGTTCCACTTCATAAAGTCCCGCAACTTACCCTACTTGATTGATGAAGTTCGGTCTCTGACCAGGAACTGCCGCACTTGCGCTGAGTGCAAGCCTCGGTTCTACCGCCCAGATAGAGCCCACTTAATCAAAGCTACATGGCCCTTTGAGCGGCTCAGCTTAGATTTCAAGGGCCCCCTCCCATCAGTCGACCGCAATGTTTACTTCCTGAACATTGTGGATGAATACTCCCGTTTCCCATTCGCCTTCCCCTGCCCAGACATGACCAGCGCCACGGTCATTAAATGCCTCAACAGCCTGTTCTGCCTGTTCGGTATGCCGAGCTACATCCATACGGATAGGGGGTCGTCCTTCATGAGTGAAGAGCTACGCCAGTACATGCTGTCCAGGGGGATCGCCACGAGCCGTACCACCAGCTACAACCCCCAGGGTAACGGTCAGGTGGAGCGAGAGAATGGGACAGTATGGAAAGCAGTCACTCTAGCTCTAAGGACCAAGGGCCTCCCTACCTCCCGCTGGCAGGAAGTCCTCCCAGATGTGCTCCATTCGATACGGTCGCTATTGTGTACTGCCACTAATGCCACGCCTCATGAACGAATGTTTGTCTTTCCCCGGAAATCCACCTCAGGCGTATCCATGCCGTCATGGCTCTCCACCCCAGGTCCGGTATTTGTACGAAGGCATGTGAGGGGCCACAAGACGGACCCTCTCGTGGAGTCAGTGCACCTACTCCACGCCAACCCCCAATACGCGTATGTCCGGCACGCCGACGGAAGGGAGGACACCGTGTCCATAAAAGATGTCGCCCCAGCCGGTAATGACAACAACCATGATAACAACAGCAACAATGATCACAGCAACTCTTACCCACCCACTATTCTTTCATCACCCCTGGAAGAACATAGACCAACGGTGCCCCCACCAACTACCCCTTCAACAACCCTGGCGGCGCCCCCGGCAAAGACCCAGGAGGCCACCGGGGACACCCGCGGCACCACAACAGCTACGTCGGTCACAGAGGACTACCAAACCCCCGAACAGACTAAATCTGTAGAAGGGGTGAATGTGATGAAATATGCCATTCATCAGGCACGCTGTATTCTCTGTGCTTGATTGTGCCTGTGACTGTGACAAGCAGGGGAGTTTAGTTTCAGTTTCCATTTCCTTACCTATATTGTATTGTGTGTAGGGCTCCGCCCATACCTGGCCCCTACTTAAGCAGGCCCCAACATGTCTCACAGGCAGTACAGCAGATCTCTGGATGAGAGACACTTCTCCACTGTGTATTACTTTCTGAGTTAAAAAAAGCCTTGCTTTGCTCCGTTAACGTCGAGTCTCAGATTCATTGAGGCACATCAATTTTATTAACTCAGAAAGTAATACACATTGGAGAAGTGTCTCTCATCCAGAGATCTGCTGTACTCCTGTGAGACACGCTGGGGCTTGCTTAAGTAGGGGCCAGGTATGGGCGGAGCCCTACACACAATACAATACAGGTAAGGAAATGAAACTGAAACTAAACTAAACACAGGGAATACAGTGCCTGATGAATGGCATATTTCATCACACTGGGCTGTCACCTCACTCCATCAGTGCTGGGCTGACACCTCACTCCTCCAGTGCTGGGCTGACATCTCACTCCATCAGTTCTGGGCTGACACCTCACTCCCCCAGTGCTGGGCTGTCACCTCACTCCCCCAGTGCTGGGCTGGCACCTCACTCCCCCAGTGCTGGGCTGGCACCTCATTCCCCCAGTGCTGGGCTGTCACCTCATTCCATCAGTGCTGGGCTGACACCTCACTCCCCCAGTGCTGGGCTGACACCTCACTCCCCCAGTGCTGGGCTGACACCTCACTCCCCCAGTGCTGGGCTGACACCTCACTCCCCCAGTGCTGGGCTGACACCTCACTCCCCCAGTGCTGGGCTGACACCTCACTCCCCCAGTGCTGGGCTGACACCTCACTCCCCCAGTGCTGGGCTGACACCTCACTCCCCCAGTGCTGGGCTGACACCTCACTCCCCCAGTGCTGGGCTGACACCTCACTCCCCCAGTGCTGGGCTGACACCTCACTCCCCCAGTGCTGGGCTGACACCTCACTCCCCCAGTGCTGGGCTGACACCTCACTCCCCCAGTGCTGGGCTGACACCTCACTCCCCCAGTGCTTTTCAGACTCTTCACTGCTCGACTGCAGGGCTGACTGCTCACTCCCCCAGTGCTGGGCTGAATCTTCACTCCATCAGTGCTGGGCTCTTTCCTCACTGTCCCAGTGCTGGGCTGACTCCTCGCTCCCCCAGTGTTGGGCTGACTCCTCACTCATCCAGTGCTGGACTGACTCTTCACTGCCCCAGTGCTTGGCTGAAGCCTCACCCCCAAGTGCTGGTCAGACTCTCCACTGCTCGAGTGCTGGGCTGAGACCTCACTCCACCAGTGCTGGGCTGAGACCTCACTCCACCAGTGCGGGGCTCTCACCTCACTCCCCCAGTGCTGCGCTCTCACCTCACTCCCCCAGTGCTGGACTCTCACCTCACTCCCCCAGTGCTGGGCTCTCACCTCACTCCCCCAGTGCTGGGCTCTCACCTCCCTCCCCCAGTGCCGGGCTCTCACCTCACTCCCTCAGCGCTGGGCTCTCACCTCACTCCCCCAGTGCTGGGCTCTCACCTCACTCCCCCAGTGCTGGGCTCTCACCTCACTCCCCCAGTGCTGGGCTCTCACCTCACTCCCCCAGTGCTGGGCTCTCACCTCACTGCCCCTGTGCTGGGCTCTCACCTCACTGCCCCTGTGCTGGGCTGTCACCTAACTCCGCCAGTGCTGGGCTGACTCCTCACTCCCCCAGCGCTGGGCTCTCACCTCACTCCCCCAGCGCTGGGCTGTCACCTCACTCCCCCAGTGCTGGGCTGGCACCTCACTCCCCCAGTGTTGGGCTGACTCCTCACTCATCCAGTGCTGGACTGACTCTTCACTGCCCCAGTGCTGGGCTGGCACCTCATTCCCCCAGTGCTGGGCTGTCACCTCATTCCATCAGTGCTGGGCTGACACCTCACTCCCCCAGTGCTGGGCTGACACCTCACTCCCCCAGTGCTGGGCTGACACCTCACTCCCCCAGTGCTGGGCTGACACCTCACTCCCCCAGTGCTGGGCTGACACCTCACTCCCCCAGTGCTGGGCTGACACCTCACTCCCCCAGTGCTGGGCTGACACCTCACTCCCCCAGTGTTGGGCTGACTCCTCACTCATCCAGTGCTGGACTGACTCTTCACTGCCCCAGTGCTTGGCTGAAGCCTCACCCCCAAGTGCTGGTCAGACTCTCCACTGCTCGAGTGCTGGGCTGAGACCTCACTCCACCAGTGCTGGGCTGAGACCTCACTCCACCAGTGCGGGGCTCTCACCTCATTCCCCAGGAGTGGGCCTTTGGCATAGCGGTAGCATCCCCACCACTGGGCCTGAAGGTGTAGGGTTTCGAACCCCGCTCCAGACAGTCCCGGCAAGTGGAGTCGGAGCTCCGGCTCTAAATTCTGGGTTGACATCCAGCGGGATACTTGCGTCCATGGGTGTGGGTGCCCCCCCCCCCGTCGTATGGGTTGTGGGAGCCCGTAAAACCCTCCCGCCATAGGACTAACCACCCTAATGGCTGGTACAAAGATGGTTATGGTCACGGAAGGAGCGTTAACGCGGCCAGAAATCCTTCCACCACTTCATACAGTTCCCCAAAGGGAACAGTGTGAAGACACATACGACGATGACGACCTCATTCCCCCAGTGCAGGGCACTCACCTCACTGTCCCAATGTGGGCCTGACTCCTCACTCCCCCACTGCTGGGCAGACACCTCACTCCCCCAGTGCTGGGTTTGCTCCTCACTCCCCCAGTGCTGGGCTGACTGCTCAATCCTCCAGTGCTGGGCTGACTGCTCAATCCTCCAGTGCTGGGCTGACTGCTCAATCCTCCAGTGCTGGGCTGAAACCTCACTGTCCCAGTGCTGGGCTGCAATCCCACTCCCCCAGTGCTGGGCTGACACCTCAATCTCCCAGAGCTGTGCTGACTCCTCATCCCCCCAGTGCTAGGCTGAGACCTCACTGTCCCAGAGCTGGCTGACTCTTCATTCCCCCAGTGCTGGGCTGAGACCTCACTCCCCCAGAGCTGGGCTGAATCTTCACCCCATCAGTGCTGGGCTCTTTCCTCACTGTCCCAGTGCTGGGCTGACACCTCACTCCCCCAGTGATGGGCTGACTCCTCACTCCCCCAGTGATGGGCTGACACCTCACTCCCCCAGTGATGGGCTGACACCTCACTGCCCCAGTGCTGGGCTGACTCCTCACTGCCCCAGTGCTGGGCTGACTCCTCACTCCACCAGTGCTTGGATGACAGCTCACTGCCCCAGTGCTGGGCTGACTCCTCACTACCCCAGAGCTGGGCTCTCACCTCACTCCCCCAGAGCTGGACTGACACCTCACTGTCCCAGTGCTGGGCTGTCATCTCACTCCCCCAGTGCCTGGCTGAATGCTCACTGCCCTGGTGCTGGACTGTCACCTCACTCTCCCAGTGCTGGGTTGACTCCTCACTCCCCCAGTGCTGGTCTGACTCCTCACTCCCCCAGTGCTGGTCTGACTCCTCACTCCCCCATGGATTTAATTTGAACCATGCTGGTTCTAGAGTCCTGGCAAATCGAATAACTAGCGCTGTGGAGAGGGTTTTAAATTAAATAGCCGGGGGGAGGATCCAGGTGAGCGGGAAAATAAAAAGTCAATGGGAAATGAGAAAGCAAAGAGCAGTCTAGAGATGGGGGCAATAATAACCAGAGTGTAATAGGAAGGGACAGAATGTTTAAAAATAAGAGTGTAACAGAAAAAAAGGTCAAAACAAGGAAAAACGGCTAAAACACAAAGTTAAAAGCTCTATATCTGAATACACGCAGCATTTGTAACAAGATAAATGAGTTGACGGCACAAATAGATACAAATGAGTATGATCTGATCGCCATTACAGAGCCGTGGTTGCAAGGCGACTTAGGCTAGGAACCGGATATTCCAGGGTATATGATAATTCGGAAGGATAGAAAGAAAGCAAAGTGAGTTTGGATGGCTTTCTGGTAAAAGATGGGATCAGGGCTGTGGTGAGAAGTGATATTGGCTCAGAAGAGGCGGCACAGTGGCATAGTGGTTAGCACTGTTGCCTCACAGCGCCAGGGACCCGGGTTCGAATCCGGCCTCGGGTGACTGTCTGTGTGGAGTTTGCACATTCTCCCCGTGTTTGCGTGGGTTTTCTCCGGGTGCTCCGGTTTCCTCCCACAGTCCAAAGATGTGCAGGTTAGGTTGATTGGCTATGATAAATTGACCCTTAGTGTTAGGGGGATTAAATACGGGGGGTTACAGGGATCGGGTGGGATATGTGTCGGTGCAGGCTCGATGGGCCGAAATGGCCTCTATCTGCACTGTGGGGTTTCTGTGATTCTGTGAAGATCAATATTGTAAGATTCGCAAAATTTTCATTAAGTAATCACGTAGAAAAATAGGTTAATAATACAGCTTTATTGACCAAAAGAAGCTTATACAGAGAAACCTTTGATAAAAGGGCACACAAAATGGCCGCCAGACCTCGTGACCAGCTTCTGGGACCATTTGAATTTCTGTTACTGCAAGCCAGACAGGCTTGTGGATTGAGGACATTAAAAGCCTGCGGAAACCAGTTTCGGGAAGCCGAAACTCATGGAACTGAGTATACATATTGATTAGATTATAAGTACAGGACAGATTTGGGTGGCAGGATGAGACCCATCAAGAAATGGGCGGACAATTGAACGAACACTTTATCCCATTACCCTGTACAAAGAGAAGCCGTTTAACAGCCATCCAGGGCAATCTCCAGACCGATCAATATACAAACCGAGTTTCGGTAACAAAGCAAAGACATTATCGGCCCAGGAAGGCCAGTTAAGCTATCACCAACTCCCGTTATGAAGACAAAACACCCCTGCAGAGAGTTCGGCCCGCCAAAATTATTACAAAGACAGGGCTATGATTTGGCGGGAGATAAGAATGTTCCAAAAGGTATAACTGTGAACTGAGTAAAGTCCATCGAGACCTTCGCTTCAGAGACCTTCGCTTCAGAGACGTTCGCTTCGGTAAAACGCTTCAAGACCATCAGAGACCTTCACACAGCATTTCGGTTCGGACCGTGTTTGGTGTTCGGGCAGGCAAGGCCCGGCCACAATGGGAAGACGACGAGGGTGGCCCGGGTACTTTTGTCGGGAGATCGACGACCCAGGCCGGAGAAGAAGACACTCAGGGCCCGGCACTCCAGTGTCTCAACATCACATCGGCGAGCGCTCATCGCAGGAGAACCAAGAGGAAAACAAGCTGCGCCAGAACCTTCCAAACCCATGTGACGACGGAAAGCTGTGTCGAAAGGCTGCAAACCCCTTAACTTCGTAATTCTTAAAGTGGTGAGCATGATCCCAAGTTCCTCAAATCGAAACTTAGTTAGGTCTAGGGGAGGGGGTTAAGGGTAATTGTAATGTGTTACCCCTTTTACGATGTGCCGTGTGCTCCCCATTTCTATAGAGTTAAGTTTATAGATGTGTGTATGCTTGTAGTTGCATTAATCTGTGCATATGACATGTATTTTATAATGCTGCAAACTGTTCAATAAAGGCATCCATTTCGTGCTATTCGACCTGGTCTATTGAGTTTTCTCTGCACTATAGCTCCCTGCACCTAAGTCCAAGGTCGAGAACCGTAGGGGCGAGTGGGTCGAACCACTCATGGGTAATTATTGCAAGAAGCCTGGCAGGAGACCAGAGCAAGCAAGAGAAACCCCCTACAGAGATGGCGACTGCGGCAGGACCTTGGCAGCAGGAATGTAGTGTTTTAGATCAAGGTCTGAATAAACGAAATGTGATGGATGAGAGAATAGCGGATTATGTTTTTGGGAAGGTAAACCTTACAAAACAGTGGATATCTGACCTATTAAGAGATAGGCGCCCGCTAGACGCAGCCATAAAATGGACAGAAAGCAAAGAGCACAAAAGATCTGTCGAAAAAGTGGTCTGGCTGATGTGCTACAAGAAGCAAGTCCACCTTTTGGACCAGGTCATTGTAGCACAGACGGCCCAGATCACAGTGTTACTAGCAGAAGTAGAGGAAAAGGTTGCGGGAGGAAAGAGACTGATTGCATCGCTCAACGCGCTGAATCAGGAACGCCACACCGTAACCGATCGCCATGAGGCCAAGATAAATTACTTGGAGTGTCAGGTCACTGAGGCCAAGTCCTGTGAAGGAAGAATAAGAGACAAGTGTGTCCGCCTAGCTCAGCAGGTAAAGGCACAGGAGGAGAGTATTCTGGGAGCTAGAGCAGCGTACAAGATGGCCATCGAGGATAGGTCTGAGAACGCCGACCACAGCGCTTGCCACAGGGAGCTAGAGGACCTGAGAACGGCCCTAGCAAAGGCAAATGGCTTGGTGTGTCTCATAAACCCACCAGCGAGCCATCTACAGTTAGCCAGGGAATCCAAAAGACCGATTCCACGAGAGGCAGTTGGGGTACCAACCCCCGAGCCCTCGGCACCTCCCGCCTATACTGAGTCTTGGACTCCGGGGAAGGAAACGGTAGAGTTAGATGAAGAGATTCTTGAGGTATAGCAACCCCAGGTAGTAGAGTCAAGGCCGGCACCGATGTGTCCCGCTCGACACCGGAGGCTCGGTCCGGACCAAGCGGATGGCGAGGACGGACCCATCGTGAATCAGATCATAATGCCCCATAGCGCACAACAGCTAAGGGGAATGATAAGCCACATCCCAAAACTCTCCGAGTCAGGAGATCCCTCCATCCATTTTAGGGACGTGGAGCAGACCGCAGCAGTCAATGACTGCGATGGGGTCGAGCAGTCCAGAATGCTGCTGTTCTCCCTGGACAGCTCGCTCCTCCAGTGTCTCCCTGACGAGAGCAAGAGAGGGCACAAGGCGTATGAGGAGTTACGGGACAAGGTCCTGGAGATTATGGGGGAAGGTGACGGGAGTCCGTTCCTCCGATTGGAAAGGACAGTACAGCTAGAGGGAGAGCCCCCACGGGTTTTCACCGGAAGGTTGTGGCCAGTGTATCGGCGCAGCTGCCCGGGCGGGCCAGCCCGGAACGGGCTGGACGATGCTCAAAGGATTTATTGGCTCCGGTGCCTGGTCACCAATTGCTTGCCACAGGTGAGGGAACAGGCCAAAACATGGTTTGACCCCAATAACCCCCGCTCCATGGAGGAGCTAGTACTTGATCAGCTCACGATAGGTTACAGGAACAGCAAGAGTAGGGATGTGCCTTCCCCGAAGGGAAAGGTGCATGAGGTGAGGCCTGCAGCTCCTGTTAAAAGGGAATGGCATCAGGAGGGGAATCGCCCTCCCCAAGCCAAGAGCAGTTGTTACGGGTGTGGAAAGGAAGGTCACTGACGCCGGGACTGTAAAAATCCCTGGAAGGATTTAAAGGGAAAAACCCCCTCAGCCCCAGCCCAGACACCCATCCGGGAGAAAGGAGCCGATGTGTCGATCCATCCCGCTGCGATCGAGTCAGTTTTAGAGGCAATGCGGTCTCTAATGACCTCGCAGGGGAAGGTGGCAGTCGCCAACGGCCCTGTTGCTCCCCCAGCCCAAACCGCAGCGCCCCAATGACTAAAGCCCGCGCAGCCCGTCTACCTGTGTCCGCTCCGTTATGACGCGTGGAGAAGACCCCTTGTGGAGATGGAGGTAGAGAAGGAAAAGGGTAGTTACCTGTTGGATACGGGTGCATCATGTACCGTGATCCACACAGCTAAACCTTTTGCCTCACCTCTGTCTACCCAGGCTCCATTCTCAGTAGCGGGTTTCACAGGCAAAGAACAGGCTGGCGCGTTCTCCATCCCGCTCTCCATTCATTTGGGAGCACTCCACACCACATGGACGTGTATACTGTTGAAGTGGAACGAGGGGGGTGGTAAAGGCATCCTCGGGTCTGATTTCTTGGTGGAACACGGGATCCTCGTGGACCTTAGAAATCACTGTCTCTGGGGAGCCGGGAATGGGTTAGGTAAGGTAGTCGTAATCCCGGGGAAGGGAGAAAAGGGGACCCTGTGCACCATGAAGCCGTCAGGAGGTTACGACCTCGAGCTTATGGTCGCGGACGTCCCAACGGACTTGCAGGCGTGTGTGTCGGACAACCTGACTGCATTTGCCACCCACAAGCACGACTGTGGGAGGGTCACCGGGTTTGAGGTCAGCGTAGACGGGGACCCCACGATCCGACCCCAAAAGCAGTATAACTTCCCCAAGGAGGCAGAGCCCGACATGGAGATAGCAATATCTTCATTAGTGCAGCAGGGCGTATTGAGGCCGATAGCCACTCACGTGAACTCCCCATTGTGGCTGGTAAGGAAGCCGGACAATTCATGGAGGGCCACGGTGGACTACAGAGTCCTCAACAGTAACATCCCAGCCTGCGCGCCCACGGTAGCAGCAGTTGCCGACCTAATAGGGAGTATTCCAGCATCCGCGACCACGTTCACGGTGCTGGATATCTCGAACGGTTTTTGGTCCATTCCGTTGCGGCGGGAGGATCAGTACAAGTTTGCCTTTACTTTTAAAGGGCAACAGTACACTTGGAACTGCTTGCCACAGGGTTTCCACAACAGCCCCAGCATTTTCCATCAGTGCATGGCAGGAAGTTTAAAGGAATTTAGCCAGCCCAATCAGATAGTGCAGTATGTGGACGACTTGCTCCTGTTCACGGATTCAAGGGAGGAGCACGGCCCACTATTAGCCGAATTGTTGGAACTGTTAGAAAGGAAGGGTTTCAAAGTAAACCCAAAGAAAGCCCAGATCGGCCAGCAGGAGGTGAAATTCTTGGGTCTGACCGTCCGCGCTGGGGAAAGAGCCATAGATAAGGCTAGGAGGGAATCGGTGCAAGATTTGCCGATTCCTAACACAGTAACGGGTGTGAGGTCCTTTTTGGGACTGACCGGGTACTGCAGGGATTTCATCGAGGACTATGCAGCCACAGCAGCCCCGCTACTCCGACTCTTACACAAGGGAGTCGAGTGGTCTTGGGACGAGGGTTGTCAGGCAGCATTCGAGAAGTTGAAAAGGGACCTGCAGACCGCGCCAGCCCAAGGGGCCATAGATGGGGGGGAAGAGTTTTTCTTGGAAGTAGCCGCCAGTGGAGACAGCCTGAGCGCCGTGCTGCTCCAGGAGCGACACGGAAAGCTGAGGCCGGTGGTCTACTCCTCCAGGGTGCTTACGGATGTGGAGAGGAGTTTTTCCAATTGCGAACGGCATCTCCTGGCCACGCATTGGGCTGTGAACAGATCAGCGATCTTCACAGGAACCTCTCCCATCACTCTCCTCACCCATCACACACCCACAAAGATGCTTCTGGATGGAAGGATTAAGGATGGGACCATAAGCAGCGCTCGGATTGCGCGCTGGACCCTCCTCCTTTCCCAGATGGATCTCAAAGTTAAAGGTCTTTGCGAGCCGAAGCTCGCGGTCAACTTGGTATATCCCGGAACAGCCCATCGGTGTTCCGTCGAAGGGGTATGGGAGGTCAACATAGGTTTATGGGCCGGGATACACCCCACAGGCCGCGAGATCTACGTAGACGGTTCCAGCACGGTATCTGCTGGTGAACGACTCACAGGGTGTGGAGTTTATGACCCCGCGGCAGACATTGCCCTGGCGATTAGGCTCCCCAGCACTATGAGCGCACAGCAGGCTGAACTGTCCGCGGTGGCGTACGTGGTTACCCACCCCGAGATCTTCCCAACGCCATACACGATTTGCTCGGACAGCATGTTCACATGCAATTCATGTACGGAGTACCTCGCCATCTGGTCCCGCCGCGGGTATACCTCCGTGGACGGACGACCTTTAACAGTTAAGCCCTTGCTGGAAAAGATCCTGGCAGCAGTGGGGGAGGAAGGGAGGTGTTCATCCACAAGTTGAAGGCTCATTCCACCACAGAACCCCGCAGTCAGGGTAACCAGCAGGCGGATGCGCTAGCCAGGGAGGGTGCCCACAACGGCATTTTCTGGGACCCCTATGGACCCGGACCCGTGGCAGCGATCCGAGGCAGGGAGGGGACTCCAGGGAACACAGGGGTAACACCGCCCCTAGACCTAAAGACCGTCCAGACCCTGGATCACGCCCTGAAAACAGTCCTCAATGCCATCGCTGAGGGCAAGCAGGTAGAGGGTCCGTACAGTACGGCAGCCCTCTCAGTCAAGGAAGGCATGTTGTTCTGAGAGGAACAGTGGGTTGTGCCGCAGCAGCACCGGAGGGAATTCCTTCAACTGGCCCATGAGGGTCCAGGGGCAGGACACCCCGGGCCTGAGGTTACCTGGCAATGGGTAGAGCAGGCGGGATGGTGGCCAGGACTTCAAGACGATGTCCGCGAGTTCTGTGCAAGCTGTCTTCTGTGCACTGCAAACAACCCAGACCCCCAGAAAAGGAAGGTGCCCATGGGGCACATCAGGAGGGTAGAGGGACCATGGCAGTCGATACAGGTCGACTACATAGGGCCCCTGCCCACCGCCCAGGGTGGCTATAAGTACTGCCTTGTCCTGGTGGATGTGTTTACCAAGTGGGTAGAAGCCTTCCCGTGTAGAACAGCTACGGCGCTGGGTACTGCCAAGATCTTGGTCCGGGAAGTGTTCTCACGGTGGGGGCTCCCCAGATTTGTTGAGTCCGACCGAGGGAGTGATTTCACCGGCCAAGTGATGCAGAACACCTTCATGCTCTTGGGCATTGAAGGGAAGTGGCACGTAGCGCACAATCCCCAGTCATCCGGGATTGTTGAACGCATGAACCGCACCCTCAAGGAAAAGCTGAGGAAAGAGGCAATGGGCTCGCCCCAGAAGTGGGCGGAGGTCCTGCCTCTAGTCCTCATGGGGATCCGGGCCAGCCAGTCCAAAAGTACGGGGTACTCCCCGCACGAGTTAATGACTGGGAGGATCATGCGAACACCCACCCATGTACTAGCCCCGGTGCTCACTGAGGGCCAGCTCCAAGAGGTGAATCGGGACAAGCTCGTCCAAACCCTTTTGGAGCACCTGAAACAGGTTTCACAGAATCACAGAATCACAGAAACCCCACAGTGCAGATAGAGGCCATTTCAGCCCATCGAGCCTGCACCGACACATATCCCACCCGATCCCCGTAACCCCTACACCAACACATATCCCACCCTATCTCCGTAACCCCACGTATTTAATCCCCCTAACACTAAGGGTCAATTTATCATAGCCAATCAACCTAAACCCGCACATCTTTGGATTGTGGGAGGAAACCGGAGCACCCGGAGGAAACCCACGCAAACACGGGGAGAATGTGCAAACTCCACACAGACAGTCACCCGAGGCCGGATTTGAACCCGGGTCCCTGGCGCTGTGAGGCAACAGTGCTAACCACTATGCCACCGAGCAAACGGCTGGGAACATGGGGAGACAGCATCAGGGCAATCGCCTGTTGCTGGAACCCCGCAAGATGCAAGAGTGGGAAGTCGGAGACCAGGTCATGGTTAGGAACTATGCCCGAGTAGGGAGTCTAGAACCACTGTACATGGGGCCCTACAGCATTGTAGACAAGGCCAACCCCATGATGTAGGAAGTGAAGGTGCCCCGACGTACTAAATGGTTTCACATTAACCAGTGTAAGCTGTTTAAGCCGGGTGCACAAGGGCCAACAACAGGGGTCAGGTCTGAGGACAGAAATCCTCAGCCTGAGACAGAGTCACAGACCACACAGGCTGGAACTGTAGCCTGCGTGAGGGGAGGAGTCATCCCATCGGAGTGGGAGGTCTCCCCGTTAGTTTGGGATTCGGACGAGGAAGAGCCCAAACAGCTCGTCCCCGCCCCTGAACCGATCACGGAGGAGGAGGAGTCGGAGGACGAAGGTCTCGCCCCCGACTCGAGCTTAGGGGAGGTAGGGATTGGGGGCGGAGACTCACCACCTGTAGGGACAGGTGGGGTGGAGTCGGATGCCACGGATCCCAGCCCCAGGGGGGCGGAGCCTGAGGGAAGGGAGCCGAAACCGGCAGCTGTGGTGGGACCACAGGCTGCGACGGTGAAGGTCCCGATCCCCGGTCCGTTAGCCCTGGGAGCCTCGCCCAAGGCGCCCCCTCGTTGGTCGGCTCGGACGCCTCAGCCCAGAAAGTTTTGGTCAGATCCTCCTTACTTCCCCCAACATCGATCCAGGGTAGCCCAGGAAAGACACGATTCCCGTTCAGCAGCGACAGGCTGCGGGGGATCAAAGCCAAAGGTCAGTGCAGCCCCACCACAGGGAGCGGCACGCTGCAGCCCTCACAGGAATTAGGTAGGCCGCCCGAAGGAGGGCGGAGCTGTACATAAATTTAGGTAATGATAAGTTAAGTTAAGTAATTTTAATGTTAGTTTAAGGCATGTAAAGTTTAAGATGATGGGGATGTTTTAAAAGGTAGTTTTTGAAGTCTGCCCAGTATGTGTGTTTGTTTGCAAGCGGGGCCAGGGGACCCGAGCGTCCGTTTAATTAGGCCAGCGCCTGTTGGGAGCCTGGCTACATTATCTTATCGGTTACAGAAACCAGGAGTACAATGGAGAGGATTCTCGTGGTGCTCGCGGCGATCGGGTGCGGGCTGGCCTACCGAGGCCGCACCAAGGATGTCGTCATGTTCAGATGCTCCGGGGACACAGCCCTCATCGCGACGGATGGGACGGGGAAGCGAGAGGTTGAGGAAACCGCCACCTACTTCCACCAAGGGAGATGGCCAGGATGGCTGGGGTCGAATTCTACCGAATACTCCAGCAAATCCGGGTTTGCCTACCAAGAGACTTCGTTACTGTGCCCTCGGGTGAGGATCATTGCACCCAGAGTCAGCGTTACCGTGGGAAAGAATATGAAGAACTCTGCAATCGAGTGGGAGCGACTGGGTAACAATACCCATCGGACAATTACGGGGACTCACGGACAATTACATGTGTGTTGGGACAAGTGGTGGGAACCAGATGAAGGGATATATGTCTGCATGTGGGGTTCGAAGTACGTTTGCCCCAAAGGCATATCCATCTTTTTCCAGAGGCAGTGGCAGGATGAAGGGAAAGGGATGAGGTGGGACGTCAGCACTCGGGCGTGCGGAGTCCCATTCTCCCCGATTCCGGTAAACGCCACTGAACTCATCACCCGCCCACGCAAGCCCCTGCCCACGATTCCGGTAGCACTAGCCCAGAAGGAAGGGTGCCCCACCACCACAAAGGGACCCGGGAACGGTTTAGTATTGGTACCCACCGGTCAGATGCTGTACCAAGGGGTACACTACGCGGTGGCCTCAGTGATTTTAAACCTCACTGAGGTACGATTGCCGGAGTGGTGTCCCAAGGAAACAGAGCAATTGTACCAGGTCCTGCTAACCAGGATGTTCAGGCAATTTTATGAGTTTGACTTTGCCGACATCGACAAAGCCAAATTGTACACCACACCACAGGAAGTTTTGGATCGGGTAGGAAGGCAAAGAAGGGGTACTGTAAATGACATCTTCACTGCTTTTAGTACCAGGACATCTGTTGTCAACGCTCTAGACAACATGGAGCTGCAGACACAGGTTAATGTTCTAAAGGCCCAGTTAAAGAACATACCGACAAACAAAAATAAGGTAGTGGGTTCTGAGCTACATGAGGACCAGGCCATGACACTACTCTTAAAAGAAATAATCGCTGAGCTGGAGAAACATGCCAGAACGGTAAATGCACTCATTAGAGAGGATCGGAATGCGCCCGATCAGGCTGCACAGAACGAGGCTTGTGTGCTATACGGGGCGTGGTAACTGGGCGAGGGCCGCAGTAATCTGGAGGATTTAAAACAAGGTTTGGTCCCGTCCTGGATCAGCAATAAGCACCTGTAAGCGCTCCACCCTTTTGAGAACGCATTAAGTCCGTGCCAGCTCAGACTAGCTGCAGAGGCGTACCCAGTCCCAGTGGACTGCGGACGCTTGAATCACACTATCATGGGAATAGTGGTGAGGATGCCGGTGTTGGGTCCCACAGCAAAACCCGTCCCGGTATATAGGGTGGAGAACATTGGAGTCATCCAGGGGGGTGCACACATTCGTTACGCAGTGGTCCCGCCTTATGTCATCAGATGGGAGCATACGATGACAGGCACCAACCTCTCAGGGTGTCGAAGCTGGGGAGCACACATCATCCTGTGTCCCCAGCACTTGAATGCCTTTTTAGAACCACAGTGCGGGTTCAGAGCCGCTAGCGCGAAGCCGGTAAATTGCACCATGGAGGCAATGGCAAAAGACCATGTGCCCCCACAGGTGGCATATATCGGAGGTGGGACATACTGTGTTACCACTGCAGCGCCTCACTACCACCACGGACAGCACGGGTGGTGTCCGGTAAGTGACAGCAGTTTCTGTTTCAAACCCAGGGCTGAAGTTCAAGTGGCACTACAGCGGATTGTTCCCATTCCTGTACCTTCCACTATTCACCTCACTGTAAAATAGAATTTCACGGATTTGCAGCGATTCATTGCGCATTTTGGTTATGTCATTCCCCCTCTCCCCGAACACCTCACCAAGATTTTAAAAGCCGTAATAGTCTCACAGAAACATTTTTACTCACTAGAGCAGAAGACATTGGAGATAGGGAAAGACATATTGGACATCTTCACCCCACCATGGTGGGACCTGTTCACTAATATAGAGATCCCGCCCTGGATTAGAATAGCATCCCACATCCTAGTAGTATGTCAGGTTTCGATTGTAATATTTTTACTGTTCGTGCATTGCAAGAGAGGCAAACGCCTCCAGAGGCACGAGAACACAGGAGAATGGAGAGAACGCTATGTATGAGTGGGTGAAGAGACTCCCGCTTAGGCTGCTATGTATTAAAGGATAAAGCGTCCCTCCACTCTTGGTTTTGGTTACTATATGATTTAGGTGTATGAATATTGTTGTGTTATAACCGTTGATCGTTTTTCTATTTTTTGATTAGCAAAATGTGTATGCAGATGGTGTAGGGGTATCGGCCCCGTCGCATCTGAAAGATGAATGTGTTATAGTTTAAGGTAGTACTGCCTATGGTTGTCCAACTGTACACAATGTAATTTTTCTGAAATGGGAACTGCATGTGTCGTGCGGGTCATAGATAGTTCATTGCCAGGAATGTTTGGATGTGAGGAATCCGGGAAAATTTGCTCACCAAGGGTTATTGATACTTTAAGCAAGCTATCAGTATCACAGGAGCGACTGTAAGATTCGTGAAATTTTCATTAAGTAATCACGTAGAAAAATAGGGTTAATAATACAGCTTTATTGACCAAAAGAAGCTTATACAGAGAAACCTTTGATAAAAGGGCACACAAAATGGCTGCCAGACCTCGTGACCAGCTTCTGGGACCATTTGAATTTCTGTTACTGCAAGCCAGACAGGCTTGTGGATTGAGGACATTAAAAGCCCGCGGAAACCAGTTTCGGGAAGCCGAAACTCATGGAACTGAGTATACATATTGATTAGATTATAAGTACAGGACAGATTTGGGTGGCAGGATGAGACCCATCAAGAAATGGGTGGACAATTGAACAAACACTTTATCCCATTACCCTGTACAAAGAGAAGCCGTCTAACAGCCATCCAGGGCAATCTCCAGACCGATCAATATACAAACCAAGTTACGGTAACAAAGCAAAGACATTATCGGCCCAGGAAGGCCAGTTAAGCTATCACCGACTCCCGTTATGAAGACAAAACACCCCTGCAGAGAGTTCGGCCCGCCAAAATTATTACAAAGACAGGGCTATGGTTTGGCGGGAGATAAGAATGTTCCAAAAGGTATAACTGTGAACTGAGTAAAGTCCATCGAGACCTTCGCTTCAGAGACCTTCGCTTCAGAGACGTTCGCTTCGGTAAAATGCTTCAAGACCATCAGAGACCTTCACACAGTACTTCGGTTCGGAACATGTTCGGTGTTCGGGCAGGCAAGGCCCGGCCATGACGGGAAGACGACGAGGGTGGCCCGGGTACTTTTGTCGGGAGATCGACGACCCAGGCCGGAGAAGAAGACACTCAGGGCCCGGCACTCCAGTGTCTCAACATCACATCGGCGAGCGCTCATCGCAGGAGAACCAAGAGGAAAACAAGCTGCGCCAGAACCTTCCAAACCCACGTGACGACGGAAAGCTGTGTCGAAAGGCTGCAAACCCCTTTTTCGCAATTCTTAAAGTGGTGAGCATGATCCCAAGTTCCTCAAATCGAAACTTAGTTAGGTCTAGGGGAGGGGGTTAAGGGTAATTGTAATGTGTTACCCCTTTTACGATGTGCCGTGTGTGCCCCATTTCTATAGAGTTAAGTTTATAGATGTGTGCATGCTTGTAGTTGCTTTAATCTGTGCTTATGACATGTATTTTATAATGCTGCAAACTGTTCAATAAAGGCATCCATTTCGTGCTATTCGACCTGGTCTATTGAGTTTTTCTGCACTACAGCTCCCTGCACCTAAGTCCAAGGTCGAGAACTGTAGGGGCGAGTGGGTCGAACCACTCATGGGTAATTATTGCAAGAAGCCTGGCAGGAGACCAGAGCAAGCAAGAGAAACCCCCTACAATATGTAGAGTCGGTTTGGGTGGAGATAAAAAATAATAAGGGGAAAACGTCTCTTGTGGGCGTAGTCTACAGGCCCCCGAGTAATAGCAATGCTGTTGGACAGAGTATGAATCAACAAATAATGGAGGCCTGTAAAAAAGGTACGGTATAATCATGGGTGATTTTAATCTCAATATTGTTTGGACAAATCTAATTGGCCATGGTAGCCTGGAGGAGGAGTTCATAGAGTGCATCCGGGATGTTTTCCTAGAACAGTATGTAATGGAACCAACCAGGGAACAGGCTATCTTGGATCTGTTACTATGTAATGAGACAGAATTAATAAATGATCTCATAGTAAAGGATCCTCTAGGAAAGTGTGATCATAGCATGGTTGAATTTCAAATTCAGTTGGAGGATGAGAAAGCTGTATCCCAAACCAGTGTCCTGATCTTAAACAAAGGCAATTATAATGGCACGAGGGCAGAACTGGGTAAATTGGACTGGAAAAACAAATTCAAGGGTAAGAAAGTTGAAATGCAGTGGTGGACATTTAAGGAGATATGTCATAATGCTCAACAAAAATATATTCTAGTGAGAAAGAAAGATTTTAAGAGAAGGGAGCACCATCCGTGGCTAACTAAGGATGTAAAGGATGGTATCAAATTGAAAACAAAGGCATACAATGTTGCCAAGATTGGTGGGAGACCTGAGGATTGGGAAATTTTTTAAAAACCAGCAAAGGATGACAAAAAAAATAACAGAGAGAGAGAAGATGAATTATGAGAGTGAGCTGGCAAGAAACATTAAAACAGATAGTAAGAGCTTCTACAGGTAGATAAAAAGGAAGAGGGTAGCTAAAGTAAACTTTGGTCCCTCGACTGGGGAGTTAATAATGGGGAACAGGGAAATGGCAGAGACACTGAACAAATATTTTGCATCTGTCTTCACTGTAGAAGACGCTAACAACATCCCAATAATGGATAATCAAGGGGCCACAGGGAGTGGGGAACTAAAGACAATCACTATCACTAAGGAAATAGTACTTGGTAAAATAATGGGACTAAAAGACGACAAGTCCCCTGGACCAGATGGCCTGCATTCCAGGGTCTTAAAAGAAGTGGCTGCAGAGGTAGTGGATACATTGGTTGTAATCTACCAAAATTCCCTGGACTCTGGTCAGGTCCCAGCGGATTGGAAAACTGCTAATGTAACACCCCTATTTAAGAAAGGAGGAAGACAGAAAGCAGGAAACTATAGACCAGTTAGCCTAACATCTGTCATTGGGAAAATGCTGGAGTCCTTCATTAAGGAACCAGTAGCAGGGCCTTTAGAAAAACATACTGCAGTCAAACAGAGTCAGCATGGTTTTAGGAAAGGGAAATCATGTTTAACAAATTTGCTGGAGTTCTTTGAGGAGGTAACAAGTAGGGTCGACAAGGGTGAGCCAGTGGATGTGGTGTATTTGGATTTCCAGAAGGCATTCAATAAGGAGCCACAGAAAAGGTTACTGCATAAGATAAGAGCTCATGGAGTTGGGGGTAATATATTAGCATGGATAGAGAATTGAGTAACTAACAGAAAGCAGAGAGTCAGGATAAATGGGTCATTTTCTGGTTGGCAAACGGTAGCTAGTGGGGTGCCACAAGGATCGGTGATGGGGCCCCAACTGTTTACAATCTACATTAATGACTTGGATGAAGGAATCGAGAGTAATGTAGCCAAGTTTGCGGATGATGCAAAGATGGGCGGGAAAGCAAGTTGTGCAGATCTGCAAAGGGATATAGACAGGCTAGGTGAGTGGGCAAACATTCGGCAGATGGAGTATAATGTGGTTATCCACTTTGGCAGGAAAAATAAAAAAGCAAACTATTATTTAAATGGAGAGAGATTACACAATGCTACAGTTCAGAGGGACCTGGGGGTCCTTGTGCATGAAACACAAAGTGAGCATTCAGGTACAGCAAGTAATCAAAAAGGCAAATGGAATGTTGGCCTTTATTTCAAGGGTGTTGGAGTATAAAAGCAGGGAAGTCCTGCTACAACTTTACAAGGTATTGGTGAGACCACACCTTGAGTACTGCGTACAGTTTTGGTCACCTTATTTAAGGAAGGATATACTTGCATTGGAGGCAGTTCAGAGACGATTCACTAGGTTAATTCCAGAGATGAGGGGTTTGACATATGAGGAAAGGTTGAGCAGGCTGGGCCTGTACTCATTGGAGTTTAGAAGAATGAGAGGTGATCTTATCAAAACATATTAGATACTGAGGGGGCTCAGCAGGGTAGATGCAGAGAGGATGTTTCCCCTCGTGGGGAAATCTAGAACTCGGGAGCACAGGCTCAGAATAAAGGTGTGGAGATGCCGGAGTTGGACTGGGGTGGACAAATGTAAGAAATCACACAACACCAGGTTATAGTCCAACAGCTTTATTTGAAATCACAAGCTTTCGGAGCGCTGCTCCTTCTTCAGGTGAAGTGGAGAAATGCATAAAGACACAGCTTATATAGTCAGAGAATCATGTCAGATGTTTACAGGTAACCTTTCCAACTGCCATTTATCACACCTCGGCAGAGAGATAATCACAGCAGTCAAAGGTGTGAATGGTGTCCAAACAGGTCAGTCAGGGAAACATTACATCAAAGAACAATGAGGTGGGGTCACAAGGGGTCAAATATTGCAGATGCTGGGGTCTGTATGAAAAACAAAAAAACAGACAAAAAACATTTTTTTTTTTTGGCTGGAAATCACAGCAGGTCCGGCCGCATCTGTGTAGAGAGAACAAGCCAATGTCGACTCGAGTCTGGATGACCCTGCGTCTGGTGGGGTTACATGTAGCGTGACATGAACCCAAGATCTCGGTTAAGGCCGTCCTCATGGGTGCGGAACTTGGCTATCAGTTTCTGCCAACTGAAACTGATAGCCAAGTTCCGCACCCATGAGGACGGCCTTAACCGAGATCTTGGGTTCATGTCACGCTACATGTAACCCCACCTGATGCAGGGTCATCCAGACTCGAGTTGACATTGGCTTGTTCTCTCTACACAGATGCGGCCGGACCTGCTGTGATTTCCAGCCAAAAAAAAAAATGTTTTTTGTCTGTTTTTTTGTTTTTCATACAGACCCCAGCATCTGCAATATTTGACCCCTTGTGACCCCACCTCATTGTTCTTTGATGTAATGTTTCCCTGACTGACCTGTTTGGACACCATTCACACCTTTGACTGCTGTGATTATCTCTCTGCCGAGGTGTGATAAATGGCAGTTGGAAAGGTTACCTGTAAACATCTGACATGATTCTCTGACTATATAAGCTGTGTCTTTATGCATTTCTCCACTTCACCTGAAGAAGGAGCAGCGCTCCGAAAGCTTGTGATTTCAAATAAAGCTGTTGGACTATAACCTGGTGTTGTGTGATTTCTTACATCAGAATAAAGGGTCACCCTTTTAGAACTGAGATAAGGAGGAACTTCTTCTCTCAAAGTGTCGTGAATCTGTGGAATTCTCTGCCCCAGAGAGCTGTGGAGGCTGGGTCATTAAATACATTTAAAGTGGAGATAGACAGATTTTTGCAACATAAGGGAGTGAAGGGTTATGGGGAATGGGCAGGGAAGTGGCTTTGAGCCCAAGATCAGCCATGATCTTATTGAATGGCGGAGCAGGCTCCAGGGGCCAAGTGGCCTATTCCTGATCCTATTTCTTATGTTCTTATGTTGTTATGTTCCCCAGTGTTTGGCTGACTCCGCACTGCCCGAGTGCGGGGCTGTCTCCTCACTGTCCCTGTGATGGGCTCTCACCTCACTCCCCCAGTACTGGGCTCTCGCCTCACTCGCCCAGTGCTGGGCTCTCACCTCACTTTCCCAGTGCTGGGCTCTCACCTCACTCCCCCAGTGCTGGGGTCTCACCTCACTTTCCCAGTGCTGGGCTCTCACCTCACTTTCCCAGTGCTGGGCTCTCACCTCACTCCCCCAGTGCTGGGCTCTCACCTCACTTTCCCAGTGCTGGGCTCTCACCTCACTCCCCCAGTGCTGGGCTCTCACCTCACTCCCCCAGTGCTGGGCTCTCACCTCACTTTCCCAGTGCTGGGCTCTCACCTCACTCCCCCAGTGCTGGGCTCTCACCTCAGTTTCCCAGTGCTGGGCTGTCACCTCACTCCCCCAGTGCTGGGCTCTCACCTCACTCCCCCAGTGCTGGGCTGTCACCTAACTCCGCCAGTGCTGGGCTCTCACCTCACTGTCCCTGTGATGGGCTGTCACCTAACTCCCCCAGTGCTGGGCTCTCACCTCACTGTCCCTGTGATGGGCTCTCACCTCACTCCCCCAGTGCTGGGCTCTCACCTCACTGTCCCTGTGATGGGCTCTCACCTAACTCCACCAGTGCTGGGCTCTCACCTCTCTCCCCCAGTGCTGGGCTCTCACCTCACTTTCCCAGTGCTGGGCTGTCACCTCACTCCCCCAGTGCTGGGCTGTCACCTCACTGTCCCTGTGATGGGCTGTCACCTCACTCCCCCAGTGCTGGGCTGTCACCTCACTCCCCCAGTGCTGGGCTGTCACCTCACTCCCCCAGTGCTGGGCTCTCACCTAACTCCGCCAGTGCTGGGCTCTCACCTCACTCCCCAGTGCTGGGCTGTCACCTCACTCCCCCATTGCTGGGCTCTCACCTAACTCCCCCAGTGCTGGGCTGTCACCTCACTTTCCCAGTGATGGGCTGTCACCTCACTCCCCCAGTGCTGGGCTCTCACCTCACTGTCCCTGTGATGGGCTCTCACCTCACTCCCCCAGTGCTGGGCTGTCACCTCACTCCACCAGTGCTGGGCTCTCACCTAACTCCGCCAGTGCTGGGCTCTCACCTCACTCCCCAGTGCTGGGCTGTCACCTCACTCCCCCATTGCTGGGCTCTCACCTCACTCCCCCAGTGCTGGGCTGTCACCTCACTTTCCCAGTGATGGGCTGTCACCTCACTCCCCCAGTGCTGGGCTCTCACCTCACTGCCCCAGTGCTGGGCTCCCACCTAACTCCGCGAGTGCTGGGCTGTCACCTCACTCCCCCAGTGCTGGGCTCTCACCTCACTGCCCCAGTGCTGGGCTCCCACCTAACTCCCCAGTGCTGGGCTGTCACCTCACTCCCCCAGTGCTGGGCTCTCACCTCACTTTCCCAGTGCTGAGCTGTCACCTCACTCCCCCAGTGCTGGGCTGTCACCTCACTCCCCCAGTGCTTGGCTGTCACCTCACTTTCCCAGTGATGGGCTGTCACCTCACTCCCCCAGTGCTGGGCTCTCACCTCACTTTCCCAGTGCTGGGCTGTCACCTCACTCCGCCAGTGCTGGGCTCTCACCTCACTCCCCCAGTGCTGGGCTGTCACCTCACTTTCCCAGTGATGTGCTGTCACCTCACTCCCCCAGTGCTGGGCTGTCACCTAACTCCCCCAGTGCTGGGCTCCCACCTCACTCCCCCAGTGCTGGGCCGTCACCTCACTTTCCCAGTGATGGGCTGTCACCTCACTCCCCCAGTGCTGGGCTCTCACCTCACTGCCCCAGTGCTGGGCTCCCACCAACTCCGCGAGTGCTGGGCTCTCACCTCACTCCCCAGTGCTGGGCTGTCACCTCACTCCCCCAGTGCTGGGCTCTCACCTCACTTTCCCAGTGCTGAGCTGTCACCTCACTCCCCCAGTGTTGGGCTGTCACCTCACTCCCCCAGTGCTGGGCTGTCACCTCACTTTCCCAGTGATGGGCTGTCACCTCACTCCCCCAGTGCTGGGCTCTCACCTCACTTTCCCAGTGCTGGGCTGTCACCTCACTCCCCCAGTGCTGGGCTGTCACCTAACTCCCCCAGTGCTGGGCTCCCACCTCACTCCCCCAGTGCTGGGCCGTCACCTCACTTTCCCAGTGATGGGCTGTCACCTCACTCCGCCAGTGCTGGGCTCTCACCTCACTCCCCCAGTGCTGGGCTGTCACCTCACTTTCCCAGTGATGTGCTGTCACCTCACTCCGCCAGTGCTGGGCTCTCACCTCACTCCCCCAGTGCTGGGCCGTCACCTCACTTTCCCAGTGATGTGCTGTCACCTCACTCCCCCAGTGCCGGGCTGTCACCTCACTCCGCCAGTGCTGGGCTCTCACCTCACTCCCCCAGTGCTGGGCTGTCACCTCACTCCCCCAGTGCTGGGCTCTCACCTCACTGTCCCTGTGATGGGCTGTCACCTCACTCCCCCAGTGCTGGGCTCTCACCTCACTCCCCCAGTGTTGGGCTCTTACCTCACTGTCCCTGTGATGGGCTCTCACCTCACTCCCCCAGTGCCGGGCTCTCACCTCACTGTCCCTGTGATGGGCTGTCACCTCACTCCGCCAGTGCTGGGCTGTCACCTCACTCCCCCAGTGCTGGGCTCTCACCTCACTGTCCGTGTGATGGGCTGACACCTCACTCCCCCAGTGCTGGGCTCTCACCTCACTGTCCCTGTGATGGGCTGTCACCTCACTCCCCCAGTGCTGGGATATCACCTCAGTTTTCCAGTGATGGGCTGTCACCTCACTATCCCTGTGCTGGGCTCTCACCTAACTCCGCCAGTGCTGGGCTCTCACCGCACTCCGCCAGTGCTGGGCTTTCACCTCACTCCCCCAGTGCTGGGCTCTCACCTCACTGTCCCAGTGCTGGGCTGTCACCTCTCTCCCCCAGTGCTGGGCTCTCACCTCACTCCCCCAGTGCTGGGCTCTCCCCTCACTGTCCCTGTGATGGGCTGTCACCTCACTCCGCCAGTGATGGGCTGTCACCTCACTCCTCCAGTGCTGGGCTGTCACCTCACTCCCCCAGTGCTGGGCTCTCACCTAACTCCGCCAGTGCTGGGCTCTCACCTCACTTTCCCAGTGCTGGGCTCTCACCTCACTCCCCCTGTGATGGGCTGTCACCTCACTCCCCCAGTGGTGGGTTCTCACCTCACTCCCCCAGTGATGAGCTGTCACCTCACTCCCCCAGTGGTGGCCTCTCACCTAACTGCGCCAGTGCTGGGCTGTCACCTAACTCCGCCAGTGCTGGGCTCTCACCTCACTGTCCCTGTGATGGGCTGTCACCTAACTCCCCCAGTGCTGGGCTCTCACCTCACTGTCCCTGTGATGGGCTCTCACCTCACTCCCCCAGTGCTGGGCTCTCACCTCACTGTCCCTGTGATGGGCTCTCACCTAACTCCACCAGTGCTGGGCTCTCACCTCTCTCCCCCAGTGCTGGGCTCTCACCTCACTTTCCCAGTGCTGGGCTGTCACCTCACTCCCCCAGTGCTGGGCTGTCACCTCACTGTCCCTGTGATGGGCTGTCACCTCACTCCCCCAGTGCTGGGCTGTCACCTCACTCCCCCAGTGCTGGGCTCTCACCTAACTCCGCCAGTGCTGGGCTCTCACCTCACTCCCCTGTGCTGGGCTGTCACCTCACTCCCCCATTGCTGGGCTCTCACCTCACTCCCCCAGTGCTGGGCTGTCACCTCACTTTCCCAGTGATGGGCTGTCACCTCACTCCCCCAGTGCTGGGCTCTCACCTCACTGTCCCTGTGATGGGCTCTCACCTCACTCCCCCAGTGCTGGGCTGTCACCTCACTCCCCCAGTGCTGGGCTCTCACCTAACTCCGCCAGTGCTGGGCTCTCACCTCACTCCCCAGTGCTGGGCTGTCACCTCACTCCCCCATTGCTGGGCTCTCACCTCACTCCCCCTGTGCTGGGCTGTCACCTCACTTTCCCAGTGATGGGCTGTCACCTCACTCCCCCAGTGCTGGGCTCTCACCTCACTGCCCCAGTGCTGGGCTCCCACCAACTCCGCGAGTGCTGGGCTCTCACCTCACTCCCCAGTGCTGGGCTGTCACCTCACTCCCCCAGTGCTGGGCTCTCACCTCACTTTCCCAGTGCTGAGCTGTCACCTCACTCCCCCAGTGTTGGGCTGTCACCTCACTCCCCCAGTGCTGGGCTGTCACCTCACTTTCCCAGTGATGGGCTGTCACCTCACTCCCCCAGTGCTGGGCTCTCACCTTACTTTCCCAGTGCTGGGCTGTCACCTCACTCCGCCAGTGCTGGGCTCTCACCTCACTCCCCCAGTGCTGGGCTGTCACCTCACTTTCCCAGTGATGTGCTGTCACCTCACTCCCCCAGTGCTGGGCTGTCACCTAACTCCCCCAGTGCTGGGCTCTCACCTCACTCCCCCAGTGCTGGGCCGTCACCTCACTTTCCCAGTGATGTGCTGTCACCTCACTCCCCCAGTGCCGGGCTGTCACCTCACTCCGCCAGTGCTGGGCTCTCACCTCACTCCCCCAGTGCTGGGCTGTCACCTCACTGTCCCTGTGATGGGCTGTCACCTCACTCCCCCAGTGCTGGGCTCTCACCTCACTCCCCCAGTGTTGGGCTCTTACCTCACTGTCCCTGTGATGGGCTCTCACCTCACTCCCCCAGTGCTGGGCTCTCACCTCACTGTCCCTGTGATGGGCTGTCACCTCACTCCGCCAGTGCTGGGCTGTCACCTCACTCCCCCAGTGCTGGGCTCTCACCTCACTGTCCGTGTGATGGGCTGACACCTCACTCCCCCAGTGCTGGGCTCTCACCTCACTGTCCCTGTGATGGGCTGTCACCTCACTCCCCCAGTGCTGGGCTCTCACCTCACTGTCCCTGTGATGGGCTGTCACCTCACTCCCCCAGTGCTGGGATATCACCTCAGTTTTCCAGTGATGGGCTGTCACCTCACTATCCCTGTGCTGGGCTCTCACCTAACTCCGCCAGTGCTGGGCTCTCACCGCACTCTGCCAGTGCTGGGCTTTCACCTCACTCCCCCAGTGCTGGGCTCTCACCTCACTGTCCCAGTGCTGGGCTGTCACCTCTCTCCCCCAGTGCTGGGCTCTCACCTCACTCCCCCAGTGCTGGGCTCTCCCCTCACTGTCCCTGTGATGGGCTGTCACCTCACTCCGCCAGTGATGGGCTGTCACCTCACTCCTCCAGTGCTGGGCTGTCACCTCACTCCCCCAGTGCTGGGCTCTCACCTAACTCCGCCAGTGCTGGGCTCTCACCTCACTTTCCCAGTGCTGGGCTCTCACCTCACTCCCCCTGTGATGGGCTGTCACCTCACTCCCCCAGTGGTGGGCTCTCACCTCACTCCCCCAGTGATGAGCTGTCACCTCACTCCCCCAGTGGTGGCCTCTCACCTAACTGCGCCAGTGCTGGGCTGAATCCTCACTCTCCCAGTGCTGGGCTGTCACCTTACTCCGCAGTAATGGGCTGTCACCTCACTCCGCCAGTGCTGGGCTCTCACTTCACTGCCCCTGTGCTGGGCTCTTACCTCACTCCCCCAGTGCTGGGCTCTCACCTCACTTTCCCAGTGCTGGGCTTTCACCTCACTGTCCCTGTTATGGGCTCTCACCTCACTCCCCCAGTGATGGGCTCTCACCTCACTCCCCCAGTGCTGGGCTCTCACCTCACTCCCCCAGTGCTGGGCTCTCACCTGACCTTCCCAGTGATGGGCTCTCACCTCAGTTTTCCAGTGCTGGGCTGTCACCTCACTCCCCCAGTGCTGGGCTCTCACCGCACTCCCCAGTGCTGGGCTGTCACCTCACTCCCCCAGTGCTGGGCTCTCACCTGACCTTCCCAGTGATGGGCTCTCACCTCAGTTTTCCAGTGCTGGGCTGTCACCTCACTCCCCCAGTGCTGGGCTCTCACCTCACTGTCCCTGTGATGGGCTGTCACCTAACTCCCCCAGTGCTGGGCTCTCACCTCACTTTCCCTGTGATGGGCTGTCACTTCACTTTCCCTGTGATGGGCTCTCACCTCATTTTCCCAGTGCTGGTCTCTCACCTCACTGTCCCTGTGATGGGCTGTCACCTCACTCCCCCAGTGCTGGGCTCTCACCTCACTGTCCCTGTGATGGGCTGACACCTCACTCCCCCAGTGCTGGGCTCTCACCTCACTGTCCCTGTGATGGGCTGACACCTCACTCCCCCAGTGCTGGGCTCTCACCTCACTATCCCTGTGCTGGGCTCTCACCTAACTCCACCAGTGCTGGGCTGTCACCTCACTCCCCCAGTGCTGGGCTCTCACCTAACTCTGCCAGTGCTGGGCTCTCACCTCACTCCACCAGTGCTGGGCTCTCACCTCACTGTCCCAGTGCTGGGCTGTCACCTCTCTCCCCCAGTGCTGGGCTCTCACCTCACTGTCCCAGTGCTGGGCTGTCACCTCTCTCCCCCAGTGCTGGGCTCTCACCTCACTTTCCCAGTGCTGGGCTCTCACCTCACTCCACCAGTGCTGGGCTCTCACCTCACTGTCCCAGTGCTGGGCTCTCAGCTTACTCCCCCAGTGCTGGGCTCTCACCTCAATTTCCCAGTGCTGGGCTCTCACCTCACTCCCCCAGTGCTGGGCTCTCACCTCACTCTCCCAGTGCTGGGCTGCCACCTCACTCCGCCAGTGATGGGCTGTCACCTCACTCCTCCAGTGCTGGGCTCTCAGCTCACTCCGCCAGTGCTGGGCTCTCACCTCACTTTCCTAGTGCTGGGCTGTCACCTCACTCCGCCAGTGATGGGCTCTCACCTCACTCCGCCAGTGCTGGGCTGACTCCTCACTCCCCCAGTGCTGGGCTGTCACCTGACTCCGCCAGTGCTGGGCTGACTCCTCACTCCCCCAGTGCTGGGCTCTCACCTCACTCCCCCAGTGCTGGGCTGACTCCTCACTCCGCCAGTGCTGGGCTGACTCCTCACTCCCCCAGTGCTGGGCTCTCGCCTCACTCCCCCAGTGCTGGGCTGACTCCTCACTCCGCCAGTGCTGGGCTGACTCCTCACTCCCCCTGTGATGGGCTGACTCCTCACTCCGCCAGTGCTGGGCTGACTCCTCACTCCCCCTGTGATGGGCTGACTCCTCACTCCGCCAGTGCTGGGCTGACTCCTCACTCTCCCAGTGATGGGCTGACTCCTCACTCCCCCAGTGCTGGGCTGACTCCTCACTCCGCCAGTGCTGGGCTGACTCCTCACTCCGCCAGTGATGGGCTGACTCCTCACTCCGCCAGTGATGGGCTGACTCCTCACTTTCCCAGTGATGGGCTGACTCCTCACTCTCCCAGTGCTGGGCTGACTCCTCACTCTCCCAGTGATGGGCTGACTCCTCACTCTCCCAGTGATGGGCTGACTCCTCACTCTCCCAGTGATGGGCTGACTCCTCACTCTCCCAGTGCTGGGCTGACTCCTCACTCTCCCAGTGCTAGGCTGACTCCTCACTCTCCCAGTGATGGGCTGACTCCTCACTCTCCCAGTGATGGGCTGACTCCTCACTCTCCCAGTGATGGGCTGACTCCTCACTCCGCCAGTGCTGGGCTGACTCCTCACTCTCCCAGTGATGGGCTGACTCCTCACTCTCCCAGTGCTGGGCTGTATGTACTGGACTGGGACTTCAACCCGCAACTGCTTCAACAACTCCCAACTGAGCCAAACTGATACACAACTACTGACAATTGATTAATTCATCGCTTGCCTCCTCCAGTTAATCCGTCTTCTCACACCCCGATCTCTAGTAAAGCTGCAGAATTACCCAATTCATAAAACTTGTGACTCCCGTTCGATCCCATTCCTCCCCTCATGTTGTGCAAGCTGGCTGCTGCCTGTGGTCGGGTTCCAGCACACCTCCAGTATCGCTCCCAATTCAATATTCCTCATCTGTGAGACTGGACTGTGAGTGTGGGAAAGGGACTGAAGGAGCTCCCTCTCCTCTCCTCACACAGAGTCCACACTCTCACACTTTGCAGCAGATAACAGTGATCGGTAGCAGCAACTGGGAGCTTCCCCTCCGTAGCACCTGTTTACTGAGGCCAATGACAGACTCTCCCAACCAGGTCACTGCTCCAGCTGAGATCCACACACTTGCCGCTGGCAGTAATCTGTGCTTTTATAGCTGGTCTGTTTGGATCAGCAAACAACACGCACCATTCCCTCCAGCCACTCTGGTACCCGTTAAACCATGGTTAAACCTGTTAACCTGATTTAAATTTAACTCTGCAGTCTTTCTTACAATCTCACAATTATCTTCATTCAACCAATCAAACCGTGACATTCACAGAGAGAATAGAGTAGTTTAAAAAGTAAAACTGTCTGAACACTGGCTGCTGAGTGATTGGATACATTTACAATCTTTGAAAGTCATGGCTCAAAACGATGATGGACAGGGTCAGCACCAGGACTCCAAGGCCTAGAAGTTCAGTTGGTAGCGCCAGCCGCTAGCGCCTTAAGAGGGTGATAAGTGGGGCGCGAAGCAGCTAGCGCCCGGGCACGGCGCGATCTGCGCCGCTCGTGAACTTCAGTGAACATTTAGCGGCGGCGCAAAACCGCAACGTCCGCTCAGCTGCGCGCGCAGATCCTGATGTCATTTCATGGTGCAACGCCCTTGGTGCGCCCCGAACCGGAACTTCAGTGGCGCCCCCCCTTCTTTGCACCTGGCGCTCCCAGCAACTGGTTGAGTGGAACGGTTCCCTGTCACTGTGGGGCTGGGGGGGCGCAATTTAAAGGGGGCTCTTCCTGCATTCGTTGTGGTAGCCATTTTGGACCACTCCTTCTGTGAGAGAGAGAGAGATTTGCAGAGAGACAAAGGGAGAGAGCTTTCTGCTTTGATTCAGCGCTCGCACAGGAACTTCTGGCTTCAGGCCAGAGCTTTGCAGTTGGATTGATTTTTCAGTGCCATAGCCTTGAGAGGCCACATATAATGGGGGCTGCAATGGGTGGAAACGTTGGGTTTCTCCATTGCATTGAGGGGGCTCAGAGACGCCGAGAGAGAGTGCCAATCATGGCCAGACGGAGGAGGGCCAACAGGCATCGGCACAGGAGGCCTTACCCTCCCAGGGTAAACCACCAGCACTTCTCCTACCTCAACATGTCTGAGGAGCAGTGCATTCGGAGGCTTCGATTCAGAAGGGAGGTGGTCACTGAGATCTGCCACCTGGTTCAGAGCCTCAGCTGAGGAGCAGGACGTCTCTGTCAGTGGCAGTGAAGGTGACAGTGGCTCTCAACTTCTATGCCACCGGCTCCTGCCAATCCGCTACTGGGGACATTGCCAATGTCTCCCAGTTCGCAGTGCATTGCTGCATCCGCCAGGTCACAAATGCCCTCTTCAGAAGGAGACATCAGTACATATCCTACCCCATGACCCTGGACAAGCAGCAGGAGCGCGCAATGGGATTTACAGGAATAGCGGGTTTCCCCGTGGTCCAGGGCGCCATTGACTGCATGCATTTGACTGCATGCATGTGGCTTTGCGGGCGCCTCTAGAGAATGCCGAGGATTACCGCAACCAGAAGGGGTTCTATTCGTTGAACGTGCAGTTGGTGTGTGACCACAGGCAGCTGATACTAGCTGTCAATGCCCGCTTTCCAAGCAGCAGCCACGACGCCTTCATCCTGTGCCAGACTTCTGTGGCAGACATTTTCGAAGCCCCGGCTCACCCAGGAGGCTGGCTTCTTGGGGACAAGGGCTATCCTTTGTGCACCTGGCTGATGACCCCGCTCTGTGCGCCCAGCACCCCTGCTGAAGAGCGATACAATGACAGCCATCAAACGACCAGGAACATCATTGAGCACACAATCGGCATGCTAAAGCAATGGTTCCGCTGTCTGGACCATTCCGGGGGAGCCCTTCAGTACTCGCCTGAGCGAGCCTCCCATTTCGTTGTAGTGTGCTGCATGCTGCACAACCTGGCTATCCTCAGGACTCAGCCACTGCCAGCAGACATTGGAGGACCACCAGAGGAGGAGGAGGAGGAGCACCAACACGGGAGGGAGGCACAAAGTGCAAGGACCATCCGTCAGCGGCTTATTACAAGTCGATTCTAGGCCCCCTCTCAGGGAATGGCTTGTGCCATTGAAAGAACATGAATGGACCCGCTCCACAAACCCTGAGCCGGTCAACGCAACAAACAGTTCAAAGTGCAAACATGCACAATCTGAATAAAGACAATTATTTATTGAACAAACTCTGTGCCCTTCCCGCATGACAAACAAATACAGAGAAACCCCCAAAAAAGCAGTCAGACACATAACTGGCTCTCACAACCTGGAGACAATGAACAAAAGAGTTAAACAAAAATGACCATGATCCTCGGCCTTCACAAAAAAAAACACAACATTTTGCCACACCTCCTACTTTTTGGCCTGCGAGGGTGATCTGCCTCGCTTCTGAGATTGGCCCCTTTCCACCCTGCAGCTCCTCCGCAAGGGGACCCCAGTGGCTGCAGCAAGGCTGGGGGAAGGCTGCTGAGGGTCGGATAGTGAGTCGGCAGATGCCCTTGGGGGACGGCTTGGACCAGCTCTGGGCCTGGAGGGCCCAGCTGCTGACTGCTCCAACTCTGCTTGCGCGGCAGCAATCTGTCCTACGGGTGGTGGCAGCTGCAGTGGAGGAGTGACCGTGTTGGCAGCAGGAATGCTGCCAACCTGACAGAGCACAGGCACTCCCTGGTTGGCCGAAACACTGGCACTCGCACGGGGCAGCACTGAAGCATGCGCAGCAATCTGCTGAAGCACAGACTGCTGGCTTGCTGTGGCGCGGCGAGGGGCCCGGCAATGCCTGGCTGATCCAGTGAGGGTGGCAGCAGTTAGTGCTCGTGTGGCCCTGATCTCTGTCTGCATCAGATCAGCCAGTGACTGCATTGCACCACTAAGTACTTGGCTGGAAGCCGCCTGTGCTGCACCGAAGTTCTGCAGACTCCTTGCCTGTGATACACCGAATTCCTGCAGACTCCTTGCCAGTGACTCTATGGAGTCAGGCATCCTTGCCACTGCAGCCATGAGCTCAGTGTGCCTGCGCTCAGCCTGGGCGCCCATTTCAGCAAGGAGCCGCACCTCCTCTGCGCTCACCGTAGCAGGGCTGGAGGCCACACTCTCCCTCCGGGGAGAAGGCCGCCGAGCTTCCCTACCACCCCCCCACCATGCTGCAGCCCGCTGGGCCCCGGAGCTTCACCCTCCTCAGACCCTTCCCCCCTGCTCCCCTCCAGGGAAGACGTGTCCCTATCATGGCCATGGGCTGCCTTGGCTGAGGGTGGCACCTCTTCCTCCTCCTCGCCTTCCGATTCACTCACAGTGGCAGCTTGAGGGCCCGCCTCCTCACCTGGCGAATCAGCATCTGAAAGCAGGGAGGTACAAGAGTTGCTTTAGCGTGAGGACAGGGCGGCAGCAAGGGAGGCATGAGTGCTGCAATGCATTGCATTGGTTCAATAGTGACAATGGATGCTGGTGTGAGGCATAAGTGGAAAGAGAGATGTCAAAAAGGTGATGATCTTACCATCGCTGTCCAGGACGGGGTCGGCATCTCCAGTGGCGACGGGACCAATCAGCCAGCCTGCCATTATCCGTTCCACTCGCTGCTCCAGATCGCTGAGGCCTTTAAGTTCAGGACGGCCTCCCCCGGTCCATTGCTGCTGCCTCCTGTTATGGGCCAGCTTGCCCTGCAAGAGAAAGGACTGGCTCCGAGTACAGTGTGAAGCCCTGATCTTGGGTGCACTGCCTCCCATGATGGAATAGCCCTGACTGTGTGAAACCCTGATCTTGGCTGCAATGGCTCCCATGGCGGAATAGCCCTGACAGTGTGAAGCCTTGATCTTGGCTGCACTGCCTCCCATGGTGGAATAGCCCTGACAGTGTCAAGCCCTGATCTTGGCTGCACTGCCTCCCATGGTGGAATAGCCCTGACAGTGTGTAAAGTGGTGAATGTGCATGTGAGTTTCATGAGAGGCCCATAGATGTTGGATGAGGGCTGGGCATTGGGGCTTTCAGGACCCTTTGGCCATAAAGTGAGGTGCACATGCAGGGATGAAGAGGATACTGGAAAGGGTACTCACCCTGACAACCCGAGTGAGGTCGTTGAACTTCTTCCTGCATTGCATTGGGGTCCTAGGAACCATGCTGCTGGAGGTCACTCTGTGTGCCACCTCCCTCCAAGCTTTTCTATATTCATTGGGCAGCGGCCTCCTGCCACTGTCAGGAAAGAGGATAGGTCGCCTGCGCTCCACTGCGCCAACCAGAACATTCAGGGCACCCTCACTGAAGCGCTGCGCTCGCTCCATGGCCCTCCCCATGGTCGTAGGCGTAACGATGTCCGAGCAGGTCTGTCCAGGCCTAGAATCAGGGCTCCAATGTGCAGGGCGTGGCTGCAAGCCAAATCGACCCTCCCCCTTTAAGAGGTGACCGGCGCCAGCGTGTCTGCCTGCAATCGCTAACTGGCCGCACCTGCGCTGCGCCCGCCCTCAGTGGTAGCGCCCCGGCACGCCAGCTTAGCACCTTAGGATAGTCGTGCACCGCCTGTTTTTGCGCAGCAACAACCTCTTGGGGCGATGCAACTCAATTTCACTGAGGGTGGCGCTAAGTTGCGCCGGGCGCTAATTTTAGCGCACGCTCGCCTGTAGCGCCCCAAACGTGGTGATACTGAATTTCTAGGCCCAAGAACCAAGAGCAGCAGTTTCATCATCTTCTGCAAAGTTCCTCACAATCAGGATCAGAAGCTGGAGTAGAAATGTTCTGAATGCAGGCTCAGAGAGTGGCTGCATTTATAATCACACAGGGGGCGTGGCTCTGCTGTCTGAAGATATCCTGGGAAAAGGTGTTTCCTTTCTGTGTGACGGTGCATCAGTTATCAGCAGGACTCAGTGGGCAGTTCTCTATCGTACAGATCACAATGTTGTGTGTTTGGCCCCACTCCAGGTCTTAACTCATGAGCTCAGCTGACAGGATGTGCCAGGTACACAATCACGACACTTAATGCATCGTCATGTCTGGTAGCGTCCTGGTGATGTTACTGGACTAGTAATCGACCAGAGGCCTGGACTAATAATCCAAGTGTGTGATATCCGAGTGGTAAGGTCAAGAACTGAGATAAGCGAGATATTAGGAAGAAAACCCAACTGTTTAATTATACAGTTTAGCAGAGAACATAGCTCTTACAGGCTGCCAGCTAAATACCCAATTCTTACTGTGCGATCACAAGATGGAGGAACTCCTCTGAGTCATACCCATAATGCCACATTACCATACTAACTGGTGTCCCAGGACATTACCTTAAACACTGGTAAATGTGATCCCTTAATATTTGTCTCCATCTGGTGGATAACTTAAGCATTGCATCCCAGATTACTATAGAGTGCCATGAGTTAAAATACCACCATGGCAGCTGGGGAATTTCAGTTCAGTTACTTAAATAAATTTGGAATAAAAAGCTAGTATCAGAAATGGTGACCATAAAACTACCTCATTCTAGTAAAACCTGCCCACTCCAGACCCACAGCAATGTGCTTGAATCTTAGATTACCTTTGACATGTCCCAGCAAGCCACTCAGTTGTATCAAATCCCCCAAAAAAGGTACAGTAAGTATAAAACTGGACGTACCACCCAACATTGACCTCGGCATCGGACTCAAACAGGTCAAAGGCACACCCAGCCCAGTCGGTCCTGCAAAGCCCTCCTCACATCTCTAAATTGGGACAGCTGCCCCATAGATTAGTCAAGCAACAGCCTGACATAATCATATTCACAGAATCATACCGTTTAGCCAATGTCCCAAACTCCTCCATCACCATCCCTGAATATGTCATTTCCCGCCAGCAGGACAGTCCCAGCAGGGGTGGTGGCACAGTGGTATGCAGTCAGGAAGGAGTGGCCCTGGGAGTCCTCAGCATTGACTCTGGACCCCGTGAAAAATGCATCAGGTCATAGTCAAGGAAACCTCCTACTGATTACAACCTATCGCCTCCCCTCAGCTGGTGAATCAGTACTCCGCCATGTTGAATATCACTTGGAAGAAGCACTGAGAGTAGCAAGGGTGTGCTCTGGGTGGGGGACTTCAATGTCCATCACCAAGAGTGGCTCGGTAGCGCCACTATTGACCGAGCTGGCCGAGTTCTGAAGGACACAGCTGCCAGACTGGGCCTGCGGTAGGTGGTGAGAGATCAACATGTGGGAAATACTTACTTGACCTCGTCCTCACCAATCTACCTGTCGCAGGTGCATCTGTCTGATGTAGGTGAAGAGATCATGTTGTCTCTTTACTTGAGTAGTAAAAAAATAGTCATTGTTTTAGGTTCAATACCATTATTTCTTCAGTCAGTATGCAAAGCAATTTAGAAGCAGAGTAGATGAATCAGATATGAGTACAGAAATGTAGACATTCTCTTCACTATCCCTCACTGCATTAACTTTTCTAAGCATTAGATGTCTTTTTATATAATTCTTGCCCCCTACTAAACTCGAATCTGCCTCTTCTCCATTGACTGGATTCCTTCTGTCGCCTGATTTAGCATGACCCTGGTTCATTAAATAGTGTAGCACCAGGCATACCTAAAAATGAGGTGCCAGCCCGGGGAAGCTGCAACACATGCGTGCTAAAAAGCGGAAGCAGTGAGAATTGGAGAGCTCGTGCTGGTGGGAATCCATCGCTGGATCTTTCAATGATTCGGTCTGCACATTCCGAACCCACCAGGGAAGAATAATGGGACACAGGTACTTAGTATGAGTTGGAGCAGTCGCCGGGACTGGTGAACTATTCCAAATAGAGATTCATTGCTGCGGGTTTACAGGAGCTGGTTGTTGCTATTAAATACCAGAACCAAATTAATCAGAATGCATCAATTTAACAGAAAGAGAATGGCCCAGACACATTGGAACTGACGATAATGAGCAAGGATTGGAACAAGGGGAATGTGGCACACACACAAACACACTGACACACACACACACACACAGACACACAGACACACAGACATACAGACACACACAGACACACTGACACACACAGACACATGCAGACACACTGACACACACAGACACACAGACATACAGACACACACAAACACACTGACACACACACACACACACACAGACACACAGACATACAGACACACACAGACACACTGACACACACAGACACACGCAGACACACACACACACACGCACAGACACACAGACATACAGACACAGACAGACACACACAGACACACACAGACACACACACAGACAGACACAGACATACAGACACACACAGACACACTGACACACGCAGACACACACACACACACACACACACACACAGACATACAGACACAGACAGACACACATAGACACACAGACACACATACACACACACACACACAGATAAACAGACACACACACACATACACACACAGACACACACAGACACACACAGACACACGCAGACAAACACACATAACACACACACACACAGACCACAAACACACACAAACAGAACACACACACAGACTCACATACATACACTCACACACACTCGCAGACAGACACACAGACACACACACACACAAATAACACAGACACGCAGACAGACACACACAGAAACACAAACACACACACGGACACACACACAGAGACACAGACAAATACAAAGACAAACACACACACAGATACAAACACAACACACACACACAGACACACACACACACAGACACACACAAACATACACAGACACACACACACACAGACATACACAGACAAACACACACACACACACACAGACACATACATACGCAATCACACACACACATAACGCACACACACAGGCACACACACACACACAGACACCCAGAAACACAGACACACAATCACAGACACACACAGACAGAGCCACACACATACAGACACATACACAAGTTTAAGCTAACCTGGCAGGGGGTGGAATATGCAGTGGAGCTATAGTAGGGGGTGATGCACAGCCAAATATACAGGAAAAAGCAAGTCAGCCTGGAAGGCAGAGCAAATATGTAACGGCACAAGGGAGTATGGCAAGGCTGGATGGCATTTATTTTAATGCAAGGAGTCTTGAGATAAAGGCAGATGAATTGAAGGTGTTGATGAACACACGGGAGTATGATATTGTTACAATCACAGAGACATGGTTGAGGGAGGGGCAAGACTGGCAGCTCAATATTCCGGGGTATAAAATCTTCAGGCGAGACAGAGGGGGGAGTAAAATTGGAGGGGTGTCGCAATATTAATTAAGGAGTCAATTTCTGCTGTAAGGAGGGATGATATCTTAGCAGGTTCCTCTAATGAGGCCATATGGGTAGAACTTAAAAAAAAAAAGGGGGCAAGCACTTTGCTGGGAGTGTACTATAGGCCCCCAAACAGTCAGGGGGAGATAGAGGAACAGATATGTAGGCAAATCTCAGCGAAGTGTAGAAATAATAGGTTAATAATAGTAGGGGATTTCAACTTCCCCAATATTAACTATGATAGTCAGAGTGTGAAAGACTTAGAGGGCGCAGAATTCTTAAAGTGCATCCAGGAGAGCTTTTTGAGCCAGCATGTAGAAAGTCCTACAAGAGAGGGCGCGGTTCTAGATCTAATTCTAGGGAATGTAGCCGGGCAAGTGGTAGAAGTGTCAGTAGGAGAGCATTTGGTGACAGTGATCATAATTCGGTGAGATTTAAGGTAGTCATGGGAAAGGACAATGATGGACTGGAAATAAAGGTTCTAAACTGGGAGAAGGCTGATTTTACTATGATAAGGCAGGATCCGCCTAAAGTGGAATGAGATCAGCTACTTGTAGGACAATCCACATCAGAGCAGTGGGAGTCTTTCAGACAGGAAATAGAGAGAGTACAATGACAACATGTTCCCGTAAAGTTCAAGGATGGGACCAACAAACCCAGGGAACCCTGGATATCAAGGGATATACAAGAATGGATTAGGAAACAAGGGAGGCTTTTGGCAGATACAAAGGACTAAAAACAATGGATGCCCTAGAGGAGATTAGAAAGTGCAGGGGGTTACTTAAAAAAGATATTAGGAGAGCGAAGAGGGGGCATGAAAAAACATTGGCGGGCAAAATAAAGGAAAATCCCAAGGTGTTTTATAAGTATATTAAGGGCAAGAGGATAACCAGGGAAAGAGTAGGGCCCATTAGGGACCAAAGTGGCAATCTCTGTGTAGAGCCGGAAGATGTAGGTGGGGTTTTAAATGAATATTTTGCATCTGTGTTCACTGTGGAGAAAGACGATGTAGACATAGAAATCAGGCAGGGGGATTGTGATACATTTGAACAAATTAGTATTGAGAGGTGTAAGGCTCGCAAAATTCTACAGATTCCCCCAAACCAAGAGAAGGAGAGATTTTGGACTGTTTTAAAGAATATTGGGCCAAAAGGGACTTAAATTCAAAACCCCAGGAAGATTTGGCTATTTTAAAAGGCATGTCCAGGCCTGTGGAAAGCTGCAACAAAGGAACTGGGTTGGGCACTGTGGGACAGACAGACAGTTTGAGTATTGGAAAAGGCCAGATTGTCTGAGAATGTTCTGGGCCATCCCAGTCATTCTACATAAAGACAATAGGCCCACGGAATGACAGTTCCTGCCAAAAACCTACAGGGCCATCAAGAACATGAATAATACAATACATGCCACTAATCAACAAAAGAGACCGTGGCCCCAGCAGGAGAAGACAATCGAACAACAGTTTAAACCCACTCAGAGAGACATCCAAAACCACTTCGCACACTTAAACTGATACGAAGCAATCCCGAAACTAGTTAAAAGTCAATTAAAAATAGATGGGTCCAGCCCCAAAACTCGATAAGAATTTTAAAACTATTAAAATTAACGAGCCCGCCAAAATAAACAATGGGCCAGAGGAGATACAGTATAATTGAGGCCTGCTTTGTCAGTTACTCAGTTCAGAAAAGTACAGTTCACCTCACAGTACATCCAGATACGAGCAGCCTCTCGGAACAACAACACGGGAGAAGAAGGTACTAATCATCATCATCGGAGGATTCAAGACTTGAGGAAAGAAGAACAAAACGAAAGGAAAAAGGAATCGCGGCAACCAAGAAACCAACAACTAACAATATTACCACCAACTAGGTAATATTGGGCCACTGCGTCCAACAAGAAACCAACCTGGAAGAAACCGAAGATTTGCAAACTTGTTTCCACTCTACAAGCTAGCCTGACTTACCCCTGGGTAAGATTTAATACAAAAGACTCTAAAAACTACACCTAACCAAAGGAAATGGGTACTTACCCAATAAATCCAACTACGCACCCAACCGCATCAGTGGACACGCGAAGACTGAAAGCCCAACGCAGGTGCAGTCTTCCACCATGTCCTGGGTACGGCAGGCCCCAACCACCACAACTAAAGAGAACCCCGAAATCGCGAACCTCTACAACTGTCAAAAAGTCATTTGGTGAGCATTTCCTGGTCCTCTGGAATTCAACCTAGTTAGAGTAGTGGGATTGGGAGGGTAAGGGATTTTTGTCTATTGTTATTCTCCCTCGCATATTCGGAAGCGTTCCCCCATTTAGAGTATAAGATTTATTGTATTGTATATTTTTCCTGTCTCAAAATAAAATCTAAATTATTTTTGACCAACTCAGTTGTCTGTTGCAATTTCATTACAACCCCCAAATAAGTCCAAAGTCTAGAACCAAGGGAGTGGGAGCGACTCAAACTGCTCAGGGAGTCAGAGGTAAAGTTGACCACACACACCACCCCTTACAGAGGGAGGAGGTACTAGCGGTTTTAGCGGGCATAAAAGTGGATACATTCCCAGGCCCAGACGAGATGTAGCCCAGGCTGCTCTGTGAGGCAAGGGACGAGATTGCAGGGGTTCTGACACAAATTTTCAGAACCTCTCTGACCACAGGGGAGGTGGCAGAGGACTGGAGAACAGCTAACATAGTACCATTACTCAAGAACGGTAGCAGGGATAAACCAGGGAATTATAGGCCAGTGAACCTAATATCAGTGGTGGGGAAATTATTGGAAAAAATTCTGAGAGACAGAATTAGTCTCCACTTGGCGAGGCAAGGATTAATCTAGGATAGTCAGCATGGCTTTTTCAGGGGGAGATCATGTCTGACCAATTTTATTGAATTTTTCAAGGGGGGGAGGAAAGGTGTATGGATGAGAGTAGTGCAGTTGATGTAGTCTACATGGACTTCAGTAAGGCTTTTGACAAAGTCCCATATGGGAGACTGGTCAAGAAGGTAAGAGCCCATGGGATCCATGGCAATTTGGCACATTGGATCCAATATTGCCTTAGTGGCAGGAGGCAGAGGGTGATGGTTGAAGGTTGTTTTTGTGACTGGAAGCCTGTGTTCAGTGGTGTACCGCAGGGATCGATGCTGGGTCCCTTGCTGTTTGTAGTGTACATTAATGATTTAGATATGAATGTAGGAGGTATGATCAGTAAATTCACAGATGACACGAAAATTGGTGGAGTGGTAAATACTGAGGAGGGAAGCCTCAGGCTACAGGACGATATAGATGGGTTGGTTAGATGGGCAGAATAGTGGCAAATGGAATTTAACTCTGAAAAGTGTGAGGTGATGCATTTTGGGAGGACTAACAGGGCAAGGAGTACACAATGAATGGTAGGACCCTAGGAAGGACAGAGGATCAGAGGGACCTTGGTGTGCATGTACATAGATCCCTGAAGGGAGCAGGACAGGTAGATAAGGTGGTTAAAAAGGCATATGGGATACTTGCCTTCATTAGCCGAGGCGTAGAATATAAGAGCAGGGAGGTTACGATGGAGCTGTACAAAACGCTAGTTAGGCCACAGTTGCAATACTGTGTGCAGTTCTGAATGCCACACTATAGGAGGGATGTGATTGCATTGGAGAGGGTGCAGAGGAGATTCATCAGGATGTTACCTGGGCTGGAGCGCTTCAGCTATGAAGAGAGACTGGACAGACTGGGGTTGTTTTCCTTGGAGCAGAGAAGGCTGAGGGGGACCTGATTGAGGTGTACAAAATTATGAGGGGCATAGATAGTGTAGATAGAAAGGAACTTTTCCCCTCAGTAGAGTGGTCAATAACCACGGGTCATAGTTTCAAGGTAAGGGGCAGGAGGTTTAGAGGGGATTTGATTAAATACTTTTTCACCCAGAGGGTGGTTGGAATCTGGAACTCACTGCCTGAAAGGGTGGTAGAGGCAGGAACCCTCACAACATTCAAGAAGCATTTGGATGAGCACTGGAAACGCCATTGCATACAAGGCTATGGACCAAGTACGGGAAAATGGGATTAGAATAGACAGGGCTTGGTGGCCACCGTGGACACGATGGGCCGAAGGGCCTCTTTCTGTGCTGTATAACTCTATGACTCTATGACAGACACACACACAATGTTCTGCCCTCGCAACGCGCTTCTATGCAGAGCTAGACAGATAGCGAACAACTCGATATCTTCCAATAAAATCACAAGGCTTGACTTTTCTTGTCACGCTTTACTGAACGATTCTAATTGTAAAACTGAAATACAACACAGAAATGGAAGCACACATTAGTATACAGGCGCATAACTGATATGTATACACAGATTTAGGTACGCCTGAGCAACACAGTACATTTAGTAAACTGGGAGGCATTCTCTTTAAATTAGCCCTGTACATAGTGTATGAAAATACAGCTACTAGTTAATAGCTAGACAGAGAAAAGTTACAACTAAACATTTTCTACAACATACAGTGCACATTAATCATCCATAGCATCCTAAAATACTTACAGACAAACAATTTCCAAGACTCAAGCATGGGGACAATACAACTGCCCGGAGCCTGTGCTGCTGTAGGAGCACCGTGGTGTAGGTCTGTGTCCCAGCGAGGACTCCACGAGGACTACGTAGCAGTCCTGTGGGGAGCGTGATGACCTCATCACGCTCGGTAGCGTTGTCCGCGCTTGGGGCGTCACGTGATGCGCGTGGTCGCGTTTCTGGCCGTGGAGGCCGAAGTCGGGAGCTGGAGGCCAGGCTGAGCCGATGCTTGCCGCGGGAGCGGAAGATCGCGTCGCTCCCGGCGGCTGGTAGATGCGGCCGAAGACGCTAGGCCGGGCTGTGCCGGCAGCCTTTCTGGAAGGCCGAGTCGGGCCGGCAGCCGCCTCACGCACGTCACGTCGTACATGCCGTGACGTCAGCACGCTACGTTGTACGTGACGTGACGTCAGCACGCTAAGGCGCGTCTTAAAGGGGCAATGGCCCTAAAAGGTAAGTTAAAGGGGCAACGGCCCCAACAGGTAGGTTATACATATATAAGTAAGTTAAATACATACAGTGAGGTTAAGTTAGAGGGAGAGGCAGCACACTCCCCGCTTGGTACAATTCCATTGTACCACTACAGATACAAAATAAACCTGAAGAAAACGTCCTTTGGCTGCAACATACTCAGAGTCCGTTCTCTAGGTTACTTCAGAAAGGAGGATCTCTGAGACTGGCCTCAGAAACACTTTGATAGGCCCCTCCTTGACAATCTTCACCTCCACCTTGCAGACCCTCTTGTCCCTGGTCGGCAGAGTTTTGACAACCAGGCCCACTGGCCATTCATTTCTGCGTGCTTGGCTGTCTTTCAGCAAGACAACGTCTCTCACTTTGACGTTTGGCTTGTCTTCTGTCCATTTCCTACAGCTCTGTAGGGTGGACAAATACTCTCCTCTTTGCTTGGGGAATGTCTGTCCCTCTTCAAGACATTTGAATTCCTCCTTGAAGACATCATGCTGGACAGAGCGAATGATCACACCTTTGGCTTGTGAAGGCTCACTTGTGCTGGATACTTCTTTAGAACATTTCCACCCTTTGCGTTCTATGTTGTCCGAATTCCCCTTGAAGGATGCTGCTACATGAATGAGTCGGGCTGTGGTTCGGCAGAGTGTTCTCCAGCTTGAGAATTGCTCGAAGCTTTGTGAGCCCAACTGAGATTCTGAGGCTTTGGTGACCAGGGTCGTAACTTCAGGCCGAATCTCAGTATCAGCTTCAGGCTCCACAAGGGTGAAGGGATTGGACTCAGGAGTCTCCTCTGTGTTGACATTAGACAGGAAAGAGGGGCCCGAGAACCAACTGCTTTGCTGTAGGTGTGCTGCTGGTATAGACCTGGTAGCATGGTCTGCAGGGTTCAGGTCTGTGGAAACATAGCACCACTGGTCAGGGTGAGTGGATCGTCTGATACGAGTCACCTGGTTGGGAACATACACGTAAAACCTTCTTGTGGAGTTGTGGATGTAACCAAGTACAATCTTGCTGTCCGTGAAGAACTTGACGGCGCCCACATCGATGTCAATCTTGTCTCTGATCAACTGTAGGTTCCATTTTGCTTCTTTTTCTGGGAGGAGTGGAGCATCCCACTCACTCTGATCCGATGAGAGTTCCCGTACTAATGCTTTTCCTTGCATTGTTATGGGAGCTACGAACCCCAAAGGGTCGTACAAACTGTTGACTGTGGACAGGATGTCTCTCCGTGTGAATGGCCTTTCTTCACGGGACACCAGGAATGTGACGCTGTCCGTTTCCAGGTTCCAGGAGAGCCCCAGGCTCCGTTGAAGGGGGGGAGGATCCACTCCAAGGTGCAAATCCTTCAGATCCTTGGCACGGTCCTCTGCAGGGAAGGCTTCCATCACCAGTCCACTGTTCGATGCTACCTTGTGTAGTCTCGGGTTGGACTCTTTCCATGGCCAACAACTTTCAGGACGGCCATCTAACTCCAGAAGGCCCGAACTCAACAACTCTCGGCGGATAAGGCACCCAGCGAGGTCCTGTGTACCCTGTGGCTCGGGTGAGGACTGCTTGGCTGGATTGGCCGAGTGCTGTGGAGGTCTCTGTAGGTAAGTCTTGCTTGTTTCTTCTCCTTTAAGCTCAGTGTCTCCAAAAACAGGCTGTTTGCTACTGTGTTGAGTAGCTGGTTCTGCGTTGAGATAGTTGGATGTTTCCTTGGAGAACAATTTGGAGTGTTGTTGGACACACTCACTTGTACGTTGCACTGGACTGAGGGGCTGTCCCAGAACATATGTTTCCTGGCTGGGCTCCCCGCCTTCATTCTCCTCACCTTCTTCATAAGCTGCGGCTTTAGCTTTAGCGGCAGCGGCAGCTCTCTGGCTTTGGAGAATGTGGAGACTGGCAGCGAGGTCAGCTCTCTGCTTCATAACCCTAGCTTCTTTTTCAGCAAGGGCCAATTGAGCCTGGGCAGCTTTTGCCTTGGCACGTGCTTTGGCGGCTGCAGAAGCTGTCGATGGCGACGGTCTGCTGGACTGCCGAGATGATCTAGTGGATACTTTAGAGGACTGTGCTGTCTGCTTCATCACACTAGCGTCGAGGTCAGCTCTCTGCTTCATCACACTAGCGTCGAGGTCGGCTCTCTGCTTCATAAGGTCAGCTTTCTGCTTCATCATACTAGCTTCGAGGTCGGCTCTCTGCTTCATAAGGTCAGCTTCTTTTTCAGCGAAGGACAATTGAGCCTGGGCAGCTTTTGCCTTGGCACGTGCTTTGGCGGCTGCAGAAGCTGTCGATGACGACGGTCTGCTGGACCGCCGAGATGACCTAGGGGATACTTTAGAGGGCTGTGACTTGGCATCGTTTGCTAGGAGAGGCTCATGCTTCTCGCTTGACTGGTCGACGTCCTCTAGGGTATATTGTTTTCCTGAGCGTAGACTCATGGTAGCTGAGTGGTATCTTCCTGCGCTTGAGCCCGCTGTGCTGTTGTCTTTTTACTGTTCTGCCCTCGCAACGCGCTTCTATGCAGAGCTAGACAGATAGCGAACAACTCGATATCTTCCAATAAAATCACAAGGCTTGACTTTTCTTGTCACGCTTTACTGAACGATTCTAATTGTAAAACTGAAATACAACACAGAAATGGAAGCACACATTAGTATACAGGCGCATAACTGATATGTATACACAGATTTAGGTACGCCTGAGCAACACAGTACATTTAGTAAACTGGGAGGCATTCTCTTTAAATTAGCCCTGTACATAGTGTATGAAAATACAGCTACTAGTTAATAGCTAGACAGAGAAAAGTTACAACTAAACATTTTCTACAACATACAGTGCACATTAATCATCCATAGCATCCTAAAATACTTACAGACAAACAATTTCCAAGACTCAAGCATGGGGACAATACAACTGCCCGGAGCCTGTGCTGCTGTAGGAGCACCGTGGTGTAGGTCTGTGTCCCAGCGAGGACTCCACGAGGACTACGTAGCAGTCCTGTGGGGAGCGTGATGACCTCATCACGCTCGGTAGCGTTGTCCGCGCTTGGGGCGTCACGTGATGCGCGTGGTCGCGTTTCTGGCCGTGGAGGCCGAAGTCGGGAGCTGGAGGCCAGGCTGAGCTGATGCTTGCCGCGGGAGCGGAAGATCGCGTCGCTCCCGGCGGCTGGTAGATGCGGCCGAAGACGCTAGGCCGGGCTGTGCCGGCAGCCTTTCTGGAAGGCCGAGTCGGGCCGGCAGCCGCCTCACGCACGTCACGTCGTACATGCCGTGACGTCAGCACGCTACGTTGTACGTGACGTGACGTCAGCACGCTAAGGCGCGTCTTAAAGGGGCAATGGCCCTAAAAGGTAAGTTAAAGGGGCAACGGCCCCAACAGGTAGGTTATACATATATAAGTAAGTTAAATACATACAGTGAGGTTAAGTTAGAGGGAGAGGCAGCACACACAACTACATATACACACACACACATACACACACATGCTCATACAGAACACAGACACACTGACACACACACACATAGACATTCAGACACAGACACAGACACACACAGACACACACACACACATAGAAACACACATGCAGACACAAATACACACAGACAGCACACAGACAGGCAAGGCACACACACACACTCAGACACGCACACACACAGATAAACAGACACAGAAACACAGGCACACACCCACGCCCACACAGCAACCCACACAGCGACCCACAGGCAGACCCACATGCAGACCCACATGCAGACCCTCACACAGAACCACATGCAGACCCACATGCTGACGCACACGCAGACCCACTTGCAGACACCTACGCAAACACACGCAGAAACAGAAATACACTTAGACACACCAACACAAAAACACACACACACAAACATTCACACAGACAAACACACACAGACCCACAGGCACACACAAACACTCAAACATACAGACACACAGACAAACACACAGACACTCACACACACAGACGCAGACACACACAGACACACAAACAGACACACACAGATACACACACAGACACACACACACAAGCACACACACAGAAACACACACACAGACACACGCACACAGACTCACGCACATGCACAGACACATACACACACACACACAGCCTCACACACTCAGACACACACAGACATACAGACACAGACACAGACATGCACACACACATACACACACACACAGAGAAAAACACACACACTGTGACACACATACAGCGACACACACACAGCAACACACACAGCAACATATGCACAGCAACAGCTACACAGCAACACCCACACAGCGACCCACAAAGCGACCCACGCGCAGAGCCACAGATAGACCCACATGCAGACCAACATGCAAACACACACGCAGACCCACATGCAGACACACATGCAGACCCTGACACAGAAATACATGCAGACACACGCAGACACAGACACACACTGAGACAGACCGACACACAAACAAACACATCGGGTCGGCCCGCGCCGCCGTCAGAACCACGGGCGCGGACGCGGCCGTAAGCCCGCTCGGGCGGCGTCAGCTCCGGTCGTTCCTCACTGGGCTGCTAAGGGAGTGGCGGTTGACTAGCGGCCGCCCTCTCCCTTCCCCCGTTAGTCTTAAGTAGAGGGTGAATTATGCTTCTGAAATGAAGATAACCATAGCCAGCCTCAACATCAACGGCAGCAGGGAAGCTAGCCGCAGATTTAATAACTTTTCGGTCCTTCAGGACGGGAAATATGCGGTGTGCTTCCCGCAAGAAACCCACACCGTTCCGGGAGACGAGGCCACGTGGCTCCTGGAGTGGCAAGGAGGGGTCAGCATGAGTCACCTCTCCAGTGCTTCCAGTGGGGTGGCTATCTTGCTGGCCCCGCATTTTCAGCTGGAGATCTTGGGGGTCAAGGAGCTCGTGCCGGGCCGCTTGCTCCAGGTCACTGTTCGCCTGGGGGGCGTGCCGCTCCATCTAGTGAACGTGTACGCCCCTGGGGCCGGTGCGCAGCAAGCGCGCTTCTTTGAAGAAGTGTCCACTCTTCTGGGCTCCATCGACGCGGGCGAGTGCGTCATCCTCGGGGGGGATTTTAATTGTACCCTCGAGGCGAGGGACCGCACGGGCACCCTGCCATGCCCGGCGGCGATGGAGAAGTTGAGGGACCTGGTCGGGTCCCTTGACTTGGTGGACGTCTGGCGAAATCTCCATCCCGACTCCAGCGCCTTCACTTGCGTGAGGTCTGGGAGAGGAGCGTCCAGAATCGACCGCCTCTACATTTCCCGGGCATACGTCTCCTGCGTTCCGGCAGCTTCCATGCGGCCGGTGCCGTGCACGGACCACCACCTGGTGTGGGCGGAGCTCGTTCCGCTGCGCGCACGGGGGGTTCCGCGTATTGGCACTTTAACAACCTGCTGCTGGAGGACGCACGGTTCCGGGATTCATTTAGTCGGTTCTGGGCCAGCTGGGGAAGGAAGCGGGGGGGCTTCCCTTCCTTGAGGCTATGGTGGGATGTGGGCAAGGCTCACATCTGTCTCTTCTGTCAGGAGTACGCGAAGGGGTCGACCAAGAGGCGGGAGGCCCGGGTCGGGCAGTTGGAGAAGGAGGTGCTCGACCTGGAGTCCCGTCTCGGTCAGGTCTTCGAGGACCCGGCCCTGCGGATGGTGTACGAAGAGAAGAAGGGCGCGCTGAAGGACCTGCAGCTTGTCGGGTCCCGTGGCGCGTACGTGAGGTCGCGGATCCAGTTCCTGCGGGACCTGGACCGCGGCTCCCCCTTCTTCTACTCGCTGGAAAAAAGACGGGGGGTCCGTAAGCAGCTCTTGGAGCTGCTGGCCGACGACGGATCTCTGGTCTCGGATCCGGAGGGAATCCGCGCAGAGACCCGCGCCTATTACGGGGCTCTGTTCTCTCCGGATCCGTCCAGCGAGGATGCGCGCGGAGTTTTGTGGGAGGACCTGCCGAAGGTCGGCCTGGAGGACGCCGAAAAATTGGACGCTCCTCTGAGTCTGGAGGAGCTGACCGGTGCCCTCCGCCAGCTCTCCAGGGGAAAGTCCCCGGGGCTGGACGGGCTGACCGTGGAGTTCCACAGGGCGTTCTGGGACGTCTTGGGGGGCGACTACGCGCGGGTCCTGGGGGAAAGTTTGGCGACCGGGGAGATGCCCCTTTCTTGGCGCAGGGCGGTTATTGTCCTGCTGCCTAAGAGGGGTGATCTCCGCCTCCTTAAAAACTGGCACCCGGTCTCCCTCCTCAGCACGGACTATAACATTTTTGCCAGGGCTATGTCTGCTCGCCTAGGCGCCGTGCTGGCCCACATGATCCACCCCGACCAGTCCTACACGGTCCCGGGCCGGACCATCCATGATAACGTCCATCTGGTCCGGGACCTGGTCCAACATTCCCAGAGGGCTGGTCTGTCGGTCGCCTTCCTTTCCCTGGATCAGGAGAAGGCGTTCGACAGGGTGGATCACAAGTATCTCTTCGGGACTCTGCGCGCATTCGGGTTCGGGACGCATTTTGTCGCCCGGATCCGACTTCTGTACGCTGCCGTGGAGTGTCTGATTAAAGTTAACGGGTCCTTGACGGCGCCCCTTCGCTTCGGGAGGGGGGTGCGTCAGGGATGCCCCATGTCCAGCCAGTTATATGCCGTTTGCGTAGAGCCTTTCCTGCGCCTCTTGCGGAAGAGGTTGATGGGACTGGCTCTGCAAGGGCCGGGCGTGGAGGTGGTCCTCTTGGCTTACGCCGATGACGTGCTCCTCACGGTCACGGATCCCGCTGACTTGCGGAGGATGCGGGAATGCCAGCAGATTTATTCGGACGCATCCTCCGCCAAGATCAACTGGGAGAAATGTTCTGGACTCCTGGTGGGTCAGTGGCGGGTGGACTCCCTGCCGGAGGAGTTCAGGCCCTTCGCCTGGAGCACTACGCACCTCCTTTACTTGGGAGTCTACCTCAGCCCTGCCGAGGATGCCTGGCCGGCGAACTGGCAAGAGTTGGAGGCCAAAGTCACCACTCGCTTAGGACGCTGGACAGGATTGCTCCGAGTGTTGTCCTACAGGGGTCGAGCGATGGTCATAAACCAACTGGTGGCCGCCATGTTGTGGTACCGGTTCATCACTTTGATCCCTCCCCCTGCGTTTGTCGCCAAGATACAGAAGAAGCTCGTCGGCTTCTTCTGGGACAAAAGGAAGCACTGGGTCTCTGCCGCGGTTCTGAGTCTCCCGCTTAGGGAGGGCAGTCAGGCGTTGGTGTGCCTCCGCACCCAGGCTGCGACTTTCCATCTTCAGACGCTGCAGAGAAACCTATACGTCGAGAATCCTCCGAGATGGTGTGCGCTGGCGACGTATTTTTTCCGCCAGCTGCAGGGCCTCAATTACGACATGCAGCTCCTGTTTTTGGAAGTGGGCGGCAGGCGTGCCAGCCTGCGGGAGCTGCCTGTCTTCTACCAGGAACTGCTATGGGTTTGGAACTACGTCGCCTCCAGGCGGAGCTCTCCCCCGTCAGGAATGGCGGCTGTCCTCCGGGAGCTGCTGTTCAGGAATCCACACCTCCACGTCTGCGAGTTTGGGTGGCTGGCGGAACGCAGGGCTGTGCCTGGTAGAGTGACTAGAGTCGGGGACCTACTCGATGGTGGAGGAGCGGGCTGGATGGCGCCGGAGGAGTTGGCGCGGCGCATGTCTTGGGACAACGTCCAGCTCGCGGTCGATGCCATCGAGGCAGTGAAAGCGACGCTGCACCCCGGCGCCATGAGGTGTATCGAGGCAGCTCAAGCGCGTGGGGCGATCCCGTCCGAGCTTTCCCCCGTTCGGACGGAATTCCTTATCAGCGCCCTGCCCCGAAACCCCCCTCGGGGATCGGCGCCTCACAACTTGAGCCGTCTCGAGGAGATGCCCTCCGTGCCTTTTCATTCCGCACGGAGGGGTTTCCTGTACGGGCTGCTCCTGCACACCTTCCACTTTGTCATCTTCGCCTGCCGTCCGGACACGCCGTGGCGTGCCATTTTGCCTTCCGGCGGAGGCGGAGGTCCCCAATGGAGGGCTCTCTATGCGGGAGTCCTCCCTTGTTCTATTGGGGACTTGGCCTGGAGGGTGTTGCACGGAGCAGTCCCGTGCAATATATTGTTAAATAGATTCACGGACACCCAGACCGCCTGTTTGTTTTGCGGTCTGGAGGAGTCCGTTTTCCATGTTTATGTTCAATGTGTGAGGTTGCAGCCCCTCTTCCATTATTTGAAGGGTCTGCTCCTCGATTTTTAGTTGCACTTCAGTCCCACGCTCTTGATCTACGGTCACCCGGTGCGGAGGGGAGCGGGCTGGTTGGAGGACCTCCTCGTGGGTCTGCTCCTGGGCCTGGCGAAAGAAGCCATCAATTGGTCCAGGCAGCGGGCGGTCGAGGGGGTCATCCAGCCAGATTGCTTCCCTCTCTTCCGTGGCCATGTTCGCACCCGGGTGGCCCTGGAGATGGAGCACGCGGTGTCCGCCGGTGCACTCGATCACTTCCGTGACCGGTGGGCGCCGCGGGGACTGGAGTGCATAATTGGATTAAATGATCAAATTTTAATTTGATTTGTTAAGCTTTATTTAAAGATTTATTAGAGTTTTAGTTACAGTTTATTTGTTCAATTTATTTTGGCCCTGCAGAAGAGGAACAAACAAGTGAAGGTGCCATCTAGAGGCTACAGAAGGAACTGACTGGCACCCTCACACTCTCTAATTTTATTTGTCCTAGCCAAATTCGCTCGTGGCTCGGGTAATAATCGAGAGATTATTACCCTTGTGGTTACAAGTGCAAAGCTCTGGCCTGAAGCCACAAGTACCTGAGCGAGTGTTGAGTCAAACCAGAAAGCTCTCTCCCTTTGTCTCTCTCCAAATATCAGTGTCTCACAAACAAGGAGTGGAGCAAAATGGCTGACGTTTATACTGCAGGAGGAGTCCCCTTTAATTAGCCCCCCCCGCGCCCCGCAGCGACTGGGAAACGTTCCCCTTTACCAGTCGCTGGGGGCGCCAGACGCACAATAGGCCGGCACCACTCAATTTCCGGTTCGGGGCGCACAAAGGGCGTTGCACCATGAAATGACGTCAGGATCTGCACGCGCAGCTGAGCGCGCGCAAAGGTTTTGCGCCGCCGCTAAATCCTAACAGAATTTCGCGAGAGGCGCTGATCGCACCGCACCCGGGCGCTAGCTGCTTAGTGCCCCACTTCTTGCCCTCTTAAGGCGCTAGTGGCTGGCGCTACCAACTGAATTTCTAGGCCTTGATCTTTATTTGAGAAAGAAAATACTACACAATAAACTTAACACTCTAATAAAACGGGGAAACACTTCGATACACATGAGGGAATTACAGTAGAAAAATACCTCACCCCTCCCAATCCCACCTTATTAGCTAAGTTGGACTCTAGAGGACCAGGGATAAGGCTCACCAAATGAATCATTGACAGTTGGGCTGGTTTGCGGTTTCAGGGTTCACTGGATATGTTGGTTGGGGGCTGCCCATACCCCAGACATGGTAGAGAACTTTACCTGCGTATCTGGTCAGTCTTCGTGAGTCCGCTGATGCGGTAGGATGCGTATTGGACTTATCAGGTGAGTACCCAATTTTCTTCTGTTAGAAATAGGGCTTAGTGTCTCCTGGAGTAAAATCTTACCCAGGGGTAAGTCAGGAATAGCTTGTAGAGTGGAAAAACTTGGGAATCTTCGGTTTTTTTCCGAGTTGGTTTTCTTTGGTCACGGTGGCCCAATATTACCCAGTTGGCTGATGGTAATGTTCGGTTGGTTGTTTCGTAAGGCCCTTGTTGCCGCGAGGTGTCCGATGGTCACTGAAACTGTTGCTCTGGTTTCTTCTTGTGTGTTACTTCTTTGAGAGAGAGAGAGAGAACTGCTTCGAGATGCTTGAACTCATTGAACTCGAACTTGGAACTCCTCTGTACTTCTTGAACTCCCACCTTGCTGAACTGTGTACTGTTTGAACTGTTCTCTTGAGGCAAACAGGCCTTCAATTATGCTAATTGGGGCCTCCTAATCTGTGCACCAAATCAGTCTCGGTTTATTGTTAGATTTTGGCGGGCTCGTTAATAGTAAGTAATTTAAAGTGGTTTCGGGATGATTCCATGGGCTGTTGAATTTTTAAGAATGTGTGAAGTGGTTTTGGGATGGTTTCCTGAGCTGTTGAACCCTTACTTGATTGTAGTGAATTGTCCTCCAGCTTTGAGTTTCCTGAGGGGCCTGAGATTCTTTGTAGGTTGGCAAAGTGATTTGTTTTATGCATGTTTTTGGATGGGTCCTGTATTTTGGGTGTGGCTGTTCTTCCGTGGGCATGTAAGTTGTCTGATAGGGGCTGAGCGATGTTTAGACAGTTCCCCAGGCAGCTTGATTAACTGATTAACTCCAAACTGTCTTTACAGAGTTTGATCCCATTTCCTGTTACAGCCTTTTCTTTCTTTACAAGCCCAAAACATGCCTTTAAAAATGTCAAATCTTGGTTTTCGACCTTGAATTTCCCTCTGTAGGCCCAATATTTAATGTATCCTCTTGACATTGTTAGAAAAGAGTCCAAAGTCCTTTTCTTTAGAGTTTTTCTCTGAGTTTTGGGGAATCTGTGAATTTTGAGAATCTTACCGTTCCCCCTGTGAGACTTTACTCGCTAGAGTATCATATTGGGTGAGCAAAATTCTTGCTGCTCGAGAGCCAACCTTCCCCTGTAGTTTACTTTTCTAAGACCCAAAACATATGTTCCCCTTTAGATGTAGTGTTCACATGCATACACAGGTAAGAATTCAGTTACATTCGTATCCAAGCACGGAGGGGGTCCAACACGTCTGCGCCACTTGGAAAATATGGTACATACATAGAAAATAATACATGGTCACAAAACTTTATTTTAATAATGATTAAGACTCGTCCCATACCTGGTCATAGACTTTATTGTAATGCACGTCCCGTGCTCTTTCATGTCGGGATTGGAGCATTCTGTCCCTCCCCCTGCACTTTTTGCACAGTAATTAGAAGACTATACCGAGCTGGCAGACCACTAAAATATGGGAAGCCATTCTGATCCGGGAATGGACCTCTATATTTTCAAAAATATCCCACCAGGGTGGAACTAAGATATCAGAAATCTCAGCCCCTATCTCGACTGTCCTTTGTTCTAGAGTATAGAAATGTTTTTGTGATACTTCTACGGCTGTGAGTAAGGCGGAAAGATGTTCGGGTAGAGGGGGAATTTTATAGCCGAAGAATGTGACATAGCCTTGCAGGTTGGTTATGTTTTCCCTGACAGTGAGGTGAACAGTGGAGGGTTCAGGAATGGGGACAATCCGTTCCTGGGCCACTTGAACTTCTGCCTCGGGTTTAAAGCAGAAACTGCTGTCACTCACTGGACACCAGATATGCTGTCCATGCTGGTGGTGGGCCGGACTTGTGGTGACACAATATGTCCCACCTCCTATGAATGCTACCTGTGGGGGAACATGGCCTTGTGCCATTACCTCCATGGTACAGTTCACAGGTTGTGCGCCAGCAGGTTTAAACCCACACTGTGGTCTAGAATAGGCATTCAAGTACTGGGGATACAGTATTATGTGTGCACCCCGGCTCCGGCACCCGGCGAGGTCAATACCTGTCATAGCGTGCTCCCACTTTATGACATAATGTGGGACTGCTGCGAACCGGACGTGTGCACCCCCTTGAATGATCCCAATGTTCTCCACCCTGTATACCAGTGTGGGTCGGGCTGTCACACCCATGACTAGCATCCTCACTACTATCCCCATGATAGTGTGATTGGAACGCCCGCAATCTATTGGGACAGGGTAGGCTTCAGAGGCTAGGCGGAGCTGACACGGGCTCAGTGAATTACTAAACGGGTGGAGGGCTGCGAGGTGCCTGTTGCTGATCCAGGAGGGGACTAAACCTTGTTTTAAATCCTCCAGGTTGCTGCGGCCCTCGCCCAGCAACCATGCCTCGTATAGCACACACACCTCATTTTGTGCAACCTGATCTGAAGCATTCCTGTCCTCCCGTATGAGTGCATTTACTGTTTTTGCATATATTTCTAGCTCAGCAATGATCTCCTTTAAATGAACCATCATAGCTTGGTCCTCATGTAGCTCTGAGCCTACCACTGTGTTTTCTTCCGTTAGGATATTTCGTAGTTGGGTTTTTAGACCATTTATTTGTGTTTGCAGCTCTATATCTTCCAGGCTATTTATTACCGAGGATCCTGTATTGTAGGTTGTGAAAATATCGTTCCAGGTTCCCCTTATTTCTCTCCCTGCACCAAAGTGTGCTCAGCGTGTAATGTGCACAGCTCTGCTTTGTCTATGTTGGCAAAGTCGAATTCGTAGAATTTCCTAAACATTTCTTTTAGTAGGGCCTGGTATAGCTGTCCTGTCTCCTTAGGGCACCATTCAGGTGAGTGTACTTCGGTAAGGTTTAGGATCACTGAAGCTATTGCATAGTGTACCCCCTGGTATAGTACCTTTTCTGTCGGCACTAATACTAACCCATTCTCTGGTCCCTTGGTGGTGGTAGGACACCTCTCTATTACTGTCCGTAATGTCGGGGTCATGGGCAGGGGCTTTCGGGTGCATGCCACGAGTTCGGTGGCATTGACTGGGATCGGGGAGTCTGGGACCGCGCATGCATGCAGGCTAGAATCCCACCCCATCCCCTTTCCGGTATCATGCCATTGTCTGGAGAAGATGATGGATATGCCTCTCTCTGATCCCCACATGCAGATATTGATTCCCTGTTCCGGCTCCCACCACTTATCCCAACACACACTCACTCCACCTTGGGTCCCTGTGATCGTACGGTGGGTGTCATTCCCCAGTCATTCCCAGTCGGCTGTACGGTCCCCTATGTCCCTGCTCAGCTTCCTGAGCCACCACCGCCTATCCAGGGGAATCCGTCCCTTGCATGTAAGACACACACGTTTCCCCTCGGTTACACTGACCCTTGTGGCCACGACCTGTACCCTGGGGCACGGGATGGAGGCCTCCCCGTACGTGAACCAGGTCTGGCTGGAGTATTGTGACGTGTTAGACCCCAGCCACCCTGGCCACCTTCCCTCATGGAAGTAAATAGCGAGCCCCTTCACACCTGTTTCGCCACCACCAGCAGTAATGATTGGTGCTCTCTCTCCCGAGCACCCATAAATGTGGGGGTCCTCCACGTCACCTCGGTCACCAATGCTCACCCCTACCAAGGCGAGCAGGAGCAGAACCCTCCTCATGCCGATTTCCTCTCTGTAGGGACACGCAAAACAGATAGCCATGTCCCAAGAAGGTTCTCTGGCTTGACAAGTGATCGAGTGTTGAAAATTTAAACTTACTTATTGTAAAATAATTAAATAATAATAAACCTAAAACTTCCAAAACTTAAAAAACACCTAGCATTCATCAGAAAAGCTATGTACATCCGCCGCCTGTCTCTGGACGGCCAGGCTAATTCCGGTTTGGCCTCCGTCTTGGGCGGCTTCTGGGCAGCTTGTACGCCTGGGCGTAAGGTGGCCTGTACCGCAGGACCCGGAGAGTCCTTCTTAAAACAACTGGGGGTTTCCCTGAATCCTAGATGATCAGGGGAGTGTCCCCTCCTGTACTACAGCACACTACCACCTTCGATGTGGCTGCTGAGTCCCTGTCCTCTCCTCACAGCCTGAGGCCGTAGGCTGGGGACCCCTCTCGTTCTCTTTGCCCACCGCTACCTCTCCTGTGAGTCCCTCACCGTTGGAGGCTGCAGACTGGGGATCCCTATCTCTAGCCTGATCACTGACCTTGGGCATTCTTTTTCGGGTTGCGGCCCCTCCGGGGCTGAACCATTTAAACTGATACGCTGGTGACCACGGTAGATTAGGCTGTGGCATGCGAGGAGACCTTCTTAAGGCTCCGGCTACCGGGGTGTGTCCGAGTCCCAAATAATAGGTGGGACGGCCCCTCCAGTGACACAAGCCACTGCCCGCACCGGTGCGGTCTGTGAGTCTGCCACAGCTGCTGGCTGAGGATCTCTATCTTTAACCTTATCCTCTGCTTCCTGACCCTCCTCGTCCCACTCCACCCGGGTTTCCCCTGGTGCCATTGAACAGACCATGCCTCTGGATTCAGACAAGGCTTGGGTCAATTTTTTAATCCTTTCTTCACAGGGACCGTGATCAGAGTCTTCATAACCCCTACTTCTAGCTACTTTCTGAGCTATTTTAATGTCCCTTAGCTGACCCTCCAAACCGTCAGCTCTCGTTGTTAATCTTGCGTTCTCCTCCCGTAAGGCCTGCTCATTTACCCTGGCCTCCGTAACCTGGCATCACAGGTATTCCCCCATATTACGGAAGGTCTCTACCTGGGCGCATCTTTCAAGGGGACACAGATAGACAGGCTGCGCTGGTTCTAGTCATAGGTCTGGGTTGCGTGGGGCAGATGGGGTTAAAGCACCAGTGGCGGTGGCTACCTTCCCTGGGCCACTTAATAAAGCTCGGATCGCAGCTACAACTGAGTCTAATGTGGGGGGAGAGGTCGGTGTTTCAGTTCTTGGGGCAGGAGCTGGGGAGTTCTTTCCTGTGCTATCCTTCCACGGATTCCTACAATCCCTTCTCCAATGTCCATTCTTCCTGCACCCAAAGCAGTTACGCTTCATGTCGGAAGGGTTATCCTCTTCCTGGTGCCACTCTTTCTTATTACTAGGTTTCATTTCATGTACTTATCCTTTTGGTGGGTGCTCTTCTGACCCTCTACCGTTCCAGTGAGCCAGGGTCAGATGTCGGACCACTGTCTCCTCGGTGACCCGGGGGTCTTTCGGGTCAAACCAGAGCTCAGCCTTGGCTCTGATTCATGGCAAGCTTTTTGCCACCAGGCTTCAACGTAGAAGATAGGAGCAGGAGTAGGCCATTCGGCCCCTCGAGCCTGCTCCGCCATTCAATGCGATCATGGCTGATCTTCCAAATTCAGTACCCTGTCCCTGCTTTCTCCCCATATCCCTTGATCCCTTTAGCCTTAAGAAATATATCCAACTCCTTCTTGAATATATTTAATGAATTGGCCTCTACTGCCTTCTGTGGAAGAGAATTCCACAGGTTCACCACTCTCTGGGTGAAGAAATTCCTCCTCATCTCAGTCCTAAATGGCTTACCCCTTATCCTTAGACTGTGACCCCTGGTTCTGGACTCCCCGACCATCGGGAACATCCTTCCTGCATCTAGTCTGTCTAGTCCTGTTAGAATTTTATAAGTTTCAATGAGATCCCCTCTCATTCTTCTAAACTCCAGCGAGTACAAGCCCAATTGACACAATCTCTCCTCATACGTCATCCCTGCCATCCCAGGTATCAGTCTGGTGAATCTTCGCTGCACTCCTAGCGTGGCAAGAACATCCTTCCTCAGATAAGGCGACCAAAACTGCACACAATACTCAAGATGTGGTCTCACCAAGGCCCTGTACAACTGCAGCAAGACATCCTTGTTCCCGTACTCAAACCCTCTCACTACGAAGGCCAACATACCATTTGCCTTCTTAACCGCCTGCTGCACCTGCATGCTTACCTTCAGCGACTGGTGCACAAGGATGCCCAGGTCTCATTGCACTTCCCCTTCTCCCAATCTATTGCCATTCAGATAATAATCTGCCTTCTTGTTTTTGACACCAAACTGGATAACCTCACATTTATCCATGTTATATTGCATCTGCCATGCTTCTGCCCAATTACCCAACCTGTCCAAATCATACTGGAGTTTCTCGCCATCCTCCTCACAGCACACATGCCCACCCAGTTTTGTGTCATCTGCAAACTTGGAGATATTACATCTAGTTCTCTCGTCCAGATCATTAATATATATTGTGAATAGCTGTGGTCCTAGGACCGATCCCTGCGGTACCCCACTAGTCACTGCCTGCCACTCGGAAAAAGAGCCGTTTATTCCAACTATTTGCTTTCTGTCTGTCAACCAGTTCTCTATCCAAGTCAATACCTTGCCCCCAAGTAAATCCATGTTGACTTTGTCCGATCCGGTCACTGCTTTCCAAGTGCTCTGCTATTACATCTTTTATGATGGACTCTAACATTTTCCCCACTACCGATGTCAGGCTTACCGGTCAGTAATTCCCCGTTTTCTCTCTACCACCTTTTTTGAACAGTGGGGTAACATTAGCTAGCCGCCAATCCATGGGTACTGTTCCAGAGTCCATCGAATTTTGGAAGATGACCAGCAATGCATCTACTATTTCTAGGGCCACTTCTTTAAGTACCCTAGGATGTAGATTATCAGGCCCTGGGGATTTATCGGCCTTCACTCCCGTCAATTTCTCTAACACCATTTCCCTACAAATACTGATTTCTATCAGTTCTTCCCTTTCATTAGACCCTGTGTTGCCCGACATCTCTGGGAGGTTATTTGTGTCCTCCTTTGTGAAGACAGAACCAAAGTATGTATTTAATTGGTCTGCCATTTCTTTGTTCCCCATTATAAATTCCCCTGATTCTGACTGCAAGGGACCTACGCTTGACTTCACCAATCTTTTTCTCTTCACATATCTATAAAAGCTTTTACAGTCAATTTTAATGTTCCCTGCTAGCTTACTCGCATATTCTATTTTCCCTTTCTTAATTAATCCCTTTGTCCTCTTTTGTTGAATCCTAAACTGCTCCCAATCCTCAGATTTACTGCTTTTTCTGGCCAATTTATATGTCCTCTCCTTGGATCTTATGCTATCCCTAATTTCCCTTGTTAGCCACGGTTGAGTCACCTTTTTTGTTTTATTTTTATGCCAAACTGGGATGAACAAATTCTGTAGTTCATCCATTTGATCTTTGAATGTTTGCCATTGCCTATCCACCGTCAACCCTTTAAGTGACATTCCCCAATCAATCCTACCCAACTCGCGCCTCATACCATTGTAGTTTCCTTTATTTCCTTCGGAGCCAGTGGTTCAGCTCGTCCTGATTCAGGTGAGACTGGTCAAGAACCCCATTACAGGCACTCTTGTACACAGGCCACAGTCGGTCTGCAAAAGCCTGTGGGGTCTCCCCTGCAAGCTGTGTTGTCCTCTCCACCCAGGAGAAGGGAATACCATCATTCATACCCATGGCCTCCAGAACTCCCTCCCAGATAGCAGCGTACCCCCACCCCCCGCCCTTTTTTACTCTCCGCAGAGAGGGACTGGTAGAGTTTGCCATCCAGGGAGAAAAGGAGCATTTTTGCCATCTCGGAGTCATTGCAGTCGTTGATGCCCGCTGCCTGTTCCACTTCCATGAAGTGGACCGAGGGGTCCCCCTTTTGGGTGAGCTTATTCAGGTGGCTTATAGTAGCCCTAAGCTGTTGGGTACCATATGGAACCACGAATTGGCTTTCAAGGGATCCCTAACCCCCACCACCACCGGGAGGGCCAAACTTTTGCTGCCGGACTGGGCACATTGGCCTCGGCTCCGACCTTTCCTGCATTGGTTCACTCACCTCTCCCTTCTGCCAAACTGAGTTAAAACCCGGCGCCACAGGTGGTGGTGGTGTGCACTCCTTGCCAGCCTCACAAATCATCCGTCCCTCCTGCTGCCAAACCGGGTCTTTCCCCGGGGCCACAGATGGCGTCCGAACAGTTTCCCCTTGCACTTCCAGGTCCACCCGGGCCGTACATGTGCTTATTAGGCATACCATGCCTTTGGCCCTGGACAGAGCAAGGTTCAAACTCTCAATTTGTTTCTGGCAGGGGCCGTGATCCCCCGCCTCATACCCCCTAGTGCTTGCTATCTTGCAAGCTGGCTGGACGTCTCTCAACCGCTCCTCCTGTTCTTTTACTTGCCTGGCAAGGTGGGCATTCTCTTCCCGAAACACTAGTTCATTACCTTTTGCTTTGTTGACCTGACACCGAAAGTATTCCTATCTGTTCCTATGTTTCTGTACTATCTGCATTTTTTCCTGATTTTGGGCGTTTAGTTCTGCTAACAACCTTTCCCCTGCTAGAGCCCTTGCTTGAGACAGTTGAGCTGATTCCCGCAGCTCTTCTGTCAGTGCCTTGATGCGTTTATCTAAAAGCTGGATCTGTCACTGGGAGCAGACCAACCAGATGGCTTTCTCCACAGACTTTTTATGATCCTTGCTCTCAGTCTATTTGGCTGCAGCATCCATCAGACGCTCAGCGCGCAACAGACTGAGTGATGCGCTATCAATAACTCAAAAGACTGAGATTAAGCGAGTAACTAATAGGCTTTTATTAACAAGAGAATGAAGGTGTGCCTCGAGTGGTCGACCAGTCCAGAATACAGAGGGACAGTGGAGCAGTCACCTTTATACCTGGACTTGTGGGATGTGTCAGCCGAGGCATGCACAGACATGTACACAATGGAATACAAACACCCATACAGGCAGGTATAACAGTGGTTTACCACATTCACCCCTTGTTTAAAAATGAGTCCGGCGGGGTGAAGTGTATTAAAAGTTAGTGTATTGGAGTCTCTCTGGAGGTCTTGTCTGCCGCTGTGATCGATGTGGCGACGGCAGGGGTAGTGAATCTTCTGGCGTCGAGTCCCGCGTAGGCTGGGGCACTGGTGTGCAGTCCTCGTAGGTGTCGAGCGGGTCGCAGGGCCCAGGCCTGCCGTCTGCTGGGGCTGGATATCGGGTCGTGGGGGGGGGTGATAGTGGGTAGTGGGTTACTGCGGCCCCCGAGGGTGCGAGGTCTCGTATGGAGACTGTGCCCTCCCGCCCGTCCGGGTACGCAATGTAAGCATACTGGGGGTTGGCGTGGAGGAGGTCGACCCTCTCGACCAGGGGGTCCATTTTATGGGTCCTCACGTGTCTTCTCAGTAGGACCGGCCCTGGGGACGTCAGCCATGGCGGTAGCGATGTCCCCGATGTGGACTTCCTTGGGAAGACAAACATTTTCTCATGAGGGGTGGCGTTAGTGGCGGTGCAGAGCAGTGACCGAATAGAGTGGAGCGCATCGGGGAGCACATCCTGCCAGCGGGAGGTCGGAAGGCCCCTAGCCTTTAAGGCTAGCAGGGCAGCCTACCAAACTGTCGCATTCTCTCTTTCCACCTGTCCGTTCCCCCGGGGGTTGTAACTGGTGGTCCTGCTTGTGGCAATACCCCTAGCTAGCAGGTACTGACGGAGTTCATCGCTCATAAACGATGAGCCCCGGTCGCTATGGATATAGCTGGGGAAACCGAACAGGGTGAAGAGGTCGTTCAGACATTTAATGACCGTGGCACTGGTCATGTCCGGGCAGGGGATGGCGAACGGGAAACGGGAGTACTCATCAATAATGTTGAGGAAGTACACATTGCGGTCGGAGGAGGGGAGAGGCCCTTTAAAATCAACGCTCAGGCGCTCGAAGGGGCGAGTGGCTTTTATCAGGTGAGCCCTGTCTGGTCTATAAAAGTGCGGTTTGCACTCAGCGCAGACTTGGCAGTTCCTGGTCATGGTCCTGACCTCCTCAATGGAGTAAGGCAGGTTGCGGGCCTTGATGAAGTGGAAGAACCTGGTGACCCCCGGGTGGCAGAGGTCATTGTGGAGGGCCCGCATTCTATCGATCTGCGCGCTGGCGCAGGTGCCACACGATAGAGCATCCGGGGGTTCATTGAGCTTCCCGGGCTGGTACAAGATCTCGTAATTGTAGGTGGAAAGTTCGATTCTCCACCTCAAGATCTTGTCGCTTTTGATTTTGCCCCTCTGCTTGTTGTTAAACATAAAAGCAACTGAACGCTGGTCAGTGAGCAGGGTAAATCGTTTTCCAGCCAGGTAGTGCCTCCAATGACGCACGGCCTCCACAATAGCCTGGGCCTCCTTCTCAACAGCGGAGTGTCTGGTCTCCGGGCCCTTGAGGGTTCGTGAAAAGAAGGCCACGGGTCTCCCCGCCTGATTAATGGTAGCGGCCAGGGCAAAGTCGGACGCGTCGCTTTCCACCTGGAAGGGGATGGATTCGTCCACTGCGTGCATGGTGGCTTTGGCAATGTCTTCCTTGATACGGTGGAAGGCTAAGCGGGCCTCTGCCGTCACGGGAAAGGAGGTGGACTTGATCAGCGGACGGGCCTTGTCCGCATAGTAGGGGACCCACTGGGCGTAATAGGAGAAAAACCCTAGGCACCTCTTCAGGGCCTTGAGGCAGTGGGGCAGTAGGAGTTCCATAAGGGGACGCATCCAGTCGGGGTCGGGACCGATGACTCCGTGTTCTACAACACAGCCAAGGATGGCGAGGCGGGTTGTGCGGAATATGCACTTCTCCTTGTTATACATCAGGTTCAGGAGTTGGGCGGTGCGGAGGAATTTTTCGAGGTTTGCGCCATGGTCCTGCAAGTCATGGCCGCAGATGGTCACATTGTCCAGATATGGGAAAGTGGCCTGCAATGCATTTTGATCGACCATCCGGTCCATCTCCCTTTGGAAGACGGAGACCCCGTTGGTGACGCCAAAGGGAACCCTCAGGAAGTGATAGAGGCGGCCGTTTGCCTCAAAGGCAGTATACTGGCGGTCCTCAGGGCAGATAGGGTGCTGGTGGTACGCTGATTTCAGGTCAATGGTCGAGAAGACGCGGTACTGCGCGATCTGGTTGACCATATCAGCTATGCGGGGGAGTGGGTAAGCATCCAGCAGGGTGTAGCGATTTATTGTCTGGCTGTAGTCGATGACCAGGCGCTGCTTCTCGCTGGTCTTAACGACCACAACCTGGGCTCGCCAGGGGCTGGTGCTGCCCTCAATAATCCCCTCCTTCAGGAGCCGCTCCACTTCAGTTTTAATGAAAACCCTGTCCCCGGCACTGTATCGCCTGCTCTTTCTGGCGATCGGCTTACAGTCGGGGGTGAGGTTAGCAAACAGTGGGGGGGGGGTGACTCTGAGTGTGGAGAGGTTGCACCTGGTGCGCGGCGGGCAATTTTGAAGCTGCTGGCTGCGGACTGTGAGTGGGGGGAGGGGTCCATCGTACGCCATCGTAACACTTTTAAGGTGGCACTGAAAATCTAACCCCAGTAGAACGGCAGCGCAGAGGTGGGGCAGGACCAGAAGTTTAAAATTATCGTACACAGTCCCGTCTACTATGAGTGTCACCACGCAGTAGCCACCAATGTCCGCCGACTGGGACTCGGAGGCCATAGAAATCCGCTGGTGCGCAGGCAGGACTGGGAGAGTGCAACGCCGCACCGTGTCGGGGTGGATGAAGCTCTCCGTGCTCCCAGTGTCAAAAAGGCAGATTGTTTCGTGACCATTTACATTAATGTCCATTGTGGACCGGGCCAGCTGGTGCGGTCTCGCTTGGTCCAGCGTAACGGAGGCCAGCGTAGGGGTCGGTGTGTCGCTGCGGGTATCAGATGAGGCGGTGTTGGGGGCCTGCTGCATCCTGGCTGTCATCCAAGATGGCGGCGTCCATGATCCCCATGTGGCTGGAGGCGTCCAAAATGGCTGCTGTTCCGGTGGTTCGCACATGGCTGGGGAGGCCCAAGATGGCGGCCCGCACGGCCCACACGTGGCGCTGCTGGGGTTCGGGGTGGCTTTGGCCCTGCAGACACTGGCGTAGTGTCCTTTCTTCCTGCAGCCCGAGCAGATCGCATTTTTCGTCGGGCAGCGTGCTCTGGGGTGTTTGGCCTGGCCACAGAAGTAGCATTTCTGGCCTTGGGGCACTGCTGTCTGGCCTTGGGACACTGCTGCGGTAGTTGGGCCATTGCTGGGATGTGGCTGGGGTGGCACGGCGCTATGAGACGGTCCTACCGTGTCCCAGGCTGTCGTTCCCCACGGCGTCCACGGTGCAGAGGAGTAGGCGTCCATGCCCCGGTAGGCTGCATCCAATGATAGTGCGAGTTCAGAGGCCTTATTGAGGTCGAGGTCACTCTGCTCCAACAGTCGCTGTCGGGTGTAATTGGATCTGTGGCCCGCTACAAAAGCATCCCGGATAAGTTCCTCTGTGTACACGGCGGCCTTTACATCCTTACAACCACAGGCCCGGCCAAGCACAGACAGTGCCTGAAGGTATTCCTCGGTCGATTCCCTAGGTTGTTGTTTACGACTCCCCAGGAGGTGCCTAGCGTACACCTCGTTCACAGGGCGCGTGTACTGGTCCTTGAGGAGCTTGAGAGCAGCCGCGTACGAGGTCGCGTCCTGGATGACCGAGTACACTCGGTGGCTCACTTTGGAGGTCAGGACATCCAGTTTGTCCTCGTCCGATTTGACCGTTTCAGCGGAGGCGATCAGGAATTTTTCAAAACACCTATGCCAGTGAGTAAACTTGGTGGATGAGTCCGCCTCCCGATGATCTAAGTCCAGGCATGCTGGTGTGAGGATCTTCTCCATTATAAAATTCTTGTTAATAAAATTGATGCGCTATCAATAACTCAAAAGACTGAGATTAAGCGAGTAACTAACAGGCTTTTATTAACAAGAGAATGAAGGTGTGCCTCGAGTGGTCGACCGGTCCAGAATACAGAGGGACTGTGGAGCAGTCACCTTTATACCTGGACTTGTGGGAGGAGTCAGCCGAGGCACATACAGACATGTACACAGTGGAATACAAACACCCATACAGGCAGGTATAACAGTGGTTTACCACACTGAGCACCCTTTACTTTGTTATATTTACTTTCTCAAACACATAAGAGGAAATCCTCTCTTCCATCTTAGTTCTCTCCTCAAAAACCATGTCCACTGCATCACATCCCTTTTGCCAAGGTCCTGCCGCGGTTGCCATTATGTAGGGGGTGGTTTTTGGCGTCTGCTTCACCTCTGACTTATGAGTGGTTCAAATTGCTCCCACTCCCTTGGTTCTAGACCTTGGACTTATTTGGGGGTTGTGACAAAAGTGCAGCAGACAACTGGTTTTGGTGCAAGAAAACTTTGATCATTATTTGAGAAAGGAAATACAACACAATAATCGTAACACACTAATAAAATGGGGAACACTTCGATACACACAAGGGAATTACAGTAGAAAAATACCTCACCCCTCGCAATCCCACCTTACTAAGTTGGACTCTAAAGGACCAGGGATAATGCTCACCAAACGAATCCTTGACAGTTGGGCTGGTTTGCGGTTTCGGGGTTCGCTGGATATGTTGGTTGGGGCCTGCCATACCCCGGTAATGGTAGAGGACTTCACCTGCATATCTGGTCAGTCTTTGTGAGTCAGCTGATGTGGTAGGATGCATATTGGATTTATCAGGTGAGTACCCAATTTTCTTCTGTTAGAAATAGGGCTTAGATTCTCTTTGAGTAAACTCTTACCCAGGGGTAAGTCAGGAATAGTTTGCAGAGTGGAAAAACTTGTGAAACTTTGGTTTTCTTCCGAGTTGGTTTTCTTTGATCGCAGTGGCCCAATATTACCCGGTTGGCTGATGGTAATGTTCAGTTGGTTGTTTCATAAGGCCCTTATTGCCGCGAGGTGACCGATGGTCACTGAAACTGTTGCTCTGGTTTCTTCTTGTGTGTTACTTCAAGAGAGGGAGAACTGCTGCGAGGTGCTTGAACTCCTTGAACTCAAACTTGGAACTCCTCTGTACTTCTTGAACTCCCACCTTGCTGAACTGTGTACTGTTTGAACTGTTCTCTTGAGACAAACAGGCCTTCAATTATGCTAATTGGGGCCTCCTAATCTATGCACCAAATCAGACTAGGTTTATTGTTAGATTTTTGCGGGCTCGTTAATAGTAAGTAATTTAAAGTGGTTTCGAGATGGTTCCATGGGTTGTTGAAGTTTTAAGAATGTGTAAAGTCATTTTGGGGTGGTTTCCTGAGCTGTTGAACCCTTACTTGATTGTAGTGAATTGTCCTCAAGCTTTGAGTTTCCTGTAGGGCCTGAGATTCTTTGTAGTTTGGCGAAGTGATATGTTTTATGCATGATTTTGGATGGGTCGTGGAGTTTGGGTGTGGCTGTTCTTCCGTGGGTCTATTGTTAGCATATAAATTGTCTGATAGGGGCTGAGTGACATTTAGACAGTTCCCCAGACAGCTTGATTAACTGATTAACTCCAATATCCATACTGTCTTTACAGAGGTTGATCCCATTTCCTGTTACAGCCTTTTCTTTCTTTACAAGCCCAAAACATACCTTTAAAAATGTCAAATCTTGGTTTTCGACCTTGAATTTCCCTCTGTAGGCCCAATATTTAATTTATCCTCCTGAAGTTGTTAGAAAAGAGTCCAAAGTCCTTTTCTTTAGGGTTTTTCTCCGAGTTTTGGGGGATCTGTGAATTTTGAGAATCTTACAATCTCATGGTTGTAATGCAGTTGATTAAAGCCTTGTTTTATACTCAAACCAAGCACTCAGTAGTCTTTTTAGATCAATTTAATCAACTGGACCTGCTCCACGCTCTGAGTGATCTTGGGAACAGACGACTGCGATTCAAACTGTAGAAGGGAACTCGTACGAAGTAATCGATCCATCATGGAGAAACTACTCAGACCCGCACATCTCGACCTGGACCTGAATTCACTTACAGCTGCTAAGGTATGGAAACACTGGCATCGTAGCTTCAGCAACTTCCTTGAGGAGTGTGGTGAGGATGTTCCTAATAAGTTACGAATGCTTGCCAATTATGTATCCCCTCATGTGTTTGACTATATCGAAGACTGTGTAGACTATGACACCGCTATCCAAATATTACAGCAACTATATGTTAAGGCCCCAAACGAAATTTTTGCTCAGCATCTACTGGCCACAACTCGACAACAACCCGAGGAATCACTTGACGAATTCCTTCAGAAACTTTGCAGGCTCAGCAAGGATTGTAATCTTAAAGCTGTCACAGCTGAGCAGTACCAGGAGGAGTTAATTCGTGATTCCTTTATTAAAGGGATTGCATCTCCCTTCATACACCAGCACCTGTTGGAGGATAAAACCCTCAAGTTACAGGCATGTTCTCTGGACTTAGCAAAGAGGAATGCAGATAACTATCTTTCACCATGTGCACAGGCTGCTGCTATCACTTTTAGTGACTCCTTCGATAGGCCTCGGGCGGAAGCCCTCACTGATGAAGACTTCAACCTGGCTGATGACAACCCTGCCCTAGTGGCATCTTGGCAATCTGGATGGAAGTGTTTCTTCTGTGGAGGTGCATTCCAGTACAGGAAATTTTGTCCTGCTCGTAACACAGTCTGCAATCATTGCTGTAAGAAAGGTCACTTTTCTAAGGTATGCCACTCAAGAGCCTCTGCTAGTACGAAAGGCCACTTTTCTGAGGTATACCGATCGACAGCCCCTGTTAGTTTTGCAGCTATTATCTATAAAACTGCTCCTCTCCCAAAAGCCACTACTAAGGTTACAGCTGCAATCCAAGGTCTCGTTGCACTTCCCCTTCTCCCAATCTATTGCCGTTCTGATAATAATCAGCCTTCCTGTTTTTGCCACCAAAGTGGATAACCTCGCATTTATCCACATTATACTGCATCTGCCATGCATCTGCTCAACCACCCAACCTGTCCAAATCATACCAGAGTTTCTCGGCATCCTCCTCACAGCACACAACCCCACCGAGCTTTGTGTCATCTGCAAACTTGGAGATATTACATCTAGTTCCCTCATCTCGATCACGAATATATATTGTGAATAGCTGGGGTCCTAGCACCGATCCCTGCAGTACCCCATTAGTCACTGCCTGCCACTCGGAAAAAGACCCGTTTATTCCAACTCTTTACTTCCTGTCTGCCATCCAAGTCAGTAACTTGCCCCCAATCCCATGTACCTTAACTTTACGCGCTAATCTCTTATGCGGGATCTTATCGAAAGCCTTCTGAAAGTCCAAATACACCACATCCACGGGTTCTCCCTTATCTATTTTACAAGTTACATCCTCAAAAAATATATACATGAAGGGCCATGAATGAACACAGTGTAGTGCAATGGGCGATATACACATGAAGGGCCATGAATGAACACAGTGTAGCTCAATGGGTGATAATATACATGAAGGGCCATGAATGAACACAATGTGGTTCAATGGGCGATATATACATGAAGGGCCATGAATGAACACCGTGTGGTGCAATGGGCGATATATACATGAAGGGCCATGAATGAACACCGTGTGGCGCAATGGGCGATATATACATGAAGGGCCATCAATGAACACCGTGTAGTGCAATGGGCGATATATACATGAAGGGCCATGAATGAACACCGTGTGGTGCAATGGGCGATATATACATGAAGGGCCATGAATGAACACCGTGTGGTGCAATGGGCGATATATACATGAAGGGCCATGAATGAACACAGTGTGGCGCAATGGGCGATATATACATGAAGGGCCATCAATGAACACCGTGTAGTGCAATGGGCGATATATACATGAAGGGCCATGAATGAACACAGTGTGGTGCAATGGGCGATATATACATGAAGGGCATTGAATGAACACAGTGTGGTGCAATGGGCGATAGACACATGAAGGGCCATGAATGAACACCGTGTGGATCAATGGGTGATATATACATGAAGGGCCATGAATGAACACAGTGTGCCGCAATGGGTGATATACACATGAAGGGCCATGAATGAACACCGTGTGTTGTGTAGGGATTGTTGGTTGGGTGTTCGGTTTGGCCCGGGCCTGACCCAGAGGACATTTTCGAGGCGTCCCCACACTCCCACTCAGTTCTGACACTGGGATCCTACCAGGCAGCTGATGCGCAGAATAACAAGCTCGAGACAGACAAACAGGTGAAAGGTTCAAATAATAACGGTTTTATTGAGAGAAAAACAAAACAAAACAAGCAAGCAGAGAAATTAATTGGTTCAACGATACTAAACCAAGGCTACAGCTCTATACACTTTAAAAAGAGAAAAAAAAAGGAATACTATATGTTCAAAACAGAGGGCACGCGAGTGTGGGAAGGAGTACGACACATCGAGGGGTATCACACATTAACACTCCCCTTAGCCTTATCCCCACCTCCTACACTATCCCTAACCTAGGTCGAACTAAAGGGGGGTCAGACTCTCATGCTCACCCAACGCATTGGAACAAAGGCCTTTAGGTTGTCCTGGGACTGCAGCTTTAGTTGGTCTGGCCTGGTAAAGTTCAGTGTGCACTGGCCACACACTCTCCCGTCAGTCAGGTAGTGGATCTTCCTCCTTGGCTGGGCGAAAACGCTTCCCTCCTGGGTTGGGCTGCGCCGTTTAGCGAGGCCCACTCTGGGCTCCGGTCCGTACCGGGATGGTGCACTCCGTCCTGTGTCTTCCTGGTTCCACTCTGAATCCCTGCCTGAGGTGGTGGGCACTGGGGGTGGGGAACAGTCAGGTTTAAGTCGTGAGGCAGTACGGACTGGGAGCTTCGCCTGCTTACCAAAGCATGGGCCTGCTGCACATAGCCTTCCCCGTCTTGGAGACTGCTTCTCCCAGTAGAGTCCTCAAAGTTTCCCTTTTGCAGCAAAGTCCCAGGATGAAATTGAAGTGAAGTGTAGAAGCGTTCTCTCCCGAAGTGTGTTCCAAGTCGAAGTGTCTCGAATTGCTCTTTCTGTCTGCTTACTAAAAACAGTTATACTCTCTCGATCTGCCTTGCCTCCCCCAGATCGAGAGGTGTCCCAGGTTACTTCGTTAACTGTAAATGGCCGCAAAACGGCCGATTTCCCACTAACGGCCTTATCAACGGCCCTCATTGTTTTTGGTTTCAGTCACACAATGGTGTCTTTGGTGCCTAGTCCTCTAAAACGGTTTCTGATATGATTGGATTTGTTAGGATGGGCCCGATGATGGTTTTAACTAGCTTAACCCTGATTGCAGTGCAACCAGGTTCATTGTTCTTACCGGCCTACTGGCGACTTGCTATTACATATTCAATTCCATGTCTGGCCTGGAATCCACATAGGGACTGTGGAAATCCAGGACCTTTCTCCAGTCTTGTTGCTGGGGAGAAAATGACTCACTTCCAGCAGCTTTCTGGTCACGTGTCCCAGAACTCCATTTTGAACGTTTAAAAAGTGGCCAACTTTGTTTGATTCGGAAAGCAGGCGAGGTGGGGGAATTTTGCAAACTCCCTACAGGTGCAATGGGCGATATATACATGAAGGGCCATGAATGAACACCGTGTGGTGCAATGGGCGATATATACATGAAGGGCCATGAATGAACACCGTGTGGTGCAATGGGCGATATATACATGAAGGGCCATGAATGAACACCATGTGGTTCAATGGGCGATATATACATGAAGGGCCATGAATGAACACCGTGTGGTTCAATGGGCGATATATACATGAAGGGCCCTGAATGAACACAGTGTGGTTCAAGGGGTGATATATACATGAAGGGCCATGAATGAACACCGTGTGGTGCCATGGGCGATATATACATGAAGGGCCATGAATGAACACCGTGTGGTTCAAGGGGTGATATATACATGAAGGGCCATGAATGAACACAGTGTGGTGCAATGGGTGATATATACATGAAGGGCCATGAATGAACACCGTGTGGTGCAATGGGCGATATATACATGGAGGGCCATGAATGAACACCATATAGTGCAATGGGTGATATATACATGAAGGGCCCTGAATGAACACAGTGTGGTGAAATGGGCGATATATACATGAAGGGCCCTGAATGAACACCGTGTGGTTCAAGGGGCGATATTTCCATGAAGGGCCATGAATGAACACAGTGTGCTGCAATGGGCGATATATACATGAAGGGCCATGAATGAGCACCGCGTGGCGCAATCGGCGATATATACATGAAGGGCCATGAATGAACACCGTGTGGTGCAATGGGCGATATATACATGAAGGGCCATGAATGAACACAGTGTGGTGCAATGGGCGATATATACATGAAGGGCCATGAATGAACACAGTGTGGTGCAATGGGCGATATATACATGAAGGGCCATGAATGAACACCGTGTGATGCAATGGGCGATATATACATGAAGGGCCATGAATGAACACCGTGTGGTGCAATGGGGGATATATACATGAAGGGCCATGAATGAACAGCATGTGGTGCAATGGGCATTATATACATGAAGGGCCATGAAAGAACACCGTGTGGTGCAATGGGTGATATATACATGAAGGGCCATGAATGAACACCGTGTGGTTCAATGGGCGATATATACATGAAGGGCCATGAATGAACACACTGTGGTTCAATGGGCGATATACACATGATGGGCCATGAATGAACACCGTGTGGTTCAAGGGGCGATATACACATGAAGGGCCATGAATGAACACAGTGTGGTGCAATGGGCGATATATACATGAAGGGCCATGAATGAACACAGTGTGGTGCAATGGGCGATATATACATGAAGGGCCATGAATGAACACTGTGTGGTGCAATGGGCGATATACACATGGAGGGCCATGAATGAACACAGTGTGGTGCAATGGCTGATATATACATGAAGGGCCATGAATGAACACCGTGTGGTGCAATGGGCGATATATACATGAAGGACCATGAATGAACACAGTGTGCCGCAATGGGCGATATATACATGAAGGGCCATGAATGAACACACTGTGGTTCAATGGGCGATATATACATGAAGGGCCATGAATGAACACAGTGTGGTGCAATGGGCGATATATACATGAAGGGCCATGAATGAACACCGTGTGGTTCAAAGGGCGATATATACATGAAGGGCCATGAATGAACACTGTGTGGTTCAATGGGCGATATATACATGGAGGGCAATGAATGAACACAGTGCAGTGCAATGGGCGATATATACATGAAGGGCCATGAATGAACACAGTGTGGTGCAATGGGCGATATATACATGAAGGGCCATGAATCAACACAGTGTGGTGCAATGGGCGATATATACATGAAGGGCCATGAATGAACACAGTGTGGTGCAATGGGCGATATATACATGAAGGGCCATGAATGAACACCGTGTGGTGCAATGGGCGATATTTACATGAAGGGCCCTGAATGAACACCGTGTGGTTCAATGGGCGATATATACATGAAGGGCCCTGAATGAACACCGTGTGGTGCAATGGGCGATATATACATGAAGGGCCATGAATGAACACCGTGTGGTGCAATGGGCGATATACACATGAAGGGCCATGAATGAACACAGTGTGGCGCAATGGGCGATATACATATGAAGGGCCATGAATGAACACAGTGTGGCGCAATGGGCAATATATACATGAAGGGCCATGAATGAACACAGTGTGGTGCAATGGGCGATATAACCATGAAGAGCCATGAATGAACACCATGTGGTGCAATGGGCGATATATACATGAAGGGCCATGAACGAACACCGTGTGGTGCAATGGGCGATATACACATGAAGGGCCATGAATGAACACAGTGTGGTTCAAGGGGCGATATATACATGAAGGGCCATGAATGAACACCGTGTGGTGCAATGGGCGATATATAGATGAAGGGCCATGAATGAACACCGTGTGCTGCAATGGGCGATATATACATGAAGGGCCATGAATGAACACAGTGTGGTGCAATGGGCGATATACACATGAATGGCCATGAATGAACACCGTGTGGTGCAATGGGCGATATATACATGACGGGCCATGAATGAACACAGTGTGGTGCAATGGGCGATATATACATGAAGGGCCATGAATGAACACCGTGTGGTGCAATGGGTGATATATACATGAAGGGCCATGAATGAACACCGTGTGGTGCAATGGGCGATATATACATGAAGGGCCATGAATGAACACAGTGTAGTGCAATGGGCGATATATACATGAAGGGCCATGAATGAACACCGTGTGGTGCAATGGGTGATATATACATGATGGGCCATGAATGAACACCGTGTGGTGCAATGGGTGATATATACATGAAGGGCCATGAATGAACACAGTGTGGTGCAATGGGCGATATACACATGAAGGGCCATGAATGAACACCGTGTGGTGCAATGGGCAATATATACATGAAGGGGCATGAATGAACACAGTGTGGCACAATGTGTGATATATACATGAAGGGGCATGAATGAACACAGTGTGGTGCAATGGGCGATATATACATGAAGGGCCATGAATGAACACCGTGTGGTGCAATGGGCGATATATACATGAAGGGCCATGAATCAACACCGTGTGGTGCAATGGGCGATATATACAAGAAGTGCCATGAATGAACACCGTGTGGTTCAATGGGCGATATATACATGAAGGGCCATGAATGAACGCAGTGAGGTGCAATGGGCGATATTTACATGAAGGGCCATGAATGAACACCGGGTAGTGCAATGGGCGATATACACATGAAGGGCCATGAATGTACACCATGTGGTGCAATGGGCGATATATACATGAAGGGCCATGAATGAACACCGTGTGTTGCAATGGGCAATATATACATGAAGGGCCATGAATGAACACCGTGTGGTGCAATGGGTGATGTATACATGAAGGGCCATGAATGAACACAGTGTGGCGCAATGGGCGATAAATACATGAAGGGCCATGAATGAACACCGTGTGGTGCAATGGGCGATATATACATGAAGGGCCATGAATGAACACAGTGTGGTGCAATGGGCGATATATACATGAAGTGCCATGAATGAACACCGTGTGGTTCAATGGGCGATATATACATGAAGGGCCATGAATGAACACAGTTTGTTGCAATGGCTGATATATACATGAAGGGCCATGAATGAACACCGTGTGGTGCAATGGGCGATATATACATGAAGGGCCATGAATGAACACAGTGTGCCGCAATGGGCGAAATATACATGAAGGGCCATGAATGAACACAGTGTGGTGCAATGGGCGATATATACATGAAGGGCCATGAATGAACACAGTTTGTTGCAATGGCTGATATATACATGAAGGGCCATGAATGAACACCGTGTGGTGCAATGGGCGATTTATACATGAAGGGCCATGAATGAACACAGTGTGCCGCAATGGGCGATATATACATGAAGGGCCATGAATGAACACAGTTTGGTGCAATGGGCGATATATGCATGAAGAGCCATGAATGAACACCGTGTGGTGAAATGGGTGATATATACATGAAGGGCCATGAATGAACACCGTGTGGTGCAATGGGCGATATACACATGAAGGGCCATGAATGAACACCATGTGGTGCAATGGGCAATACATACATGAAGGGCCATGAATGAACACCGTGTGGTGCAATGGGCGATATATACATGAAGGGCCATGAATGAACACCGTGTGGTGAAATGGGTGATATATACATGAAGGGCCATGAATGAACACAGTGTGGCGCAATGGGCGATATATACATGAAGGGCCATGAATGAACACCGTGTGGTGCAATGGGCGATATATACATGAAGGGCCATGAATGAACACAGTGTGGTGCAATGGGCGACATATACATGAAGGGCCATGAATGAACACCGTATGGTTCAATGGGCGATATATACATGAAGGGCCATGAATGAACACAGTGTGGAGCAATGGCTGATAAATACATGAAGGGCCATGAATGAACACCGTGTGGTGCAATGGGCGATATATACATGAAGGACCATGAATGAACACAGTGTGCCGCAATGGGCGATATATACATGAAGGGCCATGAATGAACACAGTGTGGTTCAATGGGCGATATATACATGAAGGGCCATGAATGAACACAGTGTGGTGCAATGGGCGATACATACATGAAGGGCCATGAATGAACACCGTGTGGTTCAAAGGGCGATATATACATGAAGGGCCATGAAAGAACACAGTGTTGAGCAATGGGCGATAGACACATGAAGGGCCATGAATGAACACAGTGTGGTGCAATGTGCGATATATACATGAAGGGCCATGAATGAACACAGTGTGGTGCAATGGGCGATATATACATGAAGGGCCATGAATAAACACCTTGTAGTGCAATGAGCGATATATACATGAAGGGCCATGAATGAACACAGTGTGGTGGAATGGGCAATATATACATGAAGGGCCATGAATGAACACAGTGTGGTGCAATGGGCGATATATACATGAAGGGCCATGAATGAACACCGTGTGGTTCAATGGGCGATATATACATGAAGGGCCATGAATGAACACCGTGTGTTTCAATGGGCGATATATACATGAAGGGCCATGAATGAACACCGTGTGGTGCAATGGGCGATATATACATGAAGGGCCATGAATCAACACAGTGTGGTGCAATGGGCGATATTTTCATGAAGGGCCATGAATGAACACAGTGTGGTGCAGTGGGCGATATATACATGAAGGGCCATGAATGAACACAGTGTGGTGCAATGGGCGATATGCACATGAAGGGCCATGAATGAACACAGTATGGTGAAATGAGCGATATACACATGAGGGGCCATGAATGAACACAGTGTGGTGCAATGGCCCATATATACATGAAGGTCCATGAATGAACACAGTGTCGTGCAATGGGCGATATATACATGAAGGGCCATGAATGAACACAGTGTGGTGCAATGGGCGATATATACATGAAGGGACATGAATGAACACCGTGTAGTGCAATGGGCGATATACACATGAAGGGCCATGAATGAACACCATGTAGTGCAATGGGCGATACATACATGAAGGGCCATGAATGAACACCGTGTGGTGCAATGGGCGATATATACATGAAGGGCCATGAATGAACACCGTGTGGTGCAATGGGTGATATATACATGAAGGGCCATGAATGAACACAGTGTGGTGCAATGGGCGACATATACTTGAAGGGCCATGAATGAACACCGTGTGGTTCAATGGGCGATATATACATGAAGGGCCATGAATGAACACAGTGTGGTGCAATGGCTGATATATACATGAAGGGCCATAAATGAACACCGTGTGGTGCAATGGGCGATATATACATGAAGGACCATGAATGAACACCGTGTGGTGCAATGGGCGATAAATACATGAAGGGCCATGAATGAACACAGTGTGGTTCAATGGGCGATATATACATGAAGGGCCATGAATGAACACAGTGTGGTACAATGGGCGATATATACATGAAGGGCCATGAATGAACACCATGTGGTTCAAAGGGCGATGTATACATGAAGGGCCATGAATGAACACAGTGTGGTTCAATGGGCGATATATACATGAAGGGCCATGAATGAACACAGTGTGGTGCAATGGGCGATATATACATGAAGGGCCATGAATGAACACAGTGTTGTGCAATGGGCGATAGACACATGAAGGGCCATGAATGAACACAGTGTGGTGCAATGTGCGATATATGCATGAAGGGCCATGAATGAACACAGTGTGGTGCAATTGGCGATATATACATGAAGGGCCATGAATGAACACAGTGTGGTGGAATGGGCAATATATACATGAAGGGCCATGAATGAACACAGTGTGGTGCAATGGGCGATATATACATGAAGGGCCATGAATGAACACCGTGTGGTTCAATGGGCGATATATACATGAAGGGCCATGAATGAACACCGTGTGTTTCAATGGGCGATATATACATGAAGGGCCATGAATGAACACCGTGTGGTGCAATGGGCGATATATACATGAAGGGCCATGAATGAACACAGTGTGGTGCAATGGGCGATATATACATGAAGGGCCATGAATGAACACAGTGTGGTGCAATGGGCGATATATACATGAAGGGCCATGAATGAACACAGTGTGGTGCAATGGGCGATATACACATGAAGGGCCATGAATGAACACAGTATGGTGAAATGAGCGATATACACATGAAGGGCCATGAATGAACACAGTGTGGTGCAATGGGCGATATATACATGAAGGTCCATGAATGAACACAGTGTGGTGCAATGGGCGATATATACATGAAGGGCCATGAATGAACACAGTGTGGTGCAATGGGCGAGAAATACATGAAGGGACATGAATGAACACAGTGTGGTTCAATGGGCGATATATACAGGAAGGGCCATGAATGAAAACAGTGTGGTGCAATGGGCGATATATACATGAAGGGCCATGAATGAACACAGTGTGGTCCAATGGGCGATATATAAATGAAGGGCCATGAATGAACACCGTGTGGTTCAATGGGCGATATATACATGAAGGTCCATGAATGAACACAGTGTGATGCAATGGGCGATATATACATGAAGGGCCATGAATGAACACCGTGTGGTACAATGGGCGATATATACAGGAAGGGCCATGAATGAAAACAGTGTGGTGCAATGGGCGATATATACATGAAGGGCCATGAATGAACACAGTGTGGTCCAATGGGCGATATATAAATGAAGGGCCATGAATGAACACCGTGTGGTTCAATGGGCGATATATACATGAAGGTCCATGAATGAACACAGTGTGATGCAATGGGCGATATATACATGAAGGGCCATGAATGAACACCGTGTGGTGCAATGGGCGATATATACATGAAGGGCCCTGAATGAACACCGTGTGGTTCAATGGGCGATATATACATGAAGGGCCCTGAATGAACACCGTGTGGTGCAATGGGCGATAAATACATGAAGGGCCATGAATGAACACCGTGTGGTTCAATGGGCGATATATACATGAAGGGCCATGAATGAACACCGTGTGGTGCAATGGGCGATAGATACATGAAGGGCCATGAATGAACACCGTGTGGTGCAATGGGCGATATATACATGAAGGGCCATGAATGAACACCGTGTGTTGCAATGGGCGACATATACATGAAGGGCCATGAATGAACACAGTGTTGTGCAATGGGCGATATATACATGAAGGGCCATGAATGAACACCGTGTGGTGCAATGGGCCATATAATCATGAAGAGCCATGAATGAATACCATGTGGTGCAATGGGCGATATATACATGAAGGGCCATGAATGAACACCGTGTGGTGCAATGGGCGATATACACATGAAGGGCCATGAATGAACACAGTGTGGTGCAATGGGCGATATAAACATGAAGGGCCATGAATGAACACCATGTGGTGCAATGGGCGATATATACATGAAGGGCCATGAATGAACACAGTGTGGTGCAATGGGCGATATATACATGAAGGGCCATGAATGAACACAGTGTGGTGCAATGGGCGATATATACATGAAGGGCCATGATTGAACACCGTGTGGTTCAAGGGGCGATATATACATGAAGGGCCATGAATGAACACCGTGTGGTGCAATGGGCGATATATAGATGAAGGGCCATGAATGAACACCGTGTGCTGCAATGGGCGATATATACATGAAGGGCCATGAATGAAGGCAGTGTGGTGCAATGGGCGATATACACATGAATGGCCATGAATGAACACCGTGTGGTGCAATGGGCGATATATGCATGACGGGCCATGAATGAACACAGTGTGGTGCAATCGGCGATATATACATGAAGGGCCATGAATGAACACAGTGTGGCGCAATGGGCGATATACACAAGAAGGGCCATGAATGAACACAGTGTGGCGCAATGGGCGATATATACATGAAGGGCCATGAATGAACACCGTGTGGTGCAATGGGCCATATAATCATGAAGAGCCATGAATGAATACCATGTGGTGCAATGGGCGATATATACATGAAGGGCCATGAATGAACACCGTGTGGTGCAATGGGCGATATACACATGAAGGGCCATGAATGAACACAATGTGGCGCAATGGGCGATATACAAAAGAAGGGCCATGAATGAACACAGTGTGGCGCAATGGGCGATATATACATGAAGGGCCATGAATGAACACCGTGTGGTTCAATGGTCGATATATACATGAAGGGCCATGAATGAACACAGTGTGGTGCAATGGGTGATATATACATGAAGGGCCATGAATGAACACCGTGTAGTGCAATGGGCGATATACACATGAAGGGCCATGAATGAACACAGTGTGGTGCAATGGGCGATATACACATGAAGGGCCATGAATGAACACCGTGCAGTGCAATGGGCGATATATACATGAAGGGCCATGAATGAACACAGTGTGGTGCAACGGGCGATATATACATGAAGGGCCATGAATGAACACCGTGTGGTGCAATGGGTGATATATATATGAAGGGCCATGAATGAACACCGTGTGGTGCAATGGGCGATATATACATGAAGGGCCATGAATGAACACAGTGTAGTGCAATGGGCGATATATACATGAAGGGCCATGAATGAACACAGAGTGCTGCAATGGGCGATATACACATGAAGGGCCATGAAAGAACACAGTGTGGTGCAATGGGCGATATATACATGAAGGGCCATGAATGAACACCGTGTGGTGCAATGGGTGATATATACATGAAGGGCCAGTAATGAACACAGTGTGGTGCAATGGGCGATATACACATGAAGGGCCATGAATGAACACCGTGTGGTGCAATGGGCGATATATACATGAAGGGGCATGAATGAACACAGTGTGGCGCAATGTGTGATATATACATGAAGGGGCATGAATGAACACAGTGTGGTGCAATGGGCGATATATACATGAAGGGCCATGAATGAACACCGTGTGGTGCAATGGGCGATATATACATGAAGGGCCATGAATGAACACCGTGTGGTGCAATGGGCGATATATACATGAAGGGCCATGAATGAACACCGTGTGGTTCAATGGGCGATATATACATGAAGGGCCATGAATGAACACAGTGTGGTGCAATGGGTGATATATACATGAAGGGCCATGAATGATCACCGTGTAGTGCAATGGGCGATATACACATGAAGGGCCATGAATGAACACCATGTGGTGCAATGGGCGATACATACATGAAGGGCCATGAATGAACACCGTGTGGTGCAATGGGCGATATATACATGAAGGGCCATGAATGAACACCGTGTGGCGCAATGGGCGATATATACATGAAGGGCCATGAATGAACACCGTGTGGTGCAATGGGCGATATATACATGAAGGGCCATGAATGAACACAGTGTGGTGCAATGGGCGACATATACATGAAGGGCCATGAATGAACACCGTATGGTTCAATGGGCGATATATACATGAAGGGCCATGAATGAACACAGTGTGGAGCAATGGCTGATAAATACATGAAGGGCCATGAATGAACACCGTGTGGTGCAATGGGCGATATATACATGAAGGACCATGAATGAACACAGTGTGCCGCAATGGGCGATATATACATGAAGGGCCATGAATGAACACAGTGTGGTTCAATGGGCGATATATACATGACGGGCCATGAATGAACACAGTGTGGTGCAATGGGCGATACATACATGAAGGGCCTTGAATGAACACCGTGTGGTTCAAAGGGCGATATATACATGAAGGGCCATGAATGAACACAGTGTGGTTTAATGGGCGATATATACATGAAGGGCCATGAATGAACACAGTGTGGTGCAATGGGCGATATATACATGAAGGGCCATGAATGAACACAGTGTTGAGCAATGGGCGATAGACACATGAAGGGCCATGAATGAACACAGTGTGATGCAATGTGCGATATATACATGAAGGGCCATGAATGAACACAGTGTGGTGCAATGGGCGATATATACATGAAGGGCCATGAATAAACACCTTGTAGTGCAATGAGCGATATATACATGAAGGGCCATGAATGAACACAGTGTGGTGGAATGGGCAATATATACATGAAGGGCCATGAATGAACACAGTGTGGTGCAATGGGCGATATATACATGAAGGGCCATGAATGAACACCGTGTGGTTCAATGGGCGATATATACATGAAGGGCCATGAATGAACACCGTGTGTTTCAATGGGCGATATATACATGAAGGGCCATGAATGAACACCGTGTGGTGCAATGGGCGATATATACATGAAGGGCCATGAATGAACACAGTGTGGTGCAATGGGCGATATTTTCATGAAGGGCCATGAATGAACACAGTGTGGTGCAGTGGGCGATATATACATGAAGGGCCATGAATGAACACAGTGTGGTGCAATGGGCGATATGCACATGATGGGCCATGAATGAACACAGTATGGTGAAATGAGCGATATACACATGAGGGGCCATGAATGAACACAGTGTGGTGCAATGGCCCATATATACATGAAGGTCCATGAATGAACACAGAGTGGTGCAATGGGCGATATATACATGAAGGGCCATGAATGAACACAGTGTGGTGCAATGGGCGATATATACATGAAGGGACATGAATGAACACCGTGTAGTGCAATGGGCGATATACACATGAAGGGCCATGAATGAACACCATGTGGTGCAATGGGCGATACATACATGAAGGGCCATGAATGAACACCGTGTGGTGCAATGGGCGATATATACATGAAGGGCCATGAATGAACACCGTGTGGTGCAATGGGTGATATATACATGAAGGGCCATGAATGAACACAGTGTGGCGCAATGGGCGATATATACATGAAGGGCCATGAATGAACACCGTGTGGTGCAATGGGCGATATATACATGAAGGGCCATGAATGAACACAGTGTGGTGCAATGGGCGACATATACATGAAGGGCCATGAATGAACACCGTGTGGTTCAATGGGCAATATATACATGAAGGGCCATGAATGAACACAGTGTGGTGCAATGGCTGATATATACATGAAGGGCCATAAATGAACACCGTGTGGTGCAATGGGCGATATATACATGAAGGACCATGAATGAACACCGTGTGGTGCAATGGGCGATATATACATGAAGGGCCATGAGTGAACACAGTGTGGTTCAATGGGCGATATATACATGAAGGGCCATGAATGAACACAGTGTGGTACAATGGGCGATATATACATGAAGGGCCATGAATGAACACCATGTGGTTCAAAGGGCGATATATACATGAAGGGCCATGAATGAACACAGTGTAGTGCAATGGGCGATATATACATGAAGGGCCATGAATGAACACAGTGTGGTGCAATGGGCAATATATACATGAAGGGCCATGAATGAACACAGTGTTGTGCAATGGGCGATAGACACATGAAGGGCCATGAATGAACACAGTGTGGTGCAATGTGCGATATATGCATGAAGGGCCATGAATGAACACAGTGTGGTGCAATTGGCGATATATACATGAAGGGCCATGAATGAACACAGTGTGGTGGAATGGGCAATATATACATGAAGGGCCATGAATGAACACCGTGTGGTTCAATGGGCGATATATACATGAAGGGCCATGAATGAACACCGTGTGTTTCAATGGGCGATATATACATGAAGGGCCATGAATGAACACCGTGTGGTGCAATGGGCGATATATACATGAAGGGCCATGAATGAACACAGTGTGGTGCAATGGGCGATATATACATGAAGGGCCATGAATGAACACAGTGTGGTGCAATGGGCGATATATACATGAAGGGCCATGAATGAACACAGTGTGGTGCAATGGGCGATATACACATGAAGGGCCATGAATGAACACAGTATGGTGAAATGAGCGATATACACATGAAGGGCCATGAATGAACACAGTGTGGTGCAATGGGCGATATATACATGAAGGTCCATGAATAAACACAGTGTGGTGCAATGGGCGATATATACATGAAGGGCCATGAATGAACACAGTGTGGTGCAATGGGCGAGAAATACATGAAGGGACATGAATGAACACAGTGTGGTTCAATGGGCGATATATACAGGAAGGGCCATGAATGAAAACAGTGTGGTGCAATGGGCGATATATACATGAAGGGCCATGAATGAACACAGTGTGGTCCAATGGGCGATATATAAATGAAGGGCCATGAATGAACACCGTGTGGTTCAATGGGCGATATATACATGAAGGTCCATGAATGAACACAGTGTGATGCAATGGGCGATATATACATGAAGGGCCATGAATGAACACCGTGTGGTTCAATGGGCGATATATACAGGAAGGGCCATGAATGAAAACAGTGTGGTGCAATGGGCGTTATATTCATGAAGGGCCATGAATGAACACAGTGTGGTCCAATGGGCGATATATAAATGAAGGGCCATGAATGAACACCGTGTGGTTCAATGGGCGATATATACATGAAGGTCCATGAATGAACACAGTGTGATGCAATGGGCGATATATACATGAAGGGCCATGAATGAACACCGTGTGGTGCAATGGGCGATATATACATGAAGGGCCCTGAATGAACACCGTGTGGTTCAATGGGCGATATATACATGAAGGGCCCTGAATGAACACCGTATGGTGCAATGGGCGATAAATACATGAAGGGCCATGAATGAACACCGTGTGGTTCAATGGGCGATATATACATGAAGGGCCATGAATGAACACCGTGTGGTGCAATGGGCGATAGATACATGAAGGGCCATGAATGAACACCGTGTGGTGCAATGGGCGATATATACATGAAGGGCCATGAATGAACACCGTGTGGTGCAATGGGCGACATATACATGAAGGGCCATGAATGAACACAGTGTTGTGCAATGGGCGATCTTTACATGAAGGGCCATGAATGAACACCGTGTGGTGCAATGGGCGATATACACATGAAGGGCCATGAATGAACACAGTGTGGCGCAATGGGCGATATACACAAGAAGGGCCATGAATGAACACAGTGTGGCGCAATGGGCGATATATACATGAAGGGCCATGAATGAACACCGTGTGGTGCAATGGGCCATATAATCATGAAGAGCCATGAATGAATACCATGTGGTGCAATGGGCGATATATACATGAAGGGCCATGAATGAACACCGTGTGGTGCAATGGGCGATATACACATGAAGGGCCATGAATGAACACAGTGTGGTGCAATGGGCGATATAAACATGAAGGGCCATGAATGAACACCATGTGGTGCAATGGGCGATATATACATGAAGGGCCATGAATGAACACAGTGTGGTGCAATGGGCGATATATACATGAAGGGCCATGAATGAACACAGTGTGGTGCAATGGGCGATATATACATGAAGGGCCATGAATGAACACCGTGTGGTTCAAGGGGCGATATATACATGAAGGGCCATGAATGAACACCGTGTGGTGCAATGGGTGATATATAGATGAAGGGCCATGAATGAACACCGTGTGCTGCAATGGGCGATATATACATGAAGGGCCATGAATGAACACAGTGTGGTGCAATGGGCGATATATACATGAAGGGCCATGAATGAACACAGTGTGGTGCAATGGGCGATATACACATGAAGGGCCATGAATGAACACAGTATGGTGAAATGAGCGATATACACATGAAGGGCCATGAATGAACACATTGTGGTGCAATGGGCGATATATACATGAAGGTCCATGAATGAACACAGTGTGGTGCAATGGGCGATATATACATGAAGGGCCATGAATGAACACAGTGTGGTGCAATGGGCGAGAAATACATGAAGGGACATGAATGAACACAGTGTGGTTCAATGGGCGATATATACAGGAAGGGCCATGAATGAAAACAGTGTGGTGCAATGGGCGATATATACATGAAGGGCCATGAATGAACACAGTGTGGTCCAATGGGCGATAAATAAATGAAGGGCCATGAATGAACACCGTGTGGTTCAATGGGCGATATATACATGAAGGTCCATGAATGAACACAGTGTGATGCAATGGGCGATATATACATGAAGGGCCATGAATGAACACCGTGTGTTTCAATGGGCGATATATACAGGAAGGGCCATGAATGAAAACAGTGTGGTGCAATGGGCGATATATACATGAAGGGCCATGAATGAACACAGTGTGGTCCAATGGGCGATATATAAATGAAGGGCCATGAATGAACACCGTGTGGTTCAATGGGCGATATATACATGAAGGTCCATGAATGAACACAGTGTGATGCAATGGGCGATATATACATGAAGGGCCATGAATGAACACCGTGTGGTGCAATGGGCGATATATACATGAAGGGCCCTGAATGAAGACCGTGTGGTTCAATGGGCGATATATACATGAAGGGCCCTGAATGAACACCGTGTGGTGCAATGGGCGATAAATACATGAGGGGCCATGAATGAACACCGTGTGGTTCAATGGGCGATATATACATGAAGGGCCATGAATGAACACCGTGTGGTGCAATGGGCGATAGATACATGAAGGGCCATGAATGAACACCGTGTGGTGCAATGGGCGATATATACATGAAGGGCCATGAATGAACACCGTGTGGTGCAATGGGCGACATATACATGAAGGGCCATGAATGAACACAGTGTTGTGCAATGGGCGATATATACATGAAGGGCCATGAATGAACACCGTGTGGTGCAATGGGCGATATACACATGAAGGGCCATGAATGAACACAGTGTGGCGCAATGGGCGATATACACAAGAAGGGCCATGAATGAACACAGTGTGGCGCAATGGGCGATATATACATGAAGGGCCATGAATGAACACCGTGTGGTGCAATGGGCCATATAATCATGAAGAGCCATGAATGAATACCATGTGGTGCAATGGGCGATATATACATGAAGGGCCATGAATGAACACCGTGTGGTGCAATGGGCGATATACACATGAAGGGCCATGAATGAACACAGTGTGGTGCAATGGGCGATATAAACATGAAGGGCCATGAATGAACACCATGTGGTGCAATGGGCGATATATACATGAAGGGCCATGAATGAACACAGTTTGGTGCAATGGGCGATATATACATGAAGGGCCATGAATGAACACAGTGTGGTGCAATGGGCGATATATACATGAAGGGCCATGAATGAACACCGTGTGGTTCAAGGGGCGATATATACATGAAGGGCCATGAATGAACACCGTGTGGTGCAATGGGCGATATATAGATGAAGGGCCATGAATGAACACCGTGTGCTGCAATGGGCGATATATACATGAAGGGCCATGAATGAACACAGTGTGGTGCAATGGGCGATATATACATGAAGGGCCATGAATGAACACAGTGTGGTGCAATGGGCGATATACACATGAAGGGCCATGAATGAACACAGTATGGTGAAATGAGCGATATACACATGAAGGGCCATGAATGAACACATTGTGGTGCAATGGGCGATATATACATGAAGGTCCATGAATGAACACAGTGTGGTGCAATGGGCGATATATACATGAAGGGCCATGAATGAACACAGTGTGGTGCAATGGGCGAGAAATACATGAAGGGACATGAATGAACACAGTGTGGTTCAATGGGCGATATATACAGGAAGGGCCATGAATGAAAACAGTGTGGTGCAATGGGCGATATATACATGAAGGGCCATGAATGAACACAGTGTGGTCCAATGGGCGATAAATAAATGAAGGGCCATGAATGAACACCGTGTGGTTCAATGGGCGATATATACATGAAGGTCCATGAATGAACACAGTGTGATGCAATGGGCGATATATACATGAAGGGCCATGAATGAACACCGTGTGTTTCAATGGGCGATATATACAGGAAGGGCCATGAATGAAAACAGTGTGGTGCAATGGGCGATATATACATGAAGGGCCATGAATGAACACAGTGTGGTCCAATGGGCGATATATAAATGAAGGGCCATGAATGAACACCGTGTGGTTCAATGGGCGATATATACATGAAGGTCCATGAATGAACACAGTGTGATGCAATGGGCGATATATACATGAAGGGCCATGAATGAACACCGTGTGGTGCAATGGGCGATATATACATGAAGGGCCCTGAATGAAGACCGTGTGGTTCAATGGGCGATATATACATGAAGGGCCCTGAATGAACACCGTGTGGTGCAATGGGCGATAAATACATGAAGGGCCATGAATGAACACCGTGTGGTTCAATGGGCGATATATACATGAAGGGCCATGAATGAACACCGTGTGGTGCAATGGGCGATAGATACATGAAGGGCCATGAATGAACACCGTGTGGTGCAATGGGCGATATATACATGAAGGGCCATGAATGAACACCGTGTGGTGCAATGGGCGACATATACATGAAGGGCCATGAATGAACACAGTGTTGTGCAATGGGCGATATATACATGAAGGGCCATGAATGAACACCGTGTGGTGCAATGGGCGATATACACATGAAGGGCCATGAATGAACACAGTGTGGCGCAATGGGCGATATACACAAGAAGGGCCATGAATGAACACAGTGTGGCGCAATGGGCGATATATACATGAAGGGCCATGAATGAACACCGTGTGGTGCAATGGGCCATATAATCATGAAGAGCCATGAATGAATACCATGTGGTGCAATGGGCGATATATACATGAAGGGCCATGAATGAACACCGTGTGGTGCAATGGGCGATATACACATGAAGGGCCATGAATGAACACAGTGTGGTGCAATGGGCGATATAAACATGAAGGGCCATGAATGAACACCATGTGGTGCAATGGGCGATATATACATGAAGGGCCATGAATGAACACAGTTTGGTGCAATGGGCGATATATACATGAAGGGCCATGAATGAACACAGTGTGGTGCAATGGGCGATATATACATGAAGGGCCATGAATGAACACCGTGTGGTTCAAGGGGCGATATATACATGAAGGGCCATGAATGAACACCGTGTGGTGCAATGGGCGATATATAGATGAAGGGCCATGAATGAACACCGTGTGCTGCAATGGGCGATATATACATGAAGGGCCATGAATGAACACAGTGTGGTGCAATGGACGATATGCACATGAATGGCCATGAATGAACACCGTGTGGTGCAATGGGCGATATATGCATGACGGGCCATGAATGAACACAGTGTGGTGCAATCGGCGATCTATACATGAAGGGCCATGAATGAACACAGTGTGGCGCAATGGGCGATATACACAAGAAGGGCCATGAATGAACACAGTGTGGCGCAATGGGCGATATATACATGAAGGGCCATGAATGAACACCGTGTGGTGCAATGGGCCATATAATCATGAAGAGCCATGAATGAATACCATGTGGTGCAATGGGCGATATATACATGAAGGGCCATGAATGAACACCGTGTGGTGCAATGGGCGATATACACATGAAGGGCCATGAATGAACACAGTGTGGTGCAATGGGCGATATAAACATGAAGGGCCATGAATGAACACCATGTGGTGCAATGGGCGATATATACATGAAGGGCCATGAATGAACACAGTGTGGTGCAATGGGCGATATATACATGAAGGGCCATGAATGAACACAGTGTGGTGCAATGGGCGATATATACATGAAGGGCCATGAATGAACACCGTGTGGTTCAAGGGGCGATATATACATGAAGGGCCATGAATGAACACCGTGTGGTGCAATGGGCGATATATAGATGAAGGGCCATGAATGAACACCGTGTGCTGCAATGGGCGATATATACATGAAGGGCCATGAATGAACACAGTGTGGTGCAATGGGCGATATATACATGAATGGCCATGAATGAACACCGTGTGGTGCAATGGGCGATATATGCATGACGGGCCATGAATGAACACAGTGTGGTGCAATCGGCGATATATACATGAAGGGCCATGAATGAACACCGTGTGGTGCAATGGGCGATATATACATGAAGGGCCATGAATGAACACAGTGTAGTGCAATGGGCGATAAATACATGAAAGGCCATGAATGAACACAGTGTGGTGCAATGGGCGATATACACATGAAGGGCCATGAATGAACACAGTGTGGTGCAATGGGCGATATATACATGAAGGGCCATGAATGAACACAGTGGGGTGCAATGGGCGATATACACATGAAGGGCCAGGAATGAACACCGTGTGGTGCAATGGGCGATATATACATGAAGGGGCATGAATGAACACAGTGTGGCACAATGTGTGATATATACATGAAGGGCCATGAATGAACACCGTGTGGTGCAATGGGCGATATATACATGAAGGGCCATGAATCAACACCGTGTGGTGCAATGGGCGATATATACATGAAGGGCCATGAATGAACACCGTGTGGTTCAATGGGTGATATATACATGAAGGGCCATGAATGAACACAGTGAGGTGCAATGGGCGATATATACATGAAGGGCCATGAATGAACACCGTGTAGTGCAATGGGCGATATACACATGAAGGGCCATGAATGTACACCTTGTGGTGCAATGGGCGATATATACTTGAAGGGCCATGAATGAACACCGTGTGTTGCAATGGGCAATACATACATGAAGGGCCATGAATGAACACCGTGTGGTGCAATGGGTGATATATACATGAAGGGCCATGAATGAACACAGTGTGGCGCAATGGGCGATAATTACATGAAGGGCCATGAATGAACACCGTGTGGTGCAATGGGCGATATATACATGAAGGGCCATGAATGAACACAGTGTGGTGCAATGGGCGATATTTACATGAAGTGCCATGAATGAACACCGTGTGGTTCCATGGGCGATATATACATGAAGGGCCATGAATGAACACAGTTTGTTGCAATGGCTGATATATACATGATGGGCCATGAATGAACACCGTGTGGTGCAATGGGCGATATATACATGAAGGGCCATGAATGAACACAGTGTGCCGCAATGGGCGATATATACATGAAGGGCCATGAATGAACACAGTGTGGTGCAATGGGCGATATATACATGAAGGGCCATGAATGAACACCGTGTGGTTCAATGGGCGATATATACATGAAGAGCCATGAATGAACACAGTGTGTTTCAATGGGCGATATATACATGGAGGGCCCATGAATGAACACAGTGTAGTGCAAAGGGCGATATATACATGAAGGGCCATGAATGAACACAGTGTGGTGCAATGGGCGATATATACATGAAGGGCCATGAATGAACACAGTGTGGAGCAATGCGCGATATATACATGAAGGGCCATGAATGAACACAGTGTGGTGCAATGGGCGATATATACATGAAGGGCCATGAATGAACACCGTGTAGTGCAATGGGCGATATATACATGAAGGGCCATGAATGAACACAGTGTGGTGGAATGGGCGATATATACATGAAGGGCCATGAATGAAAATAGTTTGGTGCAATGGGCGGTATATGCATGAAGAGCCATGAATGAACACCGTGTGGTTCAATGGGCGATATATACATGAAGGGCCATGAATGAACACCGTGTGGTTCAATGGGCGATATATACATGAAGGGCCGTGAATGAACACCGTGTGGTGCAATGGGCGATATATACATGAAGGGCCATGAATGAATGCAGAGAAGTGCAATGGGCGATATATACATGAAGAGACATGAATGAACACAGTGTGGTGCAATGGGCGATATACACATGAAGGGCCATGAATGAACACAGTGTGGTGAAATGGGCGATATATACATGAAGGGCCATGAAGGAACACAGTGTGGTGCAATGGGCGATATGTACATGAAGGGTCATGAATGAACATCGTGTGGTGCAATGGGCGACATATACATGAAGGGCCATGAATGAACACCGTGTGGTGCAATGGGCGATATATACATGAAGGGCCCTGAATGAACACCGTGTGGTTCAGTGGGCGATATATACATGAAGGGCCTTGAATGAACACCGTGTGGTGCAATGGGCGATATATATATGAAGGGCCATGAATGAACACCGTGTGGGGCAATGGGCGATATATACATGAAGGGCCATGAATGAACACCGTGTGGTGCAATGGGCGATATATACATGAAGGGCCTTGAATGAACACCGTGTGGTTCAATGGCTGATATATACATGAAGGGCCATGAATGAACACAGTGTGCCGCAAAGAGCGATATATACATGAAGGGCCATGAATGAACACCGTGTGGTTCAATGGGCGATCTATACATGAAGGGCCATGAATGAACACAGTGTGGTTCAATGGGCGATATAGACATGAAGGGCCATGAATGAACACAGTGTGGTTCAATGGGTGATATATACATGAAGGGCCATGAATGAAGAACGTGTGGTGCAATGGGCGATATATACATGAAGGGCCATGAATGAACACAGTGTGGTGCAATGGGCGATATATACATGAAGGGCCATGAATGAACACCGTGTGGTTCAATGGGCGATATATACATGAAGAGCCATGAATGAACACAGTGTGTTTCAATGGGCGATATATACATGGAGGGCCCATGAATGAACACAGTGTAGTGCAAAGGGCGATATATACATGAAGGGCCATGAATGAACACAGTGTGGTGCAATGGGCGATATATACATGAAGGGCCATGAATGAACACAGTGTGGAGCAATGCGCGATATATACATGAAGGGCCATGAATGAACACAGTGTGGTGCAATGGGCGATATATACATGAAGGGCCATGAATGAACACCGTGTAGTGCAATGGGCGATATATACATGAAGGGCCATGAATGAACACAGTGTGGTGGAATGGGCGATATATACATGAAGGGCCATGAATGAAAATAGTTTGGTGCAATGGGCGATATATGCATGAAGAGCCATGAATGAACACCGTGTGGTTCAATGGGCGATATATACATGAAGGGCCATGAATGAACACCGTGTGGTTCAATGGGCGATATATACATGAAGGGCCGTGAATGAACACCGTGTGGTGCAATGGGCGATATATACATGAAGGGCCATGAATGAATGCAGAGAAGTGCAATGGGCGATATATACATGAAGAGACATGAATGAACACAGTGTGGTGCAATGGGCGATATACACATGAAGGGCCATGAATGAACACAGTGTGGTGAAATGGGCGATATATACATGAAGGGCCATGAATGAACACAGTGTGGTGCAATGGGCGATATATACATGAAGGGCCATGAATGAACACCGTGTGGTCCAATGGGCGATATATACATGAAGGGCCATGAATGAACAAAGTGTGGTTCAATGGGCGATATATACATGAAGGGCCATGAATGAACACAGTGTGGTGCAATGGGCGATATATACATGAAGGGCCGTGAATGAACACAGTGTGGTGCAATGGGCGATATATACATGAAGGGCCATGAATGAACACCGTGTGGTTCAATGGGCGATATATACATGAAGGGCCATGAATGAACACAGTATGGTTCAATGGGCGATATGTACATGAAGGGCCATGAATGAACATCGTGTGGTGCAATGGGCGATATATACATGAAGGGCCATGAATGAACACAGTGTGGTGCAATGGGCGATATATACATGAAGGGCCCTGAATGAACACCGTGTGGTTCAGTGGGCGATATATACATGAAGGGCCTTGAATGAACACCGTGTGGTGCAATGGGCGATATATATATGAAGGGCCATGAATGAACACCGTGTGGGGCAATGGGAGATATATACATGAAGGGCCATGAATGAACACCGTGTGGTGCAATGGGCGATATATACATGAAGGGCCTTGAATGAACACCGTGTGGTTCAATGGCTGATATATACATGAAGGGCCATGAATGAACACAGTGTGCCGCAAAGAGCGATATATACATGAAGGGCCATGAATGAACACCGTGTGGTTCAATGGGCGATCTATACATGAAGGGCCATGAATGAACACAGTGTGGTTCAAGGGGCGATATACACATGAAGGTCCATGAATGAACACAGTGTGGTTCAATGGGCGATATAGACATGAAGGGCCATGAATGAACACAGTGTGGTTCAATGGGTGATATATACATGAAGGGCCATGAATGAAGAACGTGTGGTGCAATGGGCGATATATACATGAAGGGCCATGAATGAACACAGTGTGGTGCAATGGGCGATATATACATGAAGGGCCATGAATGAACACCGTGTGGTGCAATGGGCGATATATACATGAAGGGCCATGAATGAACACAGTGTGACGCAATGGGCGATATATACATGAAGGGCCATGAATGAACACAGTGTGACGCAATGGGCGATATATACATGAAGGGCCATGAATGAACACTGTGTGGTGCAATGGGCGATATACACATGAAGGGCCATGAATGAACACCATGTGGTGCAATGGGCGATATATACATGAAGGGCCATGAATGAACACAGTGTGGTGCAATGGGCGATATACACATGAAGGGCCATGAATGAACACCGTGTGGTGCAATGGGCGATATATACATGAAGGGCCATGAATGAACACCGTGTGGTGCAATGGGCGATATATACATGAAGGGCCATGAATGAACACAGTGTGGTGCAATGGGCGATATAAACATGAAGGGCCATGAATGAACACCGTGTGGTGCAATGGGCGATATAAACATGAAGGGCCATGAATGAACACCGTGTGGTGCAATGGGCGATATAAACATGAAGGGCCATGAATGAACACAGTGTGGTGCAATGGGCGATATATACATGAAGGGCCATGAATGAAAACCGTGTGGTGCAATGGGCGATATATACATGAATGGCCATGAATGAACACAGTGTAGTGCAATGGGTGATATATACATGAAGGGCCATGAATGAACACCATGTGGTGCAATGGGCGATATATACATGAAGGGCCATGAATGAACACAGTGTGGTGCAATGGGCGATATATACATGAAGGGCCCTGAATGAACACCGTGTGTTGCAATGGGCGATATATACATGCAGGGCCATGAATGAACACAGTGTGGTGCAATGGGCGATGAACACATGAAGGGCCATGAATGAACACAGTGTGGTGCAATGGGCGATTTATACATGAAGGGCCATGAAAGAACACAGTGTGGTTCAATGGGCGATATTTACATAAAGGGCCATGAATGAACACAGTGTGGCGCAATGGGTGATATATACATGAAGGGCCATGAATGAACACAGTGTGGTGCAATGGGCGATATATACATGAAGGGCCATGAATGAACACAGTGTAGTGCAATGGGTGATATATACATGAAGGGCCATGAATGAACACCATGTGGTGCAATGGGCGATATATACATGAAGGGCCATGAATGAACACAGTGTGGTGCAATGGGCGATATATACATGAAGGGCCCTGAATGAACACCGTGTGGTGCAATGGGCGATATATACATGAAGGGCCATGAATGAACACAGTGTGGTGCAATGGGCGATATACACATGAAGGGCCATGAATGAACACAGGATGGTGCAATGGGCGATATATACATGAAGGGCCATGCATGAACACAGTGTGGTTCAATGGGCGATATATGCATGAAGGGCCATGAATGAACACAGTGTGGCGCAATGGGCGATATATACATGAAGGGCCATGAATGAACACAGTGTGGTGCAATGGGCGATATATACATGAAGGGCCATGAATGAACACAGTGTGGCGCAATGGGCGATATATACATGAAGGGCCATGAATGAACACAGTGTCGTGCAATGGGCGATATATACATGAAGGGCCATGAATGAACACCGTGTGGTGCAATGGGCGATATATACATGAAGGGCCATGAATGAACACAGTGTGCCGCAATGGGCGATATATACATGAAGGGCCATGAATGAACACCATGTGGTGCAATGGGTGATATATACATGAAGGGCCATGAATGAACACCGTGTGTTGCAATGGGCAATATATACATGAAGGGCCATGAATGAACACAGTGTGGTGCAATGGGCGATATATACATGAAGGGCCATGAATGAATACAGTGTGGTGCAATGGGCGATATATACATGAAGGGACATGAATCAACACAGTGTGGTGCAATGGGCGATATACACATGAAGGGCCATGAATGAACACAGTGTGGTGAAATGGGCGATATATACATGAAGGGCCATGAATGAACACAGTGTGGTGCAATGGGCGATATATACATGAAGGGCCATGAATGAACACCGTGTGGTGCAATGGGCGATATATACATGAAGGGCCATGAATGAACACAGTGTGGAGCAATGCGCGATATATACATGAAGGGCCATGAATGAACACAGTGTGGTGCAATGGGCGATATATACATGAAGGGCCATGAATGAACACCGTGTAGTGCAATGGGCGAGATATCCATGAAGGGCCATGAATGAACACCGTGTAGTGCAATGGGCGAAATACACATGAAGGGCCATGAATGTACACCATGTGGTGCAATGGGTGATATATACATGAAGGGCCATGAATGAACACCGTGTGTTGCAATGGGCAATATATACATGAAGGGCCATGAATGAACACAGTGTGGCGCAATGGGCGATAAATACATGAAGGTCCATGAATGAACACCGAGTGCTGCAATGGGCGATATATACATGAAGGGCCATGAATGAACACAGTGTGGTGCAATGGGCGATATATACATGAAGTGCCATGAATGAACACCGTGTGGTTCAATGGGCGATATATACATGAAGGGCCATGAATGAACACAGTTTGTTGCAATGGCTGATATATACATGAAGGGCCATGAATAAACACCGTGTGGTGCAATGGGCGATATATACATGAAGGGCCATGAATGAACACAGTGTGCCGCAAAGGGCGATATATACATGAAGGGCCATGAATGAACACAGTGTGGTGCAATGGGCGATATATACATGAAGGGCCATGAATGAACACAGTGTGGTTCAATGGGCGATATATACATGAAGAGCCATGAATGAACACAGTGTGTTTCAATGGTCGATATATACACGGAGGGCCATGAATGAACACAGTGTAGTGCAAATGGCGATATATACATGAAGGGCCATGAATGAACACAGTGTGGTGCAATGGGCGAAATATACATGAAGGGCCATGAATGAACACAGTGTGGAGCAATGCGCGATATATACATGAAGGGCCATGAATGAACACAGTGTGGTGCAATGGGCGATATATACATGAAGGGCCATGAATGAACACCGTGTAGTGCAATGGGCGATATATACATGAAGGGCCATGAATGAACACAGTGTGGTGGAATGGGCGATATATACATGAAGGGCCATGAATGAACACAGTTTGGTGCAATGGGCGATATATGCATGAAGAGCCATGAATGAACACCGTGTGGTTCAATGGGCGATATATACATGAAGGGCCATGAATGAACACCGTGTGGTTCAATGGGCGATATATACATGAAGGGCCATGAATGAACACCGTGTGGTGCAATGGGCGATATATACATGAAGGGCCATGAATGAACACAGTGTGGTGCAATGGGCGATATATACATGAAGGGCCATGAATGAATACAGTGTGGTGCAATGTGCGATATATACATGAAGGGACATGAATGAACACAGTGTGGTGCAATGGGCGATATACACATGAAGGGCCATGAATGAACACAGTGTGGTGAAATGGGCGATATATACATGAAGGGCCATGAATGAACACAGTGTGGTGCAATGGGCGATATATACATGAAGGGCCATGAATGAACACCGTGTGGTGCAATGGGCGATATATACATGAAGGGCAATGAATGAACACAGTGTGGTTCAATGGGCGATATATACATGAAGGGCCATGAATGAACACAGTGTGTTGCAATGGGCGATATATACATGAAGGGCCGTGAATGAACACAGTGTGGTGCAATGGGCGATATATACATGAAGGGCCATGAATGAACACCGTGTGGTTCAATGGGCGATATATACATGAAGGGCCATGAATGAACACAGTGTGGTGCAATGGGCGATATATACAAGAAGGGCCATGAATGAACGCCGTGTGGTGCAATGGGTGATATATACATGAAGGGCCATGAATGAACACCGTGTGGTGCAATGGGCGATATATACTTGAAGGGCCATGAATGAACACCGTGTGGTGCAATGGGCGATATATACATGAAGGGCCATGAATCAACACCGTGTGGTGCAATGGGCGATATATACATGAAGGGCCATGAATGAACACCGTGTGGTTCAATGGGCGATATATACATGAAGGGCCATGAATGAACACAGTGAGGTGCAATGGGCGATATATACATGAAGGGCCATGAATGAACACCGTGTAGTGCAATGGGCGATATACACATGAAGGGCCATGAATGTACACCATGTGGTGCAATGGGCGATATATACATGAAGGGCCATGAATGAGCACCGTGTGTTGCAATGGGCAATATATACATGAAGGGCCATGAATGAACACCGTGTGGTGCAATGGGTGATATATACATGAAGGGCCATGAATGAACACAGTGTGGCGCAATGGGCGATAAATACATGAAGGGCCATGAATGAACACCGTGTGGTGCAATGGGAGATATATACATGAAGGGCCATGAATGAACACAGTGTGGCGCAATGGGCGATAAATACATGAAGGGACATGAATGAACACCGTGTGGTGCAATGGGAGATATATACATGAAGGGCCATGAATGAACACAGTGTGGTGCAATCGGCGATATATACATGAAGTGCCATGAATGAACACCGTGTGGTTCAATGGGCGATATATACATGAAGGGCCATGAATGAACACAGTGTGTTGCAATGGCTGATATATACATGAAGGGCCATGAATGAACACCGTGTGGTGCAATGGGCGATATATACATGAAGGGCCATGAATGAACACAGTGTACCGCAATGGGCGATATATACATGAAGGGCCATGAATGAACACAGTGTGGTGCAATGGGCGATATATTCATGAAGGGCCATGAATGAACACCGTGTGGTTCAATGGGCGATATATACATGAAGAGCCATGAATGAACACAGTGTGTTTCAATGGGCGATATATACATGGAGGGCCATGAATGAACACAGTGTAGTGCAAAGGGCGATATATACATCAAGGGCCATGAATGAACACAGTGTGGTGCAATGGGCAATATATACATGAAGGGCCATGAGTGAACACAGTGTGGCGCAATGGGCGATAAATACATGAAGGGCCATGAATGAACACCGTGTGGTGCAATGGGCGATATATACATGAAGGGCCATGAATGAACACAGTTTGTTGCAATGGCTGATATATACATGAAGGGCCATGAATGAAAACCGTGTGGTGCAATGGGCGATATATACATGAAGGGCCATGAATGAACACCGTGTGGTTCAATGGGCGATATATACATGAAGAGCCATGAATGAACACAGTGTGTTTCAATGGGCGATATATACATGGAGGGCCATGAATGAACACAGTGTAGTGCAAAGGGCGATATATACATGAAGGGCCATGAATGAACACAGTGTGGTGCAATGGGCGATATATACATGAAGGGCCATGAATGAACACAGTGTGGAGCAATGCGCGATATGTACATGAAGGGCCATGAATGAACACAGTGTGGTGCAATGGGCGATATATACATGAAGGGCCATGAATGAACACCGTGTAGTGCAATGGGCGATATGTACATGAAGGGCCATGAATGAACACAGTGAGGTGCAATGGGCGATATATACATGAAGGGCCATGAATGTACACCATGTGGTGCAATGGGTGATATATACATGAAGGGCCATGAATGAACACCGTGTGTTGCAATGGGCAATATATACATGAAGGGCCATGAATGAACACAGTGTGGTGCAATGGGCGATATATACATGAAGGGCCATGAATGAATACAGTGTGGTGCAATGGGCGATATATACATGAAGGGACATGAATCAACACAGTGTGGTGCAATGGGCGATATACACATGAAGGGCCATGAATGAACACAGTGTGGTGAAATGGGCGATATATACATGAAGGGCCATGAATGAACACAGTGTGGTGCAATGGGCGATATATACATGAAGGGCCATGAATGAACACCGTGTGGTGCAATGGGCGATATATACATGAAGGGCCATGAATGAACACAGTGTGGAGCAATGCGCGATATATACATGAAGGGCCATGAATGAACACAGTGTGGTGCAATGGGCGATATATACATGAAGGGCCATGAATGAACACCGTGTAGTGCAATGGGCGAGATATCCATGAAGGGCCATGAATGAACACAGTGAGGTGCAATGGGCGATATATACATGAAGGGCCATGAATGAACACCGTGTAGTGCAATGGGCGAAATACACATGAAGGGCCATGAATGTACACCATGTGGTGCAATGGGTGATATATACATGAAGGGCCATGAATGAACACCGTGTGTTGCAATGGGCAATATATACATGAAGGGCCATGAATGAACACCGTGTGGTGCAATGGGAGATACATACATGAAGGGCCATGAATGAACACAGTGTGGCGCAATGGGCGATAAATACATGAAGGGCCATGAATGAACACCGAGTGCTGCAATGGGCGATATATACATGAAGGGCCATGAATGAACACAGTGTGGTGCAATGGGCGATATATACATGAAGTGCCATGAATGAACACCGTGTGGTTCAATGGGCGATATATACATGAAGGGCCATGAATGAACACAGTTTGTTGCAATGGCTGATATATACATGAAGGGCCATGAATAAACACCGTGTGGTGCAATGGGCGATATATACATGAAGGGCCATGAATGAACACAGTGTGCCGCAAAGGGCGATATATACATGAAGGGCCATGAATGAACACAGTGTGGTGCAATGGGCGATATATACATGAAGGGCCATGAATGAACACCGTGTGGTTCAATGGGCGATATATACATGAAGAGCCATGAATGAACACAGTGTGTTTCAATGGTCGATATATACACGGAGGGCCATGAATGAACACAGTGTAGTGCAAATGGCGATATATACATGAAGGGCCATGAATGAACACAGTGTGGTGCAATGGGCGAAATATACATGAAGGGCCATGAATGAACACAGTGTGGAGCAATGCGCGATATATACATGAAGGGCCATGAATGAACACAGTGTGGTGCAATGGGCGATATATACATGAAGGGCCATGAATGAACACCGTGTAGTGCAATGGGCGATATATACATGAAGGGCCATGAATGAACACAGTGTGGTGGAATGGGCGATATATACATGAAGGGCCATAAATGAACACAGTTTGGTGCAATGGGCGATATATGCATGAAGAGCCATGAATGAACACCGTGTGGTTCAATGGGCGATATATACATGAAGGGCCATGAATGAACACCGTGTGGTTCAATGGGCGATATATACATGAAGGGCCATGAATGAACACCGTGTGGTGCAATGGGCGATATATACATGAAGGGCCATGAATGAACACAGTGTGGTGCAATGGGCGATATATACATGAAGGGCCATGAATGAATACAGTGTGGTGCAATGTGCGATATATACATGAAGGGACATGAATGAACACAGTGTGGTGCAATGGGCGATATACACATGAAGGGCCATGAATGAACACAGTGTGGTGAAATGGGCGATATATACATGAAGGGCCATGAATGAACACCGTGTGGTGCAATGGGCGATATATACATGAAGGGCCATGAATGAACACCGTGTGGTGCAATGGGCGATATATACATGAAGGGCAATGAATGAACACAGTGTGGTTCAATGGGCGATATATACATGAAGGGCCATGAATGAACACAGTGTGTTGCAATGGGCGATATATACATGAAGGGCCGTGAATGAACACAGTGTGGTGCAATGGGCGATATATACATGAAGGGCCATGAATGAACACCGTGTGGTTCAATGGGCGATATATACATGAAGGGCCATGAATGAACACAGTGTGGTGCAATGGGCGATATATACAAGAAGGGCCATGAATGAACACCGTGTGGTGCAATGGGTGATATATACATGAAGGGCCATGAATGAACACCGTGTGGTGCAATGGGCGATATATACATGAAGGGCCATGAATGAACACCGTGTGGTGCAATGGGCGATATATACATGAAGGGCCATGAATCAACACCGTGTGGTGCAATGGGCGATATATACATGAAGGGCCATGAATGAACACCGTGTGGTTCAATGGGCGATATATACATGAAGGGCCATGAATGAACACAGTGAGGTGCAATGGGCGATATATACATGAAGGGCCATGAATGAACACCGTGTAGTGCAATGGGCGATATACACATGAAGGGCCATGAATGTACACCATGTGGTGCAATGGGCGATATATACATGAAGGGCCATGAATGAGCACCGTGTGTTGCAATGGGCAATATATACATGAAGGGCCATGAATGAACACCGTGTGGTGCAATGGGTGATATATACATGAAGGGCCATGAATGAACACAGTGTGGCGCAATGGGCGATAAATACATGAAGGGCCATGAATGAACACCGTGTGGTGCAATGGGAGATATATACATGAAGGGCCATGAATGAACACAGTGTGGCGCAATGGGCGATAAATACATGAAGGGCCATGAATGAACACCGTGTGGTGCAATGGGAGATATATACATGAAGGGCCATGAATGAACACAGTGTGGTGCAATCGGCGATATATACATGAAGTGCCATGAATGAACACCGTGTGGTTCAATGGGCGATATATACATGAAGGGCCATGAATGAACACAGTGTGTTGCAATGGCTGATATATACATGAAGGGCCATGAATGAACACCGTGTGGTGCAATGGGCGATATATACATGAAGGGCCATGAATGAACACAGTGTGCCGCAATGGGCGATATATACATGAAGGGCCATGAATGAACACAGTGTGGTGCAATGGGCGATATATTCATGAAGGGCCATGAATGAACACCGTGTGGTTCAATGGGCGATATATACATGAAGAGCCATGAATGAACACAGTGTGTTTCAATGGGCGATATATACATGGAGGGCCATGAATGAACACAGTGTAGTGCAAAGGGCGATATATACATCAAGGGCCATGAATGAACACAGTGTGGCGCAATGGGCGATAAATACATGAAGGGCCATGAATGAACACCGTGTGGTGCAATGGGCGATATATACATGAAGGGCCATGAATGAACACAGTTTGTTGCAATGGCTGATATATACATGAAGGGCCATGAATGAACACCGTGTGGTGCAATGGGCGATATATACATGAAGGGCCATGAATGAACACAGTGTGCCGCAATGGGCGATATATACATGAAGGGCCATGAATGAACACAGTGTGGTGCAATGGGCGATATATACATGAAGGGCCATGAATTAACACCGTGTGGTTCAATGGGCGATATATACATGAAGAGCCATGAATGAACACAGTGTGTTTCAATGGGCGATATATACATGGAGGGCCATGAATGAACACAGTGTAGTGCAAAGGGCGATATATACATGAAGGGCCATGAATGAACACAGTGTGGTGCAATGGGCGATATATACATGAAGGGCCATGAATGAACACAGTGTGGAGCAATGCGCGATATGTACATGAAGGGCCATGAATGAACACAGTGTGGTGCAATGGGCGATATATACATGAAGGGCCATGAATGAACACCGTGTAGTGCAATGGGCGATATGTACATGAAGGGCCATGAATGAACACAGTGAGGTGCAATGGGCGATATATACATGAAGGGCCATGAATGTACACCATGTGGTGCAATGGGTGATATATACATGAAGGGCCATGAATGAACACCGTGTGTTGCAATGGGCAATATATACATGAAGGGCCATGAATGAACACAGTGTGGTGCAATGGGCGATATATACATGAAGGGCCATGAATGAATACAGTGTGGTGCAATGGGCGATATATACATGAAGGGACATGAATCAACACAGTGTGGTGCAATGGGCGATATACACATGAAGGGCCATGAATGAACACAGTGTGGTGAAATGGGCGATATATACATGAAGGGCCATGAATGAACACAGTGTGGTGCAATGGGCGATATATACATGAAGGGCCATGAATGAACACCGTGTGGTGCAATGGGCGATATATACATGAAGGGCCATGAATGAACACAGTGTGGAGCAATGCGCGATATATACATGAAGGGCCATGAATGAACACAGTGTGGTGCAATGGGCGATATATACATGAAGGGCCATGAATGAACACCGTGTAGTGCAATGGGCGAGATATCCATGAAGGGCCATGAATGAACACAGTGAGGTGCAATGGGCGATATATACATGAAGGGCCATGAATGAACACCGTGTAGTGCAATGGGCGAAATACACATGAAGGGCCATGAATGTACACCATGTGGTGCAATGGGTGATATATACATGAAGGGCCATGAATGAACACCGTGTGTTGCAATGGGCAATATATACATGAAGGGCCATGAATGAACACCGTGTGGTGCAATGGGAGATACATACATGAAGGGCCATGAATGAACACAGTGTGGCGCAATGGGCGATAAATACATGAAGGGCCATGAATGAACACCGAGTGCTGCAATGGGCGATATATACATGAAGGGCCATGAATGAACACAGTGTGGTGCAATGGGCGATATATACATGAAGTGCCATGAATGAACACCGTGTGGTTCAATGGGCGATATATACATGAAGGGCCATGAATGAACACAGTTTGTTGCAATGGCTGATATATACATGAAGGGCCATGAATAAACACCGTGTGGTGCAATGGGCGATATATACATGAAGGGCCATGAATGAACACAGTGTGCCGCAAAGGGCGATATATACATGAAGGGCCATGAATGAACACAGTGTGGTGCAATGGGCGATATATACATGAAGGGCCATGAATGAACACCGTGTGGTTCAATGGGCGATATATACATGAAGAGCCATGAATGAACACAGTGTGTTTCAATGGTCGATATATACACGGAGGGCCATGAATGAACACAGTGTAGTGCAAATGGCGATATATACATGAAGGGCCATGAATGAACACAGTGTGGTGCAATGGGCGAAATATACATGAAGGGCCATGAATGAACACAGTGTGGAGCAATGCGCGATATATACATGAAGGGCCATGAATGAACACAGTGTGGTGCAATGGGCGATATATACATGAAGGGCCATGAATGAACACCGTGTAGTGCAATGGGCGATATATACATGAAGGGCCATGAATGAACACAGTGTGGTGGAATGGGCGATATATACATGAAGGGCCATGAATGAACACAGTTTGGTGCAATGGGCGATATATGCATGAAGAGCCATGAATGAACACCGTGTGGTTCAATGGGCGATATATACATGAAGGGCCATGAATGAACACCGTGTGGTTCAATGGGCGATATATACATGAAGGGCCATGAATGAACACCGTGTGGTGCAATGGGCGATATATACATGAAGGGCCATGAATGAACACAGTGTGGTGCAATGGGCGATATATACATGAAGGGCCATGAATGAATACAGTGTGGTGCAATGTGCGATATATACATGAAGGGACATGAATGAACACAGTGTGGTGCAATGGGCGATATACACATGAAGGGCCATGAATGAACACAGTGTGGTGAAATGGGTGATATATACATGAAGGGCCATGAATGAACACAGTGTGGTGCAATGGGCGATATATACATGAAGGGCCATGAATGAACACCGTGTGGTGCAATGGGCGATATATACATGAAGGGCAATGAATGAACACAGTGTGGTTCAATGGGCGATATATACATGAAGGGCCATGAATGAACACAGTGTGTTGCAATGGGCGATATATACATGAAGGGCCGTGAATGAACACAGTGTGGTGCAATGGGCGATATATACATGAAGGGCCATGAATGAACACCGTGTGGTTCAATGGGCGATATATACATGAAGGGCCATGAATGAACACAGTGTGGTGCAATGGGCGATATATACAAGAAGGGCCATGAATGAACACCGTGTGGTGCAATGGCTGATATATACATGAAGGGCCATGAATAAACACCGTGTGGTGCAATGGGCGATATATACATGAAGGGCCATGAATGAACACAGTGTGCCGCAAAGGGCGATATATACATGAAGGGCCATGAATGAACACAGTGTGGTGCAATGGGCGATATATACATGAAGGGCCATGAATGAACACCGTGTGGTTCAATGGGCGATATATACATGAAGAGCCATGAATGAACACAGTGTGGTTCAATGGGCGATATATACATGAAGGGCCATGAATGAACACAGTGTGTTGCAATGGGCGATATATACATGAAGGGCCGTGAATGAACACAGTGTGGTGCAATGGGCGATATATACATGAAGGGCCATGAATGAACACCGTGTGGTTCAATGGGCGATATATACATGAAGGGCCATGAATGAACACAGTGTGGTGCAATGGGCGATATATACAAGAAGGGCCATGAATGAACACCGTGTGGTGCAATGGGTGATATATACATGAAGGGCCATGAATGAACACCGTGTGGTGCAATGGGCGATATATACATGAAGGGCCATGAATGAACACCGTGTGGTGCAATGGGCGATATATACATGAAGGGCCATGAATCAACACCGTGTGGTGCAATGGGCGATATATACATGAAGGGCCATGAATGAACACCGTGTGGTTCAATGGGCGATATATACATGAAGGGCCATGAATGAACACAGTGAGGTGCAATGGGCGATATATACATGAAGGGCCATGAATGAACACCGTGTAGTGCAATGGGCGATATACACATGAAGGGCAATGAATGTACACCATGTGGTGCAATGGGCGATATATACATGAAGGGCCATGAATGAACACCGTGTGGTTCAATGGGCGATATATACATGAAGGGCCATGAATGAACACAGTGTGCCGCAATGGGCGATATATACATGAAGGGCCATGAATGAACACAGTGTGGTGCAATGGGCGATATATTCATGAAGGGCCATGAATGAACACCGTGTGGTTCAATGGGCGATATATACATGAAGAGCCATGAATGAACACAGTGTGTTTCAATGGGCGATATATACATGGAGGGCCATGAATGAACACAGTGTAGTGCAAAGGGCGATATATACATCAAGGGCCATGAATGAACACAGTGTGGTGCAATGGGCGATATATACACGAAGGGCCATGAATGAACACAGTGTGGAGCAATGCGCGATATATACATGAAGGGCCATGAATGAACACAGTGTGGTGCAATGGCCGATATATACATGAAGGGCCATGAATGAACACCGTGTAGTGCAATGGGCGATATATACATGAAGGGCCATGAATGAACACAGTGAGGTGCAATGGGCGATATATACATGAAGGGCCATGAATGAACACCGTGTAGTGCAATGGGCGATATACACATGAAGGGCCATGAATGTACACCATGTGGTGCAATGGGCGATATATACATGAAGGGCCATGAATGAGCACCGTGTGTTGCAATGGGCAATATATACATGAAGGGCCATGAATGAACACCGTGTGGTGCAATGGGTGATATATACATGAAGGGCCATGAATGAACACAGTGTGGCGCAATGGGCGATAAATACATGAAGGGCCATGAATGAACACCGTGTGGTGCAATGGGAGATATATACATGAAGGGCCATGAATGAACACAGTGTGGCGCAATGGGCGATAAATACATGAAGGGCCATGAATGAACACCGTGTGGTGCAATGGGAGATATATACATGAAGGGCCATGAATGAACACAGTGTGGTGCAATCGGCGATATATACATGAAGTGCCATGAATGAACACCGTGTGGTTCAATGGGCGATATATACATGAAGGGCCATGAATGAACACAGTGTGTTGCAATGGCTGATATATACATGAAGGGCCATGAATGAACACCGTGTGGTGCAATGGGCGATATATACATGAAGGGCCATGAATGAACACAGTGTGCCGCAATGGGCGATATATACATGAAGGGCCATGAATGAACACAGTGTGGTGCAATGGGCGATATATTCATGAAGGGCCATGAATGAACACCGTGTGGTTCAATGGGCGATATATACATGAAGAGCCATGAATGAACACAGTGTGTTTCAATGGGCGATATATACATGGAGGGCCATGAATGAACACAGTGTAGTGCAAAGGGCGATATATACATCAAGGGCCATGAATGAACACAGTGTGGTGCAATGGGCGATATATACATGAAGGGCCATGAATGAACACAGTGTGGAGCAATGCGCGATATATACATGAAGGGCCATGAATGAACACAGTGTGGTGCAATGGCCGATATATACATGAAGGGCCATGAATGAACACCGTGTAGTGCAATGGGCGATATATACATGAAGGGCCATGAATGAACACAGTGAGGTGCAATGGGCGATATATACATGAAGGGCCATGAATGAACACCGTGTAGTGCAATGGGCGATATACACATGAAGGGCCATGAATGTACACCATGTGGTGCAATGGGTGATATATACATGAAGGGCCATGAATGAACACCGTGTGTTGCAATGGGCAATATATACATGAAGGGCCATGAATGAACACCGTGTGGTGCAATGGGTGATATATACATGAAGGGCAATGAATGAACACAGTGTGGCGCAATGGGCGATAAATACATGAAGGGCCATGAATGAACACCGTGTGGTGCAATGAGCGATATATACATGAAGGGCCATGAATGAACACAGTGTGGTGCAATGGGCGATATATACATGAAGTGCCATGAATGAACACCGTGTGGTTCAATGGGCGATATATACATGAAGGGCCATGAATGAACACAGTTTGTTGCAATGGCTGATATATACATGAAGGGCCATGAATGAACACCGTGTGGTGCAATGGGCGATATATACATGAAGGGCCATGAATGAACACAGTGTGCCGCAATGGGCGATATATACATGAAGGGCCATGAATGAACACAGTGTTTTGCAATGGGCGATATATACATGAAGGGCCATGAATGAACACCGTGTGGTTCAATGGGCGATATATACATAAAGAGCCATGAATGAACAGAGTGTGTTTCAATGGGCGATATATACATGGAGGGCCATGAATGAACACAGTGTAGTGCAAAGGGCGATATATACATGAAGGGCCATGAATGAACACAGTGTAGTGCAATGGGCAATATATACATGAAGGGCCATGAATGAACACAGTGTGGTGGAATGGGCGATATATACATGAAGGGCCATGAATGAACACAGTTTGGTGCAATGGGCGATATATGCATGAAGAGCCATGAATGAACACCGTGTGGTTCAATGGGCGATATATACATGAAGGGCCATGAATGAACACCGTGTGGTTCAATGGGCGATATATACATGAAGGGCCATGAATGAACACCGTGTGGTGCAATGGGCGATATATACATGAAGGGCCATGAATGAACACAGTGTGGTGCAATGGGCGATATATACATGAAGGGCCATGAATGAATACAGTGTGGTGCAATGGGCGATATTTACATGAAGGGACATGAATGAACACAGTGTGGTGCAATGGGCGATATACACATGAAGGGCCATGAATGAACACAGTGTGGTGAAATGGGCGATATGTACATGAAGGGCCATGAATGAACACAGTGTGGTGCAATGGGCGATATATACATGAAGGGCCATGAATGAACACCGTGTGGTGCAATGGGCGATATATACATGAAGGGCAATGAATGAACACAGTGTGGTTCAATGGGCGATATATTCATGAAGGGCCATGAAGGAACACAGTGTGGTGCAATGGGCGATATATACATGAAGGGCCGTGAATGAACACAATGTGGTGCAATGGGCGATATTTTCATGAAGGGCCATGAATGAACACCGTGTGGTTCAATGGGCGATATATACATGAAGGGCCATGAATGAACACAGTGTGGTTCAATGGGCGATATGTACATGAAGGGCCATGAATGAACACCGTGTGGTGCAATGGGCGATATATACATGAAGGGCCATGAATGAACACCGTTTGGTGCAATGGGCGATATATACATGAAGTGCCCTGAATGAACACCGTGTGGTTCAATGGGCGATATATGCATGAAGGGCCTTGAATGAACACCGTGTGGTGCAATGGGCGATATATATATGAAGGGCCATGAATGAACACCGTGTGGTGCAATGGGCGATATAAACATGAAGGGCCATGAATGAACACCGTGTGGTGCAATGGGCGATATATACATGAAGGGCCATGAATGAAGAACGTGTGGTGCAATGGGCGATATATACATGAAGGGCCATGAATGAACAGCGTGTGGTGCAATGGGCGATATATACATGAAGGGCCATGAATGAAGAACGTGTGGTGCAATGGGCGATATATACATGAAGGGCCATGAATGAACAGCGTGTGGTGCAATGGGCGATATAAACATGAAGGGCCATGAATGAACAGCATGTGGTGCAATGGGCGATATAAACATGAAGGGCCATGAATGAACACCGTGTGGTGCAATGGGCGATATATATATGAAGGGCCATGAATGAACACCGTGTGGTGCAATGGGCGATATATACATGAAGGGCCATGAATGAACACCGTGTGGTGCAATGGGCGATATATACATGAAGGGCCATGAATGAACACAGTATGGTGCAATGGGTGATATATACATGAAGGGCCATGAATGAACACAGTGTGCCACAATGAGCGATATATACATGAAGGGCCATGAATGAACACCGTGTGGTTCAATGGGCGATATATACATGAAGGGCCATGAATGAACACAGTGTGGTTCAAGGGGCGATATACACATGAAGGTCCATGAATGAGCACAGTGTGGTTCAATGGGAGATATACACAGGAAGGGCCATGAATGAACACCGTGTGGTTCAATGGGTGATATATACATGAAGGGCCATGAATGAAGAAAGTGTGGTGCAATGGGCGATATATACATGAAGGGCCATGAATGAACACAGTGTGACGCAATGGGCGATATATACATGAAGGGCCATGAATGAACACAGTGTGACGCAATGGGCGATATATACATGAAGGGCCATGAATGAACACAGTGTGGTGCAATGGGCGATATAAACATGAAGGGCCATGAATGAACACCGTGTGGTGCAATGGGCGATATATACATGAAGGGCCATGAATGAAGAACGTGTGGTGCAATGGGCGATATATACATGAAGGGCCATGAATGAACAGCGTGTGGTGCAATGGGCGATATAAACATGAAGGGCCATGAATGAACACCGTGTGGTGCAATGGGCGATATAAACATGAAGGGCCATGAATGAACACCGTGTGGTGCAATGGGCGATATAAACATGAAGGGCCATGAATGAACACCGTGTGGTGCAATGGGCGATATATACATGAAGGGCCATGAATGAACACAGTGTAGTGCAATGGGTGATATATACATGAAGGGCCATGAATGAACACCATGTGGTGCAATGGGCGATATATACATGAAGGGCCATGAATGAACACAGTGTGGTGCAATGGGCGATATATACATGAAGGGCCCTGAATGAACACCGTGTGTTGCAATGGGCGATATATACATGCAGGGCCATGAATGAACACAGTGTGGTGCAATGGGCGATGTACACATGAAGGGCCATGAATGAACACAGTGTTTTGCAATGGGCGATATATACATGAAGGGCCATGAATGAACACCGTGTGGTTCAATGGGCGATATATACATGAAGAGCCATGAATGAACACAGTGTGTTTCAATGGGCGATATATACATGGAGGGCCATGAATGAACACAGTGTAGTGCAAAGGGCGATATATACATGAAGGGCCATGAATGAACACAGTGTGGTGCAATGGGCGATATATACATGAAGGGCCATGAATGAACACAGTGTGGAGCAATGCGCGATATATACATGAAGGGCCATGAATGAACACAGTGTGTTGCAATGGGCGATATATACATGAAGGGCCATGAATGAACACCGTGTAGTGCAATGGGCAATATATACATGAAGGGCCATGAATGAACACAGTGTGGTGGAATGGGCGATATATACATGAAGGGCCATGAATGAACACAGTTTGGTGCAATGGGCGATATATGCATGAAGAGCCATGAATGAACACCGTGTGGTTCAATGGGCGATATATACATGAAGGGCCATGAATGAACACCGTGTGGTTCAATGGGCGATATATACATGAAGGGCCATGAATGAACACCGTGTGATGCAATGGGCGATATATACATGAAGGGCCATGAATGAACACAGTGTGGTGCAATGGGCGATATATACATGAAGGGCCATGAATGAATACAGTGTGGTGCAATGGGCGATATTTACATGAAGGGACATGAATGAACACAGTGTGGTGCAATGGGCGATATACACATGAAGGGCCATGAATGAACACAGTGTGGTGAAATGGGCGATATGTACATGAAGGGCCATGAATGAACACAGTGTGGTGCAATGGGCGATATATACATGAAGGGCCGTGAATGAACACAATGTGGTGCAATGGGCGATATTTTCATGAAGGGCCATGAATGAACACCGTGTGGTTCAATGGGCGATATATACATGAAGGGCCATGAATGAACACAGTGTGGTTCAATGGGCGATATGTACATGAAGGGCCATGAATGAACACCGTGTGGTGCAATGGGCGATATATACATGAAGGGCCATGAATGAACACCGTTTGGTGCAATGGGCGATATATACATGAAGTGCCCTGAATGAACACCGTGTGGTTCAATGGGCGATATATGCATGAAGGGCCTTGAATGAACACCGTGTGGTGCAATGGGCGATATATATATGAAGGGCCATGAATGAACACCGTGTGGTGCAATGGGCGATATATACATGAAGGGCCATGAATGAACACCGTGTGGTGCAATGGGCGATATATACATGAAGGGCCTTGAATGAACACCGTGTGGTTCAATGGCTGATATATACATGAAGGGCCATGAATGAACACAGTATGGTGCAATGGGTGATATATACATGAAGGGCCATGAATGAACACAGTGTGCCGCAATGAGCGATATATACATGAAGGGCCATGAATGAACACCGTGTGGTTCAATGGGCGATATATACATGAAGGGCCATGAATAAACACAGTGTGGTTCAAGGGGCGATATACACATTAAGGTCCATGAATGAACACAGTGTGGTTCAATGGGAGATATACACATGAAGGGCCATGAATGAACACCGTGTGGTTCAATGGGTGATATATACATGAAGGGCCATGAATGAAGAACGTGTGGTGCAATGGGCGATATATACATGAAGGGCCATGAATGAACACAGTGTGACGCAATGGGCGATATATACATGAAGGGCCATGAATGAACACAGTGTGACGCAATGGGCGATATATACATGAAGGGCCATGAATGAACACAGTGTGGTGCAATGGGCGATATAAACATGAAGGGCCATGAATGAACACCGTGTGGTGCAATGGGCGATATATACATGAAGGGCCATGAATGAAGAACGTGTGGTGCAATGGGCGATATATACATGAAGGGCCATGAATGAACAGCGTGTGGTGCAATGGGCGATATAAACATGAAGGGCCATGAATGAACACCGTGTGGTGCAATGGGCGATATAAACATGAAGGGCCATGAATGAACACCGTGAGGTGCAATGGGCGATATAAACATGAAGGGCCATGAATGAACACCGTGTGGTGCAATGGGCGATATATACATGAAGGGCCATGAATGAACACAGTGTAGTGCAATGGGTGATATATACATGAAGGGCCATGAATGAACACCATGTGGTGCAATGGGCGATATATACATGAAGGGCCATGAATGAACACAGTGTGGTGCAATGGGCGATATATACATGAAGGGCCCTGAATGAACACCGTGTGTCGCAATGGGCGATATATACATGCAGGGCCATGAATGAACACAGTGTGGTGCAATGGGCGATGTACACATGAAGGGCCATGAATGAACACAGTGTGGTGCAATGGGCGATTTATACATGAAGGGCCATGAAAGAACACAGTGTGGTTCAATGGGCGATATATACATAAAGGGCCATGAATGAACACAGTGTGGCGCAATGGGTGATATATACATGAAGGGCCATGAATGAACACAGTGTGGCGCAATGGGTGATATATACATGAAGGGCCATGAATGAACACCATGTGGTGCAATGGGCGATATATACATGAATGGCCATGAATGAACACAGTGTGGTGCAATGGGCGATATATACATGAAGGGCCCTGAATGAACACCGTGTGGTGCAATGGGCGATATATACATGAAGGGCCATGAATGAACACAGTGTGGTGCAATGGGCGATATACACATGAAGGGCCATGAATGAACACAGTATGGTGCAATGGGCGATATATACATGAAGGGCCATGCATGAACATAGTGTGGTGCAATGGGCGATATATACATGAAGGGCCATGCATGAACATAGTGTGGCGCAATGGGCGATATATACATGAAGGGCCATGAATGAACACAGTGTGGTGCAATGGGCGATATATACATGAAGGGCCATGAATGACCACAGTGTGGCGCAATGGGCGATATATACATGAAGGGCCATGAATGAACACAGTGTGGTGCAATGGGCGATATATACATGAAGGGCCATGAATGAACACAGTGTGGCGCAATGGGCGATATATACATGAAGGGCCATGAACGAACACAGTGTGGTTCAATGGCTGATATATACATGAAGGGCCATGAATGAACACAGTGTGCCGCAATGGGCGATATATACATGAAGGGCCATGAATGAACACCGTGTGGTTCAATGGGCGATATATACATGAAGGGCCATGAATGAACACAGTGTGGTTCAATGGGCGATATATACATGAAGGGCCATGAATGAAGAACGTGTGGTGCAATGGGCGATATATACATGAAGGGCCATGAATGAACACAGTGTGGTTCAATGGGCGATATATACATGAAGGGCCATGAATGAACACAGTGTGGTGCAATGGGTGATATATACATGAAGAGCCATGAATGAACACAGTGTGGTTCAATGGGCGATATTTACATGAAGGGCCATGAATGAACACAGTGTGGTGCAATGGGCGATATATACATGAAGGGCCATGAATGAACACAGTGTGGCGCAATCAGCGATATATACATGAAGGGCCATGAATGAAGAACGTGTGGTGCAATGGGCGATATATACATGAACGGCCATGAATGAACACCGTGTGGTGCAATGGGCGATATGTACATGAAGGGCCATGAATGAACACAGTGTGGTGCAATGGGTGATATATACATGAAGAGCCATGAATGAACACCGTGTGGTGCAATGGGCGATATATACAGGAACGGCCATGAATGAACACCGTGTGGTGCAATGGGCGATATGTACATGAAGGGCCATGAATGAACACCGTGTGGTGCAATGGGCGATATATACAGGAACGGCCATGAATGAACACCGTGTGGTGCAATGGGCGATATGTACATGAAGGGCCATGAATGAACACCGTGTGGTGCAATGGGCGATATATACATGAAGGGCCATGAATGAACACCGTGTGGTGCAATGGGCAATATATACATGAAGGGCCATGAATGAACACCGTGTAGTGCAATGGGCGATATACACATGAAGGGCCATGAATGAACACAGTGTGGTTCAAGGGGTGATATATACATGATGGGCCATGAATGAACACCGCGTGGTTCAATGGGCGATATATACATGAAGGGCCATGAATGAACACAGTGTGGTGCTATGGGCGATATATACATGAAGGGCCATGAATGAACACCGTGTGGTTCAATGGGCGATATATACATGAAGGGCCATGAATGAACACAGTGTGGTGCAATGGGCGATATATACATGAAGGGCCATGAATGAACACCGTGTAGTGCAATGGGCGATATACACATGAAGGGCCATGAATGAACACAGTGTGGTTCAAGGGGTGATATATACATGAAGGGCCATGAATGAACACTGCGTGGTTCAATGGGCGATATATACATGAAGGGCCATGAATGAACACAGTGTGGTGCTATGGGCGATATATACCTGAAGGGCCATGAATGAACACCATGTGGTGCAGTGGGCGATATATACATGAAGGGCCATGAATGAACACAGTGTGGAGCAATGCGCGATATATACATGAAGGGCCATGAATGAACACAGTGTGTTGCAATGGGCGATATATACATGAAGGGCCATGAATGAACACCGTGTAGTGCAATGGGCAATATATACATGAAGGGCCATGAATGAACACAGTGTGGTGGAATGGGCGATATATACATGAAGGGCCATGAATGAACACAGTTTGGTGCAATGGGCGATATATGCATGAAGAGCCATGAATGAACACCGTGTGGTTCAATGGGCGATATATACATGAAGGGCCATGAATGAACACCGTGTGGTTCAACGGGCGATATATACATGAAGGGCCATGAATGAACACCGTGTGGTGCAATGGGCGATATATACATGAAGGGCCATGAATGAACACAGTGTGGTGCAATGGGCGATATATACATGAAGGGCCATGAATGAATACAGTGTGGTGCAATGGGCGATATTTACATGAAGGGACATGAATGAACACAGTGTGGTGCAATGGGCGATATACACATGAAGGGCCATGAATGAACACAGTGTGGTGAAATGGGCGATATGTACATGAAGGGCCATGAATGAACACAGTGTGGTGCAATGGGCGATATATACATGAAGGGCCATGAATGAACACAGTGTGGTGCAATGGGCGATATATACATGAAGGGCCGTGAATGAACACAATGTGGTGCAATGGGCGATATTTTCATGAAGGGCCATGAATGAACACCGTGTGGTTCAATGGGCGATATATACATGAAGGGCCATGAATGAACACAGTGTGGTTCAATGGGCGATATGTACATGAAGGGCCATGAATGAACACCGTGTGGTGCAATGGGCGATATATACATGAAGGGCCATGAATGAACACCGTTTGGTGCAATGGGCGATATATACATGAAGTGCCCTGAATGAACACCGTGTGGTTCAATGGGCGATATATGCATGAAGGGCCTTGAATGAACACCGTGTGGTGCAATGGGCGATATATATATGAAGGGCCATGAATGAACACCGTGTGGTGCAATGGGCGATATATACATGAAGGGCCATGAATGAACACCGTGTGGTGCAATGGGCGATATATACATGAAGGGCCTTGAATGAACACCGTGTGGTTCAATGGCTGATATATACATGAAGGGCCATGAATGAACACAGTATGGTGCAATGGGTGATATATACATGAAGGGCCATGAATGAACACAGTGTGCCGCAATGAGCGATATATACATGAAGGGCCATGAATGAACACCGTGTGGTTCAATGGGCGATATATACATGAAGGGCCATGAATGAACACAGTGTGTTTCAAGGGGCGATACACACATTAAGGTCCATGAATGAACACAGTGTGGTTCAATGGGAGATATACACATGAAGGGCCATGAATGAACACCGTGTGGTTCAATGGGTGATATATACATGAAGGGCCATGAATGAAGAACGTGTGGTGCAATGGGCGATATATACATGAAGGAGCATGAATGAACACAGTGTGACGCAATGGGCGATATATACATGAAGGGCCATGAATGAACACAGTGTGGTGCAATGGGCGATATAAACATGAAGGGCCATGAATGAACACCGTGTGGTGCAATGGGCGATATATACATGAAGGGCCATGAATGAAGAACGTGTGGTGCAATGGGCGATAGATACATGAAGGGCCATGAATGAACAGCGTGTGGTGCAATGGGCGATATAAACATGAAGGGCCATGAATGAACACCGTGTGGTGCAATGGGCGATATAAACATGAAGGGCCATGAATGAACACCGTGTGGTGCAATGGGCGATATAAACATGAAGGGCCATGAATGAACACCGTGTGGTGCAATGGGCGATATATACATGAAGGGCCATGAATGAACACAGTGTAGTGCAATGGGTGATATGTACATGAAGGGCCATGAATGAACACCATGTGGTGCAATGGGCGATATATACATGAAGGGCCATGAATGAACACAGTGTGGTGCAATGGGCGATATATACATGAAGGGCCCTGAATGAACACCGTGTGTTGCAATGGGCGATATATACATGCAGGGCCATGAATGAACACAGTGTGGTGCAATGGGCGATGTACACATGAAGGGCCATGAATGAACACAGTGTGGTGCAATGGGCGATTTATACATGAAGGGCCATGAAAGAACACAGTGTGGTTCAATGGGCGATATATACATAAAGGGCCATGAATGAACACAGTGTGGCGCAATGGGTGATATATACATGAAGGGCCATGAATGAACACAGTGTGGCGCAATGGGTGATATATACATGAAGGGCCATGAATGAACACCATGTGGTGCAATGGGCGATATATACATGAATGGCCATGAATGAACACAGTGTGGTGCAATGGGCGATATATACATGAAGGGCACTGAATGAACACTGTGTGGTGCAATGGGCGATATACACATGAAGGGCCATGAATGAACACAGTATGGTGCAATGGGCGATATATACATGAAGGGCCATGCATGAACATAGTGTGGTTCAATGGGCGATATATACATGAAGGGCCATGAATGAACACAGTGTGGTGCAATGGGCGATATATACATGAAGGGCCATGAATGAACACAGTGTGGCGCAATGGGCGATATATACATGAAGGGCCATGAACGAACACAGTGTGGTTCAATGGCTGATATATACATGAAGGGCCATGAATGAACACAGTGTGCCGCAATGGGCGATATATACATGAAGGGCCATGAATGAACACCGTGTGGTTCAAGGGGCGATATACACATGAAGGGCCATGAATGAACACAGTGTGGTTCAATGGGCGATATATACATGAAGGGCCATGAATGAAGAACGTGTGGTGCAATGGGCGATATATACATGAAGGGCCATGAATGAACACAGTGTGGTTCAATGGGCGACATATACATGAAGGGCCATGAATGAACACAGTGTGGTGCAATGGGTGATATATACATGAAGAGCCATGAATGAACACAGTGTGGTTCAATGGGCGATATTTACATGAAGGGCCATGAATGAACACAGTGTGGTGCAATGGGCGATATATACATGAAGGGCCATGAATGAACACAGTGTGGCGCAATCAGCGATATATACATGAAGGGCCATGAATGAAGAACGTGTGTTGCAATGGGCGATATATACATGAAGGGCCATGAATGAACACCGTGTGGTGCAATGGGCGATATATACATGAAGGGCCATGAATGAACACAGTGTGGTGCAATGGGATATATATACATGAAGAGCCATGAATGAACACCGTGTGCCGCCATGGGCGATATATACATGAAGGGCCATGAATGAACACCGTGTGCCGCAATGGGCGATATATACATGAAGAGCCATGAATGAACACCGTGTGGTGCAATGGGCAATATATACATGAAGGGACATGAATGAACAACCTGTGGTGCAATGGGCGATATATACATGAAGGGCCATGAATGAACACAGTGTGGTTCAATGGCTGATATATACATGAAGGGCCATGAATGAACACAGTGTGCCGCAATGGGCGATATATACATGAAGGGCCATGAATCAACACAGTGTGGTTCAATGGCTGATATATACATGAAGGGCCATGAATGAACACCGCGTGGTGCAATGGGCAATATATACATGAAGGGCCATGAATGAACACCGTGTGGTGCAATGGGCGATATATACATGAAGGGCCATGAATGAACACCGTGTAGTGCAATGGGCGATATACACATGAAGGGCCATGAATGAACACAGTGTGGTTCAAGGGGTGATATATACATGACGGGCCATGAATGAACACTTCGTGGTTCAATGGGCGATATATACATGAAGGGCCATGAATGAACACAGTGTGGTGCTATGGGCGATATATACATGAAGGGCCATGAATGAACACCGTGTGGTTCAATGGGCGATATATACATGAAGGGCCATGAATGAACACAGTGTGGTGCAATGGGCGATATATACATGAAGGGCCATGAACGAACACCGTGTAGTGCAATGGGCGATATACACATGAAGGGCCATGAATGAACACAGTGTGGTTCAAGGGGTGATATATACATGAAGGGCCATGAATGAACACTGCGTGGTTCAATGGGCGATATATACATGAAGGGCCATGAATGAACACAGTGTGGTGCTATGGGCGATATATACCTGAAGGGCCATGAATGAACACCATGTGGTGCAGTGGGCGATATGTACATGAAGGGCCATGAATGAACACAGTGTGGTTCAATGGGCGATATATACATGAAGGGCCATGAATGAACACCATGTGGTGCAATGGGCGATATACACATGAAGGGCCATGAATTAACACCGTGTGGTTCAATGGGCGATATACACATGAAGGGCCATGAATGAACACAGTGTGGTTCAATGGGCGATATATACATGAAGGGCAATGAATGAACACCGTGTGGTGCAATGGGCGATATATACATGAAGGGCCATGAATGAACACCGTGTGGTTCAATGGGTGATATATACTTGAAGGGCCATGAATGAAGAAGGTGTGGTGCAATGGGCGATATATACATGAAGGGCCATGAATGAACACAGTGTGACGCAATGGGCGATATATACATGAAGGGCCATGAATGAACACAGTGTGACGCAATGGGCGATATATACATGAAGAGCCATGAATGAACACAGTGTGGTGCAATGGGCGATATAAACATGAAGGGCCATGAATGAACACCGTGTGGTGCAATGGGCGATATATACATGAAGGGCCATGAATGAACACCGTGTGGTACAATGGGCGATATATACATGAAGGGCCATGAATGAACAGCGTGTGGTGCAATGGGCGATATAAACATGAAGGGCCATGAATGAACACCGTGTGGTGCAATGGGCGATATAAACATGAAGGGCCATGAATGAACACCGTCTGGTGCAATGGGCGATATAAACATGAAGGGCCATGAATGAACACCGTGTGGTGCAATGGGCGATATATACATGAAGGGCCATGAATGAACACAGTGTAGTGCAATGGGTGATATATACATGAAGGGCCATGAATGAACACCATGTGGTGCAATGGGCGATATATACATGAAGGGCCATGAATGAACACAGTGTGGTGCAATGGGCGATATATACATGAAGGGCCCTGAATGAACACCGTGTGTTGCAATGGGCGATATATACATGCAGGGCCATGAATGAACACAGTGTGGTGCAATGGGGGATGTACACATGAAGGGCCATGAATGAACACAGTGTGGTGCAATGGGCGATTTATACATGAAGGGCCATGAAAGAACACAGTGTGGTTCAATGGGCGATATATACATAAAGGGCCATGAATGAACACAGTGTGGCGCAATGGGTGATATATACATGAAGGGCCATGAATGAACACAGTGTGGCGCAATGGGTGATATATACATGAAGGGCCATGAATGAACACCATGTGGTGCAATGGGCGATATATACATGAATGGCCATGAATGAACACAGTGTGGTGCAATGGGCGATATATACATGAAGGGCCCTGAAGGAACACCGTGTGGTGCAATGGGCGATATATACATGAAGGGCCATGAATGAACACAGTGTGGCGCAATGGGCGATATATACATGAAGGGCCATGAATGAACACAGTGTGGTGCAATGGGCGATATATACATGAAGGGCCATGAATGAACACAGTGTGGCGCAATGGGCGATATATACATGAAGGGCCATGAATGAACACAGTGTGGCGCAATGGGCGATATATACATGAAGGGCCATGAATGAACACCGTGTGGTTCAATGGGCGATATATACATGAAGGGCCATGAATGAACACAGTGTGGTTCAAGGGGCGATATACACATGAAGGGCCATGAATGAACACAGTGTGGTTCAATGGGCGATATATACATGAAGGGCCATGAATGAACACAGTGTGGTTCAATGGGCGATATTTACATGAAGGGCCATGAATGAACACAGTGTGGTGCAATGGGCGATATATACATGAAGGGCCATGAATGAACACAGTGTGGCACAATCAGCGATATATACATGAAGGGCCATGAATGAAGAACGTGTGGTGCAATGGGCGATACATACATGAAGGGCCATGAATGAACACAGTGTGGTGCAATGGGTGATATATACATGAAGGGCCATGAATGAACACAGTGTGGTGCAATGGGTGATATATACATGAAGAGCCATGAATGAACACCGTGTGCCGCAATGGGCGATATATACATGAAGGGCCATGAATGAACACCGTGTGCCGCAATGGGCGATATATACATGAAGGGCCATGAATGAACACAGAGTGGTGCAATGGGCGATATGTACATGAATGGCCATGAATGAACGCAGTGTGGTGCAATGGGCGATATATACATGAAGGGCCATGAATGAACACAGTGTGGTTCAATGGGCGATAAACACATGAAGGGCCATGAATGAACACCGTGTGGTGCAATGGGCGATATATACATGAAGGGCCATGAATGAACACCGTGTGGTGCAATGGGCAATATATACATGAAGGGACATGAATGAACAACCTGTGGTGCAATGGGCGATATATACATGAAGGGCCATGAATGAACACAGTGTGGTTCAATGGCTGATATATACATGAAGGGCCATGAATGAACACAGTGTGCCGCAATGGGCGATATATACATGAAGGGCCATGAATCAACAGTGTGGTTCAATGGCTGATATATACATGAAGGGCCATGAATGAACACCGTGTGGTGCAATGGGCAATATATACATGAAGGGCCATGAATGAACACCGTGTGGTGCAATGGGCGATATATACATGAAGGGCCATGAATGAACACCGTGTAGTGCAATGGGCGATATACACATGAAGGGCCATGAATGAACACAGTGTGGTTCAAGGGGTGATATATACATGAAGGGCCATGAATGAACACTGCGTGGTTCAATGGGCGATATATACATGAAGGGCCATGAATGAACACAGTGTGGTGCTATGGGCGATATATACCTGAAGGGCCATGAATGAACACCATGTGGTGCAATGGGCGATATATACATGAAGGGCCATGAATGAACACAGTGTGGTTCAATGGGCGATATATACATGAAGGGCCATGAATGAACACCATGTGGTGCAATGGGCGATATACACATGAAGGGCCATGAATTAACACCGTGTGGTTCAATGGGCGATATACACATGAAGGGCCATGAATGAACACAGTGTGGTTCAATGGGCGATATATACATGAAGGGCAATGAATGAACACCGTGTGGTGCAATGGGCGATATATACATGAAGGGCCATGAATGAACACTGTGTGGTGAAATGGGCGATATATACATGAAGCGCCATGAATGAACACAGTGTGGTGCAATGGCTGATATATACATGAAGGGCCATGAATGAACACCGTGTGGTGCAATGGGCAATATATCCATGAAGGGCCATGAATGAACACAATGTGGTTCAATGGGCGATATATACATGAAGGGCCATGAATGAACACCGTGTGGTGCAATGAGCGATATATACATGAAGGGCCATGAAGGAACACAGTGTGGTGCAATGAGCGATATATACATGAAGGGCCATGAATGAACACGGTGTGGTGCAATGGGCGATATATACATGAAGGGCCATGAATGAACACGGTGAGGTGCAATGGGCGATATATACATGAAGGGCCATGAATGAACACCGTGTGGTGCAATGGGCGATATATACATGAAGTGCCATGAATGAACACCGTGTGGTGCAATGGGCGATATATACATGAAGGGCCATGAATGAACACAGTGTGGTGCAATGGGCGATATACACATGAAGGGCCCTGAATGAACACCTTGTGGTTCAAGGGGCGATATATACATGAAGGGCCATGAATGAACACTGTGTGGTGAAATGGGCGATATATACATGAAGGGCCATGAATGAACACCGTGTGGTGCAATGGGCGATATATACATGAAGGGCCATGAATGAACACAGTGTGGTACAATGGGCGATATATACATGAAGGGCCATGAATGAACACCGTGTGGTGCAATGGGCGATATACACATGAAGGGCCATGAATGAACACAGTGTGGTGCAATGGGTGATATACACATGAAGGGCCATGAATGAACACCGAGTGGTTCAATGGGTGATATATACATGAAGGGCCATGAATGAACACAGTGTGGTGCAATGGGCGATACATACATGAAGGGCCCTGAATGAACACCGTGTGGTGCAATGGGCGATATATACATGAAGGGCCATGAATGAACACAGTGTGGTGCAATGGGCGATATATACATGAAGGGCCATGAATGAACACAGTGTGGTTCCATGGCTGATATATACATGAAGGGCCATGAATGAACACCGTGTGGTGCAATGGGCAATATATAAATGATGGGCCATGAATGAACACAGTGTGGTGCAATGGGCGATATATACATGAAGGGCCATGAATGAACACCGTGTGGTGTATTGGGCGATATATACATGAAGGGCCATGAATGAACACAGTGTGGTGCAATGGGCGATATATACATGAAGGGCCATGAATGAACACCGTGTGGTGCAATGGGCGATATACACATGAAGGGCCATGAATGAACACAGTGTGGTGCAATGGGCGATATATACATGAAGGGCCATGAATGAACACCATGTGGTTCAATGGGCGATATATACATGAAGGGCCATGAATGAACACAGTGTGGTGCAATGGGCGATATATACATGAAGGGCCATGAATGAACACCGTGTGGTGCAATGGGCGATATATACATGAAGGGCCACGAATGAACACAGTGTGCTGCAATGGGCGATATATACATGAAGGGCCATGAATGAACACAGTCTGGTGCAATGGGTGATATATACATGAAGGGCCATGAATGAACACCGTGTGGCGCAATGGAGAATATATACATGAAGGGCCATGAATGAACACAGTGTGGCGTAATGGGCAATATATACATGAAGGGCCATTAATGAACACAGTGTGGCGTAATGGGCAATAGACACATGAAGGGCCCTGAATGAACACAGTGTGGTGCAATGGGCGATATATACATGATGGGCCATGACTGAACACCGTGTGGCGCAATGGGCGATATATACATGAAGGGCCATGAATGAACACAGTGTGGTGCAATGAGCGATATATACATGAAGGGCCATGAATGAACACAGTGTGGTGCAATGGGCGATATATACATGAAGGGCCATGAATGAACACAGTGTGGTTCAATGGGCAATATATACATGAAGGGCCATGAATGAACACCGTGTGGATCAATGGGTGATATATACATGAAGGGCCATGAATGAACACAGTGTGCCGCAATTGGCGATATACTCATGAAGGGCCATGAATGAACACCGTGTGGTGTGTAGGGATTGTTGGTTGGGTGTTCGGCTTGGCCCGGGCCTGACCCAGTGGACATTTTCGAGGCGTCCCCACACTCCCACTCAGTTCTGACACTGGGATCCTACCAGGCAGCTGATGCGCAGAATAACAAGCTCGAGACAGACAAGCAGGTGAAAGGTTCAAATAATAACGGTTTTATTGAGAGAAAAATAAAACAAAACAAGCAAGCAGAGAAATTAATTGGTTCAACGATACTAAACGAAGGCTACAGCTCTATGCACTTTAAAAAGAGAAAAAAAAAGGAATACTATATGTTCAAAACAGAGGGCACGCGAGTGTGGGAAGGAGTACGACACATCAAGGGGTATCACACATTAACACTCCCCTTAGCCTTATCCCCACCTCCTACACTATCCCTAACCTAGGTCGAACTAAAGGGGGGTCAGACTCTCATGCTCACCCAACGCATTCGAACAAAGGCCTTTAGGTTGTCCTGGGACTGCAGCTTTAGTTGGTCTGGCCTGGTAAAGTTCAGTGTGCACTGGCCACACACTCTCCCGTCAGTCAGGTAGTGGATCTTCCTCCTTGGCTGGGCGAAAACGCTTCCCTCCTGGGTCGGGCTGCGCCGTTTAGCGAGGCCCGCTCTGGGCTCCGGTCCGTACCGGGATGGTGCACTCCGTCCCGTGTCTTCCTGGTTCCACTCTGAATCCCTGCCTGAGGTGGTGGGCACGGGGGGTGGGGAACAGTCAGGTTTAAGTCGTGAGGCAGTACGGACCGGGAGCTTCGCCTGCTTACCAAAGCATGGGCCTGCTGCACATAGCCTTCCCCGTCTTGGAAACTGCTTCTCCCAGTAGAGTCCTCGAAGTTTCCCTTTTGCAGCAAAGTCCCAGGATGAAATCGAAGAGAAGTGTAGAAGCTGTCTCTCCCGAAGTGTGTTCCAAGTCGATGTGTCTCGAACTGCTCTTTCTGTCTGCTTACTAAAAACAGTTATACTCTCTCAATCTGCCTTGCCTCCCCCAGATCGAGAGGTGTCCCAGGTTACTTTGTTAACTGTAAATGGCTGCAAAACGGCCGATTTCCCACTAACGGTCTTATCACCGGCCCTCATTGTTTTTGGTTTCAGTCACACAATGGTGTCTTTGGTGCCTAGTCCTCTAAAATGGTTTCTGATATGATTGGATCTGTTAGGATGGGCCCGATGATGGTTTTAACTAGCTTAACCCTGATTGCAGTGCAACCAGGTTCATTGTTCTTACCGGCCTACTGGTGACTTGCTATTGCATATTCAATTCCATGTCTGGCCTGGAATCCACATAGGGACTGTGGAATTCCAAGCCCTGTCTCCAGTCTTGTTGCTGGGAGAAAAATGACTCACTTCCAGCAGCTTTCTGCTCACGTGTCCCAGAACTCCATTTTGTACGTTTAAAAAGTGGCCAACTTTGTTTGATTCGGAAAGCAGGCGAGGTGGGGGAATTTTGCAAACTCCCTACAGGTGCAATGTGCGAAGTATACATGAAGGGCCATGAATGAACACCGTGTGGTTCAAGGGGTGATATATACATGAAGGGCCATGAATGAACACAGTGTGGTGCAATGGGTGATATATACATGAAGGGCCATGAATGAACACCATGTGGTGCAATGGGCGACATATCCATGAAGGGCCATGAATGAACACAGTGTGGTGCAATGGGCGATATATACATGAAGGGCCATGAATGAGCACCGTGTGGTGCAATTGGCGATATATACATGAAGGGCCATGAATGAACACCGTGTGGTGCAATGGGCGATATATACATAAAGGGCCATGAATGAACACCGTGTGGTGCAATGGGCGATATATACATGAAGGGCCATGAATGAACGCCGTGTGGTGCAATGGGCGATATGTACATGAAGGGCCATGAATGAACACAGTGTGGTGCAATGGGCGATATACACATGAAGGGCCATGAATGAACACCGTGTGGTGCAATGGGCGATATATACATGAAGGGCCATGAATGAACACAGTGTGGTGCAATGGGCGATATATACATGAAGGGCCATGAATGAACACCGTGTGGTGCAATGGGCGATATATACATGAAGGGCCATGAATGAACACCGTGTGGTGCAATGGGCGATATATACATGAAGGGCCATGAATGAACACAGTGTGGTGCAATGGGCGATATATACATGAAGGGCCATGAATGAACACCGTGTGGTGCAATGGGCGATATATACATGAAGGGCCATGAATGAACACAGTGTGGTTCAATGGGCGATATATACATGAAGGGCCATGAATGAACACAGTGTGGTGCAATGGGCGATATATACATGAAGGGCCATGAATGAACACCGTGTGGTGCAATGGGCGATATATACATGAAGGGCCATGAATGAACACCGTGTGGTGCAATGGGCGATATATACATGAAGGGCCATGAATGAACACAGTGTGGTGCAATGGGCGATATACACATGAAGGGCCATGAATGAACACAGTGTGGTGCAATGGGCGATATATACATGAAGGGCCATGAATGAACACAGTGTGGTGCAATGGGTGATATATACATGAAGGGCCATGAATGAACACCTTGTGATGCAATGGGCGATATATACATGAAGGGCCATGAATGAACACCGTGTGGTTCAATGGGCGACATACACATGAAGGGCCATGAATGAACACAGTGTGGCGCAATGGGCGATATATACATGAAGGGCCATGAATGAACACAGTGTGGTGCAATGGGCGATATATTCATGAAGGGCCATGAATGAACACCGTGTGGTTCAATGGGCGATATATACATGAAGGGCCATGAATGAACACCGTGTGGTGCAATGGGCGATATATACATGAAGGGCCATGAGTGAACACCGTGTGGTTCAATGGGCGATATATACATGAAGGGCCATGAATGAACACAGTGTGCTGCAATGGGCAATATATACATGAAGGACCATGAATGAACACCGTGTGGTGCAATGGGCAATATATACATGAAGGGCCATGAATGAACACCGTGTGGTGCAATGGGCGATATATACACGAAGGGCCATGAATGAACACCATGTGGTGCAATGGGCGATATATACATGAAGGGCCATGAATGAACACCGTGTGGTACAATGGGCGATATATACATGAAGGGCCATGAATGAACACAGTGTGGTTCAATGGGCGATATATGCATGAAGGGCCATGAATGAACACAGTGTGGTGCAATGGGCGATATATACATGAAGGGCCCTGAATGAACACAGTGTGGTGCAATGGGCGATATATACATGAAGGGCCATGAATGAACACAGTGTGGTTCAATGGGCGATATATACATGAAGGGCCATGAATGAACACAGTGTGGCGCAATGGGTGATATATACATGAAGGGCCATGAATGAACACAGTGTGGTGCAATGGGCGATATATACATGAAGGGCCATGAATGAACACAGTGTGGTGCAATGGGCGATATATACATGAAGGGCCATGAATGAACACCGTGGTGCAATGGGCGATATATACATGAAGGGCCATGAATGAACACCGTGTGGTGCAATGGGCGATATATACATGAAGGGCCATGAATGAACACAGTATGGTTCAATGGGCGATATATACATGAAGGGCCATGAATGAACACAGTGTGGCGCAATGGGTGATATATACATGAAGGGCCATGAATGAACACAGTGTGGTGCAATGGGCGATATATACATGAAGGGCCATGAATGAACACAGTGTGGTGCAATGGGCGATATATACATGAAGGGCCATGAATGAACACCGTGTGGTTCAATGGCTGATATATACATGAAGGGCCATGAATGAACACCATGTAGTGCAATGGGCAATATAAACATGAAAGGCCCTGAAGCAACACAGTGTGGTGCCATGGGCGATATATACATGGAGGGCCAGGAATGAACACCGTGTATTTCTTTGTGAAGAGACAAGACCAATCACACATGCTTTTCAAAGAGACTGGACCAGTCACACAAAAGGTAAATCATGCTTGACTAATCCACTGGAATTTTTTGAGGATGTAACTGGTAGAATAGATAAGGGAGAACTGGTGGATGTGGTGTATTTGCACTTTCAAATGGCTTTCGATAAAGTCCCGCACAAGAGATTAGTGTCCAAAGTTAAAGCACACAGGATTGGGGGTAAGGTACTGTCTTGGATAGAGAACTGGTTGGCAGACAGGAAGCAAAGTGTTGGAATAAACGGATCTTTTTCCAAGTGAAAGGCAGTGACTAGAGGGGTACCACAGGGATCGGTGCTAGGACCCCAGCTATTCACAATATATATTAATGATCTGGACGAGGGAACTAGATGTAATATCTCCAAGTTTGCAGACGACACAAAGCTGGGTGGGCGTGTGTGCTGTGAGGAGGATGCCGAGAAACTCCTGTAGTGTATGTAACCTGTACCACCTTAAGAGGATACCTTAAGGTGATGGACAACTTTTTGATGGCTCCTGTACATTGTAGTACCGGTGGTGACCACACCGGCATATAAACCCCGTGGAGCAAAGTGTATTCCAGTTCAGCCCTGACCCTCAATTACTAAAGACCTGTTTAATTATTTCTGTAGTCTGTGTCCAGTTATTCAGCATAACTACATTTGAAAACACAGACTCAACAGTGGTGACGAGTCTGATCTTACCTAGCGGCAGTTGCATCAAAGGAAGCTTCGCCTCTGAAACGGGCATCGATCAAGGACATCCACCCTCAACATCCTGCTGGGCACTGCATAGCACGGGAGGCAATCGGGAACCCGGGTTGGTTTCTGGCCACGAAGTCAAACATCAGTGAACATCCGTTCGACGACAGCGGCGGGTAAGCCCGATCGAGCGGCACGGGGGGGAAGTCGGCCGAGTTGTCAGTAAGAGAAGGGGAGGGAAACGACGAAAAGGGCGGAGAACACGACCGCAGCCAGTGTCAGGGGCCGGACTGCAATCGGGGCAGAGACGCGCAGCAGCCAGAAAAGCGTTTATGTCCACAAGGACCGCGGGAGCGGCGGGGAACAAGAGCAGCAGCGTAGGGGAAAATAAAGGATCGCTGGGAGGCGAGAACGGCAACAGCGTGGTAATCGCCATTTTGAGTCGGCGGGGGAAGAAGACAAGAGCGGGAAAAGCCGCCATTTTGAAAAAAAATTAAAATAATAATGATAATAATCATATCCGAAGGAAAGGAAACTCAACAAGGATGCCAAAAACGGGTAACATCACTGCTTTTGATAGCGATGTGGAAGATTGGGCCACTTATGTGGAACGCGTCGAAGTTTACTGTACAACGAATGAGGTACCGGAGGATAAGAAAGCACTAACCCTATTAAACTCGATGGGTGCGAAGACCTACGGGTTATTAAGGAACCTTGTAACACCAGATAAACCGGTAGGAAAGAGTTTCACGGATATTATTACTATCCTGCAAGAGCATTTAAACCCCACGCCGCTGCTGATAGCGGAACGATTTAAATTCTACAAAAGAAGTGAAGATGGAATTGGACACTGGATTGGCATTGACGGTCATGAATAAGCAGGATTACAAAAGGTTATTCTCGCACATTCCCCTGAGGGATACGGAGATTGTATTGAAAACATACACGGGGCAAATAGTATACCCCATCGGAAAGATAAAAGTAAATGTGGTCTACAATGGTAAAGAAAGTCAGGAAATGGACTTGTATGTGTTACCTGATGGAGGTCCGCCACTACTGGGACAGGAATGGATCCGGAGAATAAATGTGGACTGGCATTCCATACAAGCACTGACTGTAGATTCCTGTAAAGAGGACGACGTCAAACATAAACGACTGTCCAAAATATTGGACGATGCTAAGGAGGTGTTCCAACAGGGACTGGGAACACTGAAAGGAATTATGGCAAACATCAAGGTTGAAGAACATGCAAACCCAAAATTTTTCAAAGCCAGACCGGTACCTTATGCGATACGACCTGCTGTGGAAGCAGAGCTGGAAGGGTTAGAACGTTCAGGGGTACTGTCCAAGGTGGACTGGAGCGAATGGGCCACACCCATTGTTCCTGTCATGAAGCGTTCATTGAGCAACAAGCCGGGGGAACCTGGGAAGGTTCGCATCTGTGGCGATTTCAAGATCACTGTTAATCCGGTTCTTCACACGGTGCAATATCCGCTTCCGCGGATTGAAGATATCTTCGCTTCGCTGTCTGGCGGGAAACACTTCACCAAGATAGACCTGGCGCAGGCGTACCTACAGATGGAAGTTGATGAAGCGTCACGCCAGTATCTCACGATCAACACACATAAGGGCTTATATCGGTATAATAGACTGGTTTTTGGAGTGGCATAACATAGAGTAACATAGAGATAGGAACAGGAGTAGGCCATTCGGCCCTTCGAGCCTGCTCCGCCATTCAATGAGATCATGGCTGATCCTCGTCTGAGATCATAGCTGATCTTACCAGTTCAGTACCCCGTCCCCGCCTTTTCTCCGTAACCCTTAATCCCCTTAGCCTTCAGAAATATATCCAATTCTCTCTTGAAAATATTTATTGAATTAGCCTTCACAGCCCTCTGTGGCAGGGAATTCCACAGGCTCACCACTCTTTGAGTGAAGAAATTCTTCCTCATCTCTGTTTTAAATGATTTGCCCGCTATTTTTAGACTGTGGCCCCTGGTTCTGTGCTCCCTGGCCATTGGAAACATTCTCTCTGAATTCAGCCTGTCCAGGCCTGCCATAATTTTATATGTTTCGATGAGATCCCCTCTCAATCTTCTAAACTCCAGTGAGTACAAGCCCAAACTATTTAATCTCTCTTCGTAGGTCATTCCCGCCATTCCAGGTATCAGCCTGGTGAATCGCCGTTGCACTCTTTCCATGGCAAGAACATCCTTCCGCAGATGGGGCGACCAAAACTGTACACAATACTCCAGATGCGGTCTCACCAGCACCTTGTACAGCTGTAGTAAGGTATCCCTATTCCTATACTCGAACCCCCTTGATATGAAGGCCAACATACCATTTGCCTTCTTAATCGCCTGTTGCACCTGCATGCTCTCCTTCAGTGACTGGTGCACAAGAACACCCAGGTCCCTCTGCACTTCCCCATCTCCCAATCTATTGCCATTTAGATAATAATCTACCCTCCTGTTTTTACCCCCAAAGTGGATAACCTCGCATTTATCCACATTATAGTGCATCTGCCACGTATCCGCCCATTCCCCCAACCTGTCCAAATCGCACTGTAGCCTCCTGACATCCTCATCAGAGCCCACCCCTCCTCCTAGTTTAGTGTCGTCAGCGAATTTGGAAATATTGCATCCAATTCCCTGATCCAGATCATTTATATATATTGTGAACAGCTGGGGTCCCAGGACAGATCCTTGCGGCACCCCGCTGGTCACTGCCTGCCACTCTGAAAACGAGCCGTTTATTCCAACTCTCTGTTTTCTATCCGCCAGCCAGTTCTCTATCCACGTTAATACTTTGCCCCCAATCCCATGAGCCTTAATTTTGCATGACAATCTTTTGTGTGGAACCTTATCGAAGGCTTTCTGGAAGTCAAGGTACACCACATCCACTGGCTCTCCCCCATCTATTTTACCAGTTACTTCCTCAAAAAATTCCAGCAGATTAGTCAAACACGATTTACCCTTTGTAAATCCATGTTGACTCTGTCCGATCCTTTCCCCATTTGTCAAGTGCTCCGCTATTTTATCCTTAATAATGGACTCTAGCATTTTGCCCACAACCGATGTAAGGCTTACTGGTCTATAATTCCCTGCTTTCTCTCTACCCCCCTTTTTAAATATTGGGGTAACATTAGCTACCCTCCAATCCACGGGTACTGTTCCCGAGTCAATGGAGTTCCGGAAGATGATCCTTAGAGCATCTGCTATCTCCAGGGCCACCTCCTTAAGTACCCTAGGATGTAGTTTATCAGGCCCCGGGGATTTGTCGGCCTTCAGTCCCCTCAACTTACCCAACACCATATCCCTAGAGATACTAATTTCTGTCAGCTCCTCCCTCTCATTAGTCCCTATGTTTGCCGATATTCCTGGGAGGTTATTTGTGTCCTCCTTTGTGAATACAGAACCAAAGTATGAGTTTAATTGGTCTGCCATTTCCTTATTCTCCATTATATATTCTCCCGAATCGGACTGCAGGGGACCGACTTGGGATTTTACCAGTCTTTTCCTCCTGATATACCGATAAAAGCTTTTGCAGTCTGTCTTTATTTTTGCTGCAAGTTTACTTTCGTATTCTATTTTCCCCTTCCTGATTAATCCCTTTGTCCTCTTCTGCTGTATCCTGTACTGCCCCCAATCTTCCGGTCTGGTGCTTTTTTTTGCCAGTTGATATGCCCTTTTTTTTGATTTTATGCTGTCCCTAATTTCCCTCGTTATCCACGGTTGAGTCACCTTTTTAGGTTTATTTTTATGCCAAACCGGTATAAACATGTTCTGGAATTCTTCCATTCTATCTTTGAATGCTTGCCATTGTCTATCCACTGTCAATCCCCCCAGAAACACCACCCAATCAATCTTACCCAATTCCCGTCTCATACCCTCGTAATTCCCTTTATTTAAGTTCTGGACCTTAGTCTCTGATTCAATTTCCTCACTCTCCATCTCGACTGAGAGCTCGATCATATTATGATCGCTCTGACCCAAGGGGCCTCGTACAAGAAGATTGGTGATAAGTCCCTTCTCATTGCACAATACCCAGTCTAAAATGGCCTGATCTCGAGTCGGCTCCTCGACATATTGGTCCAGATAACCGTCCCGAAAACATTCCAGGAATTCCTCCTCCTCAGAATTTTTACTAATTTGGGTAGTCCAATCAATATGTAAATTAAAGTCACCCATGATGACAGCTGTGCTCTTATCGCACGCTTCTCTAATTTCCCTTTTTATGCCTTCCCTCACCTCCATATTACTATTTGGAGGCCTATATATCACACCCACTAACGTTTTTCTCCCCTTGCTATTTCTCATTTCTACCCATACAGATTCCGTTTCATCCGAGTTAATATCCTTCCTTTCCATTGCATTAATCCCCTCCTTTACCAGCAATGCTACCCCACCTCCCCTACCTTTTTGCCGATCCTTCCTAAATATTGTATATCCCTGGATGTTAAGTTCCCAGCCTTGCCCACCCTGCAGCCACGTTTCTGTAATCCCAATCAAATCATACTTGTTTACCTCTATTTCCACAACTAATTCATCCACCTTGTTCCTAATGCTTCTAGCATTAAGATACAAAGCCTTCAGGCTTGCTTTTTTCACACTATTATGAATTAGTTTGGCCCTTTGTGTTTCTCTCCTTTGCTTATTGCTTCTCACCTTTCTACCATCTATTTCTGACTTCATATGACTTCCCTCTTTTCCACTACCTAGGTTCCCATCCCCCTGCCAAATTAGTTTAAATCCTCCCGAACCGTCCTAGAAAATATTACCCCGAGGACATCGGCTCCCTCACAGTTCAGGTGTAGACCGTCCCCTTGGTACAGGTCACTCCTCCCCAAGAACTGGTTCCAATGCCTCAAGAATTTAAATCCCTCTCCCTTGCACCACTGCTCAAGCCACGTATTTAGCTTATCTATCTTACTCTCTCTAATCTTATTAGCTCGTGGCACTGGTAGCAATCCAGAGATTACTACCTTTGAAGTCCTACTTTTCAATTTAGCTCCTAACTCCCTAAATTCAGCTTGTAGGACCTCCTCCCTCTTTTTACCTACATCGTTGGTACCTACATGTACCACGACAACTGGCTGATCCCCCTCCCCCTTCAGAATGCTCTGCACCCGCTCCGAGACATCCTTGACCCTTGCACCAGGGAGGCAACATACCATCTTGGAGTCTCGGTCTCGGCCACAGAAACTCCTATCTATCCCCCTTACAATTGAATCCCCTATCACTATAGCCCTATCCCTCTTTTTCCCTCCCTTCTGTGCAGCAGAGCCAATCATGGTGCCCTGAAGCTGGCTGCTGGTGCCTTCCCCTGGTAAGTCATCTCCCCCAACAGTACCCAAAACGGTAAACCTGTTTTGGAGGGAGATGACCACAGGTGACTCCTGCACTACCTTCCTGCCTTTACCCTGCCTTTTGGTCACCCATTTACTGTCTGAGCTAGCCTTTACCTGCGGTGTGACCAACTCACTGAATGTGCTATCCACAACATCCTCAGCATCGCGTATGCTCCAGAGTGAGTCCATTCGCAGCTCCAGCGCCGCCATGCGGTCCGCTAGGAGCTGCAGCTGGACACACTTCCTGCACACATAGTTGTCAGAGACAGTGTCCCTGATTTCCCACATGGCACAGGAGGAGCATGACACGGGTCTGAGCTGCCCTTCCATGACTTAACCCTTACAATACCCTTTTATTTACTACGATTTAGCTTAATTATTGAATTCTACTTAGAATAAGTTTGTGAAAGTACTCACCAACCAGTCACCTACCTGTTTTCTGGTGTTGTATTTTCACTGCCGCCTCCTGTCCTGGAACCTTTTCCACCGAGGTTAGGCTCCTGAAATAAAATAAATTGAACCTACCTTTTCAACTTCCCCTAACCCCTAAAAGGTTAGAGGAGGTGGAAGGGTGGGAGACACTACACTGTAGTGTTTCGGGTTTAGCAACAGCTCCACCTATATAAGAGTTACTGGCCTCCTGCTCTCCCGACTGCACCAGCTGTGAAAGAAAAAGCCCGCGAAAGGTGAGCTTTTAAACTCACCAGTTACTGGCCTCCTGCTCTCCCGACTGCACCAGCTCACTCCCCGCTGCTGAGTTGGTACGCCTCGCCTCTCTCCGGTTTTTATACCGGTCTCACACTGCTCCCGACTGGTCTCGGGCCTCGCTGGTCGCCGGGTTTCCTGCCGAGCTCCTCCTCGCTGCTCCCACTGGTCCCGACTGGTCTCGGGCCTCGCCTCTCTCCGGTTTTTATACCGGTCTCACACTGCTCCCGACTGGTCTCGGGCCTCGCTGGTCGCCGGGTTTCCTGCCGAGCTCCTCCTCGCTGCTCCCACTGGTCCCGACTGGTCTCGGGCCTCGCCTCTCTCCGGTTTTTATACCGGTCTCACACTGCTCCCGACTGGTCTCGGGCCTCGCTGGTCGCCGGGTTTCCTGCCGAGCTCCTCCTCGCTGCTCCCGCTGGTCCCGACTGGTCTCGGGCCTCGCCTCTCTCCGGTTTTTATACCGGTCTCACACTGCTCCCGACTGGTCTCGGGCCTCGCTGGTCGCCGGGTTTCCTGCCGAGCTCCTCCTCGCTGCTCCCACTGGTCCCGACTGGTCTCGGGCCTCGCCTCTCTCCGGTTTTTATACCGGTCTCACACTGCTCCCGACTGGTCTCGGGCCTCGCTGGTCGCCGGGTTTCCTGCCGAGCTCCTCCTCGCTGCTCCCGCTGGTCCCGACTGGTCTCGGGCCTCGCCTCTCTCCGGTTTTTATACCGGTCTCACACTGCTCCCGACTGGTCTCGGGCCTCGCTGGTCGCCGGGTTTCCTGCCGAGCTCCTCCTCGCTGCTCCCACTGGTCCCGACTGGTCTCGGGCCTCGCCTCTCTCTGGTTTTTATACCGGTCTCACACTGCTCCCGACTGGTCTCGGGCCTCGCTGGTCGCCGGGTTTCCTGCCGAGCTCCTCCTCGCTGCTCCCACTGGTCCCAGCAATTTGGCAAAGGGCCATGGAGCAGGTATTGCAGGGAATTCCAGGCACACAATGCTACCTGGATGACATTCTGATTACAGGAGATGATGATAAGGATCACCTCGCGAATTTGGAGCAGGTGCTCACCAGATTGAAAGAATATGGGCTCAGAGTTAATCGCCAGAAATGTGAGTTCTTTCAAAAGCGAATCTCGTACTGCGGCCACGTCATTGACCAAGAGGGGCTCCATAAGTCACCTGACAAGATCGAAGCTGTTGTGAAAGCTCCCGCTCCGGAAAATGTATCCCAGTTGAGGTCGTTCCTTGGGTTGGTTAACTATTACCACAAGTTTCTTCCAAATTTATCCACGGTGTTACACCCGCTGAACACTCTTTTGCAAATGGGAATACCATGGAAGTGGAGCGATGATTGTAAGCGGGCTTTTCAAAAAAGCAAGGCACTGATCACCTCTAAGGAAGTGTTGGCTCACTTTAACCCAACGCTGCCTATTCGCTTAGCTTGTGATGCTTCTCCATATGGTATCGGGGCAGTGCTCTCACATAAGTTTCCAAATGGCTTGGAAAGGCCAGTCGCGTTCGCATCCAGATCATTGACCTCCGCAGAGCGCAACTATGCTCAGATAGATAGGGAGGCTCTCAGCCTCGTGTGGGGAGTTAGAAATTTAACCATTACCTGCAAGGCCAAAAGTTTACGCTGCTGACAGATCACCAGCTGTTGGTTTCCATTTTTAACCCTAAGAAGGGTGTTCCAGTTATGACGGCGCAGAGGCTTCAGAGGTGGTCCCTTTTCCTAGGGGCACATCAATATGATATTGAATTCAAAGGTACAAAGCAACATGGTAATGCTGATGGGCTGTCGCGCCTGCCACTACCTACAGCGGAAGAGGCACCGGCAGTGGACCCTGTCGAGATATTTCACTCGACCATCATCGAATGCTTACCAGTCACCAATGCGGGTATTGAGAGAGAGACCCGAAATGACCCGACACTGTCTCGGGTCTACGATTTGACAGTGAAGGGATGGACAGCACATGGCAACCCACTGTTACCAGCATTCTCAGCCAGACGAGAACAGCTGTCCGTATGTCAAGGAACATTGATGTATGGAACAAGGGTGATTATTCCTCCTAAATTAAGGGAGAGAGTTCTGAAGGAATTGCATGAAGGTCATCTGGGGGGAGTCAAGATGAAAAGCCTTGCTAGGGCTTATGTGTGGTGGCCAGGTATTGACAAACAAATAGAGGATCTGACTAAAAGCTGCTCAGGGTGCCAAAAAGTTCAAAACGCACCTCCAATTGCACCGCTGCATCCGTGGGAATGGCCTTCAACCCCATGGCAACGTGTGCATATCAACTTTGCAGGTCCATTCATGGATTCCATGTTTTTGATAGCAGTAGACGCACATTCTAAATGGCCAGAAGTGATTAAGATGTCGACCACTACCTCTGAAAAGACGATCGCAGTTTTAAGAACCATATTTGCAAGGAATGGGTTGCCGGAACAAATATGTTCAGACAACGGACCACAGTTCGTGTCAGAAGAATTCCAGAAATTCATGAAAAAGAATGGGGTGAAACACTATACATCTGCCCCATATCATCCGGCTACAAATGGGTTGGCCGAGAGATTTGTACAAACATTCAAAAAGGCGATAAAGGCCATGAGCGAAGACCATATTCCACTACAACACAAGGTGGACAATTTCCTGATGGCGTATCGAAATGCCACGCATGCAGTGACAAATCAAAGCCCTGCCATAATGTTCTATAACAGGAGGTTGCGGTCCCGGTTGGATTTGTTAAAACCCAATGTGCGTAGGGAAGTCGAAAACAAGCAATTCCAGCACGTAAATAACAAGGCCACTCGGAGTTTCGAAATAGGACAACCAGTGTTGGCCAGGGACTATAGGAATGATAAATGGCAATCCGGAACAATTCGTGCCCGACAAGGACCCTTGATGTACACGGTAGACGTTGGAGAGAACGTAATACGACGTCATGCTGACCAACTTGTGGAATCGAGAACAAGGGTCGACCCCATGTCTACGGCAGAGTCACCAGTTGAAGAAGTTATTGAGCCTGTAGCATCTACCTCAGACTCGAACGTACATGATGATGTTCAATCCATAGGAGATCAAATGGATGAGTCACCCCAGCAACGAGAACCAGAGACCCCTGAAAGGCATTATCCAGCCCGGATCAGGAGGCCTCCTCAGAGACTGAATCTTTGAACAGTTTTGTGTGAAAGTTGTATATATGTTATCCATGTAATGTTTAAATTGGGGTGTACACTGTTAAGCTAAAAGGGGAGGAATTGTAGTGTATGTAACCTGTACCACCTTAAGAGGATACCTTAAGGTGATGGACTACTTTTTGATGGCTCCTGTACATTGTAGTACCGGTGGTGACCACACCGGTATATAAACCCTGTGGAGCAAAGTGTATTCCAGTTCAGCCCTGACCCTCAATTACTAAAGACCTGTTTAATTATTTCTGTAGTCTGTGTCCAGTTATTCAGCATAACTACATTTGAAAACACAGACTCAACAACTCCAGTATGATTTGGACAGGTTGGGTGATTGGGCAGATGCATGTCAAATGCAGTATAATGTGCATAAATGCGAGGTTATCCACTTTGGTGACAGAAACAGGAACACAGAACGGCAATAGATTGGGAAAATGGGAAGTGCAACGAGACCTGGGTGTCCTTGTGCACCAATCGCTGAAGGTAAGCATGCAGGTGCAGCAGGCGGTTAAGAAGGAAAATGGTATGTTGGCCTTCATAGCGAGAGGATTCGAGTACAGGAGCAAGGATGTCTTGCTGCAGTTGTACAAGGCCTTGGTGAGACCACACCTTGAGTATTGTGTGCAGTTTTGGTCGCCTTATCTGAGGAAGGATGTTCTTGCCATGGAGAGAGTGCAGTGAAGATTCACCAGACTGATACCTGGGATGGCAGGAATGACGTATGAGGAGAGATTGAGTCGATTAGGCTTATATTCGCTAGAGTTTAGAAGAATGAGAGGGGGTCTCATTGAAACTTATAAAATTCTAACAGGACTAGACAGACTAGATGCAGGAAGGATGTTCCCGATGGCAGGGGAGTCCAGAACTAGGGGTCACAGTCTAAGGATAAGGGGTAAGACATTTAGGACTGAGATTAGGAGAAATTTCTTCACCCAGAGAGTGGTGAACCTGTGGAATTCTCTACCACAGAAGGCAGTTGAGGGAAATTCATTAAATATATTCAAGAAGGAGTTAGATGTATTTCTTAAGTCTAAAGGGATCAAGGGATATGGGGAGAAGGCAGGGACAGGGTACTGAATTTGGATGATCAGCCATGATCTCATTGAATGGCGGAGCAGGCTTGAGGGGCCGAATGGCCTACTCCTGCTCCTATCTTCTATGTTTCTATGTTTAATAAGCCTTTGTGTCTGGTCCTTTCTCTATAAAATGTTGTGTGACTGATCCTGTCTCTTTACTAAGCCTGTGTGGACTAGTCCTGTCTCTTTAAAAAGCATTTGTGACTGGTCCTTGCTCTTTACCAAGCTTTTGTGTTTGGTCCTGTCTCTTGAAAAAAGCCTGTGTGACATGTCCTGCTTCTGTAAAATGCCTGTGTGCCTGGTTCTGTCTCTTTAGAAAGCCTGTGTGACTAGACCTTTCTCTTTAAAAAGCTTGTCTGACTGATCATGACTCATTAAAAAGACTGTGTGACTGGTCGTGGCTCATTATTAATTCTGTGTGACTGGACCTGTCTTTATTAAAAGCTTCTGTGACTGATCCTGAATGTTTAAAAAGCCCGTGGGCTAGATTTTCAGTTGCTTGCGCCAGCAGTTAGCGCCTTAAGAGAAGTGATTTTCGGGCGCTATGCGTGTAGCGCCCGGGCGCAGCGCAGTTTGCACCCCGCCCCAAATTAAGTTGCCCGTTAGCGCCGGCGCAAATTTTGGCGGCCGCCCGGATGCGCACGCAGAAAATGACGTCACATCCTCGTGCAACGCCCTTTGGCCGCCCCGAATCCAAACTTCAGTCGGACCACCCCGTTGTGCAGCTGGCGTCCAGAGCGTTTGTAAAATGGAACGCAACACACCCTGGGGAGCGCAAATTAAAGGGCACTCCTCCTGCACTATAAAAGGCGGTCCTCCTCCTCCTCCTCCTCCTCCTCATCTTCATCTTTTCCCCCCCAGACTCTGCCTTTGAAAAAAACACATGCACCCTTCCCCTTTAAGAGCTCACTGGCACCAGAGTGTCTGCCGTGCGCTGCGCCTGAGCTCGGGTGTTGCGCTCTGCACTGCCGGCTTAGCGCCTAAAGATAGTAGTGGAACGCCTCTTTTAGCGCTCCACCAACCTCTTAGGGCGAAGCCACTGAATTTCCGGCAACGGGGCGCTACTTTGGGGCGGGCGCTAACTTCGGGCGGGCGCTAAGGTTAGCGCCCCAAAACTGTCTATACTGAAAATCTAGCCCCGTGTGACTAGACCTGTCTCTTTAATAAGCCTATGTGACTGGCCCTGTCTCTTTAAAATGCATTTGTGTCTGGTCCTGTCTTTTTATAACGACTGTGTGTCTGGTCCTGTCTCTTAAAAAAGCCTGTGTCACTGGTCTTGATTCATTAAGCATCCTGTGGACCAGTCACATAAACCTGTTAAAGAGACTGGTCCAGTCACACAGGCTTTTTTAAGAAACAGGACTAGACACACAGGATGCTTAATGATGTTGATTGAGGGATAAATATTGGCCAGGACACCGGGGAGAACTCCTCTGCTCTTCTTTAAAATAGTGCTATGGGATCTTTTTACGTCCACCTGAGAGAGCAGACTGGGCCTCGTTTTAACGTCTCATCCAAAAGATGGCATCTCCGACAATGCAGCACTCCCTCAGCGCTGCACTGTATCAGCCTAGATTTTTGTGCTCAAGTCTTTGGAGTGGGACTCGAACACACAACTTTCTTGATGCAGAGGTGAGTGTGCTACCAACTAAGTCACATAATGATGAATAACCAGCAGGGATTTCAAAAGGGAAAGTCTTGCTTTATCAACCTCATTGAATTCTTTGAAGAGGTAACAGAGAGAGTAGACAATAGTAATGCAGTAGATGTAATTTATCTAGATTTCCAAAAATAAAAATCAGTGTATTCTTTTCTGCGTTTTGTTATATTTAGCTGCTTTCCTTAACCTACAAACACAGCCGGGGAAGAGACGATGTGAGTTACAAATGGTCCTAAGCGTTCATTTCTTTCTTTTGATGTTGTCTTTTATCTCGCTCATTGAAGCTCCTAGAAGGGTCCGTCAAATATGATGTCGCATCCTTTCAGGTTTTCTGTGTTCTTTTCTGAGCATCACAACTGTTGTCCCCTAAGTTAATGCTCATGAGAACAAATACATTTTCAATCACATTTCAATATGTCCTGAAACGGCAGCAGAAAGGTTTACAAGAGAGAGAAGTAAACTGGTCAATGTTTGACTTAGCGAGTTGAACCAGTGATTCTTGTTAGAACATGATTCTTTGAGGTGTGAGATATAGGATTGGTCCCCCTACAGGAACTGAAGGGAAATTACAGTCTGCCTACAACAATTGAATCTGTACATGTGAAAACATACCTCTGCACAACCGAATCCAGACAGTATAGAGGAAAGAAGATTTTGGTGTTGGCTACAATCCTGGAAACATAGAAATTGATGGCACAGAAAGAGGCCATTCGACCCAGTGTGTCTGTGCCGGCCGACAAAGAGCCATCCAGCCTAATCCCACTTTCCTGCTTTTGGTCCGTAGCCCTGTAGGTTATGGCACTTCAAGTGCACATCCAAGCACTTGTTTATTGTGATGAGGTGTTTTCCAACTCTCAGCGTCCATTGCAAGAGGATTTGAGTATAAGAGTAAAGACGTCTTACTGCAATTATATAGGGCCCTGGTGAGGCCACACCTGGAGTACTGTGTACAGTTTTGGTCTCCTTACCTAAGGAAGGATATACTTGCCATAGAGGGAGTGCAACGAAGGTTCACCAGACTGATTCTTGGGATGGGGGGATTGTCCGATGAGGAGAGATTGAGTAGACTCGGCCTGTATTCTCTAGAGTTCAGAAGAATGAGAGGTGATCTCATTGAAACATACACAATTCTAACACGGCTTGACAGGGTAGATGTAGGGAGGATGTTTCCCCTGGCTGCGGAGTCTAGAACCAGGGGTCACAGTCTCAGAATAAGGGGTCGGCCATTTAGGACTGAGATGAGGAGGAATTTCTTCACTCAGAGGGTGGTGAATCTTTGGAATTCTCTACCCCAGAGGGCTGTGGAGGCTCAGTCATTGAGTATATTCAAGACTGAGATTGATAGATTTTTGAATATTAAGGGAATCAAGGGATATGGGGATAGTGCAGGAAAGTGGAGTTGAGGTAGAAGATCAGCCATGATCTTATTGAATGGTGGAGCAGGCTTGAGGGGCCGAATGGCCTACTCCTGCTCCTATTTCTTACGATAAAAAAAAAACATAAGTCCTGCCAGCCTCCTCAAGGCCATTAACACTGCTAAAACACCCTCTTACCAGCAGCACTCGCTGGCGTGATGTAGCATGGGCGGCAATGGGAGCGGAGAACTCTGCAATGGATGAGCTCCAACTCATTAGGATACTTTCAGCCAGGGCAGGCGACGGCAGCGCTGCCGACCTGCCCAAAACGACGGCCGCCCACCTGCCAGCAGCTGGCGGGAGATCTCCGTCCGCCGTGCTTTCGCCATCTCGCGGCCGTAACGGGGGGCACAAACGGCCCGAATTTCGTTATTTCCCGTTAACGACCGCCCACGGCAACAAAAGCAAAATACATCCGATGCTGGAAGTCTGAAATACAAACTGAGAATGCTGGAACCACTCAGCCAGTCAGGCAGTATCCGTGGAGAGAGAAACAGAGGGCCGTATTTTCCGATCGGAAGCTTCCTGCGTGCGGGTGCCCCCGATCTGGAAAAAATCTGCGGACTTACCTGAGGGCTCCTGAGGTCCAGACACTTCCGCTCCTGTGCCTCTCTAACTCGAAATGTGAAGGGCCCACGTATCCCAGAGGTGCACGTGATTCGCAGTGTCCCTGGGATCACGTGGCCCATGGGGAGCCAATCGAAGAAGGGAATCTCCCTTCATACACTTGACAAATAGACCTGTCAAATATATGAATGGAGATCACGCGCCAAAAACACTGTAAAACATTAAATAAACTTTTTTAAAAGCATATTTTAAAAATGAGTTGAAGTTACAATAAATTAAATATTTTAAACAAAAATGTAATTTTTTGAAAAAATAATTAAAGTTTTTTACGGGGCTAAAAATAAACTTACCTTTTTTAAAAGTATTTTTACATTATAAATGAGTGAAAATGATTTTTTTTTTGCTTTTTTCAAATCTTTTGCTAGTAAAAGCAGGCCTCGTGTCTGCTTTTACCAGGCGTAAGATTTCTAAGGGTTTTCTGCGGGCGGAGGTTCTCCAGAAAGCGGAACTAACTGCCCGCAGAGGCCCATCTCCAGGGCAGATGTCCGATCTGTCAATAGCATTCTTGACAGAGCGGAAATGCCGGTTTTTAGCACATGCACTTGGCATGCCTGAAACCGGCATTTCCAATGTCCCTACGAGTGTGTACACAGCCCGTACATACCCGTAGGGATCAGAAAATACGGCCTGATGTCAACGTTTGAGGCCTGTGACAATTTGGTCACCGACCTGAAACGTTAACTCTGTTCCTCTCTCCACAGATGCTGCCTGCCCTGCTGAGTATGTTCAGCATTTTCCATTCTTAGCCCACTGGAACACTGTCGCTTTTGGAAGTTTGCCCTTCTGCCACCGCTCGTCCGCTGAAATAATATTGCTGAACTGTTGTTGCCTTATTTGAAGAGGATCGGTTGAATTGTGACCAATTACTCGTTCATTTCAGGGTCAGCGAGACACGTTGCAAACCTTCGGGGAGGACTCCAGCAGCTCGACAATGAGGACGCTGTAGAACATTTGCAGGTCTCCTGGGCACAAGGCGGTGAACTTCAGCAAGAGGTTCAGTGCCGAGCAAGGCCATGCTCATTAGGATTTCACCCAGAGAGAATCAACGGGCCTGAATTTGCGATCGGAAGCTTCCCGCGGGCGGAGGCCTCCGATCATCAAATTTTATACGCATTTACCTGGTGGTCTGGGAGATACGGAGGTTTGCGATCCTGGGCCTCACCTGGTAGAAAAGCGCAGAGGCCCATGTATCCCAGGGGTGCAGGCGGTTTGCAAGGGCCCCTGCAATCACGTGGGCCGGCCCAACCAATAAACAAAGGGAATCCCCATTCATACTTATGACAGTTCCAGAGGTACAGAATCCCCATAAGTATAAATGCGGATCACGTACAAAATACACCAACACATGAAATATATTTTTAAAAATTACATATTAAAATTAATTAAAAAGGCATTTAATTAAATATTTTAAAGGCAAATTTAATTTTTTGGGAAAAAAATGTATATGTTTTAACGTGGCTAAAAATAAACTTACCTGATTGGACAAGGTTTTTAACGTATCAGTGAGTGATAATGCTTGGCTAATCTACTGGAATTTTTTGAGGATGTAACTGGTAGAATAGTTAAGGGAGAACCAGTGGATGTGGTGTATTTGGACTTTCAGAAGGCTTTCGATAAGGTCCTGCATAAGAGATTAGCGTGCAAAGTTAAAGCACACGGAATTGGGGGTAAGGTACTGTCTTGGCTAGAGAACTGGTTGGCAGACAGGAAGCAAAGAGTTGGAATAAATGGGTCTTTTTCTGAGTGGCAGACAGTGACTAGTGGGGTACCGCAGGGATCGGTACCAGGACCCCAGCTATTCACAATATATATAAATGATCTAGACGAGGGAACTAGATGTAATATCTCCAAGTTTGCAGACGACACAAAGCTGGGTGGGCGTGTGTGCTGTGAGGAGGATGCAGAGAAACTCCAGTATGATTTGGACAGGTTGGGTGATTGGGCAGATGCATGGCAAATGCAGTATAAATGCGAGGTTATCCACTTTGGTGGCAAAAACAGGAAGATAGATTATTATCTGAACAGTAATAGATTGGGAAAAGGGGAAGTGCAACGAGACCTGGGTGTCCTTGTGCACCAGTCGCTGAAGGTAAGCATGCAGGTGCAGCAGGCGGTTAAGAAGGCAAATGGTATGCTGGCCTTCATAGCGAGAGGATTCGAGCACAGGAGCAAGGATGTCTTGCTGCAGTTGTACAGGGCCTTGGTGAGACCACACCTTGAGTATTGTGTGCAGTTTTGGTCACCATGTCTGAGGAAGGATGTTCTTGCCATGGAGAGAGTGCAGCGAAGATTCACCAGACTGATACCTGGGATGGCAGGAATGACATATGAGGAGAGATTGGGTTGATTAGGCTTATATTCACTAGAGTTTAGAAGAATGAGAGGGGATCTCATTGAAACTTATAAAATTCTAACACGACTAGACAGACTAGATGCAGGAAGGCTGTTCCCGATGGCGGGGGAGTCCAGAACCAGGGGTCACAGTCTAAGGACAAGGGGTAAGCCATTTAGGGCTGAGATGAGGAGGAATTTCTTCATCCAGAGAGTGGTGAACCTGTGGAATTCTCTACCACACAAGGCAGTTGAGGCCAATTCATTAAATATATTCAAGAAGGAGTTAGATATATTTCTTAAGGCTAAAGGGATCAAGGGATATGGGGAGAAGGCAGGAACGGGGTACTGAATTTGGATGATCAGCCATGATCTCATTAAATGGTGTAACAGACTCGAGGGGCCGAATGGCCTACTCCTGCTCCTATCTTCTATGTGTCTATGTTTCTAACATTTTATTTTTCTATTTTTTTAAACTCTTATGCTGGTAAAAGCAGGCCTTATGCCTTTTGTTGTCAGCACCCCTCTTCAGTTTCCTAAGTGCCGAGCTCTTTCCCTGGGCCTAACCATTAGTGCTTCCAACACAATTGCTTTTGAGGTCTCTCAGGCTGAGATTCAAGGCTGCAATGAGCAGGGTGTGGCTGGCCAGCAAGATGGCCCCTCCCCTTTAAGAACTGGACGGCGCCGGTCTGTCTGGTTTCCATGGTAACTGGCATCGCCTGAGCTTCGGTAGCATTCTGAGGTAGCGCCTCGCTCCCTGACGTTTGCACCTTAAGAGAGGTGAGTAGCGCCTGATTTAGCGCTCAAATCACCTCCAGGGGCGACAGAGGCAAATTTTACACTCGAACACGATAATTAGCGCTGGGCGCTAAACTTTGAGCCCGGCTGATATTAGCGCCCCAAAATGGGCGATAGCAAATTTTTCCCCCCTTGAATATGTCACCACCCAAATTCATAACTCCCGAAGTCCTAGGTTTGAATCCCTTCAATGAGGTTTCCACCACTGCCTCAGCACTAAAGAGGCCCTAATCTCAGTCACAAATTGACTCCCTGTGACAGATGTGGAAAACTATTCTGTAGTGTATGTACTTTGCCGAAGGAACTATATTCTGCAGCCCCTGTACACTGCAGTACCAGTAGTGACCACCCCTGTATATAAGCCTGTGTAGTAACTTTGCATAGTTAGTTCCAGTTGGTCTCCACTCAGTAAAGACCTGTTATAACCAACTCCTGCAGTCCGTGTCTCAATTACACACGGACATAATACTGGCGACGAGCAGATCCGAACTTACCTACAGTCTGCACCACCTCATGGGGATCCATCCCTGAAGCGAAGTTGTCAGAGGCCGAGGCCAGAAGAAAGAAAGAAAAAAAAAAAAAAAAACGATCAGAAGAAACGGGCGTCGACCGTGGGGCAACCGCCTCTGATTCATTGGAGTGAATGATTGCAGGAGAGGCTGGCGAGAGCGGGGCTTGGTTATCCTGTCGATGGTGTTCCAGCTAATCGGGCTGGTGGCAGGTAGTACACTGATCCTTCCTGGGCTGCGGTGGGCTAGAGCTCGATCGGGTGGCTTTTCAACGGGGCCGAGCAGCGTTGTCGGGAAGAGGAGAGAGAGAGAGAGGGTGGAGCACACAGGGCGCGGCCGGTGCTACGAAGCCGGGCAGCGTACAGACCCGAGAAGAGGGAGGAAAGTGTCCCGCAGGGTTGTTCCGACGACGGGGAAATAAAAGAAATTAGAAGCGCAGAAAGCCGCGAGGAGCTGCCGTTTGCCACGGGAACCGCGGAGAGCGGCGTTCGCAGCAGCGCAGGGGGAAGTGCGCGAAGACCATAGGGTGTCGCCATCAAGGCATAAAACACCAGCAACAGCGCTAGCAGCAGCGGAGAAGACGGAAAGCGCGGGAGGCGCCATTTTGTTAATCGGGGAAGAAGGCAAAGCGCGGGAGGTGCCATCTTAGATTTCCAAGATGCCGAAGACTGGCAATATCACTGCCTTCGATAATGCAATAGAAGACTGGACCACGTATGTGGAAAGAGTCGAAGTATATTGCGAGGCAAACGAAGTAGCCGATGAGAAAAAGGCATCGGTACTACTAAACTTAATGGGCGCAAGAACGTATGGCCTTTTGCAGAACCTGATTACTCCAGCCAAACCGATGGCGAAGAGTTTTAATGAAATTGTTGATATCCTACAGGGACACCTAAATCCTACACCACTGCTGATAGCAGAAAGATTTAAATTCCACAGGAGAAATCAGCATAAAGTTGAGAGCAATGCTGATTACCTTACGGAACTACGCAAGCTATCAAAGCACTGCCAGTTCGGAGCAGGACTGGCAGATACCCTACGGGACAAATTTGTCTGTGGACTCCTGAGTGAAGGAACCCAGAAGAGGTTACTCTCAGAGAAAGAGCTGACGCTAGATAAGGCTTTCAGTGTGGCAGTATCGTACGAAGCAGCAGCAAGGGGAGCTGCGGAAATACAGCAAAAGCCACAGGAATACGGCACCCACGAAATGACACGGGGATTTGAAAAATTTTATCGCTGCGGCAGAACAACCCATGACCAGAAGGACTGCTGGTCCAAGGGCAAAATATGCAGGCAATGCGGAAAGATGGGACACATTGCACGAGTTTGCAGGTCTGGGAAGAAGACTAACGACAACAAAAAGGCTACTAAGGAACAGTACAGGAAAGTACAAAAGATGACGGACAGTAGTTCCGAAGACCAGATGAGCGATAGTGAATCCGGGAACAAGAAACTAAGCTGTCTCAAACTTCACAACGTAATCGCAAAAGAGGATCACTGAACCATTTGGGTCACCCTCACGATAGCAGGGTCCCAAGTCAAAATGGAATTGGATACAGGATCAGCCCTGACCTTCATGAATCGACGAGACTACGAGCGGCTATTCTCACACATACCCTTGAAAGAGACATCCATTGTCTTGAAGACATATACGAGGCAAAAAGTATACCCCAGAGGGAAAATAAGGGTGCCTGTCGAATACAGCGGCAAGGAAATACAGAAATTGTATCTGTACATACTGCAGGATGGTGGACCACCATTATTGGGACGTGAATGGATCAGATAGATAAGTTTAGACTGGCACTCCATTCAGGCACTGACGGTGGCTGGTAAAAAGGATGACGACGTCACACCTGGACGATTGTCAAAAATCTTAGCTAACGCCAAAGAGGTATTTCAACAAGAACTGGGAACTCTTAAAGGCGTAACCGCCTCAATAAAAATAGAAGAGAATGCAATTCCCAAGTTTTCAAAGCAAGACCGGTACCATATGCAATTCGCCCAGCCGTCGAGGCAGAGCTGGAGAATCTGGAGAATGCAGGCGTGTTATCTAAGGTAGACTGGAGCGAGTGGGCGACACCCATCGTTCCTGTCATGAAGAAAACATTAAACAATAAGTCTGAGGAGCCAAGGAAGGTTCGCATCTGTGGGGACTTCAAGGTGACGGTGAACCCAGTCCTTCACACAGTACAATATCCTCTCCCGAGGATAGAAGATATTTTCACCTCACTATCTGGAGGGAAGCGTTTTACAAAAATTGACCTAGCACAAGCATATTTGCAGATGGAGGTTGAAGAATCCTCTAGGAAGTATCTCACGATAAACACTCACAAATGTCTTTACCAGTATAATCGACTGGTATTCAGAGTAGCATCAGCTCCGGCGATATGGCAAAGAGCAATGGAACAAGTCCTGCAAGGGATTCCGGGGACTCAATGTTACTTGGACGACATCCTAGTGACAGGTGAAGATGACAGTGAACACCTTGCCAACCTAGAGCAGGTGCTCACTAGACTAAGAGAACATGGGCTACGAGCCAACCGCCCCAAGTGCGAGTTTTTTAAGAAACAGATATCGTATTGTGGCCACGTAATTGATGAAGAGGGGTTACATAAGTCCCCTGACAAAATTGAAGCAGTAGTTAAGGCTCCAGCGCCTGAAAATGTGTCGCAACTGAGGTCATCCCTCGGATTGGTGAATTACTACCATAAGTTTTTGCCGAATTTGTTCACAATTCTGCACCCACTGAACGCCCTACTACAAACTGGAGTAGCATGGAAATGGAGCGATGAATGTAAGCGGGCCTTTCAGAAGAGTAAAGACCTAATCACTTCAAGAGAAGTATTGGCTCACTACAACCCATCACTACCGATAAGACTGGCGTGTGATGCGTCTCCCTATGGCATTGGAGTGGTACTGTCACATAAATTCCTTGATGGTTCAGAGAGGCCGATAGCTTTTGCGTCACACTTGTTAACTTCAGCCGAGCGTACCTACGCCCAGATTGACAGAGAGGCCCTCAGCCTGGTGTGGGGGGTGAAGAAGTTCAATCACTACCTGCACGGTCAGGAATTTACTCTACTAGCTGATCATCAACCGTTTGTCTCCATTTTCAACCCTCAGAAGGGCGTCCCGATAATGACAGCAGAACGGCTACAGAGGTGGTCCCTTTTCCTAGGGGCACACCAATATGACATCGAGTACAAAGGAACTAAACAGCATGGGAATGCTGATGGATTGTTGCGCCTACCATTGCCGACGGTGGAAGAAGCACCTGCAGTGGATCCAGTGGAGATATTCCACTCGACCATAGTCGAATGTCTACCTGTGACGAATGCAAACATAGAAAAGGAAACACGAAATGACCCGACACTCTCCTGGGTCTATGATTTAACGGTGAAGGGATGGCCAGCACATGGCGAACCACTGTTGCCAGTATTCTCGCCGAGAAGAGAACAGCTGTCAGTGTGCAGAGGAACCTTGATGTGTGGATCCAGAGTAGTAATTCCACCCAAATTGAAGGATAGAATGCTCAATGAGCTTCATGAGGGTCATCTGGGAGGGGTAAAAATGAAGAACTTAGCCAGAGCGTTTGTGTGGTGGCCGGGAATCGATAGAGAAATCGAAGAGATGACCAAGAGCTGTACAGGATGCCAGAAGGTCCAAAACGCCCCACCACAAGCCCCTCTACATCCATGGGAGTGGCCCTCATCTCCATGGTAAAGGGTGCACATTGATTTTGCTGGTCCATTTATGGACTTGATGTTTTTAATTGCGGTGGATGCACATTCAAAGTGGCCAGAGGTAATAAAAATGTCCTCAACCACCACAGAAAAAGCTATCGCAGTCTTACGACCCATATTCACCAGAAATAGGCTGCCTGAACAGATTTGCTCCGACAATGGACCACAGTTTGTGTCTGAAGAGTTCCGGAGGTTCTTAAAGAGCAATGGTGTTAAGCATTACACATCCGCCCCATATCATCCAGCCACCAATGGATTGGCTGAGAGGTTCATTCAAACATTCAAGAAGGCTATCAAGGCAATGTGTAATGAAGACATACCCCTACAACACAAGGTGGATAACTTCTTGTTTGCCTACCGGAATGCGACACATGCGGTTACCAACCAAACTCCAGCCATGATGTTCTTCAATCGAAGACTATGATGCCGCTTGGATTTGGTTAAGCCAAACATTAGAAGAGATGTGGAGAACAGGCAGTTTCAGAATATGAATGAAAGGCCGACCAGGAGTTTTAAGATAGGTCAACCAGTTTTGGCCCGGGACTACCACACAGAGAAATGGCAGCCAGGAACGATCTGAACACGGCAAGGACCTCTAATGTATACCGTGGACATTGGAGAGAGCATTGTAAGACGCCATGCTGACCAGATTCTAGAGTCACTGGAAAACGTCAATTCCACACCACGATCCGACACACCTGGTGATGAAACCGAAGTACCAATTGCATCTACCTCAGAATCAGGAATATTGGAAGCAGACGAGCCCAACAACGATGTTGATTCCTGTAAAGTCTGTGGGTTGTATAGTGAATTAATACACAGACTACAAAAGTAACTTTTAACAGGACTTTACTATTCGAAGGTCAGGGCGAATCTGCCCAATAAATCCTGACACAGCACTTATATACCGGTGTGGTCACCGTCGGTATTACAGTATACAGCAGCCAAGATAAAGTAGTGCCACACCTAAAATAGTTCTCTTAAAGGTGTACGGTTACATACAATAGTTCTCTTAAAGGTAGAACAGTTACATACACTACAATCCTCCCTTTTTAGCTTACAACATACTTGTTCCCCATTAAACATAACATCATCACATATCCAACTTATGTAAAAACAGTTCACAGATGTAGTCTCTGCGGAAAACAGTTCACAGATTCAGTCTCAGTGGATGCGCCTCCTGTGCTTCTTGACTCGGTCCGGACAACGCCTCGGTGGTGTAGCAGTTCCCTGTGGTGTAGTCGGTTCACATGGCTGGAGTGACTCATCCAATAGTCCTTCACTGGACTTAACAGTTTGAACTTCCGTCACTTCTGAGCCAGCATTGCTGACTTCTAAAAGCTTGAGTACGTTGGGAAGTTTTCCTACTTCCAACTGATTTGGCTCCATTCGGAGGGACCACGTGCGTGATCTGGTATAGGTGGTAATAGTTCAGATGGTCATCATCTTCTGCTTCGTCTTTTCCTTTTCTGCTTCTTGGAGACTCTCTGGGCTCCACTGTCAGCTGCCAGCTGCATGCACAGCTCCTCCTTCTCGTCCTCCTTTTTCCGTAGTCGCGCCACCATCTCCCGATGTTCCTTAGACCTTTTGTGATTCTTCATGGTTTCTTCACTTTGGGAGTTTTCATCACAAGCTGGGCAGAACAGGTCATCGTAATATTCGGTGTCGTCCAACAGGTCATGGTAATATTCGGTGTCGTCCTGAGCTAGGCCAGCGAGAGGGTCTTCTATTTCCTCCATACCCAGCTGGACATTAGCCAGCTTTTGTTCCAAATCCAGACATCTTTCCTGAAGAGAGTTCTTCAGGCGTTCAGTTTCATCCAGCTTTTTCTGGGCTTTCTGCAAGTCTTTTACTAATGACATCATTTGTGATTGCAATACTTCAACTTCATTCGGAGATTGATTGATTGTATTATTCAATCCCTCTACTGGAGCAGCTGTTTCAACATTCTGTTGTTCACATTGACGTGAGTCAGCGTACTTTTGGCATCCAAGTAAAATCTGTGTTGCAACCTCAGCTATTTCCATAACTTTTGAGAGCTCCGAACCCCTTTCCTTTGAAGATTGAAGCTCGTGTTCAATTTGTTCCCATTGCAGAGTCTTGTCCCTCAGCATATGAAGGAGTTGGCTGACCGTTAACTCTTCTGACCTCAGACGTTTCCCAGTAGCTGCAGGGCTGTTTGTAACCTTGCCCTGGGGCTCCTTTGCTGCTTTTACTTCGCCATCATCCGCAGCCTCCACCATTCGAATTTCCACAAATGAATCGTCCGGTGATGCTGCACCCAACTTCAGTAGGAGCTCGGAATTCATGGCGACCAAATCAGCCTTTTCTGCCTGCAACCTGCTAACAAGCGCCTTCAGTTGCTGAACATCTTGCTCCACCAGATTAGAGCACGCACCTTCAGAGATCGAATCAGCTTTGATTCGTTTGGCCTCCTCGCGCAGACGGTTTGTGTGCTCCTGCTCCATTTTCTCCCTCAGCTGCTTCTGTTGTCTTCCCAGATTCTCCCATTCGGTATCATAGAACTTTTTCATTGCTTTCATCTCTTGCTCGAGACGGCAACTCAATTGTTCTAATTGCTGTCGTAATCTGAAATAGGTTTGCGTTCGAGCTCGATGTTCCTCAGTAATATATATGTCTGTAACTTGAACAGACTCAGAATTCACTGTCAAACTATGTTGTTGTTGTTCAGAGGAATTCTGTTCTGAAACTTTGTTCTCCTCTGGAGCATAAGCCTTTATGCCCGCATTCGTTCTACCAACCTTAGTCAGCAAGTTCATTTTAGACTTGTCTTTCATGCTTGGGCTGGTCTTATCGTCATCCGTTTCAGAGTCTGAGCTGATTGTCTGCCCCGAGTCCTCACTCGTTATTGCTTTTAGGTAGTGCCATTCCATGTCTATTTTCTTAATCCACTCCCGTCCTAGAAGCGGTGGTCCTCCCCCAGGTAGTACGTATAAGTCCATTCCTGGGTGTTCTTTGCCCCTGTCTCTCACCTTGACTCTTATCTTTCCCATGGGGTATACTTTATGCCCCGTGTATGTCTGCAATACGAACTTGGTATCTCTCAAGGGTATATGTGAGAATAGCCGGTTGTAATCCCTTCGATTTATGACTGATAGGGCTGATCCAGTGTCCAATTCCATTTTCACTTGGACTCCGGCTATTTTTAGCATGACCCAGATAGTTTGTAGGTCAGCTTCCTTACTCACATTGTGGATTCTCAGACTACCCAGTTCCTGGCCGTTTGGGTCTGAATCCGAAATCTGTTCGTCTGAACTCTTCTCAGCCACCTTGTGTACTTTGTTGTACTTTCCCTGTGATGGCTTTTTTTGGTTGTTGGTCTTCTTCCCTGACCGGCATACTTTAGCGATGTGCCCCAGTTTGCCACATTTTCGACATTCCTGGTTTTTAAACCAGCATTGGTTCTGGTCATGTGTTGTCTTCCCACAACGATAACATTTCGTTGTATCCGAAGTAATTTGATCCACACTGAGTACCGCTGCCTTTAGCTGCATTTCCGCAGTTCCTTTCGCTGCGGCTTCGTGTGATGCTGCAATAAGGACAGCCCTATCAAGTGTAAGGTCGTTCTCTTCGAGCAGTCGCTTTTGCGTTCCTTCCTTCGACAACCCGCACACGAACTTGTCTCGCAATGCCTCTGTCAGATTTCCTCCAAACTGGCAGTATTTCACTAATCTACGCAGTTCGACCAAGTATTCTGCGTTGCTTTCCTCTTTCCGCTGCGTTCTCGCATAAAATTTGAATTGTTCCACCAACATCAGTGGTGTGGGGTTCAAATGATCCTTCAGGACAGCAACAATATTAGCGAAAGTCTGATCCGCCGGTTTAGCTGGTGATAGAAGATGTTTCAATAGCCCGTATGTCTTTGCCCCCATTGCGTTTAATAAGGTGAGAGCTTTATCATCATCATCTATTTTATTGGCCTCACAATATATCTCGATACGTTCTACGTACGTGGCCCAATCTTCCACCTCGGCATCGAAGTTGTTGATGTTACCATGCTTAGGCATCTTCACTGTCTCTCACTATCTTTCTGCGAAACAACAGAATTTCTCTTTAACTTTTTAACTCTTTTTTTTTCCAAAATGGCGGTTTTCCGCGCTTGTCTTCTTCTCCGCCCACTTTCAAAATGGCGGTTTCCCGCTCCTGTCTTCTTCCCCCGCCTAACTGGCGGCTTCCCGCGTTTCTTCCTCTGGTGGGAGGGGTAAGCCTTGCCCTCGGGCGACGACCGCTGGTTTACGGGGTTTGTAGCCTGTGCGCCGGCTTCAGTTTATTCTGAAGCGCGCGCTAGAAAAGCCGATCGCGTTCCTTGTTCCCCCCCCTTCTTCTTTTCGGCAGGGGCAACCGGCGCTGGGGACAACCAGTTGGCGTCGGACAGATCCAGCTCCTGGTCCTTCACGGCAGCTGCTGTAAGCCGCTGGCCGGAACCTCGCTCGGTCTCTCTCTCGGCTCTGTCTCTCCCGCTCGCGCGGCTCTCACTCGCTCTCTCTCGGGCTCTGTCTCTGCCGCTCGCTCGGCTCTCGCTCGCTCTCTCTCGGCGGCTTTAAACACCTCTCCCAGACCTCCCGCAGTCCGGTCCTTTCCTCCCCGGCTGCGGCTGATTCTTCGCGGGTTATTTAGTTATTTATTTATTTATTGCCTCCGCGCCTTATGGTCCCGGTCGCAGCGCCTCACGGCCTCGGTAGGTGCCCGGCCTTTTTCGCTCCAATCGCGCCTCCCAGCCCTCTCGCAGTCCAGTGCTGTCCTCCCCGGCTGCGGCTGAGTTTTCCGTGGCTTATTTATTTTTATATCTTCCCGCGCCTTACGATCCGGTCGCAGCGCTTCGTGGCCTCAATCACTGTCCGGCCTTTTTCACCCCAATCGCGCCTCCCAGCTTCTCGCAGTCCGGTGCTTTCCTCCCCGACTGCGGCTGAGTTCTCCGTGGCTTATTTATTTTTATATCTTCCCGCGCCTTACGATCCCGGTCACAGCGCCTCGTGGTCGCGGTAGTTGTCCGGCCTTTTTCGCCATCACGGTCTAGTCGTCTCACGACGCTCCCCAGCCCGCTTGTACCGCGGCTTCCGTGCTCCACGCTGCCCCAGTCTCAGCGCCTCTGGGCCCGACTTCTGTCCGGCTCCTTTCCCCCTCGACCGTGGTCGAGTTCACCGCCCTTATCCTCCGTTTTTTTTTTTTTTTTTCTTTTTTTCTATTTTCCCTTTACTCACAGTCACCGTGGCCGACTTGCTTCTCGTGCTAATCGGCTCACTCCCCACCGTGGCAGAAGGGACAGTCAGTGCCTGTTGCTGATGGAGGGCTTCGTGTTTGAAGTCTTCCTTCCTTCTTGCTCTGCAGACTCGAGTTTTCTCTCAGCAAAACGACGAGGGCGGGTGCCTCTTCTCGACGCTCGTTACTGCTTCAGAAGTATTGTTGCCGCAGGGTACGATCGAACTCGTCGTCACTGTAAAGTCTGTGGGTTGTATAGTGAATTAATACACAGACTACAAAAGTAACTTTTAACAGGACTTTACTATTCGAAGGTCAGGGCGAATCTGCCCAATAAATCCTGACACAGCACTTATATACCGGTGTGGTCACCGTCGGTATTACAGTATACAGCAGCCAAGATAAAGTAGTGCCACACCTAAAATAGTTCTCTTAAAGGTGTACGGTTACATACAATAGTTCTCTTAAAGGTAGAACAGTTACATACACTACAATTCCGAATCAACTCTGCCAGAAGAACCTGATACCCCAAAGAGGCGTTATCCAGACAGAATCAGGAAGCCTCCTCAAAGACTGAACTTATAATTGCTTAACTTCAGCTAATGTATATGACAACTGTAATTGTAGATATGTTATTTAATTATTAATCGAATGTTATGTACTGTTTAGCTAAAAGGGGGGGAATTGTAGTGTATGTACTTTGCAGAAGGAACTATATTCTGCAGCCCCTGTATACTGCAGTACCAGTAGTGACCACCCCTGTATATAAGCCTGTGTAGTAACTTTGCATAGTTAGTTCCAGTTTGTCTCCACTCAGTAAAGACCTGTTATAACCAACTCCTGCAGTCCGTGTCTCAATTACACATGGACATAATATATTCCATCTTATCCTTCTTCACCCCTCTGTTGTCTTTGTCACAATCGAACGCAAAATCCTCCCCCAACGCCTTTTCCATGTTTATTCTCTCTTTCAATCCCTCACTTTGTGTCTCTCCTCTCTTTCACTGCTCAGGTAATTTTTATATTGATATTTGTGTTTATTCCCATTTGCATTCCCTCACTCCATTTTTCCTGCCTTTTGCTGTTCAGGTGATTTGACTCGGTGAAACTGAGTTTGATCCCATTTCAGTTCCTCGCTCCGTGTTTTCTGATCTCCCCATCTGAGGTTATTTTTATTCCTGTGTTTATCTGGAGCAACAGTGGATTGGACCAGATTCCTGATTGGTCCCCTTGGAGGACAAGACACGCCCAACAGTTTGTGTGGAATGTTTACATAGAAATATAGAAGATAGGAGCAGGAGTAGGCCATTCAGCCCCTTGAGCCTGTTCCGCCATTTAATGAGATCATGGCTGATCATCCAAACTCAGTCCCCTGTCCCTGCCTTCTCCCCATATCCCTTGATCCCTTTAGCCTTAAGAAATATATCCAACTCCTTCTTGAATATATTTAATGAATTGGCCTCAACTGCCTTCTGTGGTAGAGAATTCCACAGGTTCACCACTCTCTGGGTGAAGAAATTCCTCCTCATCTCTGTCCTAAATGGCTTACTCCTTATCCTTAGACTGTGACCCCTGGGTCTGGACTCCCCCACCATCGGGAACATCATTCCTGCATCTAGTCTGTCTAGTCCTTTATAAGTTTCTAGAATTTTATAGGTTTCCATGAGATCCCCTCTCATTCTTCTAAACTCCAGCGAATATAAGCCCAATCGACCCAATCTCTCCTCATACGCCATTCCTGCTGTAAGATTCTCAAAATTAACAGATCCCCAAAAACGAAAAGGATAACCCTATTAAAATGATTTTGGACCCTTGCTAAAGACTTCAGGAGTGATAAAAGGGCATGATGGGCCTAACAAGGAAATTCAAGGTCAAGAACCAGACTTGGCATTTTAAAAGGACATGTTCAGGCATGTTTGGGAAAAGGCTGTTGCAGAATTTGGGATTTACCTCTGCAACAGACAGTTTGAGTATTCAGCAATTTACATGCTAACAATAGATCCACGGAAGAAGCAGCCTCACAAGACCCATCCAAAAATATGCATAAAACAAATCGTTTCACCAACCTACAAAGAATCTCAGGCCACACAGGAAACCCAAAGCTTGAGGACAATTCACTTCAACTAAGAGCTCAACAGCTCAGGAAAACCGTCCCAAAACCACTTTTCACATCTTTAAACAACTTCAACAGCGCAGGAAGCCATCCCGAAACATTTTACACAACTCAATGTTAACGAGCCCACCAAAATCTAACAATAAACCTAAACTGATTTGGCGCGAAGATTAGCAGGCCTCGATTAGTATAATTGGGAGCCTGTCCAACAGTTAAACAGTACAGTTGGGAAGGACACAAGTTCAACACAGTACAGTTCGATCGAAAAGAAGCAAGAAGAGCCATCATCGAGTAACATCAAGGAGCAAGCATCTTGAAGCAGTTCTCTCTCGAAGAAGAAGTAACACACCATCGGACACCTCGCGGCACCAAGGGCCCCATGAAACAACCAACCGAATATTACCCTCAGCGAACTGGGTAATATTGGGCCTCCATGACCAACGAAAAACCAACTGGGAAGAAACCGAAGACCCGCAAGTTTTTCCACTCTACAAACTATCCTGACTTACCCCTGGGTAAGATTTTATCCAAAAAGACTCTAAGCCCTATTGCTAACCAAAGGAAATTGGGTACTCACCTGATAAATCCAATACGCACCCTACCACATCAGCAGACTCGTGAAGACTGACCAGATACGCAGTTGAAGTCCTCTACCGTGTCCGGGGTACAGCAGGCCCCAACCGACACAAATAGCGAACGCCGAAATCGCGAACCAGCTCAACTCGTTTTGGTGAGCATTATCCCTGGTCCTTTTAGAGCCTAAATTTAGCTAGTAAGGTGGGATTGGGAGGGGTGAGATATTTGTCTACTGCAATTTTCCCTCATGTATGTCGAAGTGTTTCCCCATTTTATTAGAGTGTTAAGATTATTGTGTTGGATTTCCTTTTCTCAAATAAAATTCAAAGTTCTTGCACCAAAACCAGTTGTCTACTGCACTTTTATCACAACCCCCAAATAAGTCCAAGGTCTAGAACCAAGGGAGTGGGAGCAATTCGAACCGTTCATAAGCCAGAGGTGAAGCTGACCCCACACATCACCCTCTACATAATGGCGATCGCAGCAGGACCTTGGCAAAATGGGTTGTGATGCAGTAGACACTGTTTTTGAGGAAAGGACGAAGATGGAAGAGAGGATATCCTCTTATGTATTTGAGAAGGTAAATATTACCAAGAAATGGGTGCTCAGTCTGTTGCATGCTGAGCGTCCCATGGACGCTGTAGCCAAATGGACTGAGAGCAAAGATCATAAAAGGTCTGTGGAGAAAGCCATCTGGTTGGTCTGCTCCCAGCGACAGATCCAGCTTTTAGATAAGCGCATTGAGGCACTAACAGAAGAGCTGTGGGAATCAGCTCAGCTGTCTCAAGCAAGGGCTCTAGCAGGGGAAGGATTATTGGAAGAATTAAATGCCCAAATCCAGAAAAAGATGCAGATAGTGGAAAAACATAAGAACAGACAGGAATACTTTCGGTGTCAGGTCACCGAGGCAAAAAGTGATGAACTGATGTTACGAGAAGAGAACACCCGCCTTGCCAGGCAAATAAAAGAACAGGAGAAGAGGTTGAGAGACGTACAGGCAGCTTTTAAGATAGCAAGCACTAGGGGGTTTGAAGTGGGAGATCATGGCCCCTGTCAGAAGCAGATCGATAGTTTAAACCTTGCTCTGTCCAGGGCAAAAGGCATGGTGTGCCTAATAAGCCCAGGTGCGGCCCGGGTGGACTTAGAAGTAGAAGGGGAAACTGTTCAGACATCACCTGTGGCGCCGGGGACCAACCCGGTTGGGCAGCAGGAGGAACAGGCGATTTGTGAGGCTGGCAGGGAGTGCACACCACCACCACCTGTGACGCCGGGTTTTAACTCGGTTTGGCAGCAGGGAGATGTGGGCGAGCCAAAGCAGGAAAGGTCGGAGCTGGGGCCAATGTGCCCAGTCCGGCAGCAAAGGTTTGGCCCGCACGGCGGTGGTGGGGGTCTGGGGCCCCTTGAAAGCCAGTTCGTGATTCCCCATGGTACCCAACAGCTTAGGGCTATGGTAAGCCATCTGAACAAACTCACCCAAAAGTAGCGGTGGGTGACGTAATAAAACTCACTACACACTTGGTTTGAGCATAAAGCAAGGCTTTAATCAACTTATTTCAGAACATGGAGGTCTAGTTGTATCCACTAGCTCCTTGTCTTCACAAAATGTCCCTGGAAAGCTGGGGCCAACGCCCGACTATTTATACTCCTTGGACGGTGCCACCAGCTGGCCGTCCAGTGTTATTTCATAGGTAGTTTCTCGATGATGAGATTTATGACAGTGGGCAAAGAGAGCAAGAGGGATCCCCAGCCTGCAGCCTCAGGCTGTGAGTAACCCACAGGACAGGACAGGGACTCAGCAGCCAACAGAAGGGGGTAGTGTGCTGCAGCACATTCCCCCGATCATCTGGGATTCAGGGAAACTCCCAGTTGTTTTAAGAAGGACACTTCGGGTCCGACGGCACAGACCACCTTACGCCCAGGCGTACAAGCTGCCCAAAGGCCACAAAAGACAGAGGCCAGACAGGAATTAACCTGGCCATCCGGAGACGGGCGGTGGATGTACATAGTTTCCCTGTTGAATTTTAAGTGTGTTTTATAGTTTTAGGTTTACTATTGTTTAATTAGTTATGATAAGTTTAAGTTTTCGAAACTCGGTAACTGTGTCAAGCCAGAGAACCTTCTCGGGACATGGCTATCTGTTTTATGTGTCCCTACAGAGAGGAAATCGGCATGGGAAAGTTTCTGCTCCTGCTCGCCCTGGTAGGGGTGAGCATCGATGACTGAGGTGATGTGGAGGACCCCCACATCTATGGGTGCTCGGGAGAGAGAGCACCGATCATTACCGCAGGGGGTGGCGAATGGGGTGTGGAGGAGCTCACTATTTATTTCCATGAGGGAAGGTGGCCAGGGTGGCTGGGGTCTAACTCGCCACAATACTCCAGCCAGACCGGGTTGACGTACGGGGAGGCCTCCATCCCGTGCCCCAGGGTACAGGTCGTGGCTACAAGGGTCAGTGTCACTGAGGGGAAACGTGTGTGTCTTACATGCAAGGGACGGATTCCCCTGGATAGGTGGTGGTGGCTCAAGTAGTTGAGCAGGGACATCGGGGACCGTACAGCTGACCGGGAATGATTGGGGAACAACACCCACCGTACGATCACAGGGATCCAAGGGGGAGTGAGTGTGTGTTGGGATAAGTGGTGGGAGTCGGAACAGGGAATCTATATTTGCATGTGGGGGTCAGAGAAAGTCTGCCCCACAGGCATATCCATCATCTTCTCCAGACAATGGCAAGATGCCGGGGAGGGGATGGGGTGGGATTCTAGCCTGCATGCGTGCGCGCTCCCACACTCCCCGATCCCAGTCAATGCCACCGAACTCACAGCATGCCCCCGAAAGCCCCTGCCCATGACCACAACATCACGGACCATAGTACAGAGGTGTCCTACCACCACCAAGGGACCAGGGAATGGGTTATTATTAGTGCCGACCGATAAGGTACTATACCAGGGGGTACACTATGCAGGACCTTCAGTGATCCTAAACCTTACTGATATGCACTTACCTGAATGGTGCCCTAAGGAGACAGAACAGTTATACCAGGCCCTACTAAAGGAAATGTTTTGAAAGTTTTACGAATTTGACTTTGCCAACATAGACAAAGCAGAGCTATACACTTTATGGGCTGAGCATACTATGGACACGGGGAGACAAAGAAGGGAAGCCTGGAACGATATTTTCACCACTTATAATACAAGATCCTCTGTAATAAACAGCCTGGATGACATTGAACTGCAAACACAGATAAATGGCTTAAAAACCCAATAACGAAAGATCCTAACAAAGAAGAACACAGCTCAGAGCTACACGAGGACCAAGCTCTGACGGTCCATTTACAAGAAATCATTGCTGAACTGGAGAGACACGCTAAAACAGTAAATGCACTCATACGGGAGGACAGGAATGCTTCAGGTCAGGCTGCACAGAATGAAGTGTATGTGCTATACGGGACATGGTTGCTGGGCGAGGGCCGCAGCAACCTGGAGGATTTAAAGCAAGGTTTAGTCCTCTCCTGGATTAGCAACAAGCACCTCGCAGCCCTCCACCCGTTTAGTAATTCGCTGAGCCCATGTCAGCTCCGCCTAGCCTCTGAAGCCTACCCTGTCCCAGTAGATTGTGGACACTCCAATCACACTATCATGGGGATAGTAGTGAGGTTGCCGGTCATGGGTGGGACAGCCCGACCCGCACCGGTGTACAGGGTGGAGAACATTGGAATCATTCAAGGGGGTGCACACGTCTGTTTCGCAGCGGTCCCACCTTATGTCATAAAGTGGGAGCACGCTATGACAGGTACAGACCTCTCCGGGTGCCAGAGCCGGGGTGCACACATAACACTGTGTCCCCAGCACTTGAATGCCTATTCGAGACCACAGTGCGGGTTTAAAGCTGCTGGCGCACAACCTGTGAACTGTACCATGGAGGTAATGGCACCAAGACCATGTTCCCCCACAGGTAGCATTCATAGGAGGTGGGACATATTGTGTCACCACAAGTCCGGCCCACTACCAGCATGGACAGCACATCTGGTGTCCGGTAAGTGACAGCAGTTTCTGCTTTAAACCTGAGGCAGAAGTTCAAGTGGCCCAGGAACAGATTGTCCCCATTCCTGAACCCTCCACTGTTCACATCATTGTAACTGAAAACATCACCAACGTGCAAAACTATGTCGCACATTTCAGCAATGAAATTCACCCTCTACCCGAACATCTTACTGCCCTATTAAAAGCAGTTGTTATATCACAAAAACATTTCTACACAGTAGAACAGAAGACAGTCTTGATAGGGGCCAAGATCTTGGATGTCGTAGTTCCAACCTGGTGGGATATTTTTGAAAATAAAGAGGTCCCTTCTTGGATCAGAATGGCTTCCCACATTTTAGTGGTCTGCCATCTCGGTATAGTCTTCTACATACTATGCACAAAGTGCAAGGGGAGGGACAGAATGCTCCGATCCCAACATGAGAGAGCGTGGGACAAGCATCAAAATAAAGTCTATGACCAGGTCTGAGATGAGCCTTAATCGTTATTAAAAATAAAGATTGTGACCGTGTATTATTCTTCTATGTATGTACCATATTTTTCCTTCCAAGTGGTGCAGGGGTGTTGGACCCCCTCCGTGCTTGGATATGAATGTAACCGAATTGTATGTATCTGAACATTACATCTAAAGGGGAATATGTGTTTTGGGGTTTTAGAGAGGTAAAATACAGGGGAAGGTTGGTTCTCAGGGATCAGGAATTTTGCTCACCCAGTATGATACTCTAGCAAGTAAAGTATCACAGCGGGGACTGTAAGATTCTCAAAATTAACTGATCCCCAAAATCAAAAAGGATAACCCTATTAAAATGATTTTGGACCCTTGCTAAAGACTTCAGGAGTGATAAAAGGGCATGTTGTGCCTAACAAGGAAATTTAAGGTAAAGAACCAGTCTTGGCATTTTAAAAGGACATGTTCAGGCATGTTTTGGTAAAAGGCTGTTGCAGAATTTGGGATCTACTTCTGCAGCAGACAGTTTGCGTATTCGAGATACTCAAACTGTCTGGGGGAACTATAAACATCACTCCGCCCCTATCAGCAATTTACATGCTAACAATAGACCCACAGAAGAAGCAGCCTCACAAGACGCATCCAAAAACATGCATAAAACAAATAGTTTCACCAACCTACAAAGAATCTCGGGCCCCACAGGAAACCCAAATCTTGAGGACAATTCACTTCAATTAAATAAGAGCTCAACAGCTCAGGAAAACCGTCCCGAAACCACTTGTCACATCTTTAAACAACTTCAACAGCGCAGGAAGCCATCCCAAAACATTTTACACAACTCAATGTTAATGAGTCCACCAAAATCTAACAATAAACCTAAACTGATTTGGCGCGAAGATTAGCAGGCCTCGATTAGTATAATTGGGGGCCTGTCCAACAGTTAAACAGTACAGTTGGGAAGGACACAAGTTCAACACAGTTCGATCGAAAAGAAGCAAGAAGAGCCATCATCGAGTAACATCAAGGAGCAAGCATCTCGAAGCAGTTCTCTCTCGAAGAAGAAGTAACACACCATCGAACACCTCGCAGCACCAAGGGCCCCATGAAACAACCAACTGAATATTACCCTCAGCGAACTGGGTAATATTGGGCCTCCATGACCAACGAAAAACCAACTCGGAAGAAACCAAAGATCCGCAAGTTTTTCCACTCTACAAACTATCCTGACTTACCCCTGGGTTAGATTTTATCCAAAAAGACTCTAAGCCCTATTGCTAACCAAAGGAAATTGGGTACTCACCTGAAAAATCCAATACGCACCCTACCGCATCAGCAGACTCGCGAAGACTGACCAGATATGTAGGTGAAGTCCTCTACCATGTCCGGGGTACAGCAGGCCCCAACCGACACAAATAGCGAACGCCGAAATCGCGAACCAGCTCAACTCGTTTTGGTGAGCATTATCCCTGGTCCTTTTAGAGCCTAACTTTAGCTAGTAAGGTGGGATTGGGAGGGGTGAGATATTTGTCTACTGTAATTTTCCCTCGTGTATGTCGAAGTGTTTCCCCATTTTATTACAGTGTTAAGATTATTGTGTTGTATTTTCTTTTCTCAAACAAAATTCAAAGTTTTGCACCAAAACCAGTTGTCTACTGCACTTTTATCACAACCCCCAAATAAGTCCAAGGTCTAGAACCAAGGGAGTGGGAGCGATTCGAACTGCTCATAAGTCAGAGGTGAAGCTGACCCCACACACCACCCCCTACACTGCCATCCCAGGTATCAGCCTGGTGAATATTTGCTGCACTCCCTCCGTGGCAAGAACATCCTTCCTCAGATAAGGTGGCCAAAACTGCACACAATACTCAAGGTGTGGTCGCACTAAGGCCCTGTACAACTGCAGCAAGACATCCTTGCTCCTGTACTCGAATCCTCTTGCTATGAAGGCCAACATACCATTTGCCTTCTTAACCACCTGCTGCACCTGCATGCTTACCTTCAGCGACTGGTGCACAAGGACACCCAGATCTCGTTGCACTTCCCCTTCTCCCAATCTATTGCCGTTCAGATAATAATCTGCCTTCCTGTTTTTGCCACCAAAGTGGATAACCTCGCATTTATCCACATTATACTGCATCTGCCATACATCTGCCCAATCACACAACCTGTCCAAATCATAATGGAGTTTCTCAGCATCCTCCTCACAGCACACACGCCCACCCAGCTTTGTGTCATCAGCAAATTTGGAGATATTACATCGAGTTCCCTCGTCTAGATCATTAATATATATTGTGAACAGCTGGGGTCCTAGCACTGATGCCTGCGGTACCCCACTAGTCACTGCCTGACACTCGGAAAAAGACCTGTTTATTCCAACTCTTTGCTTCCTGTCTGCCAACGAGTTCTCTATCCAAGTCAGTACCTTACCCCCAATCCCATGTGCTTTAACTTTACATGCTAATCTCTTATGCGGAACCTTACCGAAAGTCTTCTGAAAGTCCAAATACACCACATCCACTGGTTCTCCCTTATCTATTCTACCAGTTACATCCTCAAAAAATTCCAGTAGATTAGTCAAGCACGATTTACCTTTTGTAAATCCATGTTGACTTTGTCCGATCCTGTCACTGTTTTCCAAGTACTCTGCTATTACATCTTTTATAATGAACTCTAGCATTTTCCCACTACCGATGTCAGGCTTACCGGTCTATAATTCCCCGTTTTCTCTCTACCACCTTTTTTGAATAGTGGGGTTACATTAGCTACCCTCCAATCCATGAGAACTGTTCCAGAATCTATAGAATTTTGGAAGATGACCAGCAATGCATCTACTATTTTTAGGGCCACTTCTTTAAGTACCCTAGGATGTAGATTATCAGGCCCTGGGGATTTATCGGCCTTCAATCCCGTCAATTTCCCTAACACCATTTCCTTACAAATACTGATTTCTTTCAGTTCCTCCCCTTCATCAGACCCTATGTTCCCCGACATCTCTGGAAGGTTATTTGTGTCCTCTTTTGTGAAGACAGGACCAAAATATGTATTTAATTGGTCTGCCATTTCTTTGTTACCCATTATAAATTCCCCTGATTCTGACTGCAAGGGACCTACGTTTGACTTCACCAATCTTTTTCTCTTCACATATCTATAAAAGCTTTTATAGTCAGTTTTTATGTTGCCTGCAAGCTTACTCTCATATTCTATTTTCCCCTTCTTAATTAATCCCTTTGTCCTCCTTTGTTGAATCCTAAACTGCTCCCAATCCTCAGGTTTACAGCTTTTTCTGGCCAATTTATATGTCCTCTCCTTGGATCTTATGCTATCCCTAATTTCCCTTGTTAGCCACAGTTGAGTCACCTTTTTTGTTTTATTTTTATGCCATACAGGGATGAACAATTTCTGTAGTTCATCCATGCAGTCTTTGAATGCTTGCCATTGCCTATCCACCGTCAACCCTTTGAGTGACATTCCCCAATCAATCCTACCCAACTCGCGCCTCAGACCATCATAGTTTCCTTTATTTAAATTCAGGGCCCTAGTCTCTGGGTCAACTACTTCATTCTCCATCTTAATGAAGAATTCTATCATATTATGATCGCTCCGACCCAAGGGGCCTCGTACAACAATATTGCTAATTAATTCTTTCTCATTACATAATACCCAGTCTAAGATGGCCTGATCTCTGGTTGGTTCCTCGACATATTGGTCCAGGATACCATCCCGTAAACACTCCAGGAATTCCTCCTCCACAGTATTGTTACTAATTTGGTTAGCCCAATCTATATGTAGATTAAAGTCACCCATGATAACTACTGTGCCTTTATTGCACGCGTCTCTAATTTCCCGATTAATGCCATCCCCAACCTCAGCACGGTGGCATAGTGGTTAGCACTGTTGCCTCACAGCGCCAGGGACCCAGGTTCGAATCCGGCCTTGGGTGACTGTCTGTGTGGAGTTTGCACATTCTCCCCGTGTTTGCATGGGTTTTCTCCGGGTGCTCCGGTTTCCTCCCACAGTCCAAAGATGTGCGGGTTAGGTTGATTGGCTATGATAAATATTGACCCTTAGTGTTAGGGGGATTAAATACGTGGGGTTACGGGGATAGGGTGGGATATGTGTCGGTGCAGGCTCGATGGGCCGAAATGGCCTCTATCTGTACTGTGAGGTTTCTGTGATTCTGTTTCTGTGATTACTGTTTGGGGGTCTGTATACAACTGCCACTAACGTTTTCTGCCCCTTGGTATTTCTCAGCTCTACCCATACAGATTCCACATCATCAGAGCTAATATCCTTCATTACAATTGTATTAATCCCTTCTATAACCAGCAATGCTACCCCACCTCCCTTTCCTTTTTGCCTATCTTTCCTGAATATTGAATACCCCTGGATGTTGAGTTCCCAGCCTTGGCCACCCTGGAGCCATGTTTCCGTAATCCCAATCAAATCATATTTGTTTACCTCTATTTGTGCAGCTAATTCATCCACCTTATTCCGAATGCTCCTTGCATTATGACACAAAGTCTTCAGGCTTGTTTTTTTAATGCTCTTTAGACCTATTAGAATTATTATTTACTGTGGCCATGTTTGATTTAAACCGTTGATTTCTCTGACTGCCACTTTTGTTTTTCTCCTTCCTATCTTTTGCTTTTATCCTTGTTTCCCTTTCCTCTGTCCCCCTGTTCAGGTTCCCAACCCCCTGCCATTTTAGTTTAAACCCTCCCCCAGAGCACTAGCAAACACTCCCCCTAGGACATCGGTCCCGGCCCTGCCCAGTTGCAAGCCGTCTAGTTTGAACTGGTCCCACCTCCCCCAGAACCGGTTCTAATGTCCCAGGAATTTGAATCCCTCCCCCCTGCACCATTCCTCTAGCCACATATTCATCTGAAATATCCTTCTATTTCTACTCTGACTAGCACGTGGCACTGGTAGCAATCCTGAGATTACTACCTTTGAGGTCTTATTTTTTAATATACCTCCTAACTCCCTATATTCAGCTTTTAGGACCTCATCCTGTTTTTTACCTACATCGTTGGTGCCTATATGCACCACGACAACTGGCTGTTCACCCTCCCTTTCCAAAATGTTCTGCAGCCGCTCTGAGACATCCTTGACCCTTGCACCAGGGAGGCAACACACCATCCTGGAGTCTCGTTTGCAGACGCAGAAACCCCTATCTATTCCCCTTACAATAGAATCCCCTATTACTATAGCTCTCCCGCTCTTTTTCCTCCCATTCTGTGCAGCAGAGCCACCCCTGGTGCCAGGAAGTTGGCTGCTGCTGCCTTCCTCTGATAAGCCATCCCCCCCATCAGTATCCAAAATTCCCTGGACTCTGGAAATGTTCCAGCGGATTGGAAAATCGCAAATGTAACACTTCTATTCAAGAAAGGAGGGAGACAGAAACCAGGAAACTATCGACCAGTTAGCCTAACATCTGTCATTGGGAAAATGCTGGAATCCATTATTAAGAATATTTAGAAAATCATAATACAATCAAACAGCGTTTTATGAAAGGGAAATCGTGTTTGAAAAATTTATTAGAGTTGTTTGAGGATGTAACGAGCAGGGTGGATAAAGGGGAAACAGTAGATGTAGGGTAAAAAATTTGCTTGCTTTGCACCTCCTGTTAGCGCTAATGGGGCGCAAAGCAACTAGCACCCAGGCGCGGCGATGTTTGCGCCTCGCGAAATTGACCAGACACTTTGCGGCGGTGCTAAACACTACTGCCACAATCTCCTGATGTGATGTCAGTCGAGCATGCAACACCCTGGTAGCACCCTGGACTGGTTATTGAGTGGTGCCCCCTGCCTTACCGCCTGCCACTAGCAACGACAGGTTGAGGGGAGTGTTTTGCAGTCGGGAAGGGACTGGGGGAGCGCTATTTAAAGGTGACCGCTTCCTGCCTTTTTTTATCAGCTACATTTTTGCACCCCGCATTCTGAGAGAGAGAGAGAGACTTCTGGAGGGATTCAACGCTGTGTGAAGGAGTTTTGGGTACTGAGCAGCACTTTGCAGGCTCATTTTGATTTGACCTTCCTTGCATCGATTTAGAAGAGACTGTGGGGGCTGCACTCTGAGCTCCTTCCCTGGGCCTCTCCATTGTTCTTTCCAGCAGATTTGATGTACAGGTCTCTCCAGGCTGAGATTCAAGGATAGAATGAGCAGGGTGTGGCTGGAGAGCAAGATCGACCCTCCCCTTTAAGAACTGGCCGGCGCCAGTGTGTCTGTGTTCCATTGCTAACTGACATCACATGAGCTTCGCCAGCGCTCTGAGGTAGAGCCTCGCGCCACGGCGTTAGTGCCATAAGAGAGGTGTGTCGCGTCTGATTTAATGCTCCAATCTTCTACAGGGGCGATACAAGCCAAGTTTGCAGTAGGAGGTGATAATTAATGGCAGGCGCTAAACGTTGCGCCCGGCCGATAATTGTGCCCCAAACGGGGCGATACCGAATTTCTTCCCCGTAGTGTATTTGGATTTCCAAAAGGCATTCGATAAGGTGCCACATAAAAGGTTACTGCATAAGATAAGAACTCATGGTGTTGGGGGTAAAATATTAGCATGGATAGCTAACTAACAGAAAACAGAGAGTCGGGATAAATGGGTCATTTTCAGTTTGCAGGCTGTAACTAGTGGAGGTCCAGAGGGATCAGTGCTGGGAACTCAACTATATTAATGACCTAGATGAAGGGATCGAGTGTACTGTAGCTATGATACAAAGATAGGTGGGAAAGCAAGCTGTGAGGAGGACACAAAGAATCTGCTAAGGGATATAGAGAGGTTAAGTGAGTGGGCAAAAATTTGGCAGATGTATTATAATGTGGGAAAATGTGAGGTTATCCACTTTGGTAGGAAGAATAGAAAAGCAAAATATTATTTAAATGGAGTGAGACTACATAATGCTGCGGTACAGAGGGATCTGGGGGTCCTCGTACATGAAACACAAAGTTAGCATGCAGGTACAGCAAGTAATTAGGAAGGCAAATGGAATGTTGGCCTTTATTGCAAGTGGGATGGAGTATAAAAGTAGGGAAGTCTGGCTACAACTGTACAGGGCATTGGTGAGACCACACCTGGAGTACTGCATACAGTTTTGGTCTCCATATTTAAGGAAGGATATACTTGCATTGGAGGCAGTTCAGAGAAGGTTCACTAAGTTGATTCCTGGGATGGAAGGGTTGTCTTATGAGGAAAGGTTGAGCAGGTTGGGCCAATACTCATTGGAGTTTAGAAGAATGAGAGGGGATCTTATTGAAACATATAAGATTCTGAGGGGGTTGGACAGGGTAGATGCTGAGCGGATGTTTCCCCTCGTCAGGGAATCTAAAACAAGGGGGCATAGTCTCAGAATAAGGGGTCGCCCATTTAAGACGGAGATGAGGAGGAATTTCTTCACTCAGAGGGTCGTGAATCTTTGGAATTCTCTTCCCCAGGGATCTGTGGAGGCGGAGTCATTGAATATATTCAAGGCTGAGATAGTCAGGTTCTTGAACTACAGGGGAGTCAAGAATTATGGGGAGCGGGCAGAAAAGTGGAGTAGAGGACAAGATCAGATGAGCCATGATCTTACTGAATAGCGTAGCAGGCTAGAGGGGCCGAATGGCCTACCTCTGCTCCTGTTTCTTATGTCCTTATGTTCTACACTGTCCCATCAAACACTTGAGGGCATGTGTTAGATAGAGAGTAAAGCTCCCTTGACACTGTCCCATCAAACACTCCCAGGGTAGGTATAGCACAGGTTAGATACAGAGTAAAGCTCCCTTGACACTGTCCCATCAAACACTCCCAGGGTAGGTATAGCACAGGTTAGATACAGAGTAAAGTTCCCTATACACTGTCCCATCAAACACTCCCAGGGCAGGGACAGCACGGGTTAGATACAGTGTAAAGTTCCCTATACACTGTCCCATCAAACACTCCCAGGGCAGGTACTGCACAGGTTAGGTACAGAGTAAAGTTCCCTCTACACTGTCCCATCAAACACTCCCAGGGCAGGTACAGCATGGGGTAGATACAGAGTAAAGTTCCCTCTACACACATAAATACTGTGGCAACAAGAGCAGGTCAGAGGCTAGGTATTCTGTGGCGAGTGTCTCACCTCCTGACTTCCCAAAGCCTCTCTGCCATCTACAAGGCACAATTAAGGAGTGTGATGGGATATGTTGTGTATGTACCTTTAAGGGAATAACTGGTCTTAGACTGCAGTACCGGCAGTGACCACCCCTGTATAAAAGGCCCTAGCAGGCTTCTGTATTTTCAGTCTGACGCTGCCTCCTGTTCAGTAAAGTACCTGTTAAACTGTTCTCCCGAAGTCCGTGTATTATTGAGGCGCGGACTTTCCAGGATACTCTCCACTTGCCTGGATGAGTGCTGCTCCAACACTCAAGAAGCTTGATACCATCCAGGACAAAGCAGCCCGCTTGATTGGCACCCCATCCACCACCTTAAACATTCACTCCCTCCACCACTGGTGTACAGTGGCTGCAGTGTGTACCATCTACAAGATGCACTGCAGCAACTCGCCAAGGCTTCTTCGGCAGCACCTCCCAAACCCGCGACCTCTTCCACCTAGAAGGACAAGGGCAGCAGGTGTATGGGAACACCATCACCCCCAATTTCCCCTCCAAGTCACACACCACCCTGACTTGGAAATATATCGGCCGTTCCTTCAACGTCGCCTGGGTCAAAATCCTGGAACTCCCTCCCGAACAGCACTGTGGGAGTACAATCACCACATGGACTGCAGCGGTTCAAGAAGACGGCTCACCACCACCTTCTCAAGGGCAATTAGGGATGGGCAATTATTGCTGGCTTTGCCAGCGATGCCCACATCCCATAAAAACGAATAAAAAAAAACACTGCCCCATCAAACACTCCCAGGGAAGGTACAGCATGGGTTAGATACAGAGTAAAGTTCCTTCTACACTGTCCCCATCAAACACTCCCAGGCACGTACAGCACGGGTTATATACAGAGTAAAGCTCCCTCAACACTCTCCCATCAAACACTCCCAGGCACGTACAGCACGGGTTAGATACAGAGTAAAGCTCCCTCAACACTCTCCCATCAAACACTCCCAGGACAGCTACAGCACGGGTTAGATACAGAGTAAAGCTCCCTCTACACTGCCCCATCAAACACTCCCAGGGCAGGTACAGCATGGGTTAGGTACAGAGTAAAGCTCCTTCTACACTCTCCCCATCAAACACCCCCAGGGCAGGTACAGCACGGGTTAGATACAGAGTAAAGATCCCTCAACACTATCCCCATCAAACATTCCCAGGGCAGCTACAGCACATAGAAACATTAGAAACATAGAAGATAGGAGCAGGAGTAGGCCATTGGGCCCTTCGAGCCTGCTCCGCCATTCAATGAGATCATGGCTGATCATCCAAATTCAGTTCCCTGTCCCTGCCTTCTCTCCATATCCCTTGATCCCTTTAGCCTCAAGAAATATATCCAACTCTTTCTTGAATATATTTAATGAACTGGCCTCCACCGCCCTCTGTGGCAGAAAATTCCACAGGTTCACCACTCTCTGGGTGAAGAAATTCATCCTCATTTCAGTCCTAAATGGCTTACCCCTTATCCTTAGACTATGACCCCTGGTTCTGGACTCCCCGGCCATCAGAAACATCCTTCCTGCATCTAGTCTGTCCAGGCCTGACAGAATTTTATAGGTTTCGATGAGATACGGGTTAGATACAGAATAAAGTTCCCTCTACACTGTCTCCATCAAACATTCCCAGGGCAGGTACAGCATGGCTTAGATACAGAGTAAAGCTCCCTCTGCACTGTCCCTATCAAACACTCCCAGGGCAGGTACAGCACGGCTTAGATAAAGAACAAAGCTCCCTCTACACTGTCCCCATCAAACACTCCCAGGGCAGGTACCGCATGGGTTAGATACATAGTAAAGCTCCTGCAACACTGTCTCATCGAACACTCCCAGGGCAGGTACCGCACGGGTTAGATACAGAGTAAAGCTCCTGCAACACTGTCTCATCGAACACTCCCAGGGCAGGTACAGCATGGTTTAGATACAGAGTAATGCTCCCTCTACACTGTCCCCATCAAACACTCCCAGGGCAGGTACAGCATGGGTTAGGTACAGAGTAAAGCTCCTGCAACACTGTCTCATCGAACACTCCCAGGGCAGGTACAGCATGGTTTAGATACAGAGTAATGCTCCCTCTACACTGTCCCCATCAAACACTCCCAGGGCAGGTACAGCATGGGTTAGGTACAGAGTAAAGCTCCTGCAACACTGTCTCATCGAACACTCCCAGGGCAGGTACCGCACGGGTTAGATACAGAGTAAAGCTCCTGCAACACTGTCTCATCGAACACTCCCAGGGCAGGTACAGCATGGTTTAGATACAGAGTAATGCTCCCTCTACACTGTCCCATCACACACTCCCAGGGCAGGTACAGCACGGGTTAGATACAGAGTAAATCTCCCTCTACACTGTCCCATCAAACACTCCCAGGGCAGGTACAGCACAGGTTAGGTGCAGAGTAAAGCTCCCTCTACACTGTCCCATCAAACACTCCCAGGGCAGGTACAGCACGGGTTAGATACAGAGTAAATCTCCCTCTACACTGTCCCATCAAACACTCCCAGGGCAGGTACAGCACAGGTTAGGTGCAGAGTAAAGCTCCCTCTACACTGTCCCATCAAACACTCCCAGGGCAGGTACAGCACGGGTTAGATACAGAGTAAAGCTCCCTCTACACTGTCTGAAGAGATCGCAAAGTCTTTGAAGAATGGACTCAGTCAAGAATATTTTTGTGGACTTTATGGGATTTTTCTGAGGGTATTTTCCCTGTTATGGGATCGCCCTGTGCAGATATGAAAGACTGGTTTGTTAAAACTCCAGAGAATGCACGGCAGTTGGCTGTGACAAAAAAACTCATCCAGTATGTATGGGTCCGCCCGACAGTCCTGGAACAAGGAAGGGGGCAATTGAACTTGATTAGAAAAACCACTCTAATATGCAAAGCACTTCTCACCTCCATCTCAGAAGAGAAGCAGAACAATGAACCCACTGGCCTCAGCCAGCCACCAAAAGTAGCCAGTTTTTTTTCCCAACACAAAGACCAAAGGCATGTCCCAGACTTAGGGCCATTAATCCAATCATGGAATACGCATGGGTCTGAGGATGACTCATCACTGATTAAGCACCAGAGTGCTCAGAAGCAAAAGGATTTTAAAGATTGGTGGGAAAAGATAGGGGCAGCCAGACTACTATAAAGATAGATTCTTTTCCACCATTCTTTCTCTCTCTCTCGCTCCCTGCTCCTAAAAGATCGAACTAACAAGAAGTACCAGAGAAGTCGACGAGCGGAGCGATCGAAACCGACCACATGTTGGGGTAAGCATAGTCTCTCAGAAGTGAAGCTTTTGGGCTATTCCAAGGATGGGAGCTTTGTTTGATTCAGCCAGGCGAAGGGGTTTATGCGACTGGGTAATTCGTTGGTAGGGGTGGAATTATAGTCCACCATAGCACCAAGGGAATTAATGCTTGTTATAGTCCCCAGTTTTGTACTGTGTGTATGTTGATTGTAATCTGGATTCTATTCTCCACAGGGATAGTGATTTCGTTTAGTAGTGCATGTTTTAGCAAGTGTATGTTAGACCAAATAAATACAAGTTTGATTTTTCACCGAAGCATTCCTATCTGTGACTTATTTAATTTACTCTCTGAATAATAATTCCCGGGTATAGAACTTTCGTAAGGCGGGGGCGATTCGAACCGTCCGTCTAGCAATTGGGCTAGGATCAAAAATCGCTTACAGTCCCATCAAACACTCCCAGGGTATGTACAGCACGGGTTAGATAGAGAGTAAAGCTCCTGCTACAATGTCCCATCAAACACTCCCAGGGCAGGTACAGCATGGTTTAGATACAGAGTAAAGCTCCCTCTACACTGTCCCATCAAACACTCCCAGGGCAGGTACAGCATGGTTTAGATACAGAGTAAAGCTCCCTCTACACTGTCCCATCAAACACTCCCAGAGTAGGTACAGCACGGGTTAGATACAGAGTAAAGCTCCCTCTACACTGTCCCATCAAACACTCCCAGGGCAGGTACAGCACGGGTTAGATAGAGAGTAAAGCTCCTGCTACAATGTCCCATCAAACACTCCCAGGGCAGGTACAGCATGGTTTAGATACAGAGTAAAGCTCCCTCTACACTGTCCCATCAAACACTCCCAGGGCAGGTACAGCACGGGTTAGATACAGAGTAAAGCTCCCTCTACACTGTCCCATCAAACACTCCCAGAGTAGGTACAGCACGGGTTAGATACAGAGTAAAGCTCCTTCTAATTCGGTTTATCAATCACAACCAGCTCAGATACAGCATGTGTTCAATGCAGCGTACAGCTCCCTTGACTCTACCCAGTGAAGGACAACCAAATCAGATACAACATGGGGTTAAGACAGAATAATAATCCCTGTATATGTAAATGTCAAGCACTCCCAGTGATGTATGGGCGAGGTTTATATACGAGTTAAGCTCCGCTCAACTTGCCTCATCAAAGGCCGAGCCTGATGGCAGACATTGAACTGCTCCCAGTCGCTGGTTACACTCTCGGCAAAATCCTGGACTGAAAAGGAAAGAAACACTTGCATCTCTATAATGTATTTCATGACCTCAGGATGTTCCAAACCATTTTATAGCCAGTGAAGTATTTTTGATATGCAGTCACTGTTGTAATGTAGAAAACGTGGCAGCCAATTTGCGCACAGCAAGCTCCCATAAACAACAACAGGATAATGACCAGATAATTTGTTTATTGTGATGTTGATTGAGGGATAAATATTGGCCAGGACACCGGGGATAATTCCCCTGCTCTTCTTCGAAGAGATGGAATTATCAGTAAAGGTTCTCACCTTTCCAACCATTGTTGAAGCTTCCCATTTTATCCCATCTCCGACACTGGGGGGTGTTGGTCCCACCAGATCTGCCCTGTGAACCCAGTGACTTTTCTCCAGTCTCAGTTACTGTGGCGATTGTTGTTTATGTACCTTTAAGGGAATAACTGGTCTTAGACTGCAGTACCGGCAGTGACCACCCCTGTATAAAAGGCCCTAGCAGGCTTCTGTAGTTTTAGTTTCAAGCTGCCTCTTGTTCAGTAAAGTACTTGTTAAACTGTTCTCCCGAAGTCCGTGTATTATTGAGGCGCGGACTTTACAGTGGCGACGAGTAAGTTCAAACTCACCTGCAGTGTGGCATCATCTCACGGGGATCTCGCCTGAAAGGAAGGTCCTGGAAGGTCGTAGTCTGAGCAACGGGTGTCGACCGAGGGCAACCGCCCAAAGAATCCATCGGTGTTTGGAGAATTGCGGGAGAGACTGTGGTCCCAGCAAATCATGATGGTAGCAGGTAGCGCGCAGACCCTTCCGGACTGCGGCGGGCTCAAGCTCGATCGAGCGGCTCTACAAATCAGGCCGCGCAGCGTCGCCAGGAAAAGAAAACAAGAGAGAGAGGGTGGAGCGCACAGGGTACGGCCGGTGCTCGAGAACAGGAGAGCGGAGAGAAACTAAACGGGGGGGAAGGAAAGCAAGACGCGCCGAAGCTGCGGGTCGCCGCCATTACCCCGTAGAACGCTAGGAGCAGCGTGGCAGTAAGGGGAAGAAGCGAAAGCGTGGGAGGCGCCATTTTATCCCGTTGGGGAAGAAGCAAAAGCGCGGGAGGCGCCATTTTATTCCATTGGGGAAGAAGCAAAAGCGCGGGAGGCACCATTTTAAATCGCCCAAGATGCCGAAAAGTGGCAGTATCACTGATTTCGACAACGAGGTAGAAGACTGGACCACGTATGTAGAAATAATCGAAGTGTACTGCAAGGCAAATGAGGTGGCCGATGGAAAGAGGGCATCGCTTTTATTAAATCTGATGGGTGCGAATACGTACAGCCTATTGCGGAATTTAATTACCCCAGCTAAACCAATGGAGAAAAGTTTTGAGAAGATTGTTCATATCTTACAGGAACATCTAAGCCCTACACCACTGCTGATAGCAGAAAGATTCAAGTTCCATAAAAGAAACCAGCACAAAAATGAGAGCAATGCTGACTATCTTACGGAACTATGCAAGTTATCGAAGCACTGCCAGTTCGGAGCAGGACTGGCAGACACCTTACGGGATAAGTTTGTCTGCGGGCTCCAGAGTGAAGGAACCCAGAAACGACTACTTTCAAAAAAGGACCTGACGCTAGAACAGGCTTTTAGCGTGGCAGTATCCTACGAAGCAGCAGCACGGGGAGCTGCGGAAATACAACAGAAACCACAAGAATACAGCGCTAACGAAATGGCATATGGAGCCGAAAAGTGCTATCGCTGCGGCAGAACAACCCATGAGCAGAAGGACTGCTGGTTTAAAGGCAAAATATGCAGGCAATGCGGGAAAATGGGACATATAGCAAGAGTCTGCAGGTCAGGAAAGAAGACCAACATGACAAGAACTACTAAGGAACAGTACAGGAAAGTAAAGAAACTGACAGATAATAGTTCAGAAGATCAGGAGAGTGATAAGGACTCTGGGAGCAGGCGACTAAGTTGTTTAAAGTTACACAACATGATCGTAAAAGAAGATCACCGAACCATTTGGGTCACCCTCATGATAGCAGGGTCCCCAGTGAAGATGGAATTGGACACAGGATCAGCCCTAACTGTCATGAATCGACGAGACTATGAGCGGCTATTCTCACACATACCCTTAAAGGACACGTCCATTGTATTGAAGACATACACGGGGCAAAAGGTCTACCCCAGAGGAAAAATAAGGGTGCCAGTTGAATATAACAGAAAGGAAACACAGAAACTATACATGTATATACTACGAGATGGAGGACCACCATTATTGGGACGTGAATGGATGCGAAGATTACAATTGGATTGGCATTCCATTCTGGCACTAACTGTGACTGACAAAAAAGATGATGACGTCGCACCTGGACGTCTGTCACAAATTCTATCTGACGCGGAAGAGGTGTTCCAACAAGGACTTGGGACTCTAAAAGGAGTAAAGGCAACCATAAAGATTGAGGATAATGCAACCCCAAAATTTTTCAAGGCCAGACCGGTGCCATACGCGATACGCCCAGCTGTGGAAGCTGAACTGGAGAGTCTGGAGCATTCGGGGGTGCTGTCTAAGGTGGACTGGAGCGAGTGGGCCACACCCATCGTTCCTGTAATGAAGAAATGTAAGAAGTCACACAACACCAGGTTATAGTCCAACAGCTTTATTTGAAATCACAAGCTTTCGGAGCGCTGCTCCTTCATCAGGTGAAGTGGAGAAATGCATAAAGACACAACTTATATAGTCAGAGAATAATGTCAGATGTTTACAGGTAATCTTGCCAACTGCCATTTATCACACCTCGGCAGAGAGATAATCACAGCAATCAAAGGTGTGAATGGTGTCCAAACAGGTCAGTCAGGAAAACATTACATCAAAGAACAATGAGGTGGGGTCACAAGGGGTCAAATATTGCAGATACTGGGGTCTGTATGAAAAACAAAAAAACAGACAAAAAACATTTTTTTTTGTTTTTTTTTGCTGGAAATCACAGCAGTTTCGGCTGCATCTGTGTAGAGAGAACAAGCCAATGTTGACTCGAGTCTGGATGACCCTGCGCCAGGTGGGGTTACATGTAGCGTGACATGAACCCAAGATCTCGGTTGAGGCCGTCCTCATGGGTGCGGAACTTGGCTATCAGTTTCTGCTCAACGATTTTGCGTTGTCGTGTGTCTCGAAGGCCGCCTTGGAGAATGCTTACCCGAAGATCGGAGGCTGAATGTCCTTGCCTTGACTGCTGAAGTGTTCCCCGACTGGGAGGGAACACTCCTGCCTGGTGATTGTTGCACGGTGTCCATTCATCCGTTGTCGCAGTGTCTGCATGGTCTCGCCGATGTACCATGCTTTGGGCATCCTTTCCTGCAACGTATGAGGTAGACAACTTTGGCCGAGTCACATGAGTATGTACCATGTAACTGGTGGGTGGTGTCCTCACGTGTGATGATGGTATCTGTGTTGATGATCTGGCATGTCTTGCAGAGGTTGCTGTGGCAGGGTTGTGTGGTGTCGTGGTCGCTGTTCTCCTGAAAGCTGGGTAATTTGCTGCGAACGATGGTCTGTTTGAGGTTAGGCGGCTGTTTGAAAGTGAGTAGTGGAGGCGTGGGGATGGCCTTAGTGAGGTGCTCGTCATCATCGATGACATGTTGAAGGCTGCAAAGAACATGGCGTAGTTTCTCCGCTCCGGGGAAGTACTGGACGATGAAGGGTACTCTGTTGGTTGTGTCCCGTGTTTGTCTTCTGAGGAGGTCGGTGCGATTTTTCGCTGTAGCCAACACACCCGGACGTCCTATCGCATCAGGCAACGGAACCCTGTGTGAGAACCTCTCTGGATATGTCGAGGGCATCCTGAAACCCATCGTACAGGGAACCCCCAGCTTCTGTCGCGACACTACAGACTTCTTACAGAAACTCAGCACCCACGGACCAGTTGAACCAGGAACACTCCTCGCCACGATGGACGTCTCGGCACTCTACACCAGTATCCCCCACGATGACGGCATCGCTGCGACAGCCTCAGTACTCAACACCAACAACAGCCAATCTCCAGACGCCATCCTACAACTCATCCGCTTCATCCTTGACCACAATGTCTTCACCTTCGACAACCAGTTCTTTACCCAAACACACAGAACAGCCATGGGGACCAAATTCGCACCCCAATACGCAAACATCTTCATGCACAAGTTCGAGCAAGACTTCTTCGCTGCACAGGATCTCCAACCAAGGCTATACACCAGATACATCGACGACATTTTCTTCCTATGGACCCACGGCGAAGAATCACTGAAAAGACTACACGATAACATCAACGAGTTCCATCCCACCATCAAACTCACCATGGACTACTCCTCAGAATCGGTTTCATTCTTGGACACACGAATCTCCATCAAAGACGGACACCTCAGCACTTCATTCTACCGCAAGCCCACGGACAACCTCACGATGCTTCACTTCTCCAGCTTCCACCCTAACCATGTTAAAGAAGCCATCCCCTATGGACAAGCCCTGCGAATACACAGGATCTGCTCAGACGAGGAGGAACGCGATGGACACCTACAGACACTGAAAGATGCCCTTGTAAGAACGGGATATGACGCTCGACTCGTCGATCGACAGTTCCGACGGGCCACAGTGAAAAATCGCACCGACCTCCTCAGAAGACAAACACGGGACACAACCAACAGAGTACCCTTCGTCGTCCAGTACTTCCCCGGAGCGGAGAAACTACGCCATGTTCTTCGCAGCCTTCAACATGTCATCGATGATGATGAACACCTCGCTAAGGCCATCCCCACGCCTCCACTACTCACTTTCAAACAGCCGCCTAACCTCAAACAGACCATCGTTCGCAGCAAATTACCCAGCTTTCAGGAGAACAGCAACCACGACACCACACAACCCTGCCACAGCAACCTCTGCAAGACATGCCAGATCATCAACACAGATACCATCATCACACGTGAGGACACCACCCACCAGGTACATGGTACTTACTCATGTGACTCGGCCAACGTTGTCTACCTCATACGTTGCAGGAAAGGATGCCCCGGAGCATGGTACATCGGCGAGACCATGCAGACACTGCGACAACGGATGAATGGACACCGTGCAACAATCACCAGGCAGGAGTGTTCCCTCCCAGTCGGGGAACACTTCAGCAGTCAAGGACATTCAGCCTCCGATCTTCGGGTAAGCATTCTCCAAGGCGGCCTTCGAGACACACGACAACGCAAAATCATCGAGCAGAAACTGATAGCCAAGTTCCGCACCCATGAGGACAGCCTCAACCGAGATCTTGGGTTCATGTCACGCTACATGTAACCCCACCTGACGCAGGGTCATCCAGACTCGAGTCAACATTGGCTTGTTCTCGCTACACAGATGTGGCCGGACCTGCTGTGATTTCCAGCAAAAAAAAAAAAAAAAAATGTTTTTTTTCTGTTTTTTTGTTTTTCATACAGACCCCAGCACCTGCAATATTTGACCCCTTGTGACCCCACCTCATTGTTCTTTGATGTAATGTTTTCCTGACTGACCTGTTTGGACTCCATTCACACCTTTGATTGCTGTGATTATCTCTCTGCCGAGGTGTGATAAATGGCAGTTGGCAAGATTACCTGTAAACTTCTGACATTATTCTCTGACTATATAAGTTGTGTCTTTATGCATTTCTCCACTTCACCTGATGAAGAAGCAGCGCTCCGAAAGCTTGTGATTTCAAATAAAGCTGTTGGACTGTAACCTGGTGTTGTGTGACTTCTTACATTTGTCCACCCCAGTCCAAATCCGGCATCTCCACACCATGTAATGAAGAAAGCATTGAGCAGCACGCCTGGGGAGCCAAGGAAGGTTTGCATCTGTGGGGACTTCAAGGTGACTGTGAACCCAGTCCTGCACACAGTACAGTATCCGCTTCCGCGGATAGAAGATATTTTCGCCTCACTATCTGGAGGGAAACGTTTTACAAAGATTGACCTGGCTCAAGTGTATCTACAAATGGACGTGGAAGAAGCATCTAGGAAATACCTCATGATAAACACTCACAAAGGCCTTTACCAGTACAATCGACTGGTATTTGGGGTAGCATCAGCCCCGGCTATGTGGCAGAGGGCAATGGAACAAGTCCTGCAAGGGATCCCGGGGACCCAGTGTTATTTGGATGACATCCTGGTTACGGGCGAAAATGACAGTGAACACCTTGCCAACCTGGAACAGATGCTCACAAGATTGCAGGAATATGGGCTACGAGCCAACCGTCCCAAATGCGAGTTCTTCAGGAGACAAATCTTGTATTGTGGCCACATGATTGATGAGGAAGTGTTGCATAAGTCGCCGGACAAGATTGAGGCTATAGTCAAGGCTCCAGCACCAGAAAATGTGTCGCAACTGAGGTCGTTCCTCGGGTTGGTGAACTGCTACCATAAGTTCTTGCCGAATTTATCTACAATTCTGCACCCACTGAACGCCCTCCTTCCAACTGGTGTAACATGGAAATGGAGTGATGAGTGTAAGCGTGCCTTTCAGGAATGTAAATGCCAAATCACTTCAAAAGAAGTATTGGCCCACTACAACCCAACACTACCGATTCGGTTGGCATGTGATGCGTCACCTTACGGCATTGGAGCGGTGCTGTCACACAAATTCCGTGACAGTTCAGAGAGGCCAATAGCCTTTGCATTGCGCTCTCTAACCTCAGCCGAGCGTAACCACCCAGATTGACAGGGAGGCCCTCAGCCTGGTGTCGGGGGTGAAGAATTTCAATCACTATCTGCACGGGCAGAAATTCACCCTACTGACTGATCATCAACCACTGGTCTCAATTTATAACCCAAAGAAGGGCATTCCGGTGATGACGGCGCAACGGTTGCAAAGATGGTCACTGTTTCTAGGGGCACATCAGTATGACATAGAGTACAAAGGTACGAAACAACATGGAAACACTGATGGGCTGTCGCGCCTACCGTTGCCTACGGCGGAAGAAGCACCTGCAGTGGATCCTGTGGAGATATTCCATGCAACCACAGTCGAATGTTTGCCTGTTACAAACGCAAGTATTGAGAAGGAAACCCGAAATGACCCGACACTCTCTCGGGTCTATGATTTGACGGTGAAGGGATGGCCAGCATATGGCGACTCACTGTTGCCAGCATTCTCGCCAAGGAGGGAACAGCTGTCAGTGTGCCGGGGAACCTTGATGTGTGGATCCCGAGTGGTAATTCCACCCAAGTTGAGAGATAGAGTACTCAATGAGCTTCACGAGGGTCATCTGGGAGGGGTAAAAATGAAGAGCCTAGCCAGGGCGTTTGTGTGGTGGCCGGGAATCGATAAAGAAATCGAGGATATGACCAAGAGATGCACAGCATGCCAGAAGGTCCAAAACGCTCCACCACAGGCCCCGCTACATCCATGGGAGTGGCCCTCATCTCCATGGCAACGGGTACACATTGATTTCGCTGGTCCATTTATGGACTCAATGTTTCTAATCGCTGTGGACGCCCATTCGAAATGGCCAGAGGTCATTAAAATGTCCTCCACCACCACGGAGAAAACTATTGCAGTCCTAAGGACCATCTTCGCCAGGAATGGGTTGCCAGAGCAGATCTGTTCCGACAATGGCCCACAGTTTGTGTCTGAGGATTTCCGGAGGTTCCTGAAGAATAATGGGGTGAAACATTACACATCTGCCCCATATCATCCAGCCACAAATGGACTGGCTGAGAGGTTTGTTCAGACCTTTAAAAAGGCCACAAAGGCAATGTATAATGACGACATACCACTGCAACACAAGGTGGATAACTTCCTGTTTGCTTACCGGAATGCAACACATGCATAACCAACCAAACTCCAGCCGTACGGTTTTTCAACCGGAGACTAAGATGTCGTTTGGATTTGCTCAAACCAAACATAAGACGAGATGTTGAGGATAAGCAGTTCCAGCACATAAATGAGAAGCCAACCAGGAGCTTCAATATAGGGCAACCAGTCTTGGCCCGCGACTACCGAACAGGAAAATGGCAGCCAGGCACGATATGCACACAGCAGGGACCACTAATGTACACAGTGGACGTTGGAGAGAGCATCGTGAGATGCCATGCTGACCAGATTCTAGAGTCACAGGAACAAGCCAAACCTGTACCACAAGCATGTGCACCTGGTAATGAGCCCGAAGTACAGATTGCGTCTACCTCTGAAGCGGGGGTATTGGAAGCTGACGAACCAACCAATGACAATGAGCCAGAATTGACTCCACCGCCAGAACAGGATAATCGAGAAAGGCGCTATCCAGTCCGGATCAGGAAGCCTCCTCAAAGACTGAACTTATAAATGACTATTTCAGTTGATGTATATATTACTGAGAAAATTGTAATTGTAATGAGTTATTATTTAGTTGTTAAATGAATGTTATGTACTGTTTATCTAAAAGGGGAGGAATTGTTGTGTATGTACCTTTAAGGGAATAACTGGTCTTAGACTGCAGTACCGGCAGTGACCACCCCTGTATAAAAGGCCCTAGCAGGCTTCTGTAGTTTCAGTTTCAAGCTGCCTCTTGTTCAGTAAAGTACCTGTTAAACTGTTCTCCCGAAGTCCGTGTATTATTGAGGCGCGGACTTTACAGCGATGATTCGACTTCTCTCTCTCTCCACATTCCTGAGACATTGCTCACTCCCAGAAACTATCAATAGAAAAATGAGTCTTACTGTATTAATCCCAGAATCTGTAACTGGAATACAGTGGCTGTGATTATATATTATTTGAATATATTTGCAATTAATGAGTTTGTTTGAATTACTTACTTTGATATTAAATTGTTCTTTTCTGTCCTTTGCCCTGTTTATTGGAACTAAACTCCCTCCCTGTATCAGCTGTCACTCCAGCTCCTGCCACACTTACATCTCACTGATGGAGCGTAACCAGGGGCGGAAACCTGTCTCCAGGTGACATCACAACGGAGCCAGCAGCCAATCACACAGCAGCGGGGAATGATGTCACAAAGTAACCGGAGTCCCGCCCACTCAAGGCGTCACAGTGTCACATGACCAGGTTTTGCTCTTGGTGTGCTATTTCACTGGGCATGAACTCAGGGTGCACAATCCGACGCCGCTCCCATCACAGAATCATAGAATGATACAGCCCAGGAGGGGCCCATTCGGCCCATCGTGCCTGTGCCGGTTCTTTGAAAGAGCTCTCCAATTAGTCCCACTAAACAGCTCTCTCCCAATTGCCCTGCAAATTTTTCAACTTCAAGTATTTATCCAAAATCCTTTGAAAGTTATTACAGAATCTGCTTCCACCACCCTTTCAGGCAGTGCATTCCAGATCACAACAACTCGCTGTGCTAATATAGTTTTCCTCATGTCGCTTCTGGGTCTTTTACCAATTATCTTAAATCTGTGTCCTGTGGTTACCGGCCCTTCTGCCACTGGAAACAGTTCCTCCTTATTTACTTCATCAAAAACATTCATGATTTTGAACACATCTATCATATCTCCATTTAACCTTCTCTGCTCTGAGGAGAACAACCTCAGCTTCTCTAGTCTCTCCATGTAATTGAAGTCCCTGAACCCTGGTACAATTCGAGTAAATCTCCACTGCACCCTCTCCAAGGCCTTAGCATCCTTCCTAAAGTGCAGTGTCCAGAATTGGATACAATACTCTAGCTGCGATCGAACCAGAGTTTTATAAAAGTTTAGCATAACTTCCTTGCTTTTGTACACTCCCTCTATTTATAAACCTATGGAACCTGTATGCCTTTTTAACAGCCTTCGCAACTTGGCCTGCCACTTTACCAGCAGTGCGTTCCAGACCAACACTACCCTCTGGGTGAAAAAAGGTTCTCCTCAACTTCCTGCTAATCCTTCAACCAGTTACTTTAAATCTATGTCCCCTGGTTATTGACCTCTTTGCTAAGGGAAATATGTCCATCCTACCCATTCTATCTAGACCGCTTATATTCTTATACACCTCAATTATGTCTCCCTAGGGTACCGCAAAGATCAGTGCTTGGGCCTCAGATATTCACAATCTTCATCAATGATTTGGATGAGGGGACCAAATGTAATATATCCAAGTTTGCTGATGATACAAAGCTGGGTGGGAAAGTAAGTTGTGAGGAGGATTCAAAGAGGCTTCAAGGGGATACAGACAGGCTAAGTGAGTGGGCAAGAACATGGCAAATGGAATATAATGTGGAGAAATGTGAAGTTACCCACTTTGGTAGGAAAAATAGAAAAGCAGAGTATTTTTTAAATGGTGAGAGATTGGGGAATGTTGGTGTTCAGAGGGACCTGGGTGTCCTTGTACACGAATCACTGAAAGCTAACATGCAGGTACACCAAGCAGTTCGGAAATCAAATGGTATGTTGGCCATTATTTTGAGTATAAGAGTAAAGACGTCTTACTGCAATTATATAGGGCCCTGGTGAGACCACACCTGGAGTACTGTGTACAGTTTTGGTCTCCTTACCTAAGGAAGGATATACTTACCATAGAGGGAGTGCAACGAAGGTTCACCAGACTGATTCTTGGGGTGGGGGGATTGTCCTATGAGGAGAGATTGAGTAGACTAGGCCCGACCATCTTCAGCTGCTTCATCAATGACCTTCCCTCCAACATAAGGTCAGAAATGGGGATGCTCGCTGATGACTGCACAGTGTTCAGTGCCATTCACAACTCCTCAGATAATGAAGCAGTCCATGCCCGCATGCAACAAGGCCTGGACGATGTTCAGGCTTGGGCCGATAAGTGGCAGGTAACATTCGCGCCACACAAGCGCCAGGCAATGACTATCTCCAACATAGTGAGAGTCTAATCACCGTCCTTTGACATTTAATGACATTACCATCGCCGAATCCCCCACCATCACACCCTCGGGGTCATCATTGACCAGAAACCTAACTGGACCAGCCACATAAATACTGTAGTGTAGGAGTGCTTGAAATCCTAACGAATGTACTGAGACTGAAACTAGCAGTTAACCAAATGTGGTTTAATGCACTAGTAAAAGTTACAAACAAAAACGCAGGAGAAACTCTATACAGGTCTGTACACCAACTGTTTCCACGAGGACTGAGGGGGAACGCCTCTCCCCTCTGACGTCATCACGTTTCCCGCCGTTGGGAACGTCACGTGACCTGCGTGATGACGTCATCACGCTGGATCGCCGTTTTACCGAACCCGCACTGTTTATACAGAGCAAACAATTAAAGGTAACTGTGGTGTATGTAACTGTTCCACCTTTAAGAGAACACACACAGACTTAACAGTAACAAGCCCCTGTTAAAGGCAATTATATACATTACTGCAAGAGTCTCTTGGTGGCTTTGCCACATATGCCCCCCCAGAATTGTCTTTAATAAGGAAAGTCAATCGCAGAGGAGGTCGGACAAGCCTGTTTGAACGACTCCTAAATTCCTGGAGAGGAAAACGCTGAGCAGCTGGTGAGCTGGAGGGGATAGCGGCCTGGTCAGGTGCGGCCGCAGCCGGCGGTCGACCCCTACGTGGTGGCTGAGCGGGCTCGACTGGTTGTTCAAGGTCCAAGTGCGCGGGCTTGAGGCGATCGACGGAGATGTGGTCCAACCTGCCCTGAGGTCGACCAAAAAAGTCTTAGCCCCTGTCTGTAAAACCCGAAAAGGACCCGTATACAGAGGCTGGAGCGGGCTGTGATGGGCGTCTTGACGAACGAACACGAATTTGGCCTTCATCAACTCCACTGGAATGTGGGAGGCAGGAAAACCGTGTTGCGACGTCGGAACTGGCCGGAAGCACTGGGCCGCTTCCCGGTGGGCTTCCCGCTGAGTGGCTGTGGACCACGGCTGTGTAGGGGACGGCAGGAATTCACCTGGTACCCGGAGCGGCTGGCCGTAAACCATTTCCACGGCCGAAGCCTGCAGGTCCTCCTTTGGTGCCGTGCGCAACCCCAGCATAACCCAAGGCAGTTTATCGACCCATGCCGCGTCCAGGAGGCTTGCCCTGAGCGAGGCCTTCAATGAACGATGAAAACGCTCACACAGCCCATTCACCTGCGATGGATTTTGGTGCCTAAGGCTGAGGCCACCGCGTTCCAAAGCTCAGATGAGAATTGTGGACGGCGGTCGGATGAAATATCCATCGGAACCCCAAAGCGTGCTACCCATGACGAGATAAAGGCTCGAGCGACATCCGCAGAGGTGGTAGACGTCAGGGGAACCACCTCTGGCCATCTCGTGGTGCGATCTACCATCGTCAGAAGGTGTGTGAAACCCCGCAACAGCGGGAGTGGCCCCACAAGGTCGACGTGGACGTGGTCGAACCGACGTTCCGGTACCTCGAAGGTGGCCCTGATGTGTCATTGTACTTTGGCTCGTTGACAAACCACACATGTGTTCGCCCAGTCGCGGATGTCCTTGCGCATCCCTCTCCAGACGAATTTGGATGCTAGCAACTTCTGCGATGCCCTCACACCAGGATGCGAAAGTCCGTGTATGGCGTCAAAAACTTTCCGACGCCAGGTGGACGGAACAATCGGACGGGGGTCTCCCAAGGAGATGTCACAGAGTAAAGTGGTGCCCGCCAAATGGAACGGCACATCCTTCGGTTGAAGGCTGGCGGAGTCAGAACGAAAGGCTTGAGTGTCCGGGTCGGCAGCTTGGTTGGCCGCCATTCTCGCATAATCAATCCCCAACTGCACGGCTTGGACGGTGGCGCGGGAAAGGCAATCCGCTACCATGTTGTCCTTGCCGGCCACGTGCCCGATGTTGGTGGTAAATTCAGAAATAAATGTAAGCTGTCGCTGCTGTCGAGCCGACCATGGTTCGGCAGTCTTGGCCATCGCGAATGTCAGTGGTTTGTGGTCAACAAACGCAGTGAAGTGGTGCCCTTCGAGCAGAAAACGAAAATGGCGAATGGCCAAAAACAACGCCAACAGCTCCCTGTCAAAGGTACTGTACTGGCGTTCGTGCTGTCGCAGCTGGCGGCTAAAAAACGCCAGTGGTTGCCACGTGCCGTCGACCCATTGCTCTTGGACGGCCCCTATGGCGTAGTCCGACGCATCAGTCGTGAGAGCGATGGTGGCTCCTGGCAGGGGGTGTGCCAACATTGTCGTATTCGCGAGGGCAGTCTTCGTGTCCCCGAAAGCGCGGTCCATTTCCGGCGTCCAAACTACGGGCTCCTTTCCCGGCTTCCCTCTGAGGGCCTCGTAGAGCGGCCGCATGAGCCGTGCAGCCCTGGGAACAAAACGATGGTAAAAATTTACCATACCCAGGAACTCCTGGAGTGCCTTCACAGACTGCGGCCGCAGGAATGCGGCGATCACCTCCACCTTAGCCCGAAGCGGCATTGCCCCCTCTGAAGTGATGCGGTGGCCTAAGAAGTCGATTTGCTGCAGGCTGAACTAGCATTTGGCCGGGTTGACAATGAGACCGTGCTGCTGAAGGCGACAAAAGAGAATGCGCAGATGCTTGAGATGGTCCTCCTTTGTGGCGCTGGCGATCAGTATGTCATCCAGATAGACGAACAAAAATTTGAGATCCCGCAGCACTGAATCCATTAGGCGTTGGAATGCCTGTGCCATGTTTTTAAGTCCGAAAGGCATGCGGAGAAACTCAAACAGGCCAAAAGGGGTGATGACCGCTGTCTTTTGGACATCCTGGGGATGCACCGGTACCTGATGGTACCCACGGACGAGGTCGACCTTGGAGTAGATCGAATTCCCCGCCAAATGTGCGGAGAAATCCTGTATGTGTGGTATGGGGTACCGGTCGGGGGTCATGACATCATTGGGGCGGCGGTAGTCGCCGCAGGGCCGCCATCCACCCCCGGGCTTAGGGACGATGTGGAGAGGTGAGGACCAGGCACTTTTCGACTGGCGATTAATCCCCAACTTTTCCATGGCGGCGAACTCCGCCTTAGCAGCCGCGAGCTTGCTGGGCTCTAGCCGCCGTGACCTGGCATAGACGAGGGAGCCGGTCGTCGTTATATGGTGCTCCACCCTATGTTTGGCGGTCGAAGCCGAGAAGGTGGGCTTAGTCAGCTCTGGAAAGTCCCCGAGGAGGCGGGAGAAAACGTCGGGGGGTGGCCGAGCGCAGGAGACCGAGTGCGGTGCGACTGTGCCGCGCACACAGGGAGTACAGTTGGATGTGGTGGCATGAACGAGCCGACGATTTTTTAAATCAACCAACAGGCCGTTGGCGCATAAAAAGTCGGCGCCTAGGAGTGCCTGTGAAATTTTGGCGGTGACGAAGTCCCATATAAAGCATTGGCCACTGAAGCAGACCTGGACCCGCCGTGTCCCGCAAGTACGAATCGCACCCACGTTGGCAGCTTGGAGGGGAGAACCACGCCTGCTGGACCGAAGGTCGAGGACTGACGCGGGAAGGATGCTGCACTGCACCCCTGTGTCGCACAAAAAACGACGGCCCGAGATGGAGTCGGTTAAATAAAGTAGTTTCCCGGAATTGCCAATCGCGGCCGCGGGGCACGCCCCGGAGTCGGTGTTCTTGACGCGCAGTTGCTTATTCGGTGTTTTGGGCACGAAACTGCAAGGCGGACGGCAGCTTCTGGCCTTCACACCAAACCGAGCATGGTAATAACAGAAACCGGTTGTTGGAGGCGTCGAGGCAGGGTCCTTTGGGGCGGGGCGTCTCGCGACGGCGCAGTTTTGTTGTCCGACCGCGTATATTTTATCCCCCACTTCGGCGAGCGCTATGCAATTCCCAGCGTCCGATCTGGCGAGGGCCGCCTGCACCTGCTCGGGCAGTTGACTGAGGAACAGTTCGTGGAACAGGAAACATTGCGGTTCAGACCCCAGGAGTGTGAGCATCTGGCTCATCAACTCCGAAGGTTTGGAGTCTCCTAACCCAGGCAGCGTGAGTAGGCGGCGTGCGCGCTCTGCCTTCGTAAGGCCGAATACCTGCATTAGCCGTGCCTTAATGGCGACATACTTGTCGATGGCCGGGGGGTTCTCCAGTAGGCTGATGATCCTCGACGCCGTCGAGCTGTCGAGTGCGGAGACCACGTAACGATAACGGGTCTGATCCTGCACGACGTTGCGGAGCTCAAACTGCGCCTCCACTTGTACGAACCAGGAGGCTGCCTGTTGTTCCCAAAATTGGGGGAGCTTCAAAGCCACTGCGTTGGCTTCCATCATGGCCCAGCGTTCCGTTTCCGCCGCGAAGAACGTCAGCGAGGATTTGGGGTCACCAATGTAGGAGTGCTTGAACTCCTAACGAAAGTACTGAGAATGAAACGAGCAGTTAACCAAACGTGGTTTAATGCACTAGTAAAAGTTACAAACAAAAACGCAGGAGAAACTCTATACAGGTCTGTACACCAACCAGTTCCACGAGGACTGAGGGGGAACGCCTCTCCCCTCTGACGTCATGACATCATCACGTTTCCCGCCATTGGGAACATCACGTGACCTGCATGATGATGTCATCGCGCTGGATCGCCATTTTACCGAACCCGCACTGTACAGAGCAAACACTTAAAGGTAACAAGCCCCTGTTAACAGCAATTATATACATTACTGCAAGAGTCTCTTGGTGGCTTTGCCACAGTAGCAACAAGAGCAGGTCAGAGGCTAGGTATTCTGCGGCGAGTGTCTCACCTCCTGACTCCCCAAAGCCTTTCTACCATCTACAAGGCACAAGTAAGGAGTGTGATGGAATACTCTCCACTTGCCTGGATGAGTGCAGTTCCAACAACACTCAAGATGCTCAACACCATCCAGGACAAAGCAGCCCGCTAGCCTGGCACCCCATCCACCACCTTAAACATTCACTCCCTCCACCACCGGCATACCGTGGCTGCAGTGTGTACCATCTACAAGATGCATTGCAGCAACTCATCAAGGCCTCTTCGGTAGCACCTCCCAAACCCGCGACCTCTTCCACCTAGAAGGACAAGGGCAGCAGACGCATGGGAACACCACCACCTTCACGTTCCCCTCCAGGTCACACATCATCCTGACTTAGATGTATATCGCTGATCCTTCATCGTCGCTGGGTCAAAATCCTGGAACTCCCTACCTTACAGCACTGTGGGAGTACCATCACCACACAGACGGCAGCGGTTCAAGAAGGCGGCTCACCACCACCTTCTCAAGGGCAACTAGGGATGGGTAATAAATGCTGGCCTTGCCAGCGACGCCCACATCCCATAAACGAATTAAAAAAAAATATTCTCCAGAGTTTAGAAGAATGAAAGGTGATCTCATTGAAACATACCAAATTCTTACAGGGCTTGACAGGGCAGATGCAGGGAGGATGTTTCCCCTGGCTGGGGAGTCTAGAACCAGGGGTCACAGTCTCAGAATAAGGGGTCGGCCATTTAGGACTGAGATGAGGAGAAATTTCTTCACTCAGAGGGTGGTGAATCTTTGGAATTCTTTACCCCAGGGGGCTGTGGAGGCTCAGTCGTTGAGTGTATTCAAGACAGAGATCGATAAATTTTTGGATGTTAAAGGAATCAAGGGATACGGGGATAGTGGAAGAAAGTGGAGTTGAGATACACGATCAGCCATAATCTCATTGAATGGCGGAGCAGGCTCGTAGGGCCAAATGGCCGACTCCTGCTCCTATTTCTTATGTTCTTATGTTATGTTCTCCTCTCAGCCTCCTCTGTTCCAAAGAAAACAACTCCAGCCTATCCAATCTTTCCTCATAGTTAAAATTCTCCAGTCCGGACAACATCCTCGTAAAACTCCTCTGCACCCCCACTAGTGTGATCACATCCTTCTTGCAATGTGGTGACCAGAACTGCTGCAGTACTCTAGCTGCGGCCTAACTAATGTTTTATACAATTCTAGCATAACCTCCCTGCTCTTATATTCTATGCCTCGACTAATAAAGGCAAGCATTCCGTATGCCTTCTTAACCACCTTATCTACCTGTCCTGCTACCTTCAGGGATCTGTGGACATGCACTCCAAGGTCTCTCTGTTCCTCTACACTTCTCAGTATCCTGCCATTTATTGTGTATTCCATTGACTTGTTAGCCCTCCCCAAATGTATTACCTCACACTTCCCCAGATTGAATTCCATTTGCCACTTTCTTGCCCACCTGACCAGCCCATTGATATCTTCCTACGGTCTACAGCTTTCTTCCTCACTATCAACCACACGGCCATTTTTTGTATCATATGCAAATTTTTTAATCATGCCCCCTACATTGAAGTCTAAATCTTTGATAAATGTACCACAAAAAGCAAAGGACCCAGTACTGACCCCTGCGGAACTCCACTGGAAACAGCCTTCCAGTCACAAAAACATCTGTCGACCATTACCCTTTGCTTCCTGCCACTGAGCCAATTTTGGATCCAACTTGCCACTTTCCCTTGGAACCCACAAGCTTTTACTTTTCTGACCAGTCTGCCATGTGGGACTTTGTCAAAAGCCTTGCTAAAATCCATGTAGACTACATCAAACACGCTACCCTCAAAAAACTAAATCAAGTTAGTCAGACACCACCTACCCTTAACAAATCCATGCTGACTGTCCTTGATTAATCCATGGCTTTCTAAATGACGATGAATGCTGTCCCACAGAATTTTTTCCAATAATTTGCCCACCACCGACGTTAGGCTGACTGTCCTGTAATTACTCAGTCTATCCCTTTCTCCTTATTTAGGCAGTCAAGCAGAGTCAGCATGGTTTTATGAAAGGGAAATCATGTTTGACAAATTTGCTGGAGTCCTTTGAAGATGTAACGAGCAGGGTGGATAAAGGGGAACCAGTAGATGTCGTGTATTTGGATTTCGAGAAGGCATTCGATAAGGTGCCACATAAAAGGCCACTGCACAAGATAAGAGCTCACGGGGTTGGGGGTAATATATTAGCATGGATAGAGGATTGGCTAACTAACAGGAAACAGAGAGTCGCGATAAATAGGTCATTTTCAGGGTGGCAAACTGTAACTAGTGGGGTGCCGCAGGGATCGGTGCTGGGGCCTCAACTATTTACAATCTATATTAATGACTTGGATGAAGGGACCGAGTGTAATGTAGCCAAATTTGCTGATGATACAAAGATAGGTGGGAAAGCAAATTGTGTGGAGGATGCAAAAAATCTCCAAAGGGATATAGATAGGCTAAGTGAGTGGGCAAAAATCAGGCAGATGGAGTTTAATGTGGGAAAATGCGAGGTTATCCACTTTGGTAAGAAAAATAAAAAAGCAAATTATTATTTAAATGGGGAGAAGTTACAAAATGCTGAGGTACTGAGGGATCGGGTGGTCCTTGTATGTGAATCACAAAAAGTTAGCATGCAGGTACAGCAATTAATTAGGAAGGCAAATGGAATGTTGACATTTATTGCAAAGGGAATGGAGTATAAAAGTAGGAAAGTCTTGCTACAACTGTACAGGGCGCTGGTGAGACCACACCTGGAGTACTGTGTACAGTTTTGGTCTCCTTATTTAAGGAAGGATATACTTGCATTGGAGGCAGTTCAGAGAAGGTTCACGAGGTTGATTCCGGAGATGAGGGGGTTGTCTTATGAAGAAAGGTTGAGCAGGTTGGGCCTATACTCACTGGGGTTTGGAAGAATGAGAGGGGATCTTATTGAAACATATAAGATTCGGAAGGGGCTTGACAGGTGTAATGTATATACCTTTAAGTGGGGAACTATCTTTTACAGCTCATGTATACTGCAGTACCGGCAGTGACCACACCTGTATATAGCCCTGAGTAGTAATCTGTACAGATCAGTTCAACTGTGAGCCACGTTGAGTAAACATCTGTTGTACCGTTCTCCGCAGTCTGTGTCTTATTATACATGGACACTATATTGGCAACGAGGCAGGTTCGAACCTGCCTGCAACTCTGCATCACCTCCCGGGGATTCGTTCCTGGAGATCAGTGGATTGGAGGTCAAGGCCAGAGACTCGGGCGTTGACCACGGGCACCCACCCAGTCATCCAGCAGAGACTCGAGAATTGCGGGGGAGGCTGTCGAGAGCCAGGCTTGGCTTTCCAGTCGAGGTGGTCTGGCGAAACGGGCTGGCAATAGGTGGTGCGCAGACCCTTCCCGGACAGCGGCGGGCTAGAGCCCGACCGAGCGGCACAGCAAAGGGCCAAGCAGCATCGACGGGAGAGAGAGAGAGAGGGCAGAGCGCACAGGGCGCAGCCGGTGTTCAGGGGCCGAGCAGCGTCGGAGAGAGGGAGAGAGAGATGCGCAGAAACCCGCGAGGCGCCGCCATTGCCACGAGGACCGCTGAGAGCGGCATTGGCAGCAGCGCAGGAGAAGCGCGTGAAACCTACAGGGCGCTGCCATTGCCACGAGAACCGCCGGGAGCGGCGTTGGCAGCAGCGGGGGAGGAAGGAAAGCGCGGGAGACGCCATTTTAAGCCATTGGGAGACGCCATTTTAAACCACACCCAAAATGCCGAAGCGTGGCAGTATCACCGCATTTGACAATGAAATCGAAGATTGGACTACATATGTCGAATGAATAGAGGTGTACTGCAAGGCAAATGAGGTGTCAGATGACAAGAAAGCGTCGATATTGTTAAATATAATGGGTGCAAAGACGTATGGTTTATTACGAAATCTAGTAACCCCAACGAAGCCAATGGAAAAGAGTTTTGAAGACATAGTAACGATACTAAAGGAACATTTAAACCCCACACCGCTGCTGATAGCAGAAAGATTCAAGTTTCACAAACGGAACCAGCATAAGGATGAAAGCAATGCTGATTATTTAACAGAACTGCACAAACTATCGAAACACTGCCAGTTTGGAGCGGGACTGGCAGATACCTTAAGGGACAAGTTTGTGTGTGGGCTTCAAAGTGAAGGAACCCAGACATGGCTTTCATCTGAAAAGGACCTTACGCTGGAAAAGGCTTTCAGCATTGCGGTATCATATGAAGCAGCAGCACGGGGCGCTGCAGAGATACAACAGAGACCGCAAGAATATGGCACAAACGAAATGTCATATGGAACAGAGAAGTGCTATCGCTGCGGCAGAACAACACACGACCAGAATGATTGCTGGTTCAAAGACAAAGTGTACAGACAGTGTGGAAAAGTAGGACACATAGCACGAGTCTGCAGGTCGGGAAAGAAAACCAGCAATAAGAAACCTACCAAAGAAAAGTACAAGAAGGTACATAAGATGACGGAGAATAGTTCAGATGAACAAAAGAGTGATAACGACTCCGAAAGCAGGGAACTGAGTTGTCTGAAACTACATAATGTGATCACAACGGAGGATCACCGAAACATTTCGGTCACTCTCAAGTTAGCAGGAGTCCAGGTAAAGATGGAATTGGACACAGGATCAGCCCTAACAGTCATAAACCGACGGGACTACGAGCGGCTATTCTCACACATACCCTTGAGAGACACAAAAATTATTTTGAAGACGTACACGGGGCAAAAAGTCTACCCCAAAGGAAAAATAAGGGTGACCGTTATATATAATGGTGTTGAGGCTGCCGCGGAACACGAATGGAGGCTGAACCGATCTGAGGAACACATGGCTTTTTATTACATTCTCTTGAGAGATGGCTGCCCCAGCTCTTTTCTCTGCTAAAACCGAAACCCGAATGGGGCGACACCCGCGCTTTTGTGTACACACTGAGGGCGACGCCCGCTCCTTTGTCATGCCTTAAAGGCAGCATGCTTCTTAAAGGCAAGGTGCCCAATTTATTGTCCACAGACGGAAAAGTGGATTGCGCCCGTTTAGGTGGCGATCCGCCACACAAGTAAGGAAACACCAAAACTAGACCTGTATGTATTACAAGATGGAGGACCACCATTACTGGGACGTGAATGGATCCGGAAAATACAACTGGATTGGCATTCCATACAGGCACTGACTGTGGCTGACAAAAAGGATGACAACGTCACACCTGGGTGACTGTCAAACATCCTAACTGACGCGAAAGAAGTGTTCCAGCAAGGACTCGGAACACTAAAAGGCATGACAGCGGCGATTAAAATTGAAGAAAACGCAAGCCCAAAATTTTTTAAGGCCAGACCTTATGCGATCCGCCCAGCTGTCGAAACAGAGCTGGAGAGTTTGGAACATTCAGGTGTACTGTCCAAGGTAGACTGGAGCGAGTGGTCTACACCTATCGTCCCTGTGATGAAAAAGTCGTTGAGCAGCACGCCTGGGGAACCAAGGAAGGTTCACATCTGTGGGGACTTTAAGGTAACAGGGACCCGGGTTCGAATCTGGCCTCGGGCGACTGTCTGTGTGGAGTTTGCACGTTCTCCCCGTGTTTGCGTGGGTTTACTCCGGGTGCTCCAGTTTCCTCCCACAGTCCAAAGATGTGCAGGTTAGGTTGATTGGCTATGATAAATTGACCCTTAGTGATAGGGGGATTAAATACGTGGGGTTACGGGGATAGGGTGGGATATGTGTTGGTGTAGGGGTTATGGGGATCGGGTGGGATATGTGTCAGTGCAGGCTCGATGGGCCGAAATGGCCTCTATCTGCACTGTGGGGTTTCTGTGATTCTGTGATAAACCCAGTCCTTCACACTGTACAATATCCGCTTCCGCGGATGGAAGATATTTTTGCCTCGCTATCTGGAGGGAAACGCATCACTAAGATTGATCTGGCCCAGGCGTACCTGCAAATGGAGGTAGAAGAAGCCTCGAAACAGTACCTCACGATCAACACTCATAAAGGTCTCTACCAATACAACCGGCTGGTGTTCGGGGTAGCATCAGCTCCGGCTATTTGGCAAAGGGCAATGGAACAAGTCCTGCAAGGGATTCCAGGGACCCAGTGTTATTTGGACGACATCCTGGTCACGGGCGAAAATGACAGTGATCACCTCGCCAACCTGGAGCAGGTGCTCACTAGATTGAAGGAATATGGGCTCCGAGCTAATCGCCACAAATGCGAGTTTTTCCAGAAGCAGATCTCGTATTGTGGCCACGTTATTGATAAAGAGGGGTTACATAAATCCCCTGAAAAGATTGAGGCAGTAGTCAAGGCTCCAGCACCAGAAAATGTGTCACAACTGAGGTCGTTCCTCGGGCTGGTGAACTACTGCCATAAGTTCTTGCCGAATTTGTCTACCGTACTACACACACTGAACACCCTACTGCAAACGGGGGTACCATGGAAGTGGAGTGATGAATGTAAATGAGCTTTCCAGAAGAGCAAAGCATTGATCACATCAAAAGAGGTGTTGGCTCATTTCAACCCAGCACTACCAATTCGGTTGGCGTGTGATGCATCACCCTATGGCATTGGAGCGGTGCTGTCGCACAAATTCCCGGACGGCTCAGAGAGGCCAGTAGCCTTTGCATCTCGGTCACTAACCTCAGCCGAGCGTAACTACGCCCAGATTGACAGGGAGGCCCTCAGCCTAGTGTGGGGAGTGAAAAAGTTCAATCACTATCTGCACGGGCAGAAGTTCACCTTGCTGACTGACCACCAACCACTTGTCTCCATCTTTAATCCAAAGAAGGGCGTTCCGGTGATGACTGCGCAATGGCTACAAAGATGGTCCCTTTTTCTAGGGGCGCACCAATATGAAATCAAGTATAATGGCACGAAACAGCATGGAAACGCTGATGCGCTATCATGCCTGCCACTGCCTACTGCGGAGGAAGCACCAGCAGTGGATCCTGTTGAAATATTTCATTCGACTATAATTGAATGCTTGCCAGTAACTGACGCAGTTATAGAGAAGGAGACCCGAAATGACCCGACACTGTCTCGGGTATACGATTTAACGGTGAAGGGATGGCCAGCACATGGTGACTCACTGTTGCCAGCATTCTCATCCAGAAGAGAACAGCTGTCAGTATGCCAGGGGACCTTGATGTGTCGATCCCGAGTGGTAATTCCACCCAAGTTAAAGGAGAGAGTGCTCAATGAGCTTCACGAAGGTCACCTGGGAGGGGTGAAAATGAAAAGCCTTGCTAGGGCTTATGTGTGGTGGCCGGGGATCGATCAGCAAATCGAGGACCTGACAAAGAGCTGCTCAGGATGCCAGAAGGTCCAAAATGCACCACGACATGCCCCTCTACACCCATGGGAGTGGCCCTCATCTCCATGGCAACGGGTGCATATTGATTTTGCTGGTCCATTCTGTAGTGTATGTGCCTTTAAGACAGAACTACTTTTACAGCTCCTGTATACTGTAAGTACCGGCAGTGACCACACCTGTATATAAGCTTTGCGCATGCCTCTGTACCCCCAGTCTTGAGACTATCCTCCTCCAGTAAATACCTGTTTATTGTTAAGTTACAGCATCCGTGTGGTTATTGAAAAACAGCATACCCTCAGAATCACGGATCTAACAGGGGCGACGAGTGTAGATTCGAATCTACCTGCAACTAAAAAAAAAAAAGTCGAGGCCAGGAACACGGGCGTCGACCACGAGCAACCGCCCAGTCATCAGCCAGAGAGTGAACATCGCAGGGGAGGCTGTGGAGAGCCGGGCTTGGTTCCCCAGCCACAACGATCAGCAAGAGACTGACGACAGGTCCAGCGCAGACCCTTCCCGGGCAGCGGCGGCTGGAGCCAACCGACAGCGGAGAGAAAGCTGAGCAGCGTCGATGGTGTAAGACAGAGGGTGAAGCGCACAGGGCGCAGCCGGGGGTTGAAAATCGAGCGGCGTAGAGAAAAAAAAAACGGAGAGAGATAGGGTAGAGCAACAGCCGGGTTCAAGACCGAGTGGCGTAGAGAAAAAAAATTAAAAGAAGAACGCGCAGAGCACAGCCAGGGCTCACGGGCTGAACAGGGTCCACGGGGAGAACAAGGGAGAGCGCGGGAGACGCCATTGAGCCGTGGAGAAGAAGGGAAAGTGCGGGAGATGCCATTTTTAGAAGCCACAGCGGAGAAGAAGGGCGAGCGCGGGAAGGAAGGAAAGCGTGGGAGACGCCATTTTGTGCCAGCGGAGAAGAAGGGGAAGTGTGGGAGACGCCATTTTTGACAGTTAAATCACACCCAGGGATGCCGAAGAGTGGCAGTATCTCTACGTTCGACAATGAAGTCGAAGATTGGGCGACATATGTGGAACGTATTGAGGTGTACTGCAGGGCGAATGAAGTGCCAGATGCTAGTAAAGCACTGGTTTTGTTAAATTCCATGGGTGCAAAAACTTATGGGTTACTGCGAAATCTAATAACCCCAGAGAAGCCGGTGAACAAGAATTTCGAAAGCATAGTAGAAATCCTACAGGACCACTTAAACCCCACACCGCTGCTGATAGCAGAACGATTTAAGTTCCATAAAAGTAACCAACACAAAGACGAAAGCAATGCTGAGTACCTAACGGAACTGCGCAAGCTATCGAAACACTGCCAGTTTGAGGCGGGACTAGCAGATACGTTAAGGGACAAGTTTGTGTGTGGGCTACAAAGTGAAGGAACCCAGAAACGGCTTCTATCAGAAAAGGATCTTACACTGGACAAGGCTTTCAGTATGGCAGTATCACATGAAGCAGCCGCAAGGGGCACTGCAGAGATACAATGGAGACCGCAAGAATATGGCACCAATGAAATGTCCTATGGAACAGGGAAGTGCTATCGCTGCAGCAGAACAACACATGACCAGAAGGATTGTTGGTTCAAGGACCAAGTGTGCAGACAGTGTGGAAAAGCAGGACACATAGCAAGAGTCTGCAGGTCTGGGAAGAAAGCCAACAGTAAGAAATCGCCACAGGAGAAGTACAAAAAGGTACACCAGGTGATGGACAGTGGTTCAGACGAACAGAAAAGTGACACAGACTCCGGAAGCAAGGAGCTGGGTTGTCTGAAACTACATAATGTAACCGAAATGGAGGATCACCAGACTATCTGGGTTACACTCAAGATAGACGGAGTCCAAGTGGAAATGGAATTGGACACAGGGTCAGCTCTAACAGTCATAAATCAAACAGACTACAAGCGGCTATTTTCACATATACCCTTGAAAGCTACAGAGATTGTCTTGGAGACGTATACGGGGCAAAAAGTCTACTCCAAAGGAAAAATAAGGGTGAAAGTGATATATAAAGGCCAGGAAATACCTAAAATGGATATATATGTATTGCCAGATGGAGGACCACCACTGCTAGGGCGTGAATGGATCCGGAAGATACAATCAGATTGGCATTCCATACAGGCACTGAAGGTTGAGGCCAAAAAAGATGACGACATCACACCTGGACGACTGTCAAAAATGCTAACTGACGCAAAAGAAGTGTTCCAGGAGGGACTAGGAACACTAAAAGGCATAACAGCAACGATTAAAATAGAGGAAAATGCAAGCCCAAAGTTTCTTAAGGCCAGACCAGTGCCTTATGCGATCAGACCAGCTGTTGAAGCAGAGCTGGAAGGGTTGGAACGTTTAGGAGTACTGTCCAAAGTGGACTGGAGCGAGTGGGCTACACCCATCATTCCTGTAATTAAGAGGTCGTTGAGTAATACGCCTGGGGAACCAAAGAAGGTCCGCATCTGTGGGGATTTTAAGGTGACAGTGAACCCAGTCCTTCACACGGTACAATATCCGCTTCCACGAATTGAGGATATTTTCACCTCGCTATCTGGAGGTAAACACTTCACCAAAATTGATCGAGCCCAGGCGTACTTGCAAATGGAGGTAGAAGAAGCTTCGAAACAATACCTTACGATTAACACTCATAAAGGTCTCTATCAATACAACCGGCTGGTGTTCGGAGTAGCCTCGGCTCCGGCTATCTGGCAAAGGGCAATGGATCAGGTCCTGCAAGGGATTCCAGGGACCCAGTGTTATTTGGACGACATCTTAGTCACGGGCGAAAATGACAGTGATCACCTCGCCAACTTGGAGAAGGTGCTCACCAGATTAAAGGAGTATGGGCTATGAGCTAATCGCCACAAGTGCGAGTTTTTCCAGAAGCAGATCACGTATTGTGGCCACATCATCGATGAAGAGGGGTTACATAAGACCTCTGAAAAGATTGAGGCAGTAGTCAAGGTTCCAGCACCGGAAAATGTGTCACAACTGAGGTTGTTCCTCGGGCTGGTAAACTACTACCACAAGTTCTTACCAAATTTGTCCACGGTATTACACCCACTGAACACCCTACTGCAAACAGGGGTACCATGGAAGTGGGATGACGAACGTAGACGAGCTTTCCAGAAGTGTAAAGAATTGATCACATCAAAAGAGGTGTTGGCCCATTTCAACCCAGCACTACCAATTTGTTTGGCATGTGATGCATCACCCTATGGTATTGGAGCGGTGCTGTCGCACAAATTCCCAGACGGGTTGGAGAGGCCTGTAGCCTTTGCATCTCGGTCACTAACCTCAGCCGAGCGCAACTACGCCCAGATTGACAGGGAGGCCCTCAGCCTAGTATGGGGAGTAAAAAAATTCAACCACTATCTGCATGGGCAGAAGTTCACCTTGCTGACTGACCACCAACCACTTGTCTCCATCTTTAATCTTAAGAAGGGCATTCCAGTGATGACTGCACAACGGTTACAAAGATGGTCCCTGTTTCTAGGGGTGAATCAATATGAAATAGAATATAAAGGCACGAAACAGCATGGGAACGCTGATGGGCTATCGCACCTGCCACTGCCTACTGTGGAGGAAGCACCAGCAGTGGACCCTATCGAGATATTTTATTCGTCAATAATTGAACGCGGATATAGAGAAGGAGACCCGCAATGATCCGACGCTGTCTCGGGTATATGATTTGATGGTGAGGGGATGGCCAACACATGGCAACTCACTGTTGCCAGCATTCTCATCCAGAAGAGAACAGCTGTCAGTATGCCAGGGGACAGTGATGTGTGGATCCAGAGTGGTGATTCCACCCAAGTTAAGGGAGAGAGTGCTAAATGAGCTACATGAAGGTCATCCTCGGGGAGTGAAAATGAAAAGCCTTGCTAGGGCTTATGTGTGGTGGCCGGGAATCGATCAACAAATCGAAGACCTAACTAAGAGCTGCTTAGGATGCCAGAAGGTCCAAAATGCACCACCACATGCCCCTCTACACCCATGGGAGGGGCCTTTCTCTCCATGGCAACGGGTGCATATTGATTTCGCTGGTCCATTCATGGACTCAATGTTCTTAAAAGCAGTGGATGCTCGTTCAAAGTGGCCTGAGGTGATAAAAATGTCTTCAACCACTACAGAGAAAACGATTGCAGTCCTACGGACCATATTTGACAGAAACGTTTTGCCAGAGCAGATTTGCTCTGATAATGGACCACAGTTTGTGTCCGGAGAGTTTCAATAATTTATGAGAAGGAATGGGGTAAGGCATTACACATCTGCCCCGTATCATCCAGCCACAAATGGATTGGCTGAGAGGTTCGTACAAACCTTTAAGAAGGTGATAAAGGCCATGTGCGACGATGAAATTCCACTACAGCATAAGATGGACAATTTCTTATTAGCCTACCGAAACGCGACACATGCAGTTACCAACCAGGCCCCGGCCATGATGTTCTTTAACCAAAGGTTGAGATCTCGTCTGGACTTGCTCAGACCAAATGTGCAAAGAAATGTTGAGGACAAACAATTCCAGCACATCAATGAGAAGCCGACAAGGAGCTTCAATGTAGGGCAACCAGTCTTGGCCCGTGACTATCGAACAGAGAAATGGCAACCCGGAACGATATGCACAAGGCAGGGGCCATTAATGTACACAGTGGATGTCGGGGAGAACATCGTGAGACGCCACGTCGATCAGATCTTAGCGTCACAGGAACGCGTCAACCCCATGTCTCGAATACCTGGGGATGAACCCGACATACCGGTAGCATCTACCTCAGAACCAGTAGCAGTGGAACCCGATGAACTACCCGATGAAAAGGGGTCAGAATCGCCTCTGCACCAAGAACAAGAACCTCAGGAAAGGCGCTATCCCGAAAGGGTCAGGAAGCCGCCCCAAAGACTGAACCTATAAATGGACTATTGTTGTTTAATGTACATGTTAAAGTGTTAATTTTTATTTGAATATTAGGGGTACTACTAATCTAAAAGGGGAGGAATTGTAGTGTATGTGCCTTTAAGAAAGAACTACTTTTACAGCTCCTGTATACTGTAGTACCGGCAGTGACCACACCTGTATATAAGCTTTGCGCATGCCTCTGTACCCCCAGTCTTGAGACTACCCTCCTCCAGTAAATACCTGTTTATTGTTAAGTTACAGCATCCGTGTGGTTATTGAAAAAGCATACCCTCAGAATCACGGATCTAACACATTCATGGACTCAATGTTTTTAATAGCCGTGGATGCGCACTCGAAATGGCCTGCGGTCATCAAAATGTCCTCCACCACCATGGAGAAAACTATTGCAGTCCTACGGACCATTTTTGCCAGGAACGGCTTGCCAGAGCAGATTTGCTCCGACAACGGACCACAGTTTGTGTCCGAAGAGTTCCGGAGGTTCTTGAAAAAGAATGGGGTAAGGCATTACACATCCGCCCCGTATCATCCAGCCACAAATGGATTGACTGAGAGGTTCGTACAAACCTTTAAGAAAGCAATAAAGGCTATGTACAATGACAACATTCCGCTGCAGTACAAGGTGGACAATTTCCTGTTCGCCTACCGGAATGCGACACATGCAGTCACCAACCAGGCCCCAGCCATGATGTTCTTTAACCGAAGGTTAAGGTCTCGCCTGGATTTGCTCAGACCAAATGTACGAAGAGATGTTGAGAGTAAGCAATTCCAGCACATCCATGAGAAGCCAACGAGGAGCTTCAATGTAGGGCAACCAGTCTTGGCCCGCGACTACCGAACAGAAAAATGGCAGCCAGGAATGATATGCACACGGCAGGGCCCACTAATGTACACAGTGGACGTTGGGGAGAGCATCGTGAGACGCCATGCTGACCAGATCCTAGAGTCACAGGAACAAGTCAACCCCATGCCTCGCCCATACGTACCTGGTGATGAACCCGACGTACAGGTCGCATCTACCCCAGAAACAGTAGCATCGGAAGCTGATGAACCAACCGACGACAGGGGGCCAGAATCGCCTCCGCACCAAGAGCAAGACACTCGGGAAAGGTGCTATCCAGAAAGGATCAGGAAGCCTCCCCAAAGACTGAATATATAAATAGACTATTTTCAGCTAATGTGGCATGTTAAAAGTGTTAATTGTAATTAGTTTGATATTTAATTGTTAAATGAGCGTTATGGTACTGTTAACCTAAAAGGGGAAGAATTGTAATGTATATACCTTTAAGTGGGGAACTATCTTTTACAGCTCATGTAGTACTGCAGTACCGGCAGTGACCACACCTGTATATAGCCCTGAGTAGTAATCTGTACAGATCAGTTCAACTGTGAGCCACTTTGAGTAAACACCTGTTGTACCGTTCTCCGCAGTCTGTGTCTTATTATACACAGACACTAAAACAGGGTAGATGCAAAGAGGTTGTTTCCCCTCGTGGGGGAATCTAGAACTAGGGGGCATAATTTCTAATAAGGGGGCAACCTTTTAAAACGGAAATGAGGAGGAATTTCTTCTCTCAGAGGGTCGTGAATCTTTGGAATTCTCTTCCCCAGAGAGCTGAGGAGGCTGGGTCATTGAATATATTTAAGGTGGAGATAGACAGATCTTTGAAAGGTAAGGGAGTCAAGGGTTATGGGGAGCGGGCAGGGAAGTGGAGTTGAGGCCAAAATCAGATCAGCCATGATCTTATTGAATGGCGGAGCAGGCTCGAGGGGACAAATGACCTACTCCTGCTCCTACGTCTTATGTTCTTATGTTCATATGTAAACAACAGTACAGCATTAGCAGTCCTCCAGTCCTGTAGTCATTGGAGGAGTGGAAATATCTCAGAGGGTTGTGGGGCTAGACGATATTACTGAAATAGGGAGGGGTGAGGCCATGGATGGATCTGAAAACAAGGATGAGATTTTTTTAATGAGGCATTGCTTAACCGGGAGCCAATGTAGGTCAGCGAGCACAGGGGGGATGAGTGAACGGGACTTGGTGCGAGTTAGGACACGGGCAGCCGAGTTTCAGATGACCTCAAATTTACAGGGAGGCTGGCCAGGAGTGCATTGGAATAGTCACGTCTACAGGTAACAAAGGCATGGGTGAGGGTTTCAGCAGCAGATGAGCTGAGGCAGGGGCGGAGTCAGGAGATGTTAGGGAGGTGGAAAGAGGCGGTCTTAGTGATGGTGCAAATGTGTGATTGGAAGCTTATCTCAGGGTCACAAATGACACCAAGTTTGCAAACAGTCTCATTCAGCCTCAGACATTTGCCAGGGAGAGGGATGGAGTCAGTGGCTAGGGAACGGAGTTTGTGGCGGGGACCGAAAACAATGGCTTTGATCTTCCCAATATTTAATTGGAGAACATTTCTGCTGATCCAGAACTGTATGTCGGACAAGCAGTCTGACAATGTAGAGACCGTGGAGGGGTCGAGAGAAGAGGTAGTGAGGTAGAGCAGGGTGTCATCAGCGTACATGTGGAAACTGACGCTGTGTTTTCGATTGATGTCACCAAGGGGCAGCATGTAGATGAGAAATAGGAGGCGCCAAGGATAGCTCCTTGGGGGACACCAGAGGTCACGATGGGGGAGCAAGAAGAGAAGCCGTTGCAGGTGATTCTCTGGTTATGATTAGACAGGTAAGAATGGAACCAGGCGAGTGCAGTCCCACCCAGCTGGAAGATGGTGGAGAGGCGTTGGAGAAGGATGGAGTGGTCAACCGTGTCAAAGGCTGCAGACAGGTAGAGAAGGACGAGGAGGTATAGTTTACGTTTGTCACAGTCACATACGATGTCATTTGTGATTTTGATAAGAGCCATTTCGGTACTGTGGCAGCGGCAGAAACCTGAATGGAGGGATGCAAACATGGAGTTCCTGGAAAGACGGGCACTAATTGGGAGGCAACAACACATTCAAGGGCTTGAGGGGAATGGGAGATTGGAGATGAGGTGGTAGTTTGCAAGGACGGAGGGGTCAAGTGTTGTTTTTTTGAGAACACCTCCATTCAGTCCACAAGCGTGACCCCGAGCCTCCGATCGCTTATCATTTTAATTCTCCATCTCACTCCCAACTCTGACCTCTCTGTCCTTGGCTTCCAACACTATTCCAATGAAGCTGAACAGAAACTCAAGGGACAGCGCCTCATTTTTGGATTAGGCCCTTTACCACCTTCCAGACTGAAAACCAAGTTCAACAATTTCAGACCATAACCACTGCTCCCATTTTTTCAGACAGCATGTTCTAGTAAGGATTCTGCTGTCCATTTGATCAAGCCTGCATTCCACTGACCTTCCCTTTTTTATTTCCTCCCCTCCCCATTTCCATGCCTCTTTTTCCAATTCTGGCGAAGGGTCATCGACCTGAAACGTTAACCCTGTTTCTCTCTCCACAGATGCTGCCTAACCTGCTGAGTATTTCCAACATTTCTTGTTTATATTTCATATTCTGCCCTTGCAGCGCGTTCCTATGCAGAGCTAGACAGGTAGCTAACAACTTGATATCTTCCCATAAAAATCACAAGGCTTGACTTTTCTTGTAAACTTTACTGAAAGATTCTTCTTGGGCCAGAAATTCGGGTCCAAATGCGTGAGTACGGTCCGGGTACTCACGCATCTGGCCGGTGGAAATGCCGGCATTCAGCATGCACAGCACATGCGGGGAACGCCGGCATTTCCAGTCCTCTGAACGAAGGGGTTCAGAGGCACAGCGCGTGCGACTGCACAGGCAGCGCTTGCGCAGTGAACTTCGTTGATTTCATTCATGGATTCAGTGAGGGTAAGTCCTTACAAGTTACACTTGAAAAAAGCATGTGTAAAGTTGTTCCAAGGCTGCGGAGGAAGATATATTTTATCGTGGAGCTTCTGAAAGGCAATATTTTTGTTTGGGAAAGGGAGGGAAGTTATTTTAAGAAATTTTAAGTAAGTTTTAAAGTTTAAATTTTTTTTTTTAAACGGGTTTTCAGAACGGTAGGTAGAAGGAGCAATTGTGGCTGTGTGAATGGAATGTGAAAATGAGTGTTCTAAAATGAGTAATGTAACATTTCCAGCACTTTTAAGAAAGAAACTTTTCATCAGTAATAAGTAATTATGTATGTATGTCCGCATATATTCCTTTACGTATATGTATGTATGTTTTATATTCCTTTACTTATGTGTATGAATGTATGTTTTTAATTATGATTTTCCAATAAGTTACTTTCTCTGAAAGTCATAATTAAATAATACATTCATACACATAAGTAAAGGAATATATACATAACACACAAAGGAATATATACAGACATACATACTTTCAGAAGCTCCACGATAAGAAATATCTTCCTCCGCAGCCTCTGGAGCAACTGTACCCATGCTTTTTTCATGTGTAAGTTGTAAGGACTTGACCTCACTGAAAGCATGAATGAAAGCGGCGAATTTTACTGCGCACGCGCTGCCTGTGCAGTCGCACGCGTTCTGCCTCTGAACCCCTTCGTTCAGAGGACAGGAAATGCCGGTTTTCCCCACATGCACTGTGCATGCTGAAAACCGGCATTTCCTCCGGCCAGACGCGTAAGTACCCCGACCGTACTCGCGCATTTGGAAGGGAATTACTGGGCCAACATTTTACATGTCAATAAAATGAAAAAATTAACAATTGCACGATTTGCCCCCTCGCATCTGCGACTGAGGGTCCAAGGAGGTGCATTGTGCAAGAGGTCATCATCGTACGTATCCTCACACTATTCCCTTTCGGGAACTGTATGAAGTGGTGGAAGGATTTATGGCCGTGATTAACGCTCATTCCGTGACCGTAACCATCTTTGAACCAGCCATTAGGGTGGTTAGTCCTATGGCGTGAGGGCTTTACGGGCTCCCACAACCCATCTGAGGGGGGGGGCCACCCACACCCACAGATGCAAGTATCCCGCTGGATGTCCACCCAGAATTTATAGTTGGAGCTCCGACTCCACTTGCCGGGACTGTCTGGAGTGGGGTTCGAAACCCTACTCCTTCTGGCCCAGCGGCAGGGATGCTTACTGCTACGCAAAAGGCCCACTCCGCGCAAAAGGTGACACCCATACGTTTCCTGCACCTTTTCCCTCCCCGTGACTGGAGCCCTATGCTGCCACTTGAAAGACCAAGCTATCATCTGCCCTTTTTGCGGCGCCTTTGACTTCTCATTACCAATGATGAGCAGGCCTCCACCTCCTTGAGGAGATTGCTGAGGTCATCATCAGTTCAATTGTGAGTTCTTTTAATGCCGTGAATTGTGCTCATTCCAGCCATTTCACTTTGCTAATCGGATTGGGCCTTTGGCATAGCGGTAGGATCCCCGCCGCTGGGCCAGATCAGGGTAGGGTTTCGAACCCTGCTCCAGACAGTCCCGGTAAGTGGAGTCGGAGCTCCGGCTCTAAATTCTGGGTTGACATCCAGTGGGATATTTGCGTCCGTGGGTGTGGGTGGCCCCCCCTCCTTGTATAGCTTGTGGGAGCCCGTAAAACCCTCCCGCCATAGGACTAACCGCCCTAATGGCTGGTTCAAAGATGGTTACGGTCACGGAATGAGCGTTAATCATGGCCATAAATCCTTCCACCACTTCATACAGTTCCCCAAAGGGAACAGTGTGAAGACACGTATGACGACGACATTGCTAAATAAATAAATGGAATTTAAAAAATTCTTTTAGGGCTTTTAAAAGTCTTTAAATTGCTTTAATTCTGTTTAAAACTACTTCAGATTCTTCAAAATAATGTAAACGTTTTTAAAAGTTTATAAAAGTTACCAAAATCTTCAAAAAACTTCCAAAAACCTATTTAAACTGCTGCTTTGCATGTAAAAATGCTTAGCAGCTTGGCAGAAATATTGGGGGCGTGTCCTGTTAAACTGAGACCTCAAGGGGCGTGTCTCAGTTGCACAGCGCGCTACAGGCTTCGCGCTGACTGCACTCCTGGGCGGCGTGACGTCATACGCTGCCCGGGATTCTTCTTTTTCAAAATCGAATTCCAGGCGTCCCTGGAGGTCAACGGCCAGCGCGTCGGGTAAGTGCATATCAGGGGCTTGCACGCGCGGCAAGCCCCCGATCTGAATTTCTGGCCCACTGTGAAACTGAAATACAATACAGAAGTGGAAGCATACATTAGTACACAAGCGCATAACTGATATGCATACACAAATTTAGGTAAGCATGAGCAACACAGTACTTTTGGCAGCTTACTGTGAATATACATTTAGCAAACTGAAAGGCATTCTCTTACATTCACTTTAAATTAGCCCTTTACATAGTGCATCAAAATACAGCTACAAGCTAACGAGCTAGATACAGAGAGCGAGCAATTCACGGCTAGCTGTGTAGGTTTGCTTACAGAGAAAGGTTACAAAACTAAACATTTTCTGCAAAATATAGTGTACACTATTCATCTATAACATTCTCAAGTACTTACAGGCAAATAGTGTAAAAAGGCCGAAACGTAACAGGAAAATAACTTCCAACACCATGTGTCTAGCTGCATGTCTTGTGATATACAGCAATTTACTTTACAGCACTTTACTTTACTGCACTTTACTGCACTTGCTAGGTACCAAATATCCACTAGGTGGCAGCACACAATGGGAATCGACCCAAATTAATTAAACCCCTGAATTAACTTGAAAACTAACATAAATTCATAAAGGAAGGCAGCACATTTCACTTCCAGCAAACATGGTTATCCAGGTCACATGAAGCATCCTGGAGTTCCCACATGGCACAGGAATTGCAGGCAATGAGTCACAGCTGTCCCATGATGTTACTTAAAAGTCTACTTCCTTATGTTATATATGCATTGATCACAGAATCACAGAAACCCCACAGTGCAGATAGAGGCCATTTCGGCCCATCGAGCCTGCACCAACACATATCCCACCCGATCCCCGTAACCCCTACACCAACACATATCCCACCCTATCCCCGTAACCTCACGTATTTAATCCCCCTAACACTAAGGGTCAATTTATCATAGCCAATCAACCTAACCCGCACATCTTTGGACTGTGGGAGGAAACCGGAGCACCCGGAGGAAACCCACGCAAACACGGGGAGAATGTGCAAACTCCACACAGGCAGTCACCCGAGGCCAGATTCGAACCCGGGTCCCTGGCGCTGTGAGGCAACAGTGCTAACCACTATGCCACCGTTGATGTTTGAGTATAAAACAAGGCTTTAATCAACTGTTTCAAAACCATGAGACTTCTAGTTACATCGCTAGTTCCTGGTTACAGAAATATCCTGAGCAAGCTGGGCCCACGCCCGAGTATTTATACTCCTTAGATGGCGCCACCAGCTGGCCACCCAGTGTTACTTCATGAGTCATGAAAAGATTCATGACATCCTTCCTGCCTGAAAGTTTTGGAAGTCCGACGACTTCCTTCTAGTGGATTAGGTGGACCACGACTAGCCGCAGTCTTTTAGATCTTCGCTTGTGGCTGGAAGGCACGTCTCCTCGGACCGTGTCTTGGTCCCTGGGTCGCTTGGTCCATACTGGTAGATCGACAGGGCCCGTGTTGCCTTCATCGACCTGCGGAAGACTGGGGAGATCATGACTCCGGGTGCGGGTCCCCACAGTCGCAGAGCTGGCGACATCTTGGTTGGTAGCCGGGGATTGACTGGCATCCTGGCTTTGGGTGGCCATCCCATGGGAAGCGCTCAGCTCCCCGAGTTGATTCGGTGGCGTAGCCGGCAGATCCCTTGATGTCCCAGGTAGGGAGTCATCCTCAAAGGAGCGCAGAGCGTCGGCATCATTACCATGGGTTCCTCTACGAGTTGGGTCCATGGGACTGGTTGGACAGGGAGCCAGATCTCGGAGTGTAGCGGTGGACTCCTGGCCATCAGGGTACCGCACGTGCGCGTAAGTGGGATTAACGTCCGTTAGTTCCACCTCGTCGATGTGGGGATCGTTTTTGGAAGATCGGACGAATCTTTGGAGCAGCACAGGGCCGGGAGCTGCCAACCATGGCGGTAGGGACGTCCCATGAGTGGAGCGACGCTTGAACCTGAAAAATCGCTCGTAAGGAGCGACATTGGTGGACGTAGAAAGAAGAGACCTGATGGAATGCAACGTGTCAGGGAGCACAGTCTCCCACTGCTGGTCTGGTAGGTTGCGTGACCTCAGTGCAAGATGAACAGCGTTCCAAATTATAGCATTGTATCTCTCAACCTGTCCGTTACCGATGGGATGATACGGTGTTGTTTTACTTGTGGCGATTCCCTGTTGGGAAAGATAACTTTTGAGTTCCCTTGACATGAAGGAGGGACCCCGATCAGGGTGGATGAAATTGGCTGTACCGCAAAGAGAAAAGACTTGATCAAGGCATTTGATCACTGTGGAAGTAAGCATATTGGGACAGGGGAAAGCAAAGGGAAAGTGTGAATATTCGTCCACCATAGTAAGCAAGTTTCATGTTGAGGAAGGCAATGGCCCTTTAAAGTCAATGCTGAGTCGCTGCATCGGCTGCATAGCGTGTATGAGCAAGCCATCCGATGGATGGAAGAATTGCAGTTTTAATTCCGCACAAATTCTACAGGTAGAGCATGTTCTAATTGTAATGTATGTACCTTTAAGGGGAGAACTACTTTTTACAGCTCCTGTATACTGTAATACCGGCAGTGACCACACCTTTATATAAACCCTGAGTAGGGATCTGTACAATTAGTTCTAGAGTAACCCTCATTCAGTAAACACCTGTTGATCGTTCCCTGCAGTCTCTTGTCTAATTATTGAAGGACACAACATCAAGATACACGGATCTAACACTTTTCACATCTTCCGTAGAAAATGGGAGATATTTAGATCACACAAAGTGCAACATATGGGTAATGCCAGGATGGCATAAGTCAGTATGAAGATCCGCAAGAGTCGAAGTTGACATTGTAGAGCAGAATGCACACGTGAGGGTATTGTCGAAATCTCGACTCCGAGTAAGACTCAGATGCACGGACTAAGTACAAACAGATTGCAGTTTAATTTTACTTGTCCACAAGGGGAGGGCAGCTCAATCAAAGGTTGAGGCTACAACTCCGCAGATTAAACATTTCGCAGCGTTTTTATACAGTCAAGTAAAGAAGTTCCATATGATCATGTGTAATGGTTAAATATAAAATTGTGTGCAAAGCAGTTTCGATATTACCATATTCTAGTTAGACAAGCGGATATAGGTTAAACTTACTGGAGCATTCCATTTCAAAATCTCATCAATCTTAGTTCTTTTAACCGATCATGGGTGTTAGTTCTATAGCAACAAGGTATTCATAAGCACTGGGTTAAGCCCATCTGTTTCCTGATGTTAGTACATACTGAAATTCTTCCCCAAGTTCCATAATCAATTCTTATTTTATCCTTCGTTCCTTGTTCTTGTGGTTACATGACTCATATGACCTACTGCTAACTCCTGATGTACGTGACTAAGCCTATTCTTTCTTTTTTGCTGTTTATGCAGTTAATAGCAATGTCAATTCTTTTACTATTTACCCATTATCCTCTGGGGTGGTTCTTATGGCCATGTTTCCACAGTATCCAGGACTACATTCCCTTTACCGGGTCGATAAGGTATGGTGTAGCCAAAGGCGGCCAATTCCATCCTCCAGAGCTGTATTTTGTTATTCTTGATCTTAGTGCATTTCCAGTTATCCAGCATAAAGGCCACAGAGTGCTGATCGGTTATAAGCATGAAATGGCGATGAGCGAGAAAATTACTCCATTTACGTACTGCTTCGATTCACAACAGGAGGATAATGGAGCTCGCTACCCTGCAAAGTTCTGGACAGAAATGCCACGGTCGACCACCTTGATTCAAGGTAGTCGAGATCGCCACCTCCGATGCATCGCACTCAACCACGAAAGGAAGATTTTCATTGATGGAACGATTTTTCCAGTTGTCGCTTGAGGAGGTTGAAAGCTGAAATAGCCGTTGCCTCCAACGGAAATGACTTTGCGTGAAGCAGGGGCTGGGTCTTGTCGGAGAAGTGGGGTATCCACTTCACATAATAGGCGGACATGCCGAGTGCCCGACGAAGAGAGCCGAGATTCGTAGGGGGAGGGAGCTCCTGAAGCGGACGAAGTCGCTCCGGATCCGGTCAAAAAATGTCTGGAGGTTGACATCATGCTCCTTCTGGTCCTGACCAGCAATGGTGATATTATCCAGATATGGAAAGGTGTCCGTTAAGTTCTCCTGTTTGACTAGGCTATCCATTGCCCATTGAAAGATGGCCACCCCATTGGTGACCCCAAGTGGAAGGCGACAAAACTGATAAAGCCGACCATTTGCCTCAAAGGCCGTATACTTTTGTCAGAGTCCTTTAACGGTACTTGATGGTATGTGCTCTTTAAATCAAAAGTTGAAAATGCCTTGTAGTTGGCAAGGTTATTGACCATGTCATTGATGCGTGGTAATGGGTAGGCATCCAGTTCGGTATGCTGGTTAATAGTTTGTGAGTAATCGATGCAAAGACGTTTCTTGTGTTGCTTCAGAGGATTTTTAACAACGACAACTTGAGCCCGCCAGGAAGATGAACATGGCTCAATGATACCGTCAGCTAGAAGGCGAGAGATTTCTGCCTCGATAAAGGATCGATCATCTTGGCTGAAACGTCATGATTTAGTGTGGGCTTACATGGGGGGGGGGGGGAAGATTGGAAAACAAGGAGGGCTCATCGAGCAAAGCTGCCGACAGCGCACAAAACGGTACTTTGGAAATAATAAGCTCCGGCTTTGACCCTCCAAACTCGAAAGTGAGCCTTTTGTGTTGTTTCTGGAAATCCTGTCCCAGGAGCACATCACTGCATAGGTTTTTGAGCACCCCGAGGCAGGTGGAGAAGTAAGTGCGGCCATTGAGAATAAGGTCGACAAGGCAAAAGCCAGAAGAGTTGGTGGTCAGTGTCATCAGAGCCATTGCAATTTCCCTGTCCGAGGGGTAAATACGCAGTTTTAACTTACTGACAGCCCACTCACTAATGAAGCTGTCAGAGCTGCATGAGTCGATTAGTGCACTCAAAATGTGTCCATTTACCGAAACCTTCGTGGCTGCATGGGACAGACTTTGGGGGAAAAAAGCTGTGATGGGAGGAGGGGCAGTTTCACCCTTGACAGCTATAACCTTAGTAGTGGTTCTTGGGGGAGGAGCAGTTTTATAGATTGCAGCTGTAACCTTAGTAGTGGCTCTTGGGGGAGGAGCAGTTTTATAGATAGTAGCTGCAAAACTAATAGGGGCTCTCGACCGGTATACCTTAGAAAAGTGGCCTTTCTTACTAACAGAGGCTCTTGACTGGCATACCTTAGAAAAGTGACCTTTCTTGCTGCAGTGATTGCAGACTGCATTACGAGCAGGACAAAATTTCCTATAATAGAATGCACCTCCACAGAAGAAACACTTCCTTCCAGATTGCCAAGATGCCGCTAGGGCAGGGTTGTCATCAGTGAAGGCTTCTAGGGCAGGGTTGTCATCAGCCAGGTGGGAGTCATCATCAGTGAGGGCTTCCGCCCGAGGCCTGTCGAAGCAGTCACTAAAAGTGATAGCAGCAGCCCATGCACGTGGTGAAAGATAGGTATCTGCATTCCTCTTTGCTAAGTCCAGAGAGCATGCCAGGTCATAGGCAGCCTGTAACTTGAGGGTTTTATTCTCCAACAGATGCTGACGTATGAAGGGAGATGCAATCCCATTAGTAAAGGAATCACGAATTAACTCCTCCTGGTACTGCTCAGCTGTGACAGTTTTAAGATTACAATCCTTGCTGAGCCTGCAAAGTTTCTGAAGGAATTCGTCAAGTGATTCCCCGGGCTGTTGTCGAGTTGTGGCCAGTAGATGCCGAGCAAAAATTTTGTTTGTGGCCTTAACATATAGTTGCTGTAGTATTTGGATAGTGGCGTCATAGTCTACACAGTCTTGGATATAGTCAAACACATGAGGGGGCAAGCATTCGTAACTTGTTAGGAACATCCTCACCACACTCCTCAAGGAAGTTGCTAAAGGTACGATACCAGTGTTTCCATACCGTAGCAGCTGTAAGTGAATTTGGGTCCAAGTCGAGATGGGCGGGTCTGAGTAGTTTCTCCATGATGGATCGATTACTTCATCCGAGTTCCCTTCTATGGTTTGAGTCCTAGCCATCTGTTCCCAAGACCAGTCAGAACATGAAGCAGGTCCAGTTGATTAAATTGATGTAAAAAGACTACTGAGCACTTGGTTTGAGTATAAAACAAGGCTTTAATCAACTGTTTCAAACCATGAGGTTTCTAGTTACATCACTAGTTCCTGGTTACAGAAACATCCTGCAGCAAGCTGGGCCCACGCCCGAGTATTTATACTCCTTGGACGGTGCCACCAGCTGGCCGCCCAGTGTTACTTCATGAGTCATGATAAGATTCATGACATGCATTTTTAATTTTAGTATCTCTTTACTCCTAGTTATCATTTAATGATTTGTGTGTACCAGATTTTTGGTTAATGCAATTCCGATCACTTTTAATGTTGGTATCCTCTACTTAGTTAATTTTAATTTTATTTCCTGAGATCTAATTAATTACTCTGATTATTTATCTATTTACTGTTTACCCTTGTTTCAAATTAATTAGCGCCTCCTTCCCCCTCGGCACTGAATTCCTAAATTCGGATAACCTCACACTTTCATGGGCACTGAGTGTTAGAGAGAGAATATTCACAGGATGAGAAACTTTTATATCAGGAATGTGTCAGCACTGGGAAATGGTCTATTAGTACAGTCTACACTAATGCTTCGATATGCACCCTTGGAGATGCTTGACTTTAAATTTAAATACAGAGACCATCGCAGTCGCTTTACTGTCCCAGTGTTAGTGGGTGAGCATCAATCAGTGTCTAGGACATTGACCTCTGCTCAGGGGCCTCACACTGTCCTGAGTCCTGGTTACACAAACACTCTCCCAGCTTTTTCTCTCTCCTCACTCTTGTTTGCATATGTTATGAAATGTGCACCTGTGGCCTTCAGGAGATAATATTGGCCCAGAAATTCGGGTCGGGGGCTTCCCGCGGGTGCAAGCCCCCGATCTGCACTTACCTAGCGCGCCGGCCATTGAGCTGTGGGCCCACGTGGAATTCCGATCCGGGGCCTGGTCCAGCTGCCGGCGCGCAGTGCTTGCATATCCCAGGGGCACAGTTAGTTCGATGCGTCCCCTGGGATCACGTGGGCCATGGGCAGCCAATCGGAGCAGGGAATGCTCCATTCATAAGTCTGAGAGGAAGTGCTGTCAAGACTTATAAATACTACGGCCCCAAAATAGCACTAAATCTTCAAATACATTTTTTAAAAATCACATTTTTTAAATAAACTATAAATTACATGAAATAACTATTTTAAACTATAATTTAAATTTTTGAAAAAAATAATGTTATTTTCTAATGGGGCTAAAATTAAACTTACCTTGTTTTAAAGTATTTTAAAATAATAAACCTGTGGAAAAAATGTTTTAATTTTAATTAATTCACCACTTACCTTGTAAAAAGCAAGCCTTACGCCTGCTTTTTATATTTCTAAATTCTGCAGGCTTACCCTCCCGGGAAAACCTGTAAAAAAAAACGAAGTTCGATGCGCACGCGCAGCCTCCCCTGCGCACGCGTTCGACCTCTGAACCCCTTCATTCAGAGGAACGGAAGTGCCGGTTTCCCACGCATGTGCAGTGCATGCAGGAAACCGGCACTTCCATCGGGCCTACAGGTAAGTACCCCGTGCGTACTCACCCGCGGAGACCCGAATTTCTGGGCCCTTATCCATAAGTCTAATAAAAACTCGACTGCCCGTGTCCTAACTCACACCAAGTTGCGTTTGCCCATCATCCCTGTGCTCGCTGACCTATATTGCCTCCTGGTTAAGCAACGCCTCGATTTCAAAATTCTCACCCTTTTTTCAAATCCCTGCATGGCCTCACCCCTCCCTATCTCTATAATCTCCTCCAGCCCCACAACCCCCCGAGATATCTGCGCTCCTCGAATTCTGCACTCTTGAGCATCCCTGATTATAATCACTCCACCATTGGCGGCCCTGCCTTCTGTTGCCTAGGCCCCAAGCTCACAAATTTCCTGCCTAAACCTCTCCGCACTCTACCTCTCTTCCTCTTTCAAGGCACTCCTTAAAACCTACCTCTTTGACCAATTCTGCCCTAATATCTCCTTATCTGGCTCGGTGTCAACTTTTGTTTTGTAACGCCTCTGTGCAGCGCCTTGGGATGTTTTACTGAGTTAAAGGCGCTATATAAATACAAGTTGTTGTTGAAAGACAGAGAGAGAAACAGAGCGAGAGAAAGAGACAGGTAGAGAGAGAGAAAGAGAGAAGGAAAGACAGAGAGAAAGGGACAGAGAGAGGGACAGAGAGAGGGACAGAGAGAGTGAGACAGGGAGAGAGACACAGGGAGATTATAAGACAAAAATTTGACACCGAGCCTCAGAACTGGATGTCGGACAAGCAATGTGACAATTTAGAGACAGTGGAGGGATCGAGAGGTGTGGTGGTGATGTAGAGCTGGGTGTCGTCAGCATACATGTGGAAACTAATGCTGTGTTTTCGATTGATGTCGCCAAGGGGCAGCATGAAGATGAGAAATAGGAGGGGCTAAGGATAGATCCTTGGGGGATACCAGAGGTCACGATGCGGGAGCGGAAAGAGAAGCCATTGCAGGTCATTCTCTGGTTACGATTAGATAGATAAGAATGGAATGAGGCGAGTGCCGTCCCATACAGCTGCACGATGGTGGAGAGACGTTGGTGAAGGATGGTGTGGTCAACTATGTCAAAGGCTGCTGACAAGTCAAGAAGGACGAGGAGGGATAGTTTACCTTTGTCACAGTCACAAAGGATGTTTCGGTACTGTGGCAGGGCGGAGACCTGATTGGAGGGATTCAAACTTGGAATTGCGGGAAAGATGGGCACAGAGTTGGGAAGCAACAACACATTCAAGGACTTTGGAGGGGAAGGGAGGTTGGAGATGGGGTGGTAGTTTGCAAGGACAGAGGGGTCAAGGGTTGTTTTCTTGAGGAGAGGGGCGATGACGGCAGATTTGAGGGAGGGGGGACAGTACCTGAGGAGAGAGAACTGTTAACAATGTCAGCTAACATGGGAGCCAGAAAAGGAAGTTGGGCGGTCAGCAGTTTAGCTGGAATCATGTCGAGGAAGCAGGAAGTGGGTCTCATGGACAAGATGAGCGTGGAGAGTTTATGAGGGGAGAGCGGAGAGAAACTGGAGAAAGATGTGAGTTCAGGGCTAGGGCAGGGGGGGGGGCATCTTAGAGGAAGTTTGGCCCAGTGAGCTATGGGAAGGAAGGGAAGTGGCAGAGGCAGCTGAACGGATGGTCTCAATCTTAGAGACAAAGAAGTCCATGAGCTCCTCACACTTGTTGTCGGAGGTGAGGGTTGAGGAGACGGGGAGAGGGGCTTAAGAAGACGATTAGCAGTGGAGAATAGAAGCTGGGGTTTATCATTGCATTCCAGAATGATTCTGGAATAGTGAGCAATTTTGGCAGATGAGAGCAGGACCCGATTATGCTTTGTGGTCCAACCAGATTTGGCGGTGAATGGCTAAACCAGTTGTCCACCATATCCACTCAAGTCTGTGTCCCTTGGACTTAAGGAAGTGTAAGATTCGCAAAATTCAAAAGATTCCCCAAAACCAAGAAGATTACCCATCTTCACCTCTGACTCCCTGAGTGGTTCGAATCACTCCCACTCCCTTGGTTCTAGACTTTGGACTTATTTGGGGGTTGTAATTGTAAGGGTTTGGGGGCTTCTTTAAACTGGTTTAAAGTAATTTTCCTGTTCTTGCAGCCTTTGCCTGCACTCAGACCAATTTTAAAATAAAACCAATTTTAAAACAGCGGTTTCGAATCGCTACCCCACCTTCCAGTTCTGACTGCAGGGCTTATAATTATTGATATTAAAACAGACACGTGGTTTGGATGAGGGAAAAAAAAATCAAGTTTTATTAACTAAAAGAAACTATAATCAAAATATCAAACTATCCCACACAAACACAGTAAAATTGTAAAACTATATAACCGGGGATTGCAGATGGCGAAAACGAGGGATACAATGGCTACAATGTTATTTAAACAATCTTAGCAATTCCCTTAAATCACCATCCCCCAAACTCCTTAACTAGGTTGCTATGCTGAGGAGTCAGAACACCCTGCTCACCTGTGGTCCAGCGAAGTAAGAGAGAGAGATAGCTTCTCAGCCGCTATCTTTATACCTGGTGAGGCCCCTGCCGTTCTGCCTTGCAAGGGCTGTGTGCAAAATTCCCCACCCAAAGGGTCCAATACACAAGAAAGCTGTGCTTGGCTAACTCAAAGTAGTTAGACTGGGTTAATGTGTCTTCTGGAGCTCCCTGGGCTGAAACAAAAGAGAATGCAACAGCCCTATTGTCCAGAATGCTAAGTGATTTAGACCCATTCAATTGTTAAACGTTTCCCATTCAAGGTGCAAAAGTCTCTTCTGCAGTTTAGATGTATCCACTCGATATACAAACAAATGCTAAAAGCATTCAATTGCTTTGCAAACAAAGCATTGTCCTTTGTCTTCGGCCATGTGGTGACAGCCATTTTTATCCCTGGAAATTTAAAAGCACATCGCCCAGGGATTCTTTAATCAAAAAAATTGATCTTCAGAACTGTAAATTATTGCGAATTCTTACAGTCCGCCCTTGGATACTTCCAGCTTGCTTGTAGTATCCTCTTGAAGAAATGAGCAATAATTTCTGACCCCTCACAAACAACCATCCCCTGTATTTACCTAATAGCTATCTGCCACTGATCCCCATCCCGTCTATTCCCCTTAAATTCAAGAAAAAAACCATGGTACGGTTGGCATCTTACAGATACTTCAGTTTTCAATAAGGGGTCTCATACCCCTACACTCTTGTAAAATTATACAGTGTAAACCAAATTTACAATCACTTTTTTACATCATAAGTTATTACAAAATGTTGCAATCTTAGTTACACAATGTAATCAAAATGATCCCAAGCACGGAGAGGGTCCTACACCTCTGCTCAACTTGGAGTTGTCACAAACTGGTCCCAAGCACGGAGAGGATCCTACGCCTCTGCTCAACTTGGGGCTGTAACACAAAATACAAAAAAAATTAAACAACATGCTTAAATGAACCCCAATCATCACGTGCCGATGATGGGTCGTGAAATTCGAGTGGGCATTCCTTCTCCCACTTGGGCAATAAAAGTACCTTCCACCCCCCTTTGATCGTCTTAAACTTTAAAACAGGCAGAATGGATTTACCGACCAGCCTGCTCCGCCAGCCCCGAACCGTTCCCTTGTCCCTTTGTGGAGGCGGGGTACCCCTCATGTTTAAAAATTACCTTGGCACAGACCAAGACCGGGGAGTATGGGATCTCATGACTCCCAGTCCCTCCCCCTCCCGTCTTCCCTCGACTGGCTGCAGAAAATGATGGGTGCCTGTGTGGCGGCTCTCCCTGGCCCCACACTGATCCGGCCACCCACTCATCCTTCCCAGCCACACTTATCCTCTTTGCCCGTGGGCCCCCGGGTGAGTTCCTCCCTCCCCCGACCGCACCCACGCGACTCTTGGGTCTCCCCCTCCTCTATACAATCATTCCCGGGCCATCACCACCCACCCCCGGGGAACGCATCCCTATGACCAGGCGCCCGTGCTTCCCCATCATGACTCCTCAACAGCGAGGTCTCCCGCAAGTGAACTTCGGTCAGGATAGTGCTGGGTTGGGGGCCGTGCCCCACCCAGCTGGGGCCATCTCCTCCCCGTAGGAGGAGTAGGCAAGTTCCTCCGGACTCTGTCCAGTTTTTCCTGAAGATCGCTGCGGGGTCTCCTGGATTCGTCCAGTGGCGAGGTGATCCCCAACATTCCGTATCTTCATTCAATGTCCAGCTCGGGCTGGGCGAACATGGCTGCTTCATTTTCCCATCTCCTGCAAAACTTAAAAGGGACATGCAGCCAGGTCTCACTGACCTGCTGCCTTAGGTGGAGACATGGTCGGGTCCCTCGACCTCGGACCAAAATACAAACATTCGGCACACATGTAAACTTAAACTCTTTAAACTTAAACTTAAAACTAGTTATATCAACAAAACTTAAAATGCAACTAAAAGCAAGCTATTTCACATGAAAGCTATAATACAAATGCCACCCATCTCCGGACGGCCAGTCTAATCTCTATCACTGTCGCAGATTGCTGCTGGCTGCAGCGAAGCTGGACTGCCTCCTGTCTCTGGTCCCCCGCAGCTTATGGCTGTTGAGTGGGGACCCCTGTTCTCTGGCTTCCCCCTGGCTCGGGAGGCCGCCCTACTCCACTGTAAAGTGGGTGACCATGCTTTCTTAGGCTGGGGCACCCGCTGAGACCTTCTGAGTGGTGTCTCAATGGGGGAAACTTTGGCTGGCGGACCCTGAGCTTGGGTCACAGCCCCAGCTGGCTGGGAACCTTCTCCCCCATGTCCAAATAGCCCGCACTGTATAATGTACCTGGCAGCCTGCCGGTGCAAATCTCTCTCTGGGTTTGTCTGCTCTTCCCTGCCCACTCCTGTGCTGGGGGCAGGTATACTCTCACCACCCGCTGCTGGTGGCTGGAAATTTTCCTCCCCATGTTTAAAACCTGGTGTCAGCTCCCTCCCTATGTCTCCTGCAAGAGGGATTGCTATCCCTGCCCCCGCAGGGTCCCACATCATGGGGGGGGCCACTCTAGAAGCGAGCTGGGAAGCTGGTCCCTTTAAAAGGCCACAGTGCCTGTCTTTACAGGCAGTGAACTTGAACTTGCATGGACAGCAAACTCATGTTCCCTCACCCAGGTGGCTTTAACTGGGGAATTTTGGACCTGCCTTTTTTCTGGGGCCAAAACTATCCCCTGTGTGCCTCCCTGTCCCAGATTTCTGCTACTGGACCTGCTCTACAGGGGTCCCAGAACTCTCCTTCCCTGTTCCCTGGCTTAGACAGCTTACTCTGAACATGAATGGCTCCTCCCCCCACACAAGCCACAGTGCTTGCCTGTGAACTCGAACTTGCTGTGGGCTGAGGATTCCTATTCTCAGGCTCACTCCTCACAGGCGGACCGTACCTCCGTTGTTGGAGAGGGTACACTGGTCCTGGTCCCCTTCTGCCTAGCGGGACCTGCTGGTGTTCTCCTACCACCCCATTTTCCACCCCTCCTCACTGCCAGAGCTCCTCAAGACTCGGAGCTGTGGGCTGCGGTCTTGGGGTCTCTAATTCCCTAGCCAGCCTTTCCCTGGGTGTTGCCTGTGGGATGGTTTCACTTGGGCTGCCAGTAAAATCCGGCTGACCTGCCTTCGGGCTGATCATGCAAATCATTCCCTTTGATGCCTTTAAAGCCATGTTACGGCTTTCTATCTCTGCCCTACAGGGGCCATGATCTGCTTCACCAAACCTGGCATTCTCTTCCCGCAGTCTCATCTCATTTTCGCTGGCCTCAGTGATTTGGTACTTTAGGAATTCTATCTCGTTTCTCGCATGGCTCTCTCCCTCGCTAGCTTCTTGGGTGAGGTGTGCATTCTCCTCTTGTAGCCTCATCTCTCTGTCCCTCGCCTCTGTGACTTCCTGCACAAGGCGCTCTATAAATGCCTGGCATTTCGTGACCTCTAGTGTGAGGCGTGCAGTCTCTTCCCGCACCCTCATACCACTAGCTCTGGCCTCATACACCTCTCTGAGGCGTTCTACCTCCGCCTGGCATTTTTCAAGCTGGGACTCCCGATTCTTGGCCTCTTTAAACTCCTCCTGCTCTCCCATCTCGCCCTTCCTAGCCCAGCCACCTATACCCCGATAGGTCAGCTTACACACTGCCACTACCTTCCGCAGGGCTGCCCACAGACTGAAAGCAAGAAAGACAATAACTGATGCTTTCTCTAGATCCAGACCACTAATCATATCAAAAACGACCTGCAGTCCTGCCCGCGGTCGCCATTGCAAGGGTTTGGGGGCTTCTTTAAACTGGTTTAAAGTAATTTTCCTGGTCTTGCAGCCTTTGCCTGCACTCAGACCAATTTTAAAATAAAACCAATTTTAAAACAGCGGTTTCGAATCGCTACCCCACCTTCCAGTTCTGACTGCAGGGCTTATAATTATTGATATTAAAACAGACACGTAGTTTGGATGAGAGAAAAAAAAATCAAGTTTTATTAACTAAAAGAAACTATAATCAAAATATCAAACTATCCCACAGAAACACAGTAAAATTGTAAAACTATATAACCGGGGATTGCAGATGGCGAAAACGAGGGATACAATGGCTACAATGTTATTTAAACAATCTTAGCAATTCCCTTAAATCACCATCCCCCAAACTCCTTAACTAGGTTGCTATGCTGAGGAGTCAGAACACTCTGCTCACCTGTGGTCCAGCGAAGTAAGAGAGAGAGATAGCTTCTCAGCCGTTATCTTTATACCTGGTGAGGCCCCTGCCATTCTGCCTTGCAAGGGCTGTGTGCAAAATTCCCCACCCAAATGGTCCAATACACAAGAGAAAGCTGTGATTGGCTAACTCAAAGTGGTTAGACTGGGTTAATGTGTCTTCCGGAGCTCCCTGGGCTGAAACAAAAGAGAATGCAACAGCCCTATTGTCCAGAATGCTAAGTGATTTAGACCCATTCAATTGTTAAACGTTTCCCATTCAAGGTACAAAAGTCTCTTCTGCAGTTTAGATGTATCCACTCGATATACAAACATATGCTAAAAGCATTCAATTGCTTTGTAAACAAAGCATTGTCCTTTGTCTTCGGCCATGTGGTGACAGCCATTTTTATCCCTGGAAATTTAAAAGCACATCGCCCAGGGATTCTTTAATCAAAAAAATTGATCTTCAGAACTGTAAATTATTGTGAATTCTTACAGTAATGAAATTGCAACAGACACCTGAGTTGGTCAAAAGAATTGAGATTTTTATTTTGAGACAGGAAAATATACAATACAATAAATCTTATACTCTACAAAGGGGGAACACTTCAGAATATGCGAGGGAGAATTACAATAGACAAAATAGTTTACCCTCCCAATCCCACTAACCTAACTAGACTGAAATCCAAAGGACCAGGAAATGCTCACCAAACGACTTCCTTGACAAATTGTAGAGGTTCGTGATTTCGGGGTTCTCTTTAGTTGTGGCGGTTGGGGCCTGCCATACCCTGGACGTGGTGGAAGACTGCACCTGTGTTGGGCTTTCAGTCTTCGCCTGTCCGCTGATGCGGTTGGATGCGCAGTTGGATTTTATCGGGTAAGAACCCAATTTCCTTTGGTTAGGTATAGTTTTTAAGAGTCTTTTGTGTCAAATCTTACCCAGGGTTACCTGTCAGGCTAGCTTGTAGAGTGGAAAACAAGTTTGTGAATTTTTGACTTCTTGGTGGTTGGTTTCTTGTTGGTCGCGGTGGCCCAGTATTACCAAGTTGGTGGTAATATTGTTAGTTGTTGGTTTCTTGAGGCTTTTGGTTGCCGTGATTTCCTTTTCCTTCCATTTCATTCTTCTTTCTTCAAGTCTCCGATCCTCTGACTATGTACGGTGATGATGCTTTCTTTTTCTGAACCGTACTTTCTCTCTCCCGTACTGCATTTGAACCTGTCGTCTTTCCCAGCTGCTCGTTCCAACTGATCTCAATGAACTGCTGCCTCTTTCTCTGCACAAGCAGGCCTCAATTATACTGTTTTGAGGCCTGGCTTATCTGACTGCCAAATCTCCTCTGGTCCTTTGTTAATTTTGGAGGGCTCGTTAATTTTAATATGTTTAAATTCTCATCGAGTTTCGGGGATGGTCCCATCTATTTTTAATTGGCCTTTAACTGGTTTCAGGATTGCTTTGAAATCAGTTTAAAATGTGCAAAGTGTTTTGGAAATCTTTCTGAGTGGCTTGAAACTGTTGTTTAATTGTCTTTTCCTGCTGGGGCCAGGTCTCTTTTGTTGGTTGTTGGCATGTATTGTTTTATTCATGTACTTGGTGGCCCTGTGGGTTTCGGCGGGAACAGTCTTTCCGTGGGCTTATTGTCTTTATGTAGAATGACTGGGAGGGCCCAGAACATTCTCAGACAATCTGGTCCCTTTTCCAATACTCAAACTGTCTGTCCCACCCATTCCTTTTGTGGCAGCTTTTTCCACAGGCCTGAACATGCCTTTTAAACTAGCCAAATCTTCCTGGGGTTTTGATTTTAAGCCACTTTGGCCCAATATTATTTCAAACAGTCCAATATCTCTTCTTCCTTACTTTGGGGGAGTCTGTCGAATTTTGCGAGCCTTACACACCCCCCTGTGATTCTTTAAACACTATAGTATCATGCAGTTGTGAGCAAAATGTTCTGATCCTCGGGAGCTAACCTTCCCCTGTATTATCTAAAGCAAAACACTCTCCTGTTCCCTTTTAGGTGTAGTGTTCACACAGATATACAAGGTACGAAAAATTCAATTACATTCACATCCAAGCACGGAGGGGTTCCAACACATCTGCACCACTTGGAAAAATTACATACACATAGGGAAAATAAATGACACACACACTCTTCAAACTATATTTTTAATCATGGTCAAGGTTGCTTTTATACCTGGTCATAGACTTTATTTTTGTCCCATGCTCCCTCATGTTGAGAGCGGAGCATCTGGTCCATTCCCTTTGCAATTTGTACACAACAGGTATAAAACTATGCCGAGCTGGCAAACTAGTAAAAGATGTGAAGCCAGTCAAATCCAAGAAGGGACCTCTATATTTTCAAAAATATCCCACCAGGGTGGAACTACAATATCCAAGATCTTGGCCCCTATCTCGACTGTCTTCTGTTCTAATGTGTAGAAATGTTTCTGTGAGATGACCACTACTTTTAATAGGGTGGTAAGATGTTCTGGTAGAGGGGGAATCTCATTGCCGAAATGTGTTACGTAACTTTGCAGGTTGGTGATGTTTTCCCTGACAGTGAGGTGAACAGTTGAGGGTTCAGGGATGGGTACAATCCATTCCTGGACCACTTGAACGTCTGCCTCGGGTTTAAAACAGAAGCTGCTGTCACTCACCGGACACCAGATGTGATGTCCATGCCAGTAGTGGGGTGCACTTGTGGTGACACAATATGTCCCACCCCCTATGAATGCTACCTGTGAGGAAACATGGCCTTGTGCCATTACCTCCATGGTACAGTTCACAGGTTGTGTGCCAGCAGCTTTAAACCCGCACTGTGGTCTCGAATAGGCATTCAAGTGCTGGGGACACAGTATTATGTGTGCTCCCCGGTTCCAATACCCAGAGAGGTCTGTACCTGTGATAGTGTGCTCCCACTTTATGACATAAGGTGGGACCTCTGCGAAATGAACGTGTGCACCCCCTTGAATGATCCCACTGTTCTCCACCCTGTATACCGGTGTGGGTCGGGCTGTCCCACCCATGACCGGCATCCTCACTACTATCCCCATGATAGTGTGATTGGAGTGTCCACAATCCACTGGGACAGGGTAGGCTTCAGAGGCTAGGTGGAGCTGACACGGGCTCAGCGAATTACTAAATGGGTGGAGGGCTGCGAGGTGCTTGTTGCTAATCCAGGAGGAGACTAAACCTTGTTTTAAATCCGCCAGGTTGCTGCGGCCCTCGCCCAGCAACTATGCCCCGTATAGCACGCACACCTCATTCTGTGCAGCTTGATCCAAAGCATTTCTGTCCTCCCGTATAAGTGCATTTACTGTTTTGGCATGTCTTTCCAGCTCAGCTATTATCTCTTTTAAATGGACTGCCATGGCCTGGTCGTCATGTAGCTCTGAGCCCACCACTGTGTTCTCCTCTGTTAGGAGTTTTCTTAACTGGGTCTTTAAACCATTTATCTAGGTTTGGAGCTCTATATCATCTAGGCTGTTTATTACTGAGGATCCTGTACTATAAGCTGTGAAAACATCATTCCAGGTTCTCCTTCTTTGTCTCCCCGCGCCCATATTATGCTCAGGATGTAAACTGTACAGTTCCGCTTTGTCTACACTGGCAAAGTTGAGCACATGGGAGTACGATATTGTTGCTATCACGGAGTCATGGTTGAGGGAGGGTCAGGACTGGCAGCTCAATATTCCAGGGTATAGAATCTTCAGGCGAGACAGAGGGGGGTGTAAAAGGGGAGGGGGTGTTGCAATATTAATTAAGGAGTCAATTACTGCTGTAAGGAGGGATGATATATTAGCGGGTTCCTCTAATGAGGCCATATGGGTAGAACTTAAAAACAAAAAGGGGGCAAGCGCTTTGCTGGGAGTGTACTATAGGCCCCCAAACAGTCAGGGGGAGATAGAGGAACAGATATGTAGGCAAATCTCAGAGAAGTGTGAAAATAATAGGGTAATAATAGTGGGGGATTTCAACTTCCCCAATATAAATTGGGATAGTCAGAGTGTGAAAGGCTTAGAGGGTGCAGAATTCTTAAAGTGCATCCAGGAGAGCTTTTTGAGCCAACATGTAGAAAGTCCTACAAGAGAGGGGACGGTACTGGACCTAATTCTGGGGAATGTAGCCGGGCAAGTGGTGGAAGTATCAGTAGGAGAGTATTTTGGCGACAGTGACCATAATTTGGTGAGATTTAAGGTGGTCATGGAAAAAGACAAAGACGGCCCGGAAATAAGGGTTCTAAATTGGGGGAAGGCCGATTTTAATATGATAAGGCAGGATCTGGCCAAAGTGGACTGGGAGCAGCTACTTATAGGAAAATCCACATCAAAACAGTGGGAGACTTTCAGAAGGGAAATAGAGAGAGTACAACGCCAACATGTTCCTGTAAAGGTCAAGGGTGGGACCAACAAGCAAAGGGAACCTTGGATGACAAGGGATATACAAAAATGCATTAGAAATAAAAGGGGGGCTTTTGGCAGTTACAAAAGACTAAAGACGGAAGAAGCCCCAGAGGAGTATAAAAAGTGCAGGGGCATACTTAAAAAAGAAATTAGGAGGGCGAGGAGGGGCCATGAAATAACACTGGCGAGCAAAATAAAGGAAAATCCTAAGATGTTTTATAAGTATATTAAGGGCAAGAGGATAACCAGGGAAAGGGTAGGGCCCATTAGGGACCAAAGTGGCAATCTGTGTGTAGAGCCAGATGATGTAGGCGGGGTTATAAATGAATTTTTTGCATCTGTGTTCACTATGGAGAAAGACGATGCAGATATAGAAATCGGGCAAGGGGACTGTGACATACTTGAACATATTAGCATCGAGAGGGAGGAGGTGCTAGCAGTTTTAGCAGGCCAAAAAGTGGATAAATCCCCAGGCCCGGACGAGATGTATCCCAGGCTGCTGTGGGAGGCAAAGGAGGAGATTGCAGGGGCTCTGACACAAATTTTCAGAACCTCTCTGGCCACAGGGGATGTACCAGAGGACTGGAGAACAGCTAATGTAGTACCATTATACAAGAAGGGTAGCAGGGATAAACCAGGGAATTACAGGCCAGTGAGCCTAACATCTGTGGTAGGGAAATTATTGGAAAAAATTCTGAGGGACAAAATTAGTCTCCACTTGGAGAGGCAAGGATTAATCGGGGATAGTCAGCATGGCTTTGTCAAGGGTAAATCATGTCTGACCAATCTGATTGAATTTTTCGAGGGTGTGACTAGGGGGGTGGATGAGGGAAATGCTGTGGATGTGGTTTACATGGACTTCAGTAAAGCTTTTGACAAAGTCCCGCATAGGAGACTGGTCAAGAAGGTAAGAGCCCATGGGATCCAGGGTGCCTTGGCGCGTTGGATCCTAAACTGGCTGAGTGGCAGGAGGCAGAGGGTGATGGTCGAAGGTTGCTTTTGTGACTGGAAGCCTGTGTCCAGTGGGGTACCTCAGGGATCGGTGCTGGGTCCCTTGTTATTTGTGATCTACATAAATGATTTGGATGAGAATGTAAAAGGTATGATCAGTAAGTTCGCAGATGACACGAAAATTGGTGGGGTGGTAAATTGCAAGGAGGAAAGCCTCAGGCTACAGGACGATATAAACGGGTTGGTCAGATGGGCGGAAAAGTGGCAAATGGAATTTAAACCCTGAAAAGTGCGAGGTGATGCATTTTGGACGGACAAATAAGGCAAGGGAATACACAATGAGTGGTAGGACCCTAGGAAGTACAGAGGGTCAGAGGGACCTTGGTGTACATGTACATAGATCCCTGAAGGCAGCGGAACAGGTAGATAAGGTGGTTAAAAAGGCATATGGGATACTTGCCTTCATTAGCCGAGGCATAGAATATAAGAGCAGGGAGGTTATGATGGAGCTGTACAAAACGCTGGTGAGGCCACAGCTGGAGTACTGTGTGCAGTTCTGGTCACCTCACTATAGGGAGGATGTGATTGCTTTGGAGAGGGTGCAGAGAAGATTCACCAGGATGTTACCTGGGATGGAGCGCCTCAGCTATGAAGAAAGACTAAACAGGCTGGGGTTGTTTTCCTTGGAGCAAAGAAGGCTGAGGGGGGACCTGATTGAGGTGTACAAAATGATGAGGGGCATAGATAGGGTAGACAAAGAGGAACTTTTCCCCTTAGTAGGGGGGTCAATAACAAGGGGGCATAGATTCAGGGTAAGGGGCAGGAGATTTAGAGGGGATTTGAGGAGGAACTTTTTCACCCAGAGGGTGGTTGGAATGTGGAACTCAATGCCTAAAAGGATGGTAGAGGCAGGAACCCTCACAACATTCAAGAAGCATTTGGATGAGCACTTGAAATGCCATTGCATACAAGGCTATGGACCAAATGCTGGAAAATGGGATTAGACTGGACAGGGATGGATGGGCGGCGCAGACACGATGGGCCAAAGGGCCTCTTTCTGTGCTGTAAAACACTATGGCCTAGAAATTCAGTGGGTTGCGCCAGCCGCTAACGCCATAAAAGGGCTATATTTCCGGCGCTAGACACTTAGCGCCTGAACGCAGTCCGATCTGCGCCGACGCCCAAATTCAGTTGACATTTAGCGCCGGCGCAAAGTGTTTGCGCCCGCACAGGTGCGCGCGCAGCTTATGACGTCATATCGTCGCGCAACGCTGTTTGTGTGCCCTAAACCGGAAATTCAGTGGCGCCCGCCCAATGTGGGCATGGCGCTGCTAAGAACTGTGAGGTGGAACGCAAAAGAGGCCCTGTGGGCCTCGAGGAGCGCAAATTAAAGGGCACTTACACTGACCTATAAAGCCCAGCCATTTTGCTGCAATGACTTTACTGCTTTGGATTTCTGGACAGAGACCAAGGGACAGAGCTTACTGATTTGGGACAACATAGGAGAGGTATTTTTGGCTTCTGGCCAGTGCTTTGACATTTGATTCATTGTGATTTATCTGTTCTCAACTTTATTATGGGGGCTGTATGGGGGGCCAACCCTCAGTTGCAGCATTATGTGCGAAGGGCTCGCAGACGCTGTGAGAGAGGGCCAGCCATGCCTAGATGCAGAGGGGCCATCAGGTGTCGGCAACGTAGGCCTTACCCACTCAGGCAATACCGGCAGCAGGTGTCCTATCTCACCATGACTGCGGCGCATTGTGTGAAGAGGCTGCGCTTCAGAAGGGAGGTGGTTGCAGAGATCTGCCAGCTGCTTCACACAGATCTGCGTCCACAGCTGATGTGCAGGACGTCTCTCTCGGTGGAAGTGAAGGTCACGGTGGCTCTGAACTTTTATGCAAGCGGCTCCTTCCAAGACGCTGCTGCGGACATAGTGAACATCTCCCAGTTCGCCGCGCATCGCTGCATCCGGCAGGTCACCGATGCACTTTACGCGAGGAGACACCAATTCATCTCCTTCCCCATGACCCGACAGAGGCAGGAGCAGCGTGCAGTCGGATTTGGCAGGATCGCGGGCTTCCCCATGGTGCAGGGCGCCATTGACTGCACGCATGTGGCTATGCGGGCACCTATCCACAATGCCGAGGATTACCGCAACCGGAAGGGCTACCATTCCCTAAATGTACAGCTGGTGTGTGACCACAGGCAGCGCATCCTAGCTGTCAATGCCCGCTTCCCAGGAAGCAGCCACGATGCATTTATCCTGCGCCAGACTACTGTGGCTGACAAGTTCGAGGCACAGCCTCCACCAAGGGGATGGCTTATCGGGGACAAAGGCTATCCTTTGTGTACATGGCTCATGACCCCGCTCCGCGCGCCCAGGACCCCAGTGGAGGAGGCATACAACGAAAGCCATCAAGCCACAAGGAACATCATCGAGCAAACGATAGGCGTCCTCAAGCAACGGTTCTGCTGCCTGGATCGTTCCGGAGGATCTCTTCAGTATTCGCCGGATAGAGTCTCCCAGTTCGTCGTCGTGTGCTGCATGCTGCACAACCTGGCTATCCGCAGGACTCAGGCACTGCCACCTGGCATTGCACCACCACCTCAGGAAGACGAGCAGGAGGAGGAGGAGGAGGAGGAGGAGGACCAGCCCAGGAGGGAGCGACAAGGGCCAAGGGCCGTCCGCCGGGGGCTTATTGATCGACACTTCTAGGCCCCCTGTCAGGGAATGGCCTGTGGCAATGAGCGCACCTGAGGCAGCCGCTCCGCAAGCCCTCAGCCGGTTAACGCAAAAACCACTTCAAACATGACACCTGGACATGCTGAATAAATCAAAAGCTTTATTTCACAAACTCAGGGCCCTTCCCACATGAAACAGAAAAACAGACAAGACCCCCAAAAAACAGTCAAAAACATCTGTCACTCCCAAAACCTGGGGAGGACTAACAAAACTTGCCCATCCAAAAGGCCTTCAACAGCAGCCTTACAAAAATAAGCCCCCCCCCCACAACAGAGACACCCCCATGAGAACAAAAAATGCCTTGATCCTCGGCCTTAACAAAATAATGCCCCCCACAACACAAGCCCCCCAATATAAAAGAAACCGCTCTCACCACACTCTAATGGGTGTGCCGAGAGGGCGAGTCCTTAGACAGGCTTCTCCGGCCCCTGGCCGACCTGCTGCTCTGCCTCAACCTCGGCCCTGCGGGTGTGGCGAGGCTGGGGGAAGGCTCATGAGGGCCACAAAGCGTGTCGGCAGATGCCCTTGGGGGTCGGCCTAGACGAGGCCTGGCCCGGGAGGGGCCGCCTGCTGACTGCTGCAGCTGTGGCTGGGCAGCATCAGTCTTAGCAGCAGCTCGTCGCACCTTGGCTGGGGGAGTGGCAGTGTCGGCAGCACCATTGGGGGCAAGCTGGCTGATGGCAGGTGCGCGCTGCTCGCCAGAGACACTGGCACTCGGCCTGGCTGGCAGTGTAGCAAGCGCAGCAATCTGGGGGAGGCCAGACCGCTGTGCTGCAGCAGGGTGGTGGGTGCCATGGCGATGCCTCCGTGCCACAGCGAGTGTGGCAGAAGTGAGTGCCCGAACTGCCCTGGTATGTGCCCGCATCAGCTCTGCCAGTGTGTGGACGGCACCACTCATCTCGCGAGTCGCGTCCTGCGCTGCCGCCAGTTGCTGCACACCCGCGTCCTGCGCTGCTGCCAGTTGCTGCACACCCGCGTCCTGCGGTGCCGCGAGTTGCTGCACACCCCTGTCGTGCGCTGCAGCCAGTTGCTGGACACCCCTGTCGTGCGCTGCCGTGAGTTGTTCGAACCCCCTGGCCTGTGATTTCCCGAAAGCCACCACACTCTGAGCCACGGACTCAATGGCATGAGGCATCTGTTCGACCACCCCCATGAACTCTTGGTGGCGCCGCTCAGACGCCGCCGACATCTCATCGAGGACACGCACCTCCTGGGCGAGGACCGTGTCCGGACTGGAGGGTGGACTCTCCCTCCGGGGAGAATGCCGCCGAGCTGGCCGACCCTTCCCGCGTGCGTCGACCCCACTTGGGCCAGGTTGTGCCCTCCCCTCCAACACCTCCCCCCTCTGGGGAGAAGGCCGGCGTGCTGCCGGAGCCTTCCCACGTGCGTCCACCCTACTGGGACCAGCTTCGGCCCTCCCCTCCAACACCTCCCCCCTCTGGGGAGAAGGCTGGCGTGCTGCCGGACCCTTCCCGCGTGCGTCCACCCTACTGGGACCAGCTTCGGCCCTCCCCTCCAACACCTCCCCCTGGCTCTCCTGCAGGCCAGACGTCTCCCCTCCATTGCCATCCCCTGGCGCGGAGGAGGGTTCCCCCGATGTGCCGCCTTCCTCCTGGTCCTCGACGTCCTCCTCCTCCAAGGGCCTGGCTCTCTGCGCTTCAGGGACCACCTCCTCCTCACCAGCTGAAAGCAGGAAGGCACAAGAGTAGCTTTAGAGTGAGGACAGGCCGTCAGCGAGGGAGGCCTGAGTGGTGCATTATGCGCATTTGTCGGTCAGTGGGAAAGGATGTAGATCTGAAACGCGAGGGCAACGAGAGAGGTGCAACCGGTCATGTCCTTACCAGTGGGTACCAGTACAGGGTCCGCCTCACCGATCGCGACAGGGCCAGTCACCCGGCCACGCATGAGTCGTGCCATGCTCTCCTCCAGATCAGTGAGCGCCTGGTACTCGGGACGGCCTCCACCAGTGACAGCCTGGCTCCTTACATTGCTCACCAGCTTGGCCTGCAAGAGAAAGGATGGCCTCTAAGTACAGTGTGGTGCCCTGTTGCTGGGTGCACTGCCTCCCATGGTCGAATAGCTTGGCCAGTGTGGTGCCCTGTTGCTGGATGCACTGCCTCCCATGGTGGAATAGCTTGGCCAGTGTGGTGCCCTGTTGCTGGGTGCACTGCCTCCCATGGTGGAATAGCTTGGCCAGTGTGGTGCCCTGTTGCTGGGTGCACTGCCTCCCATGGTGGAATAGCTTGGCCAGTGTGTTAAGTGCAGAAAGTGCTATTGATGAACATGCAAGTGCCATTGCTGCGGGAGGAGGGCTGCCCATTAGGCCTTTGAGGTCCCTTTGCCCATAATGTGAGGTGCACATGCAAGGATGAGGGGGACACTGGAAAGGGTACTCACCTTGACCACCCGAGTGAGGTCGTTGAACTTCTTGCGGCATTGGTCCGCACTCCTGGGGACATCACAGGTGGATGACACCCTGCGGGCGATTTTGCCCCAGGCTCTCCTGTACTGGCTCCTGGGAGCCTTCCTGCCACTGTCCGGGCACAGGATCTCTCTTCTCTTCTCCACACCATGAATGAGCACACTCAGAGCATGCTCTGAGAAGCGCTGCGCTCACTCACGGGCCCTCTCCATTGCTCCAGGCGCTATTTTGGCACACCAGTAGTGCTGAGGCCTAGCTGCAGGGCTCCAGTATGCAGGGCGTGGCAGCAGTCAAAGTTGACCCTTCCCCCTTTAAGAGCTGGCCGGCGTCAGGGTGTCTGCTGTCAATCAAAACATGACCGCACCTGCGCTGCGCTCGGCTTCGGCGTTATTAGGCCGCATCGCCGGCTTAGCGCCGGAACACAGCATTTCAACGCCAGTTTGAGCGCTCGGCCAAACTTAGGGCCAACTCTACTGAATTTCGACGATGTGGCCTACACTTTTCGGCAGGCGCTAACTTTAGCGAGCGCCCGACTTTAGCGCCCCAAAAGTGTCCAGACTGAATTTCTAGGCCTGTTAAGGCCGAGGATCAAGGCATTTTTTGTTCTCATGGGGGTGTCTCTGTTGTGGGGGGGGGGGCTTATTTTTGTAAGGCCGCTGTTGAAGGCCTTTTGGATGGGCAAGTTTTGTTAGTCCTCCCCAGGTTTTGGGAGTGACAGATGTTTTTGACTGTTTTTTGGGGGTCTTGTCTGTTTTTCTGTTTCATGTGGGAAGGGCCCTGAGTTTGTGAAATAAAGCTTTTGATTTATTCAGCATGTCCAGGTGTCATGTTTGAAGTGGTTTTTGCGTTAACCGGCTGAGGGCTTGCGGAGCGGCTGCCTCAGGTGCGTTCATTGCCACAGGCCATTCCCTGACAGGGGGCCTAGAAGTGTCGATCAATAAGCCCCCGGCGGACGGCCCTTGGCCCTTGTCGCTCCCTCCTGGGCTGGTCCTCCTCCTCCTCCTCCTCCTGCTCGTCTTCCTGAGGTGGTGGTGCAATGCCAGGTGGCAGTGCCTGAGTCCTGCGGATAGCCAGGTTGTGCAGCATGCAGCACACGACGACGAACTGGGAGACTCTATCCGGCGAACACTGAAGAGATCCTCCGGAACGATCCAGGCAGCGGAACCGTTGCTTGAGGACGCCTATCGTTTGCTCGATGATGTTCCTTGTGGCTTGATGGCTTTCATTGTATGCCTCCTCCACTGGGGTCCTGGGCGCGCGGAGCGGGGTCATGAGCCATGTACACAAAGGATAGCCTTTGTCCCCGATAAGCCATCCCCTTGGTGGAGGCTGTGCCTCGAACATGTCAGCCACAGTAGTCTGGCGCAGGATAAATGCATCGTGGCTGCTTCCTGGGAAGCGGGCATTGACAGCTAGGATGCGCTGCCTGTGGTCACACACCAGCTGTACATTTAGGGAATGGTAGCCCTTCCGGTTGCGGTAATCCTCGGCATTGTGGATAGGTGCCCGCATAGCCACATGCGTGCAGTCAATGGCGCCCTGCACCATGGGGAAGCCCGCGATCCTGCCAAATCCGACTGCACGCTGCTCCTGCCTCTGTCGGGTCATGGGGAAGGAGATGAATTGGTGTCTCCTCGCGTAAAGTGCATCGGTGACCTGCCGGATGCAGCGATGCGCGGCGAACTGGGAGATGTTCGCTATGTCCGCAGCAGCGGCTTGGAAGGAGCCGCTTGCATAAAAGTTCAGAGCCACCGTGACCTTCACTTCCACCGAGAGAGACGTCCTGCACATCAGCTGTGGACGCAGATCTGTGTGAAGCAGCTGGCAGATCTCTGCAACCACCTCCCTTCTGAAGCGCAGCCTCTTCATACAATGCGCCGCAGTCATGGTGAGATAGGACACCTGCTGCCGGTATTGCCTGAGTGGGTAAGGCCTACGTTGCCGACACCTGATGGCCCCTCTGCGTCTAGGCATGGCTGGCCCTCTCTCACAGCGTCTGCGAGGCCTTCGTACATAATGCTGCAACTGAGGGTTGGCCCCCCATACAGCCCCCATAATAAAGTTGAGAACAGATAAATCACAATGAATCAAATGTCAAAGCACTGGCCAGAAGCCAAAAATACCTCTCCTACGTTGTCCCAAATCAGTAAGCTCTGTCCCTTGGTCTCTGTCCAGAAATCCAAAGCAGTAAAGTCATTGCAGCAAAATGGCTGGGCTTTATAGGTCAGTGTAAGTGCCCTTTAATTTGCGCTCCCCGAGGCCCACAGGGCCTCTTTTGCGTTCCACCTCACAGTTCTTAGCAGCGCCACGCCCACATTGGGCGGGCGCCACTGAATTTCCGGTTTGGGGCGCACAAACAGCGTTGCGCGACGATATGACGTCATAAGCTGCGCGCGCACCTGAGCGGGTGCAAACACTTTGCGCCGGCGCTAAATGTCAACTGAATTTGGGCGTCGGCGCAGATCGGACTGCGTTCAGGCGCTAAGTGTCCAGCGCCGGAAATATAGCCCTTTTATGGCGTTAGCGGCTGGCGCAACCCACTGAATTTCTAGGCCTATGACTCTAAAGTCGAATTCATAAAATTTTCTAAACATTTCCATCAGCAGGCCAACTGTTCTGTCTCCTTAGGGCACCACTCAGGTAAGTGCTCTCTCTCTCCTGAGCACCCATAGATGTGGGAGTTCTCCACGTCTCCTCGATCACCGATGCTCACCCCTACCAGGGCGAGCAGGAGCAAAACCTTTCTCATCCTGATTTCCTTTCTGTAGGGACAAACAACAAAATAGCCATGTCCCGAGAAGGTTCTCTGGCCTGACACTGTTATCAAAATTTTCCAAACTTAAACTTATCCTAAACTAAATTAAACACTTGAATTCCAAAACTACCAAACTGTAAAACACTTAAAATACTTCCGAAAGCTATATACATCTGCTGCCTATCTCCGGACGGCCAGTCTAATTCCTGTTAGGCTTCTGCCTTTTGTGCAATCTGGGCAGCTTGTACGCCTGGGCATAAGGTGACCTGTGCCACCGGACCCGGAGAGTCCTCCTTAAAAACCTGGGAGATTCCCTGAACCCCAGTTAATCGGGGGAGTGCGCCCTCCTGTGCTGCAGCACACTACCCCTTTCTGTTTGGCTGCCGAGTCCCTATCCTGTCCTGTGGGTTCCCCGCAGCCTGATGCCGCAGGCTGGGGACCCTTCACTCTCTCTTTGCCCAACACTACCTCTCCTGTGAGTCCTTCACCTTTGGAGGCGGTAGGCTGGGGATCTGTGTCCTTAGACTGGTCCCTGACCTTGGTTTCTCCCTTTCTGTTAAGGGTTCTCCTGGGGCTGGACCGTTAAAAATGATACTCGGGTGACCATGGTGGTTTTGGCTGTGGTATGCGAGGAGACCTTCTTAAGGCTCCGGCTACTGGGGGTGTACCTGAGTCCCACTTAATTGGTGGGAGGGCCTCTCCAGTCACACATGTCACTGCCCACACCTTTGCGGTCTGTGAGTCTGTCACAGCTGCAGGCTGATGATCTCTAACTTTAACACGGTTCGCCCTTGCTGGCCGTTCTCCACTCTTGGGTTTAAACAGTTTACATTGCTTAATGTAACTAGCAGCTGTAGGGGGTTTCTCTTGCTCTTTCTGGTCTCCTGCCAGGCTTCGTGCAATAATTACCCTTGAGTGGTTCGACCCACTCCCCCCTACGGTTCTAGACCTTGGACTTAGGTGCAGAGAACAGTAGTGCAGAGAAAGAACTCAATAGACCAGGTTGAATAGCACGAAATGGATGCTTTTATTTTTAAACAGTTTGAAGCATTACAAAATACATGTCATAGGCACAGATTAAAGTTACTACAATCATGCACAAATTTATGAACTTGACTCTATGGAAATGGGGAACACACGGCACATCGAAAAAGGGGAAACACATTACGATTTCCCTTAACTCCCTCCCCTATACCTAAACTAAGTTTCGACCTGGGGAACTTGGGATCATGCTCACCACTCTCGAAATCGCGAGAAAGGGGGTTCGCAGCCTTTTTGGCACCGCTTTCCGTCGTCACGTGGATTTGGAAACTTCTGGCGCAGTCGATATTCTCTCCTCCCTCGAGGCGGTGGGGTAGACCCAGCCTCGATGAGCGCTCGTTAAGGTTGAGATCCACTGAGTCGATTTGGGTTCATGGAGCAGACCCAGATGCAGGCTATGCACTTGGGAGAATCTTGTGGCATCGATCGCCGGTTCTCCAGAGGGTTTCTTCTCCGTCGGCCTGGGTCGTCGATGATCTCCCGACCCCAGTACCCGGGCCACCCTTGTCGTCTTCTCGTCGTGGCCGAGCCTTGTTTGGCTGAACACCGACCACGTTGTCCTTTTACCGAAACCGTCCGTCTTTAAAAAAAAACGAAAACGTTTTCATCGATCTGCCGAAGTGGAAGAGGCGCCGATCCGGGCACCGTCCGCCCTTCGTTCGTTCCTCGTAGAAGAAAGTTCTTGAAGAAATGGAAGCCTGAAGTCGCCCTACAAGAAGCCGTGGCAGTGAAGAAGAAGTTGTTCAAGTAACCCGGAGTCCGAAGTCACTTAGATGGACTTTCAATCCATAGTTATACTCTTTTGGGACAGTCTTATCTCCCGCCAAATCATAGTCCTGTCTTTGTATTAATTTTGGCGGGCAGAAATCTCTGCAGGGGCGCTTTGTCTTGTAACGGAGCCGGTGATAACTTAAACTGGCCTTCCTGGCCGATAATGTCTTTCAATGTCTTTTGCATTGTCACCGTGGCTCGGTTCGCATATTGATCGGTCCGGACATTTTCCTTGATGGCTGCTAAACGGTTTTTCCTTTGTACGATAAATGGGTATAAGTGTTTTTACATTGTCCGCCCATATCTTGATGGGCCCCATCCTGTACTTATAATCCATTGAATATGTATGCTGTTGCTCTGAGTTTCGGTTCCCAGAGACTGGCTTTCGTGGGCTCACTGTCTTCAATCCACAAGCCTGTCTGGCTTGCAGTAACAGAAATACAATGGTTCATAAACTGATCACGGGGCCTGGCGGCCATTTTGTATGCCCTTTTATCAAAGGTTTTTCTGTGCAAGCTTACTTTGGTCAATAAACAGTCTTAATTTTATCCAGTTTTCTTGCGTGATTTTTGCTGAAAATTGCGAATCTTACAGGCCCCCCTGTGATACTGATAGCTTGCTTAAAGTATCAATAATCCTTGATGAGCAAATTTTCCCTGATTCCCCACATCCAAACATTCCTGGCACTTAACTATCTATGCCCCTCACGACACATGCAGTTCCCATTTCCGGAGAAAATGAAAATTACCTCATGCACATTTGGAATCATAGACAGCAAAATTTAAACTATAACATCTTCACCTGTCAGATGGGCAGGGGTTGATACCCTTTTGCGCCATCTGCATGCATCTTTTATTAATCCAAAAAACTTAAGAACAACTAATAACATGACAATACTTATTTCCTTATAACCCAAAACAATCAAAAAAATTTTTTTAAATGGAGGGACGCTTAATCTTATACTAGCAGCTTAGAGTGGGGTATCTGCTTCCCCCATCCGCACATAGCGTTCTCTCCATTCTCCTGTGTTCTCGTGCCTCTGGAGGCGTTTGCCTCTTTTGCAATGCACGAAGAGCAAAAATATCACAATCAAAACCTGACATACTACTAGGATATGGGATGCTATTCTAATCCAGGCGGGGACCTCTATGTTGGTGAACAAGTCCCACCATGGTGGGATGGTTATGTCCAATATGTCTTTTCCTATCTCTAAAGTCTTCTGCTCCAGTGTGTAGAAATGTTTCTGCGAAATTATAACGGCTTTTAAAATCTTGGTGAGGTGTTCGGGAAGAGGGGGAATGACATAACCAAAATGCGCGACAAATCGTTGTAAGTCTGTGAAATTCTCTTTGATAGTGATGTGTACGGTGGAGGGCGCAGGAATGGGAACAATTCGTTGTTGTGCCACTTGAACCTCGGCCCTGGGTTTGAAACAGAAACTGCTATCACCGACCGAACACCACTCGTGTTGTCCATATCGGTACTGAGGCGCTGCAGTGGTGACGCACTATGTCCCACCCCCGATATATGCTACCTGTGGGGGCACATGGTCCTCTGCCATTGCCTCCATGGTGCAATTCACCGGCTTCGCGCTAGCGGTTCTGAACCCGCACTGTGGTTTCAAAAAGGCATTCAAGTGCTGGGGACACAGGATGATGTGTGCTCCCCGGCTCCGACATCCCGAGAGGTCGGTGCCTGTCATCGTACGCTCCCATCTGATGACGTAAGGCGGGACCACTGCGTAACGAATGTGTGCGCCCCCCTGAATGACTCCAATGTTCTCTACTCTGTATACCGGGGCGGGCTTTGCTGCGGGACCCAACACCGGCATTCTTACTACTATTCCCATAATAGTGTGATTCGAATGTCCGCAGTCCACTGGAACTGGGTATGCTTCTGCGGCTAGTCTGAGCTGGCACGGGCTTAATGCATTCTCAAAAGGGTGGAGCGCTTGCAAGTGCTTGTTGCTGATCCAGGACGGGACCAAACCCTGTTTTAAATCCTCAAGATTACTGCGGCCCTCGCCCAATAACCACGCCCCGTACAGCACACAGGCCTCGTTTTGCGCAGCTTGATCGGACGCATTCCGATCCTCCTTAATGAGTGCATTTACCGTTCTCGCGTGTTTCTCCAGCTCAGCAATTATGTCCTTAAAGTGTAGTGTCATGGCCTGGTCCTCATGCAACTCAGAACCCACGACCTTGTTTTCGTCTGTCAATATGTTCCTTAACTGGGCTTTTAAACCGTTGATCTGTGTCTGCAGCTCCACGTTATCTAGAGCGTTGACAACAGATGTCCCGGTATTAAAAGCAGTGAATATGTCATTTACAGTACCCCTTCTTTGCCTCCCGACTCGATCCAAAACTTCTGGCGGTGTGGTGTATAATTTGTCTCTGTCGATGTCGGCAAAGTCAAATTCGTAAAATTGTCTAAACATACTGGTTAACAGGACCTGGTATAATTGTTCCGTTTCTTTGGGACACCACTCCGGCAATCTTACCTCAGTGAGATTTAAAATCACTGAGGCCACCGCGTAGTGTACCCCTTGGTACAGCACCTGACCGGTGGGTACCAATACTAAACCGTTCCCAGGTCCCTTGGTGGTGGTTGGGCACCCTCCTTTCTGGGCTAGTGCTACCGGAGGCGTGGGCAGGGGCTTGCGTGGGCGGGTGATGAGTTCAGTGGCGTTCACCGGAATAGGGGAGTATGGGGCTCCGCACGCTCGAGTGCTAACATCCCATCTCATCCCCTTCCCTTCATCCTGCCACTGCCTCTGGAAGAAGATGGACACGCCCTTGGGGCAGACGCGTCTCGAACCCCACATACAGACATATATTCCCTCATCCGGTTCCCACCATTTGTCCCAACACACACGTAATTGTCCGTGAGTTCCCGTAATAGTCCGATGGGTATTATTACCCAGTCGCTCCCACTCGACCGTAGAGTTTCTCATGTCCTTTCCCAGCTTTCGTAGCCACCACCATCGCCTTGGTGGTACGTTCCCATTGCACACCAGACAAATCCTCTTTCCCACGGTGACGCTGACTCTGGGCGCTAGGATCCTCACTCGAGGGCACGTTAATGAAGTCTCTTGGTAGGCAAAACCGAAATTGCTGGAATATTCCGTAGAATTCGTTCCCAGCCAACCTGGCCATCTCCCTTGGTGGAAGTAGGTGGCGGTTTCCTCTACCTCTCGCTCCCCCGTCCCATCCGTTGCGATGGGGGCCGTGTCCCCGGAGCACCCGAAAATGATGACGTCCTTGGTGCGGCCTCGGTAGGCCCACCCGCACCCGATCGCCATGAACGCGACGACAATCCTTTCCATCGTATCCCAGGTTTCTGTAACCAACAAAATGATGTAGCTGGGCTCCCGATAGGTGCTGGCCTAAATTAATTGGACGCGCGGGTTCCTGGACCCCGCTCCCTAACAAACACACATACCGGGCAGACTTCAAAATTGTACTCTTAACACCATATACTTTACATTCCTTAAACTATGACCATAATTACCTATCTTAACTTATGTACAGCGCCGCCCTCCGTGGGGCGGCTTTCCGAATCCCTGTGAGGTCTGTCGTGTGCCACACCCTGCGGTGGGGCTGCATTGATCTTTGGCCTTGATCCCCCGCAGCCTGTCGCTGCTGAACGGGGATCATGTCTTCCTGGGGCTGCTTTAAACCGTGGTTGGGGAGGATGGGGAGAATCTGGCCAAAATTTTCTGGGCTGGGGCGCTCGAGCTGACCTACGAGGGGCTGCTTTGGGTTGGGCTCCCGGGGCCGATGGACCTGGGGTCGTGACTGTTACCGTCACAGCCTGTGGTTCCTCCACAGCTGCCGGCTCCAGCTCCCCTTCCTCAGGCTCCGCCCCCCCGGGGTCGGGATCTGTGGCTTCCGACTCCACCTCACCTGTCCCTACAGGTAACGAGTCTTCACCCCCACTCCCTACCTCCCCCAAGCTTGAGTCGAGGGCGGGACTGCCGTCCTCTGACTCTTCCTCCTCCGTGATTGGGTCTAAAGCGAGGTTGAGCTGTTCGGGCTCTCCCCTGCCTAAATCCCATTCAAAAGATGAGACCTCCCACTCCAATGGGATGGCCTCTCCCTTCACGCAGGCTACTGCTCCAGCCTGTGTGGTCTGTGACTCTGTTACAGGCTGAGGATCTTTGTTCTCAGACCTGGTCCCCTTTGGTGGCCCTGGTGTACCCGGTTTAAACAGTTTACACTGGTTGATGTGAAACCATTTGGTACGTCGGGGCGTCTTCACTGCATAAACCATGGGGCTGGCTTTGTCTACAATGCTGTATGGCCCCATGTACAGTGGTTCAAAACTCCCTACCCTGGCGTAGTTTCGGACCATGACCTGGTCCCCGACTACCCACTCTTGTTGTTTCCGAGGTTCCAACAACAGTTTATTTCCCTGGTGCTGTCTTCCCATGTTCCCAGCCGCCTGCCCATAAATCTGTCTCAGGCGCTCCAAGAGGGTTTGGGCGAATTTGTCCCGTTTCACCTCTCGGAGCTGGCCCTCAGTGAGCACCGGGGCTAGCACATGGGTGGGTGTTCGCATGATCCTTCCAGTCATTAACTCGTGCGGGGAATACCCCGTGCTTTTGGACTGGCTGGCTCGGATCCCCATGAGGACTAAAGGCAGGACCTCCGCCCATTTCTGGGGCGAGCCCATTGTCTCTTTCCTCAGCTTTTCCTTGAGGGTCCGATTCATACGCTCAACAATCCCGGATGACTGGGGATTGTATGCTACGTGCCACTTTCCCTCAATGCCCAAGAGCCTGAGGGCGTTCTGCATTACTTGACCGGTGAACTGACTCCCTTGGTCGGACTCTACAAAACGGGGGAGTCCCCACCGTGAGAACACTTCCCGAATCAAGATCTTAGCAGTACCCAGTGCCGTAGCTGTTCTGCACGGGAAGGCTTCTACCCATTTGGTGAACACATCTACCAGGACAAGGCAGTACTTATAGCCTCCCTGGGCGGCGGGCAGGGGCCCTATGTAGTCGACCTGAATCGACTGCCATGGTCCCTCTACCCTCCTGATGTGCCCCATGGGCACCTTCCTTTTGTGGGGGTCTGGGTTGTTAGCAGCACACACAAGACAGCTTGCGCAGAACTCGCGGACATCGTCCCGAAGTCCCGGCCACCATCCCGCCTGTTCCACCCGTTGCCAGGTGACCTCAGGTCCGGGGTGTCCCGCTCCTGGACCCTCGTGGGCCAATTGCAGGAATTCCCTTCGGTGCTGCTGCGGCACAACCCACTGCTCCTTTCGGAACAGCATACCTTCCTTGACTGTGAGGGCTGCCGTACTGTACGGACCTTCTACCTGTTTGCCCTCTGTGATGGCTTTTAGGACTGCTTTTAGGGCGGGATCCAGGGTTTGGACGGTCTTTAGGTCTGGGGGCGGTGTCACCCCTGTGTTCCCGGGAATTCCCTCCCTGCCTTGGATCGCCGCCACGGGTCCGGGTTCGTATGGGTCCCAGAGAATGCCGCTGCGGGCACCCTCCCTGGCTAGCGCATCCGCCTGCTGGTTGCCCTGACTGCGGGGTTCTGTAATGGAGTGAGCCTTCACCTTATGGATGAACACCTCTCCTTTCTCCCCCACAGCTGCTAGGATCTTCTCCAGCAAGGGCTTAACTGTTAAAGGCCGCCCGTCCGCGGAGGTGTACCCGCGTCGGGACCAGATGGCGAGGTACTCCGTACACGAATTGCACGTGAACATGCTGTCTGAGCAAATCGTGTATGGGGTTGGGAAAATCTCGGGGTGGGTAACCACGTACGCCACCGCGGACAGTTCAGCCTGCTGCGCGCTCATAGTGCTGGGGAGCTTAATTGCCAGGGCAATGTTTGCCGCAGGGTCATAAACTCCACACCCTGTGAGTCGCTTGCCGTCAGCTACAGTGCTAGAACCGTCTACGTAGATCTCGCGGCCCGTGGGATGTATCCCGGCCCGTAAACCTATGTTAACTTCCCATACCCCTTCTACGGAACATTGATGGGCTGCCCCGGGATATGCCATATTGGCTGCGAGCCTTGGCGCGCAGAGGCCTTTAACTTTGAGATCCATCTGGGAAAGGAGGAGGGTCCAGCGCGCAATCCGAGCGCTGCTTACGGTCCCATCCTTAATCCTCCCGTCCAGAAGCATCTTCGTGGGGGTGTGATGGGTGAGGAGCGTAATGGGAGAGGTCCCTGTGAAGATCACTGATCTGTTCACAGCCCAATGCGTGGCCAGGAGATGCCGTTCGCAATTGGAGAAACTCCTCTCCACATCCGTGAGCACCCTGGAGGAATAAACTACTGGTCTTAGCTTGCCGTGCCGCTCTTGGAGCAGTACTGCGCTCAGGCTGTCCCCTCTAGCGGCTACCTCCAGAAAGAACTCCTCTCCCCCATCTATGGCCCCTAGGGCTGGCGCGGTCTGCAGATCTCTTTTCAACTTCTCGAATGCTGCCTGGCACCCCTCGTCCCAAGACCACTCGACTCCCTTGTGTAAGAGTCGAAGTAGCGGGGCCGCTGTGGCAGCATAGTCCTCGATGAAATCTCTGCAGTACCCGGTCAATCCCAAAAAGGACCTTACACCCGTTACTGTGTTGGGAATCGGCAGATCTTGTATAGATTCCCGTCTGGCCTTATCTATGGCTCTTTCCCCAGCGCGGATGGCCAGACCCAGGAATTTAACTTCCTGCTGGCCGATCTGCGCTTTCTTTGGGTTTACTTTGAAACCCTTCCTTTCTAACAGTTCCAACAATTCGGCTAACAGTGGGCCGTGCTGCTCCCTTGTATCTGTGAACAGGAGTAAGTCGTCCACATACTGCACTATCTGGTTGGGCTGGCTGAACTCTTTCAAACTCCCCGCCATACACTGATGGAAAATGCTGGGGCTGTTGTGAAAACCCTGTGGTAAGCAGTTCCAGGTGTACTGTTGCCCTTTGAAAGTAAAGGCAAACTTGTACTGGTCCTCCCGCCGCAGCGGAATGGACCAAAAACCGTTCGAGATGTCCAGCACCGTGAATGTGGTCGCCGATGCTGGAATACTCCCTATTAAGTCTGCAACTGCTGCTACCGTGGGCGCGCAGGCTGGGATATTACTATTGAGGACTCTATAGTCCACCGTGGCTCTCCACGAATTGTCCGGTTTCTTTACCGGCCATAATGGGGAGTTCACGTGGGTGGCTATCGTCCTCAATACGCCCTGCTGTACCAATGAAGATATTGCTGTCTCCATGTCGGGTTCTGCCTCCTTGGGGAAATTATACTGCTTTTGGGGTCGGATCATGGGGTCCCCGTCTACGCTGACTTCGAACCCAGTGACTCTCCCGCAGTCGTGCTTGTGGGTGGCGAACGCGGTCAGATTTTCTGACACACGCGCCTGCAAGTCCGTTGGGACGTTTGTTATCATGAGCTCGAGATCGTAACCTCCTGATGGCTTCATAGTGCACAGGGCCCCCTTTTCTTCCTTCCCCGGGATTACGACTACCTTACCTAAACCGCCCTCGGCTCCCCAGAGACAGTGATTTCTCAGGTCCACGAGGATCCCGTGTTCCACCAAGAAATCAGCCCCGAGGATGCCTTTCCCCCCCCCCTCTTTCCACTTCAATAGGATGCACGTCCATGTGGTGTGGAGCGCTCCCAACTGAATGGAGAGCGGGAGGGAGTGCGCGCCAGCCTGTGCTCTACCTGTGAAACCCGCTACTAAATATGGAGCCTGGGCGGACAGAGGTGAGGCAAAAGGTTTGTCCGTGTGGATCAAGGTACACGAAGCTCCCGTATCCAACAGGTAACTACCCCTTTGTTTCTCCACCTCCATCTCCACCACAGGTCTTCTCCAAGCGTCATAGCGGAGCGGACACAAGTAGACGGGCTGCGCGGGCGTCAGTCATTTAGGTGTTTCGGCTGGGGTCTCGGGGGCGATAGGGCTGTTAGCAACCGCTACCTTCCCCTGCCAGGTCATCAGAGACCGCATAGTCTCCAAGACTGACTCGATCGCAGCGGGGTCCACAACCGCACCACCCCCTTTATTCGGGGCAGAGGCTACGGTTGGGTTCTGGACTGGTGTTGGGGCAGCGGCCTGCACTTGTGGTTGTGCTGGTGTTGGGGAAACTCTCGGGCCGTTGGCGACTCGGGCTTGGGCTCGATCTTGGGCTGCGGCGAACTCGCTCTCCCTCTTATCCTTCCAAGGATTCCTACAGTCCTTGCGCCAATGACCCTCCTTCCCACACCCGTAACAACTGCTATTTGCTTGGGGATGGCGATTTCCCTCCTGACGCCATTCCTTTTTAGCAGAGGCTGCGGGTCTCACCTCATGCACCTTTCCTTTCACAACAGGCGTTTTCTTGCCCTTGTTGTTTCTATAACTGATCGTGAGCTGATCTAGTACTACTTCCTCCGTGGAGCGGGCGTTAGTGGGGTCAAACCATGCTTTGGCCTGTTCCTTCACTACTGGCAGGCAACCTGCTACCAGGCACCGAAGCCAGTGAGCCCTTTGTTCGCCATCCAGCCCGACCCGGGCCGGCCCGCCCGGGCAGCTGCGCCGATACACTGGCCACAACCTGTCGGCGAAAACCCGTGGGGGTTCTCCCTCTAGCTGCACTGTCTTTTCTAAACGGAGGAACGGAGTTCCGTCCCCCTCTCCCATGATCTCCAGAATCTCATCCCGTAGCAACTCATAGTCCCTGTGCACTCTCTTGCTCTCGTCAGGGAGACACTGGAGGAGCGAACTGTCCAGGGAGAACAGCAGCATTTTAGACTGTTCAACCCCGTCGCAGTCATTGACTGCTGCGGTCTGCTCCACGTCCCTGAAATGCACGGAGGGATCTCCTGACTCGGAGAGTTTTGGGATGTGACTTATCATCTCTCTTAGCTGTCGTGCGCTATGAGGCATTATGATCTGACTCTCAAGGGGTCCGTCATCGCCATTTTCTTCATTTGGACCGATCCTCCGGTGTCTCGTTGGACACATTGGCGCCGACCCCGACTCTACTGTCTGGGGTTGCTCTACCTCAGGGCTCTCTTCCTCTACCGTCTCCGTCTCCTGTCCCGGAGTCCAAGACTCCTCATAGGCAGGAGGCGCAGAAGGTTCGGGGGTTGGTACCCCAACTGCCTCTTGTGGAATCGGTCTTTTGGATTCCTTGGCTAGCAACAGCTGACTCGCTGGTGGATTTATGAGACACACCAACCCGTTTGCCTTCGCTAGGGCCTTTCTCAGGTCCTCTAGCTCCCGGCGGCAAGTGCTGTGGTCGGTGTTCTCAGATCTATCCTCCATGGCCATTTTATATGCTGCCCTGGCTCCCAGGAGCTTTTCCTCTTGGGCATCTACTTGTTTGGCTAGACGGGAACACCTCTCTCTCATTCTACCTTCACTGGCCTTGGCCTCCACGACCTGACATTTTAAATATTCTACCCGGGTTTCGTGGCAGCGAATTACAGAGCGGCGTTCCTGGTTCAGCGCGTCAAGCGATTCAATCAGTTTTTGACCTCCCGCAACCTTTTCCTCCACGCCTTTAAGCAAGCCGTTGATCTGGACTGTCTGTGCTGCAACTACCTGGTCCAAAAGCTGGACTTGCTTCTTGTAGCACATCAGCCAGACCGCCTTTTCTATAGATTTCTTATGCTCTCTACCCGCTGTCCACTTGATGGCTGCGTCTAGCGGGCGCCTATCCCTTAGTAGATCAGATATCCATTGTTTTGTGAGGTTGACTTTTCCGAAAACATAATCTGCTATTCTTTCATCCATCACATTTCGTTTATTCAGATCTTGATCTAACACACTACTTTCCTGCTGCCAAGGTCCTGCCGCGGTCGCCATTTCTGTAGGGGGTTTCTCTTGCTCTTTCTGGTCTCCTGCCAGGCTTCGTGCAATAATTACCCTTGAGTGGTTCGACCCACTCCCCCCTACGGTTCTAGACCTTGGACTTAGGTGCAGAGAACAGTAGTGCAGAGAAAGAACTCAATAGACCAGGTTGAATAGCACGAAATGAATGCTTTTATTTTTAAACAGTTTGAAGCATTACAAAATACATGTCATAGGCACAGATTAAAGTTACTACAATCATGCACAAATTTATGAACTTGACTCTATGGAAATGGGGAACACACGGCACATCGAAAAAGGGGAAACACATTACGATTTCCCTTAACTCCCTCCCCTATACCTAAACTAAGTTTCGACCTGGGGAACTTGGGATCATGCTCACCACTCTCGAAATCGCGAGAAAGGGGGTTCGCAGCCTTTTTGGCACCGCTTTCCGTCGTCACGTGGATTTGGAAACTTCTGGCGCAGTCGATATTCTCTCCTCCCTCGAGGCGGTGGGGTAGACCCAGCCTCGATGAGCGCTCGTTAAGGTTGAGATCCACTGAGTCGATTTGGGTTCATGGAGCAGACCCAGATGCAGGCTATGCACTTGGGAGAATCTTGTGGCATCGATCGCCGGTTCTCCAGAGGGTTTCTTCTCCGTCGGCCTGGGTCGTCGATGATCTCCCGACCCCAGTACCCGGGCCACCCTCGTCGTCTTCTCGTCGTGGCCGAGCCTTGTTTGGCTGAACACCGACCACGTTGTCCTTTTACCGAAACCGTCCGTCTTTAAAAAAAAACGAAAACGTTTTCATCGATCTGCCGAAGTGGAAGAGGCGCCGATCCGGGCACCGTCCGCCCTTCGTTCGTTCCTCGTAGAAGAAAGTTCTTGAAGAAATGGAAGCCTGAAGTCGCCCTACAAGAAGCCGTGGCAGTGAAGAAGAAGTTGTTCAAGTAACCCGGAGTCCGAAGTCACTTAGATGGACTTTCAATCCATAGTTATACTCTTTTGGGACAGTCTTATCTCCCGCCAAATCATAGTCCTGTCTTTGTATTAATTTTGGCGGGCAGAAATCTCTGCAGGGGCGCTTTGTCTTGTAACGGAGCCGGTGATAACTTAAACTGGCCTTCCTGGCCGATAATGTCTTTCAATGTCTTTTGCATTGTCACCGTGGCTCGGTTCGCATATTGATCGGTCCGGACATTTTCCTTGATGGCTGCTAAACGGTTTTTCCTTTGTACGATAAATGGGTATAAGTGTTTTTACATTGTCCGCCCATATCTTGATGGGCCCCATCCTGTACTTATAATCCATTGAATATGTATGCTGTTGCTCTGAGTTTCGGTTCCCAGAGACTGGCTTTCGTGGGCTCACTGTCTTCAATCCACAAGCCTGTCTGGCTTGCAGTAACAGAAATACAATGGTTCATAAACTGATCACGGGGCCTGGCGGCCATTTTGTATTCCCTTTTATCAAAGGTTTTTCTGTGCAAGCTTACTTTGGTCAATAAACAGTCTTAATTTTATCCAGTTTTCTTGCGTGATTTTTGCTGAAAATTGCGAATCTTACACAGCCTGTTTTAAAGTCTCGTCCGCTGCCTCGAACGGGCCTTCTATGGACTCCCCAGTCTCTCTCTTTACCAGGACGGCCTTAAGAACGGAATCTTGGGCTTGGACCTGCTTTAAGTCCGGGTCCAAAGCTACCCCTTGTGTACCTCCCTTGTCCCGGATTGCGGCTACCGGACCTGTCTGGTAGGGGTCCCAAAACTCTCCTTCCCTCGCTCCCGGCTTGGCCAATTCATCTGCCTTTTGGTTACCCTCCCACGTGGTATGGAGGGGTCCTAAATCTATGGCCAAAGGGTTGGACATTTCCCCAGCCTGCTCGTTCCCTGTGAATCCCATTAGGCTAAATGGGACCTTGTTAGACCTGGGTGAATTGGTCGGGTCTTCCGAATGGACCACCGTGCTGGAAGCTCCAGTGTCCACCAAATATCTCCCCTGCACCATCTCCACCCCCATCTTAACACAGGGCCTGCCCCCCTCATTGTATTCAAGGGGACACAAGTCGACAGGCTGCGCTGGTTCTAGTCATAGGTCTGGGTTGTATGGGGCAGATGGGGTTAAAGCACCAGTGGCGGTGGCTACCTTCCCTGGGCCAGCTAACAAAACCTGGAGTGCAGCTACTAATGAATCAAGCGTGGGGAGAGAGGTCGGTGTTCCTGTCTTTGGGGCAAGAGTTGGGGAGTTCTTCCCCACACTATCCGTCCAAGGATTTCTACAGTCCCTTCTCCAATGCCCACTCTTCCCGCACCGGAAGCAGTTACGCCTCGTATCGGAAGGGTTACCCCCTTCCTGGTGCCATTCTTTCTTACTCTGGCTAGGTTTTATTTCATATACTTCTCCTTTTGGTGGGTGCTCTTCTTCCCCTCTACCGTTCCGGTAAGCCAGGGTCAGTTGTCTGACCACTGTCTCCTCGGTGACCTGGAGGTCTTTCGGGTCAAACCAAAGCTCAGCCTTAGCTCTGATCCACGGCAAGCTGTTTACCACCAGGCTTCGGAGCCAGTGGGCCAGCTCGTTCTGGTTCAGGTGGGCCCGGTTGAGAACTCCATTACAGGCACTCCTGTACACAGGCCACAGCCTGTCTGCAAAAGCCTGTGGGGTCTCCCCTGCTAACTGTGTGGTCTTCTCCACCCGGGAGAAAGGACTACCATCGTTCATACCCATTGCATCCAGAACTTGCTCCCGGATGGCAGCGTACCCGCCCTGTCCCTTCTTGCTCTCAGCAGAGAGGGACTGGTACAGCTTGCCATCCAAAGAGAACAGAAGCATCTTGGCCATCTCTGAGTCGTCGCACTCATTGATGCCTGCTGCCTGTTCCACTTCCATAAAGTGGACTGAGGGGTCTCCCTTTTGGGTGAGTTTGCTCAGGTGGCTTATCATAGCCCTAAGCTGTTGGGTACCGTGGGGAATCACGAATTGGCTTTCAAGGGGCCCCTGGCCCCCACCAACCCCGGATGGGCCAAACTTTTGCTGTCAAGCCGGGCACATCGGCCCCGGCTCTGACCTTTCCTGCATTTGTTTGCCCACTTCTGCCTGCTGCCAAACCGCGTCAACAGGTTGTGGTGGTGTGCACTCTTCCCGGCCCTCCCTACAGATTGCTTGTCCCTCCTGCTGCCCAACCGAGTTGTTCCCCGGTGCCACATGTGACATCTGAACAGTTTCTACTTCTACTCCCAGGTCTACCCGGGCCACACCCGGGCTCACTAGGCATACCATGCCTTTTGCCCTGGACAGAGCAAGTTTTAAACTGTCAATCTGCTTTTGACCGGGGCTGTGATCTCCTGCTTCAAAATCCCTAGTGCTTGCTACTTTATAAGCTGCCTTCACATCTCTGAACTTTTCCTCCTGTTCCTTTAACTGTCTGGTTAGGCGAGCATTCTCCTCTTTCAGTACTAGCTCATTGCTTTTTGCTTCGGTGACTTGACACCGAAAATACTCATGCCGATTCCTGTGTTTCTCTACTAGCTGTAACTTCTCTTGACTTTGGGCTTGTAATTCCTGCAATAGTCCTTCCCCTGCTATAGCTCTTGCTTGGGACAGTTTGGCTGCCTCCTGCAGCTCTGCTGTCAATGCTTTAATGTGCTGATCTAAAAGCTGGATCTGTCATAGGGTGCAGACCAACCAGATGGCCTTCTCTACCGACTTCTTATGAACCTTGCTCTCAGTCCATTTGGCTGCAGCATCCATTGGATGCTCAGCACGCAACAGACTGGTCACCCATTTCTTGGTGATATTCACCTTCTCAAAAACGTTAGAGGAAATCCTCTCTTCCATCTTCGTTCTTTCATCAAACACAGGGTCTATTGCATTACATCCCTTTTGCTAAAGTTCTGCCATGGTCGCCATTTTCTGTAAGGGGTGGTGTGTGTGGTTAGCTTCACCTCTGACTCCCTGAGCGGTTCGAATCGCTGCCACTCCCTTGGTTCTAGACTTTGGACTTATTTGGGGGTTGTAATGAAATTGCAACAGACACCTGAGTTGGTCAAAAGAACTTAGATTTTTATTTTGAGACAGGAAAATATACAATACAATAAATCTTATACTCTACAAAAGGGAAACACTTTGGAATATGCAAGGGAGAATTACAATAGACAAAATACCTTAACCTCCCAATCTCACTAACCTAACTGCAAAATTCCCCTATTTTTCCCTAAAGATTGAAAAGATTGGTCCACATCGTGGACGAAGAATTGGGTGATGTGACTTGTCTACAATGTTTTAAAATGTGCCTAGAACTGCAAAAGACTGCTCTGAGATGGAAAGAACGTGGACAACACGGGAGTCGAGGAGCTCTGTGGAAAATATTCACACACCTTAAGACAGTACTTTATTAATAAAATCGTTCCCTGGAGTTTGGGCAATCACAAAAGGTTTTAAAATGGCCAGAGAGAAAAAATGGCCAAAGGACAAAAGGGCTTAAAACCAACCCATGAGGTCTCTGTGTATAAAGTGGGAGGATCTAGCAGTGGCTGAGTCAGACCAGTCAATCAAACCAGGGAGTTTCCCTCTCAGCGCTTGAAGTTGCTTATTGACATAAGAGATTAGCCCACTTGAGAATAACCGCAGGACAATCGATTGTAACTGCTTCTGTTTACACAGCAATTCAAGGCACTCACAGACAATGAGACACTGAAACCATGGACCGGAGATCTTGAATGGGAACAGTTTAAGAACTGAATGGGTTTAAATCACCCATCATTCTGGACAATAGAGCAGTTGTATTCCCTTTTGTTTTAGCCCAGGTGAGCTCCTGATGTGGGCGGGAACATTTCGGCCCCACAGTGCAGACACACTAACCCAGTCCAACCACTTTGAGTTAGCCAATCACAGCTTTTCTCTTGTGTGTTGGAACTTTTTGGGCGCGAATTTTCCAGACAGCCAAACAGCAGGGGGGGCTCACCAGGTATATATGATAGCTCCTGAGAAGCTATCACTCTCTCTTTACTTCCTGGGACCACAGTTGAGCTTCTCTCCCTCTCTCTCTCTCACTTTGCTGGACCACATGTGAGCGGAGTGTCTGACTCCTCAGCAAAGCAACCTAGTAAGGAGTTAGGGGATGGTAATTAAGGGGATATTGCTAAGATTGTTTAATTAACATTGTAGCCATTTAATCCCTCATTTTTACCGTCTGCATTCCCCCATTTAAGCAATTTTACTGTAATTACTGTGTTCGTGTGGTATAGTTTATAATTTGATTATAGTGTAGGAACCGTTGTTCCTCACCAAAAGATGGAGTTCGACTCAGTGAATTAAAGTAATTAACTTTAATGAACAAACAAAGCTAGGTATCAACTACAGGAACAGATACAAACAGGTCTGGTCAGCTTGGAAGTCTCTCAGGACTAACTAGAAGTTTCCGAGCTCAACTGCTAGCAGGTTCCGATCTCAACTGCCAGCAGGTTCCGAACTCAACTGCTAGCAGGTTCTGAGCTCTACTGCCAGAAGGTTCTAAGCTCTGATGTCATGACGTCATCACACAGAGTATAGGAGAGAAGCCTGAGTATAGTAACAGATACATTTAAAGGTACATTGTCAGGCTGTATAACAAAGCTGTAAAAAGTAATTATATACAAATGACCATTGTCTTATGGTGGCTCCGCCACATGCACCCCCCCAGAATTGATTTTGACGGTGAAGGTAAGATGCGAAGGAGGTTTGATGAGCCTGTCCGAACGACTACGGTACTCTGGTAGCTGGAAAGAGGTGGTAGCTGTAGTGTATGTGCCTTTAAGAGCCCCATGTGTACTGTAATGCCGGTAATGGCCACTCGGGCTATATAAGCCTGTATATTGTGTTGTATCAGTTAGTTCCCCTCCAGACTTTGTTTAGTAAACACCTGTGAAACCAACTCCTGTCTTCAGTGTCTCTATTAACACCCGGACACAACAGTGGCGACGAATTGGAAATGGACTTACCTGCAATTCGGCAGCACCTCAAGGACCTCGATTCCTCTGGCGTCCAAAGTTGAAGAAAAATCAAGAAAAAGAAAAGGCTGTGGTTTCACCAGCTAGCCAAGCTGGTGGCAAGTACTGCAATAATCCTTCCTGGGTGTGGGGCTGGGGCTCCAGCGGCTGGCTCTGCAGCTAGGCCAAGCAGCGAAGGCGGAGGCAAGTAGTAACAGACGGGAAGGGAGAACTCGGGAGACGGCCGGCGCTGCAAGCAGGTCGGCGTTCAGACCTAGAGAGAGAGTCTGGCGGGAACGAGTCTCCAACTGTAAATAAATAAATAAAAAGAACGGAAACCGCGGGAAACAGCGATGTCATCGGCAGCAGCGGCGGGGAAGCGCGGGAAGCGCCATATCTTTTCTGCAGAAAAGAAAGAAAAGCGCGGGAAGCGCCATTTTTTTTCTAGGATGCCTAAGTCTCGCAATATTGATGCTTTTTATAACGAGATTGAGGATTGGACCACATATGTAGAAAAAGTGGAGGTATATTGCACCGCAAATGGAATAGAAAATGAAAAAAAAGCGTCAGTACTGCTAAATCTAATGGGCGCAAAGACATACGGGCTGTTATGAAATTTAATCACTCCAGCCAAACCAAAGGACAAGAATTTTAAAGAAATTGTTGATACCCTACAGGAGCACTTAAACCCAACACCGCTGCTGATAGCGGAACGATTCAAATTCTTCAAGAGAAATCAACACAAGAATGAAAGTAACGCTGATTACCTCACCGAATTAAGAAAGCTATCAAAACACTGCCAATTCGGGGCAGGCCTAGCAGATTATCTTCGAGACAAATTCGTCTGCGATCTCCTAAGTGAAGGAACACAGAAAAGGCTGCTTTCTGAAAAAGATTTAACACTGGACAAGGCTTTCAGTATGGCTGTATCATACGAAGCAGCCACAAGAGAAGCTGCAGAGATACAACAAAAGACACAGGACTTCGGCACCCATGAAATGACATAGGGTTTCGAGAGATGTTATTGCTGCGGCAGATCGACCCATGACCAGAGGGACTGCTGATTCAAGGACAAAGCATGCAGGCAATGAGGAAAGATTGGGCACATTGCACGGGTATGCTGATCTGGACAAAAAAAATCCACGGACAGGAAAAAAAAAATCAATAAAGGAAAGTACAGAAAGGTACAAATGATGACGGACAGTAGCTCCGAAGACCAGAAGAGTGATAGCGACTCCGAAACAAGAGACTAAGCTGTCTCAAATTACATAATGTAATTGCCAAAGATGATTACCAGACCATTTGGGTTACCCTCACGATAGCAGGGTCCCCAGTTAAAATGGAGCTAGATACAGGATCAGCTCTGACCATCATAAATCGACGGGATTACGAGCGGCTATTTCTGCATATACCTTTAAAAGACACATCCATTATCTTGAAAACATATACGGGGCAGAAAGTATACCCCAAAGGAAAAATAAGGGTGCCTGTTGTATACAACAGCAAGGAAATACAAAAGTTGTATTTATACATTCTACAAGATGGTGGTCCACCGCTGTTGGGACGTGAATGGATCAGGAAAATACATTTAGACTGGCACTCCATTCAGGCACTGACGGTGACCAGTAAGAAAAAAAACAATGATGACATCATACCTGAACGATTAAAAGACATCTTGGCCAACGCCAAAGAAGTGTTTCAAGAGAAACTAGGAACCTTGAAAGGCATCACCGCCTCAATAAAAGTGGAAGATGCAGCAATTCCCAAGTTTTTTAAGGCAAGACCGGTGCCATACGCAATTCGTCCAGCAGTCAAGGCAGAGCTGGAGAATTTGGAAAAGGCAGGCGTATTATCCAAAATAGATTGGAGCGAGTGGGCAACACCCATCATCCCAGTCATGAAGAAAGCATTGAATAATGATAAATCTGAAGAACAGAGAAAAATTCGCATCTGTGGAGACTTCAATGTGACTGTAAACCCGGTCCTTCACACGGTACAGTATCCTCTTCCGAGGATAGAAGATATTTTCGCCTCACTATCCGGAGGGAAACATTTCACCAAAATTGACTTGGCACAGGCATATCTACAGATGGAGGTTGAAGAGGCCTCTAAAAAATATCTCACGATAAATACACACAAAGATCTGTACCAGTACAATCGACTGGTTTTCGGAGTAGCATCCGCTCCAGCTATCTGGCAAAGAGCTATGGAGCAAGTCCTCCAAGGGATTCCAGGGACTCAATGCTACCTAGACGACATCCTTGTAACAGGAGAAAACGACAATGAGCACCTTGCCAATTTGGAGCAGGTGCTCACTAGGCTGAGAAAACGGGGCCTACGAGCAAATCACCCCAAGTGCGAATTTTTCCAAAATCAAATATCATATTGTGGCCACATAATTAATAAGGAAGGGTTGCATAAGTCACCTGAAACAATTGAAGCGGTCATAAAAGCCCCAGCACCTGAAAATGTTTCACAATTAAGGTCATTCCTGGGATTAATAAATTACTATCATAAATTTTTACCGAACTTATCAACTCTTCTACACCCTCTTAATGAACTGCTACAAACAGGAGTAATTTGGAAATGGAGCGAAGGCTGTAAACGTGCCTTCCATAAATGCAAAGACTTAATCACGTCCAAAGAAGTTTTGGCTCATTACAACCCATCACTGCCAATCAGACTGGCGTGCGATGCATCCCCTTACGGCGTAGGAGCAGTATTATCGCATAAATTCCCTGATGGCTCGGAACGGCCGATAGCTTTTGCGTCACGCTCATTGAACTCAGCTGAGCGTAACTATGCCCAAATCGACAGGGAAGCACTCAGCCTGGTATGGGGAGTGAAGAAATTCAACCATTACCTACACGGACAAAAATTTACCTTGTTGACTGACCATCAACCCCTCATATTCAACCCTAAAAAGGGTGTTCCCATTATGAGAGCGCAAAGGCTACAGAGGTGGTCCCTTTTTCTAGGGACACACCAATACAACATAGAACACAAAAGTCCATAGTCTTAAGGTGGCTCCGCCACAATAGAGTCATAGAGTCATAGAGTTATACAGCATGGATAGAGGCCCTTTGGCCCATCGTGTCCGCGCCGGCCATCAAGCCCTGTCTAATCTAATCCCATATTCCAGCATTTGGTCCGTAGCCTTGTATGCTATGGCATTTCAAGTGCTCATCCAAATGCTTCTTGAATGTTGTGAGGGTTCCAGCCTCCACAACCCTTTCAGGCAGTGAGTTCCAGACTCCAACCACCCTCTGGGTGAAAAAGTTCTTTCTCAAATCCCCTCTAAACCTCCCGCCCTTTACCTTGAATCTATGCCCCCTAGTTATTGACCCTTCTACTAAGGGAAAAAGCTCCTTAGTATCCATCCTATCTATGCCCCTCATAATTTTGTACACCTCAATCATGTCCCCCCTCAGCCTCCTGTGCTCCAAGGAAAACAAACCCAATCTGCCCAGTCTCTCTTCATAGCTGAAGCGCTCCAGCCCTGGTAACATCCTGGTGAATCTCCTCTGCACCCTCTCCAAAGCTATCACATCCTTCCTGTAGTGTGGCGACCAGAACTGCACACAGTATTCCAGCTGTGGCCTAACCAATGTTTTATACAGCTCCATCATAACCTCCTTGCTCTTATATTCTATGCCTCGGCTAATGAAGGCAAGTATCCCATATGCCTTTTTTACCACCTTATCCACCTGTTCCGCCGCCTTCAGGGATCTGTGTACTTGCACACCCAGATCCCTCTGACCCTCCGTCTTGCCTAGGGTCTTACCATTCATTGTGTATTCCCTTGCCTTGTTAGTCCCCCCAAAGTGCATCACCTCGCACTTTTCCGGGTTAAATTCCATTTGCCACTGTTCCGCCCATCTGACCAACCCATCTATATCGTCCTGCAGACTGAGACTACCCTCCTCGCTATTTACCACCCTACCAATTTTTGTATCATCCGCGAACTTACTGATCATACCTTTTACATTCATATCCAAGTCATTAATGTAGACCACAAACAGCAAGGGACGCAGCACCGATCCCTGTGGTACCCCACTGGCCATAGGCTTCCAGCCACAAAAACAACCTTTGACCATTACCCTCTGCCTTCTGCCACTAAGCCAGTTTTGTATCCAATGTGCCAAGGCACCCTGGATTCCATGGGCCCTTACCTTCTTGACCAGTCTCCTGTGCGGGACTTTATCGAAGGCCTTACTGAAATCCATGTATACCACATCCACTGCGTTACCCTCATCCACACACCTAGTCACCCCCTCAAAAAATTCAATCAAATTAGTCAGACATGATCTTCCCTTGACAAAGCCATGTTGACTATCCCTGATTAATCCTTGCCTCTCCAAGTGGAGACTAATTTTGTCCCTCAGAATTTTTTCCAATAATTTCCCTACCACTGATGTTAGGCTCACTGGCCTATAGTTCCCCGGTTTTTCCCTACTCCCCTTCTTGAATAATGGTACTGCATTAGCGGTTCTCCAGTCCTCTGGCACATCCCCTGTGGCCAGAGAGGTTCTGAATATATGTGTTAGAGCCCCCGCAATCTCTTCCTTTGCCTCACACAGCAGCCTGGGATACATTTCGTCTGGGCCTGGGGATTTACCCATTTTTAGGCCTGCTAAAACCGCCAATACCTCCTCCCTCTCGATGTTAATATGTTCGAGCATATCACAGTCCCCCCCGCCCTATTTCTATGTCTACATCGTCCCTCTCCATAGTGAAAACAGATGCAAAAAATTCATTTAGAACCCCTCCTACATCTTCCGGCTCCACACACAGATTGCCACTTTTGTCCCTAATGGGCCCTATTTTTTCCCTAGTTATCCTCTTACCCTTAATATACTTATAAAACATCTTAGGATTTTCCTTTATTTTGCTCGCCACAAACTTGTTTTCCACTCTACAAGCTAGCCTGACTTACCCCTGGGTAAGATTTGACACAAAAGACTCTTAAAAACTATACCTAACCAAAGGAAATTGGGTTCTTACCCGATAAAATCCAACTTTTATGGGGGGCTTCTCTTAACTGATTTAAGGTAACTTACCTGGTCTTGCAGCCTTTGCCTGCACTAGTTTCTTTTAGTTAATAAAGCTTGATTTTTCTCTCATCTAGACCATTTGTCTGTTTTAATATCATTATTAATTATAAGTCCTTCAGTCAGAACTGAAAGGTGGGGTAGCGATTCGAAACCGCTGTTTGAAAATTGGTTTATTGGAAATTGGTTTACAGTGTAGCAGCAGGCTGCCTGACCAGGTGAATTACCGTAAACCAGGTAAAAGATTGGAATTGGTCAGAGTGCAGGCAAAGGCTGCAAGACCAGGTAAATTACCTTAAATCAGTTAAGAGAAGCCCCCCTAAAAGTTGGATTTTATCGGGTAAGAACCCAATTTCCTTTGGTTAGGTATAGTTTTTAAGAGTCTTTTGTGTCAAATCTTACCCAGGGATAAGTCAGGCTAGCTTGTAGAGTGGAAAACAAGTTTGTGAATTTTCGACTTCTTGGTGGTTGGTTTCTTGTTGGTCGCGGTGGCCCAATATTACCTAGTTGGTGGTAATATTGTTAGTTGTTGGTTTCTTGAGGTCTTTGGTTGCCGCAATTTCCTTTTCCTTCCATTTCATTCTTCTTTCTTCAAGTCTCCGATCCTCTGACTATGTAACGGTGATGATAATGGCCCAGAAATTAGGTTCGGGGGCTTGCCGCGCGTGCAAGCCCCCGATGTGCACTCACCTGGCACGCCGACATCTGAAGCCTGGGCCTGCTTGGAATTCCTGTCACTGGCCCAGTTCAGATGTCGGCGTGCTGTGCTTACCTGATCCAGCGGCGTAGTTAGCTCGATGTGCCGGCTGGGATCAGGTGAGCACTGTGCAGCCAATAAGAACTGTCAAACTCATGAAAAGTACGAGCGCCCAAAACACTAGTTAAACTTTAAATAAAATTTTAAAAAACATCCCACTAATTACATGAACTATAAATAACTTTAAAAAACAATTTTAAACAATTAATCACATTTTTGAAAAAAATAATTTTTTTTAAAATCGGTTCTAAAACTACACTTACCTTACTGTAAAGTCCTTAAAAACAATAAAGCTGTGGAAAAAATGTTATAATTTTAAGTAATAGACCACTTATCTTAAAGAATGAAGTCCTTACGTCTCCTTTTGGAGAGGCCCTTACACACGCGCAAACCTGTGGAAAAAAAGGAGTTTCAGCGCGCACGCGCAGACTCCTGCGCACACGCAGTCGCCCTCTGAACCCCTTGGTTCAGAGGACAGGAAATGCCGGTTTTCCGCGCATGTGCTGTGCATGCTGAAAACCGGCACTTCCATCGGGCCCACGCGTGAGTACCCTGTCCGTACTCACGCGTTGGGCCCGGAATTACTGGGCCGATATCTTTTTCTAAACCACACTTTCTCTCTCCTGTACTGAACTTGACCCTGTCTTCTTTCTCAGCTGCTCGTTCCAACTGATCTCAACGAACTGCCGTGTCACTGTACAAGCAGGCCTCAATTATACTGTTTTGAGGCCTGGCTTATCTGACTGCCACGATAGCAAAATGCTGCGGATGTTGGAAATCCGAAATAACAACAGAAAATGTCAAATCTCTTCTGGTCCTTTGTTAATTTTGGAGGGCTCATTAATTTTAATGGCCTAGAAATTCAGTATAGCCAGTTTTGGGGCGGTAAAGTCGGGCGGGCGCTAAAGTTTGCGCCCGGCGCAAAGTCGAGGGCACTTCGCCGATATTCAGTAGCTTCGCCCTAAGAGGTTGCTGGAGCGCTAAAACTGGTGATGCACGACTATCTTTAGGTGCTAAGCCGGCGGTGCTGAGGGATAGCGCCGAGGCCGGGCGCAGCGCAGGTGCGGTCATTTCTTGATTGACAGCAGACACCGTGGCGCCGGCGAGCTCTTAAAGGGGGAAGGGTCGACTTGGCCTGCTGCAACAGCCTGCACACTGCAGCCTTCCAGCTAGGCCTGAACACTGCTGGTGAGCAGAAGGAGCCATGGCAACGGTACAGAAGGTCCGTGAGCGTGCCCTGCGCTTCTCAGCCCATGACTTGAAGGTGATGGTGACGGCCTTGGAGAAGAGACAGCACATCTTGTTCCTGGACACTGGCAGGAAGCCTCCCACCAGCGTCTATAGGAAAGCCTGGAGGGAGGTCGCCCGCAGGGTGTCGGCCACCGGTGATGCCCCCAGGGACAATGTCCAATGCCGGAAGAAGTTTAATGACCTGACCAGGATTGTCAGGGTGAGTACCCTTTCCAGTCTCCTCCTCATCCTTGCATGTACACCTGACATGATGGGCAAAGGGACCTGAAAGCCCTAATGGCCAGCCCTCAGCCAGCAGCGATGGGACAGGCATGAACATCAATTGCACATTCTGCACTTTACACCATGGGAGGCAGTGCACACCACATCAGGGCTACACACTGGCCAAGCTATTCCACCATGGGAGGCAGTGCACACCACATCAGGGCTACACACTGGCCAAGCTATTCCACCATGGGAGGCAGTGCACACCACACCAGGGCTACACACTGGCCAAGCTATTCCACCATGGGAGGCAGTGCACACCACATCAGGGCTACACACTGGCCAAGCTATTCCACCATGGGAGGCAGTGCACACCACATCAGGGCTACACACTGGCCAAGCTATTCCACCATGGGAGGCAGTGCACACCACATCAGGGCTACACACTGGCCAAGCTATTCCACCATGGGAGGCAGTGCACACCACATCAGGGCTACACACCGTACTTACAGGCCGTCCTTTCTCTTGCAGGCAAAACTTGCAAACAACCGAAGGCACCAGGAGGAGACCGGGGGAGGCCGCCCCCAGATCCAGGAGCTCACTCCCCTGGAGGAGCGCGTGAGTCGCCTCATGGGAGCCCGGGTGATTGGGCCCGTCGCCTGTGGAGATGCCGACCCTCTTCTGGGCCACAATGGTAAGGACATCACCTTTTGGACCTCTCTCGTCGCAATTGCGCATCCGATCTACCTCCTTTGCCACTGTCCGACCAATGCGCTGAATGCCACCAGTCATGCCTCCCTCGCTGACGCCCTCTCCTCACTCTAAAGCTACTCTTGTGCCTTCCTGCTTTCAGCTGGTGACGAGGAGCTCCCTGAAGCTGCCAGTGACAGCCCCTCCGAAGAGGAGGAGGAGGAGGAGGAGGAGGAAGAGGAAGGCGGACCATCAGGGCAGCACTCAGGTCCGGCTGCAGATGCTGAAGTAGTGGACACGTCTTCCCTGGAGGAGAGCCTGGAGGAAGTGTCGGAGGGGAGTGGAGCTGCTGGGACCAGTGGCGTCCAGCAACCCAGGAGGGCTGCGGTTGGTCCGCGGCCTTCCCCCCAGAGGGGGGAAGGATCGGAGGGGAGTGCAGTTGCTGGGCCCAGTCGCCGCCGGCAACGTGGCAAGGGTCGGCCAGCTCGGCCCCCTGCTCCCCAGCGGGCGAGTCCGGACTCCAGTCCGGACACGTTCAACTCAGAGGAGGCGCGCCACCTTGATCAAATGGCCCAGGATTCGGATCGCCGGCACACCGAGCCGATGGGGGTAGTGGCACGGATGCCTGAGGTGATCGAGTCCCTGGCTAGTAGTGTGCGCGAGTTCGGGGCCTCACATGCCGCGAGTGGCCGGCTGATCAGTGATGCCGTCCAGACAGTGGCTGCTCTGTTGCGGTCGCAGACCAGGGCAACAGGGGCACTCACTGCTGCCACACGCGCTGCGTCAGCCAGGCATCGCCTGGACACCCACCGCGCTGCAGCAGCACAGCGGGCTGCCCTTTGGCAGATTGGTGCGCATGCTGCAGTGCGGGCCCGGGCGAGTGCCAGAGTGCCACATCACCAGCCAATGCCTCCCATCCGCCAGATTGCACACATTCCTCCAGCCGTCACCACCACTCCCCCAGTGGAGCCTCAACGGCAAGCGGCTGCGAATGATGTTGGCCAGGCACAGCTGCGCCAATCACCAGCTGGCCCCTCGAGGGCCAAACCCCGTCTAGGCCGCCCCCCAAGGGCATCTGCCGGAAGGACATCTGACCCTCAGGAGCCTTCCCCCAGCCTCGCAGCAGCCACTGGGCAGAGCTTGCGGAGGAGCAGCAGGCCGGGCAGGGGCCCCAAAAGGCTTGACAAGGTCTCGGCCTCGCGGCCCAATAAGTAGACGGTGTGGCCAAGTGTTATTTTATATGGCGATGCCTATGTTTCTTTTGGTGTGGAGATGCCGGAGTTGGACTGGGGTGGACAAATGTAAGAAGTCACACAACACCAGGTTATAGTCCAACAGCTTTATTTGAAATCACAAGCTTTCGGAGCGCTGCTCCTTCTTCAGGTGAAGTGGAGAAATGCATAAAGACACAGCTTATATAGTCAGAGAATCATGTCAGATGTTTACAGGTAACCTTTCCAACTGCCATTTATCACACCTCAGCAGAGAGATAATCACAGCAGTCAAAGGTGTGAATGGTGTCCAAACAGGTCAGTCAGGGAAACATTACATCAAAGAACAATGAGGTGGGGTCACAAGGGGTCAAATATTGCAGATGCTGGGGCCTGTATGAAAAACAAAAAAACAGACAAAAAACATTTTGTTTGGCTGGAAATCACAGCAGGTCCGGCCGCATCTGTGTAGAGAGAACAAGCCAATGTCGACTCGAGTCTGGATGACCCTGCATCACGTGGGGTTACATGTAGCGTGACATGAACCCAAGATCTCGGTTGAGGCCGTCCTCATGGGTGCGGAACTTGGCTATCAGTTTCTGCTCGACGATTTTGCGTTGTCGTGTGTCTCGAAGGCCACCTTGGAGAATGCTTACCCGAAGATCGGAGGCTGAATGTCCTTGACTGCTGAAGTGTTCCCCGACTGGGAGGGAACACTCCTGCCTGGTGATTGTTGCGCGGTGTTCGTTCATCCGTTGTCGCAGTGTCTGCATGGTCTCGCCGATGTACCATGCTCCGGGGCATCCTTTCCTGCAACGTATGAGGTAGACAATGTTGGCCGAGTCACATGAGTATGTACCATGTACCTGGTGGGTGGTGTCCTCATGTGTGATGATGGTATCTGTGTTGATGATCTGACATGTCTTGCAGAGGTTGCTGTGGCAGGGTTGTGTGGTGTCGTGGTCGCTGTTCTCCTGAAAGCTGGGTAATTTGCTGCGAACAATGGTCTGTTTGAGGTTAGGCGGCTGTTTGAAAGCGAGTAGTGGAGGCATGGGGATGGCCTTAGCGAGGTGTTCGTCATCATCGATGACATGTTGAAGGCTGCGAAGAACATGGCGTAGTTTCTCCGCTCCGGGGAAGTACTGGACGACGAAGGGTACTCTGTTGGTTGTGTCCCGTGTTTGTCTTCTGAGGAGGTCTATGCGATTTTTCGCTGTGGCCCGTCGGAACTGTCGATCGACGAGTCGAGCGTCATATCCCGTTCTTACAAGGGCGTCTTTCAGTGTCTGTAGGTGTCCATCGCGTTCCTCCTCGTCTGAGCAGATCCTGTGTATTCGCAGGGCTTGTCCATAGGGGATGGCTTCTTTAACGTGGTTAGGGTGGAAGCTGGAGAAGTGAAGCATCGTGAGGTTGTCCGTGGGCTTGCGGTAGAGTGAAGTGCTGAGGTGTCCGTCTTTGATGGAGATTCGTGTGTCCAGGAATTAGACTGATTCTGAGGAGTAGTCCATGGTGAGTTTGATGGTGGGATGGAACTCGTTGATGTTATCGTGTAGTCTTTTCAGTGATTCTTCGCCGTGGGTCCATAGGAAGAAAATGTCGTCGATGTATCTGGTGTATAGCCTTGGTTGGAGATCCTGTGCAGCGAAGAAGTCTTGCTCGAACTTGTGCATGAAGATGTTTGCGTATTGGGGTGCGAATTTGGTCCCCATGGCTGTTCCGTGTGTTTGGGTAAAGAACTGGTTGTCGAAGGTGAAGACATTGTGGTCAAGGATGAAGTGGATGAGTTGTAGGATGGCGTCTGGAGATTGGCTGTTGTTGGTGTTGAGTACTGAGGCTGTCGCAGCGATGCCGTCATCGTGGGGGATACTGGTGTAGAGTGCCGAGACGTCCATCGTGGCGAGGAGTGTTCCTGGTTCAACTGGTCCGTGGGTGCTGAGTTTCTGTAAGAAGTCTGTAGTGTCGCGACAGAAGCTGGGGGTTCCCTGTACGATGGGTTTCAGGATGCCCTCGACATATCCAGAGAGGTTCTCACACAGGGTTCCGTTGCCTGATGCGATAGGACGTCCAGGTGTGTTGGCTTTGTGTATCTTTGGGAGGCAGTAGAGGTCTCCCACGCGGGGAGTACGTGGGATGAGAGCATGTAGGATGCTTTGAAGGTCTGGATCGAAGGTTTTGATCAGTCTGTTGAGTTGGCGGGTGTGTTCTTTGGTCGGATCTGCGGGTAACTGTCTGTAGTGTTCCTGGTTGTCCAGTTGTCGGTATACTTCTTTGCAATAGTCCATTCTGTTCTGTATGACGATGGCACCTTCTTTGTCTGCTGGTTTGATGACGATGTTGCGGTTGGTCTTGAGAGCGTGGATGGCATTGCGTTGTGCTCGGGTGACATTCTGGACTGTCTTGTGAGTGCGGCTGATGAATCTGGCGTTGATGCATCTCCTGACAGCTTGAGCATACATGTCAAGCTTAGGGCAGCGACCCTCCGGAGGGGTCCAATTTGACTCTTTCTTCTTCGGTTGCTGCACTGCGGATCCCTCTGTCTGCTGTTCCAGATCATTGATTGTCTCATTGGGTTCGCTGCTGACATCTTGGGATTTGTGGAAGAATTCCCGGAGCCTCATTCTCCTGATGAATTCCTCTGTGTCTTCCGCGAGACCGATGGGGTCCATTTTGGTGGTGGGGCAGAAATTGAGCCCTCGGCTGAGAACTTCAATTTCGTCTGGTTGAAGGGTGTGGTCGGACAGGTTGACGATGGATTTCCCTGTGGTTTCAACCGTGGTACCGGGGGAGGCTTGGTTGCTGCTGCTGGTGATGCCAAGTTTCTCAAGCTTCCTGTTTCTTGGTGTGCATGTAGGTAGCTTAGTTCCGTTGCCTTGTTTGTTTGGCGGTGTCTCGTAGCTGGTCTGCTGCGTCCTGAGCACAGGCTGAGAACATGGACTCCATCTCGGTTTCGAGGTTGCGGCGTCTGCTGTAGAGCTGGTGTACGAGATGGTTGAGGAGTGTGCGAGAGGTACGACGGCAGAGTCTCTCAGCGTAGTCTGTGTTGTAGGTCGACTTGAGTGGGTTAGTGATCTGTAGTCCTTTCGGGATCTTGTCTGCTTTCTTGCATCTCTGTAGAAACTTGATGTCTTGTGTCGATATGCGCGATCTTCTTGGAGATCCTCTCCACTTTGAGCCGGCAGTTTGTGGTGTCGATAGTAGCCATGGTGTGGAGATGCCGGAGTTGGACTGGGGTGGACAAATGTAAGAAGTCACACAACACCAGGTTATAGTCCAACAGCTTTATTTGAAATCACAAGCTTTCGGAGCGCTGCTCCTTCTTCAGGTGAAGTGGAGAAATGCATAAAGACACAGCTTATATAGTCAGAGAATCATGTCAGATGTTTACAGGTAACCTTTCCAACTGCCATTTATCACACCTCGGCAGAGAGATAATCACAGCAGTCAAAGGTGTGAATGGTGTCCAAACAGGTCAGTCAGGGAAACATTACATCAAAGAACAATGAGGTGGGGTCACAAGGGGTCAAATATTGCAGATGCTGGGGTCTGTATGAAAAACAAAAAAACAGACAAAAAACATTTTCTTTGGCTGGAAATCACAGCAGGTCCGGCCGCATCTGTGTAGAGAGAACAAGCCAATGTCGACTCGAGTCTGGACTATAACCTGGTGTTGTGTGACTTCTTACATATGTTTCTTTTGGGGATGGTTGTTTTGTTTCTGGGGATGTTTTTTGGGTTAAGGCCGAGGATGAAGGCCATTTTTGTCCAAATGTTCAGTTATTCCTCCCCAGGTTGTGGGAGTGAGTCATTTGATGTACTGTTTTTTGCGGCCGTTGAATGTTTCTGGGTTTCATGTGGGAAGGGGTTTCATTTGTCTAAAATAAAGATTTCTCTTTATTCAGAGAGTGTCCATGTTTGTTGTTGTAAGTGTTTGTTGCCTTCGCCGGCTGAGGGCTTGCGGAGCGGCTGCGTTCATGTTCCTTCATGGCCACAAGGCATTCCCTGACAGGGGGCTTAGAAGTGACGTTCAATAAGCCACCGACGGACGGCCCTTGGACCTTCTCGCTCCCTCCTGGGATGGTACTCCTCCTCCTCCTGCTCCTCCTCCTCATGCTCCTCCTGCTCCTCCTCCTGAGGTGGTGGTGCCTGAGTCCTGCGGAGAGCCAGGTTGTGCAGCATGCAGCAAACAATGACGAATTGGGAGACTCGGTCTGGCGAATACTGCAGAGATCCGCCGGAATGATCCAGGCAGCGGAACCACTGCTTGAGGACGCCAATTGTTTGCTCGATTATGTTCCTGCTCGCTTGATGACTCTCGTTGTATGCCTCTTCAGCAGGGGTCCTGGGCGCGCGGAGCAGGGTCATGAGCCAGGTACACAAAGGATAGCCTTTGTCCCCGAGAAGCCATCCTCTTGGGGGAGGCTGTGCCTCGAACATGTCACACACAGTTGTCTGCCGCAGGATAAAGGCATCGTGGCTGCTGCCTGGAAAGCGGGCATTGACAGCTAGGATGCGCTGCTTGTGGTCACACACCAGCTGCACATTGAGGGAATGGTAGCCCTTCCGGTTGCGGTAATCCTCGGCATGCTCCACAGGTGCCCGCAAAGCCACATGCGTACAGTCAATGGTGCCCTGCACCAAGGGGAAGGCCGCAAATCTTGCAAATCCCAGTGCACGCTGATGCTGCCTCTCCAGGGCCATGGGGAAGGAGATGAATTGGCGTCTCCTTCTGAAAAGGGCATCGGTCACCTGGCGGATGCAGCAATGCATGGCGAACTGGGATATGTTAGCAATGTCCCCAGCAGCGGATTGGAAGGAGCCGGTGGCATAGAAGTTCAAGGCCACCGTCACCTTCGGGTCCACCGACAGAGACGTCCTGCTCCTGAGCTTTGGACGCAGATATCTGCGAAGCAGATGGCAGATCTCTGCAACCACCTCCTTTCGGAATCTCAGCCTTTTTACACATCGCACGCCACTCATGTTGAGGTAGGAGCGCTGCTGGTGGTATGCCCTGACTGGGTAAGGCCTATGTTGCCGACGCCTGTTGCCCCCTCTGCGTCTAGCCAGGGCTGCCCCTCTCAGCCCGCGTCTGCAAGCCCTATGGACATGACGCTGAAACTCAGCGTTGGCACCCCATGCAGCCCCCATAATATGCTGCCAAACAGTCAAATATCCAAGAGGCCACTTGCAACGCTCTGGCCTGAAGCCAAAAATACCTGAGCTAGTGTTGGCCCAAACCAGAAAGCTCTCTTCCTTGGTCTCTCTCCAGAAATCCGTTGCACAAGAGTGTTTGCCGCAAAATGGCTGCCCTTTATAGTGCAGGGTAAGTGCCCTTTAATTTGCGCTCCCCGGGGCCCGCGTCGGCTCTGTTGCGTTCCACTAAACAAGCGTTCGGGCCGCCGGCCGCACAATGGGGCGGTCCCACTGAAGTTCTGGATCGGGGCGCGCAAAGGGCGTTGCACGAGGATATGACGTCATTTTCTGCGCGCGCAGGTGAGCACGCGCTAAGACTTTGCGCCGGCGCTAAATGTCTACTTAATTTGGGGCGAGGCGCAGATCGCGCTGCGCCCGGACGCTACACGCATAGCGCCCGAAATTCACTTCTCTTAAGGCGCTAACGGCTGGCGCAACCAACTGAATTTCTAGGCCAATATGTTTAAATTCTCATCGAGTTTTGGGGATGGTCCCATCTATTTTAAATTGGCTTTTAACTGGTTTCAGGATTGCATTGAAATCAGTTTAAAATGTGCAAAGTGTTTTGGAAATCTTTCTGAGTGGTTTTAAACTGTTGTTTGATTGTTTGCTTCCTGCTGGGGCCAGGTTCTCTTTTGTTGACTGTTGGCATGCATTGTATTATTCATGTACTTGGTGGCCCTGTGAGTTTCGGTGGGAACAGTCTTTCCATGGGCTTATTGTCTTTATGTAGAATGACTGGGAGGGCCCAGAACATTCTTAGACAATCTGGCCTTTCCAATACTCAAACTGTCTGTCCCACCCATTCCTTTTGTGGCAGCTTTTTCCACAGGCCTGAGCATGCCTTTTAAACTAGCCAAATCTTCCTGCGGTTTTGATTTTAGGTCCTCTTTGGCCCAATATTATTTCAAACAGTCCAATATCTCTTCTTTCTTACTTTGGGGGAATGTGTAGAATTTTGCGAGCCTTACAGGCCCCGGCAGGAGAAGACAATCGAACAACAGTTTTAACCCACTCAGAGAGACATCCAAAACCACTTCGCACACTTAAACTGATTTCGAAGCAATCACGAAACTAGTTAAAAGTCAATTTAAAATAGATGGGACCAGCCCCGAAACTCGATAAGAATTTTAAAACTATTAAAATTAACGAGCCCGCCAAAATTAACAATGGGCCAGAGGGGATTTGGTGGTCAGATAAGCCAGGCCTCAAAACAGTATAATTGAGGACTGCTTTTACACAGAAAACAGTTGAAAGAAACCAGTTGAAAGAAGTAGTTGTGTAAGATTGCAAAATTTCTACATCTCCCAGAAGGTTATTATTAATAAAAAAGGGACCCTGCAATGGACATTTTAAATTAAAGGGTACCCAAGATGGCTTCCAAGCCTCGTGGCAGAAAGCCTGTGGGATTCAAATGTGGATTCTGCAGAGCAGACAGCTTGGGAGTAATCGAAACTAAGGCTGCAGGTTTTCTGTGAAATTTGAATAATGTATCAGACCGAATTGGAGTCAGATCTAAATTCAATGAGGCTCACAGTTAAAGCCATTAAACAGTCTGCATATGTAATCGGAAACAGATTAAACACAGCCATCGAGGCTGGACAAGCCCATCAAGAACTTACAGGACAATACAAGTCAATTATCGGGCCGGTAAATGCAATTACTGGCCATCTAAAAACAGTTAACATGGATTGCTACCATTATTGAAAGCTAGCCCGCCAAAGTTAAGACAAAAGAACTAACCAGATTTGGCGCGAAGATAAGGGTTTTCGGAAAGGTATAATCGAAGGCCCCGGGTAGCAGTGTCATGCTGGTGTTCGCTCTCTCGTGCTCATTGCCCTCGACCCTGCTCTCGTGGCTCTGGCCTCTTGGGCTGCCGCTCATACTCGTGCCCTGGCCTCGTGGCGGGTTCTCTCCCCGGAGCAGATTTTCAGTAGCCAGAGACACCATACCAACTGCTGGGAAGGGGAGCGAGGCCCAAGTCCACAGCCATCTAGGACACCCAGGCCGCAGAAAGGGGCGAGACGAAGTCGAGCAGGTAGCCCAGGACTTGTAGTGTAGTCAGACAGATGAGACGAGACGGAGAAGACGATAATACCTCAATAAGGGCAGAGCAGAGCAGCGAGAACCGTATCGGTAATTTAAACCCCCAAGCGCCTAGTTATAAGCTGACGCCTGAGGGGAGGGAGGAAGTCCCTGAGGTGGATAACAGCAAGCATCTTGTTGAAAGAAAGTAACGATAACAGCAAGCATCTTGAACACAGCGTTAACGCAGGTCTCCACGTCACAATGAATACACAGTCGTTTTGGTGCATGGCCAATAAGGCCTAAACGGTAACGACTGGTGACTGTCTGATAAATATAACGTCACCGCCGACAACCGCCTGAGGGAGAAGAAGAGGAGAACACATCGGGACGAGATGACGACTGTAGCTGAGGAGAAGAGGTGTATCACGGCAGCAGCCCCAGTACCGCGCTTCTGAAGACCACGTGGCGACGGGGTACCTAAGAGGACAGAGAGCAAAACCTCAAAACCTGTTTTCTTTTCCAACAGTTGACTTTGAACTTGGATTGGTGAGCATAAATTCTGGCCCCTCATAGCTCAATCTAGTTAGGTATAGGGGTGGGATAAGGATAAGGGGATTGTTAAGATTGTTGTTTTCCCTCGATGTGCCGTGTGTTCCCCATTCCCTGTATAAGTGTATTTGCCTATAATATTGTAGTGGTAATTTCTTTTAAGACTGTATTAAAATTTTCCTGTTCAATAAAATCTTGGTTTTGTTTGCATCCAAACCACCTGTCTACCCGAGTTTTCTATATCGCTGCCTGTACCTAAGTCCGGTGTCTAGAACCCAGGGGCGTGGGAGCAATTTGAACCGCTCACAAACAGTCAGGGGCATAACTGACTGGGCGCACGCGCCACACCCGCCACCCCCTACAGGACTGGTGACCACGGCAGGACACTGGCATCAGGGTTGCGATATGGTAGACAATGGTTCGGATGAGCGAACCGTTATGGAGGAAAGGATTTCTGATTATGTGTTTAGCAAGGTGAATATCACTAAGAAGTGGATCACCACTCTGTTAAAGGCTGGGCGTCCGGTAGATGCAGCGGCTAAATGGACAGAGGGCAGGGAACACAAGAAGTCCTAAGAGAAGGCAGTTTGGCTGATGTACTTTAAAAAGCAGATCCAGCTTCCAGACGGGCTCGTTGCCGCACAGGCAATCGAGTTAAGGGAGTCAGCCCTGGAAATCCAGGATAAAGCTGTCGCAGGGGAAAAGTTGTTAGTGGTCTTACAGGCTTTGAACCAAGAAAGGGTGCATCTAGTGAGAGAACACAAGGCTCAGCTGGAGTACCTACGGTACCAAGTCACGGAGGCCAAGGGAAATGAGTCAAGGTTGCGGGAGAAAAACGGCCGCATGGCAAGGCTGATTAGGGAACAAGAAGAGAAAGTGCAGGAGGTAAAAGCCGCTTACAAACTAGCGAATGATCAGGGGCTTGAGGAGGCAGACCACGGCCCCTGTAAAGAGAGGATAGAAAATCTGAGCCGGGCCCTCCGGAAGGCAAAAGGCATGGTATGCCTCATCAGGCAGGTCAAGCAGATTTTATGGTGAACGAGGGGAGAACAGTTCCCATGTCACCGGTAGTGCCCAGGGATGACCCGGTTGAGAGAGAGGAGACCTCACGGCCACCACCTGTAGCGTCAAACTTCAGTGAGGTTTGGCAGCAAGGGGGGATGGAACCCAAAGTGGAGCCAGAGGTGGAGGCGGAGGCAGAGCAACACCTGCCCGAAAAGCCGGAACCAGAACCGAAGTGCCCAGCATGGCATCGGAGGTTCAGCCCACCCGCCAGTAGTGACGATGAGGGACCCCTCCAAAACCAGTTCGTGTTACCCTTTAACACCCAACAGCTTAGGTTTATGGTTAACCATATCACGAAGCTTTCGGCCAAGGGAGACCCCTCGATCCACTTCAGGGAAATAGAGCAGGCCACCAGCCTCAACGACTGTGATGACACTGAGAAGGCCAAGATGCTGCTATTCTCCCTGGAGAGTAATCTCCTCCAATCCCTCTCTGAAGAGTGTAAGAGGGGACAGAGCGGTTACGAGGAGCTTAGAGACGCGGTTCTGGAGGCCATGGGGATGGATGAGGGGAGTCCTTTCTCCCACGTGGAGGGGACGGTACAGCTCTCAGGGGAGACCCCGCAGGCTTTTGCGGACCAGCTGTAGCCGGTGTACCGGAAGGCTTGCCCGGGAATTCCCCGCCGGACATTCCTGAACGCGGATTCCCTGACGCATTGGCTCCAGTGCCTGGTGGCGAACAGCTTGCCACAGATCCGGACCAAGGCAGAAGCCTGGTTCGACCCCAAAGATCCCCAGACCACAGAACTCATGGTAATTAGGTAGCTCACTCTGGCCTATAAAAACGGTAGGGGAGCCGAGGGTAAGCTGCATGAGGTAAAACCCGGACCGGGTAGGAAAGAGTGGCACCAGAAAGGGAGTAACCCCCCCAACACAAAGACCAATTGTTACGGGTGTGGGAAGGATGGTTGTAGTGTATGTGCTTTAAGTCAGAACTACTTTTTACAGCTCCTGTATACCGTAGTACCGGCAGTAACCAAACCGGTATATAAGCTGTGCGCATGCCTCTGTACTCCAGTCTAGAGATGACCCTCCTCCAGTAAAGACCTGTTGTTTGTTTATGTACAGCATCCGTGTAATTATTTATCCACTGAACCACGGATCTAACAGTGGCGAGGAGTGTTGATGCGAATCTACCTGCAACATTAAACAAAAAAAAACAAAAAAACAAAAATGGTCGAGTCCAGGAACACGGGTGTCGACCGTGAGCAACCGCCCAGCAGTCAGGCAGAGATCCAACTTCACTGGGGAGGCTGTGGAGAGCTGGGCTTGGTTCCCTAGCCACAACGAGCAGTAAGAGACCGACAACAGGTCCAGACCAGACCCTTCCCGAGCAGCGGCGGCTGGAGCCGACCGACGGCAGAGAGAGAGAGCCGGGCAGCGTCAACGGGGTAAGTAAAAGGGTGACGAGAGCAGGGCGCAGCCGGGGGTTGATCACCGAGCGGCGTCGAGGGAAAATACTGCAAAACTGGAGAGAGAGAGGGTAAGAAACAGCCGGGTTCTAGTATGAGCGGCATCGACAAATATCAAGAGAAGAACGCGCAGAGCACAGCGAGGGATCACGGGCTGATCAGGGTCCACGGGGCGAAGCAAGGGGAGATGCCATTGAGCCGCGGAGAAACAGGGAGAGCGCGGGAGGTGCCATTGAGCCGCGGAGAAGAAGGGAGAGCGCGGGAGACGCCATTTTGCGAAGCCGCAGCGGAGAAGACGGGCGAGTGCGGGAAGGAAGGAAAGCACGGGAGATGCCATTTTGTGCCAGCGGAGAAGAAGGGGAAGCGCGGGAGGCGCCCTTGGTGATAGTTAACGCACAACCAAGGATGCCAAAGAGTGGCAGTATCTCTACGTTCGACAATGAAGTCGAAGATTGGGCGACATATGTGGAACGTATTGAGGTGTACTGCAGGGTGAATGAAGTGCCAGATGCTAATAAAGCACTGGTTCTGTTAAATTCCATGGGTGCAAAAACTTATGGGTTACTGCGAAATCTAATAACCCCAGAGAAGCCGGTAAACAAGAATTTTGAAAGCAAAGTAAAGATCCTACAGGACCACTTAAACCCCACACCGCTGCTGATAGCAGAACTATTTAAGTTCCATAAAAGGAACCAACACAAAGACGAAAGCAATGCTGAGTACCTAACGGAACTGCGCAAGCTATCGAAATACTGCCAGTTTGGAACGGGACTAGCAGACACGTTAAGGGACAAGTTTGTGTGTGGGCTACAAAGTGAAGGAACCCAGAAACGGCTTCTATCAGAAAAGGACCTTACGCTGGACAAAGCTTTCAGTATGGCAGTATCACACGAAGCAGCCGCAAGGGGCGCTGCAGAGATACAACGGAGACCGCAAGAATATGGCACCAACGAAATGACCTATGGAACAGGGAAGTGCTATTGCTGCGGCAGAACAACACATGACCAGAAAGATTGTTGGTTCAAGGACCAAGTGTGCAGACAGTGTGGGAAAGCAGGACACATAGCAAGAGTCTGCAGGTCTGGGAAGAAAACCAACAGTAAGAAATCTCCACAGGAGAAGTACAAAAAGGTACACCAGGTGATGGACAGTGGTTCAGACAAACAGAAAAGTGACACAGACTCCGGAAGCAAGGAGCTGGGTTGTCTGAAACTACATAATGTAACCGAAATGGAGGATCACCAGACTATCTGGGTTACACTCAAGATAGACGGAGTCCAAGTGGAAATGGAATTGGACACAGGGTCAGCTCTAACAGTCATAAATCAAAGAGACTACAAGCGGCTATTTTCACATGTACCCTTGAAAGCTACAGAGATTGTCTTGAAGACGTATACAGGGCAAAAAGTCTGCCCCAAAGGAAAAATAAGGGTGAAAGTGACATATAAAGGTCAGGAAATACCTAAAATGGATATATATGTATTGCCAAATGGAGGGCCACCGCTGCTAGGACGTGAATGGATCCGGAAGATACATTTAGATTGGCATTCCATACAGGCACTGAAGGTGGAAGCCAAAAAGGATGACGACGTCACACCTGAACGACTGTCAAAAATGCTAACTGACACAAAAGAAGTGTTCCAGGAGGGACTAGGAACACTAAAAGGAATAACAGCAACAATTAAAATAGAGGATAATGCAAGCCCAAAGTTTCTGAAGGCCAGACCAGTGCCTTATGCGATCAGACCAGCGGTTGAAGCAGAGCTGGAAGGGTTGGAACATTCAGGAGTACTGTCCAAAGTGGACTGGAGCGAGTGGGCTACACCCATCGTTCCTGTAATGAAGAGGTCGTTGAGTAATACGCCTGGGGAACCAAAGAAGGTCCGCATCTGTGGGGATTTTAAGGTGACAGTGAACCCAGTCCTTCACATGGTGCAATATCCGCTTCCACGAATTGAGGATATTTTCGCCTCGCTATCTGGTGGTAAACGCTTCACAAAAATTGATCTAGCCCAGGCGTACTTGCAAATGGAGGTAGAACAAGCTTCGAAACATTACCTTATGATCAACACTCATAAAGTTCTCTATCAATACAATCGGCTGGTGTTTGGAGTAGCCTCGGCTCCGGCTATCTGGCAAAGGGCGATGGATCAGGTCCTGCAAGGGATTCCAGGGACCCAGTGTTATTTGGACGACATCTTGGTCACGGGCGAAAATGACAGTGATCACCTCGCTAACTTGCAGACGGTGCTCGCCAGATTAAAGGAATATGGGCTACGAGCAAATCGCCACAAGTGCGAGTTTTTCCAGAAACAGATCTCGCATTGCGGCCACATCATCGATGAAGAGGGGTTACATAAGTCCCCTGACAAGATAGAGGCAGTAGTCAAGGCTCCAGCACCAGAAAATTTGTCACAACTGAGTTCGTTCCTCGGGCTGGTAAACTATTACCACAAGTTCTTACCAAATTTGTCTACGGTATTACACCCGCTGAACACCCTACTGCAAACAGGGGTACCATGGAAGTGGGATGACGAACGTAGATGAGCTTTCCAGAAGTGTAAAGAATTGATCACATCAAAAGAAGTGTTGGCCCATTTCAACCCAGCACTACTACCAATTCGTTTGGCATGTGATGCATCACCCTACGGCATTGGAGCGGTGCTGTCGCACAAATTCCCGGACGGTTTGGAGAGGCCAGTAGCCTTTGCGTCTCAGTCACTAACCTCAGCCGAGCGCAACTACGCCCAGATTGACAGGGAGGCCCTCAGCCTAGTATGCGGAGTAAAAAAATTCAACCACTATCTGCATGGACAGAAGTTCACCTTGCTGACTGACCACCAACCACTTGTCTCCATCTTTAATCCTAAGAAGGGCGTGCCAGTAATGACTGCACAGCGGTTACAAAGATGGTCCCTGTTTCTAGGGGCGAATCAATATGAAATAGAACATAAAGGCACGAGACAGCAAGGGAACGCTGATGGGCTATCGTGCCTGCCACTGCCTACTGTGGAGGAAGCACCAGCAGTGGACCCTATCGAGATATTTTATTCGTCGATAATTGAACGATTGCCAGTAACAAACGCGGATATAGAGAAGGAGACCCGCAATGATCCGATGCTGTCACGGGTATATGAATTGACGGTGAGGGGATGGCCAACACATGGCGACTCGCTGTTGCCAGCATTCTCATCCAGAAGAGAACAGCTGTCAGTATGCCAGAGGACAGTGATGTGTGGATCCAGAGTGGTGATTCCACCCAAGTTAAGGGAGAGAGTGCTAAATGAGCTACATGAATGTCATCTGTGGGGAGTGAAAATGAAAAGCCTTGCTAGGGCTTATGTGTGGTGGCCGGGAATCGATCAACAAATCGAAGACCTAACTAAGAGCTGCTTAGGATGCCAGAAGGTCCAAAATGCACCACCACATGCCCCTCTACACCCATGGGAGTGGCCCTCCTCTCCATGGCAATGGGTGCACATTGATTTCGCTGGTCCATTCATGGACTCAATGTTCTTAATAGCAGTGGATGCTCATTCAAAGTGGCCTGAGGTGATAAAGATGTATTCAACCACTACAGAGAAAACGATTGCAGTCCTCCGGACCATATTTGCCAGAAACGGGTTGCCAGAGCAGACCTGCTCTGATAATGGACCACAGTTTGTGTCCGATGAGTTCCAAAAATTTATGAGAAGGAATGGGGTAAGGCATTACACATCCGCCCCGTATCATCCAGCCACCAATGGATTGGCTGAGAGGTTCGTACAAACCTTTAAGAAGGCGATAAAGGCCATGTGCGATGAGGAAATTCCACTACAGCATAAGATAGACAATTTCTTATTAGCCTACCGAAATGCGACACATGCAGTTACCAACCAGACCCCGGCCATGATGTTCTTTAACCGAAGGTTGAGATCTCGTCTGGACTTGCTCAGACTGTAATGATATCAGCAAATAGTGATGTTATTTGCCTGTTTGATTATCATGCCTTACCAGCATAATTGCATGTATTGATTGCTTGTGCCTGACCAGCAGAGGGCATGTGACTGAGACAAGCAAGGCAGTTTAGTTTAGTTTCAGTTTCATTCTAGATGCATCACTAGCATGATGTCTCCTGTAAATGCTGTATAAAGAGTTGAACAGACTTTAGATTAAAAGACATTGGGCTAGATTTTCAGTTGCTTGCGCCAGCAGTTAGCGCCTTAAGAGAAGTGATTTTCGGGCGCTATGCGTGTAGCGCCTGGGCGCAGCGCAGTTTGCGCCCCGCCCCAAATTAAGTTGCCCGTTAGCGCCGGCGCAAAGTTTAGCGGCCGCCCGGATGCGCGCGCAGAAAATGACGTCACATCCTCGTGCAACGCCCTTTGGCCGCCCCGAATCCAAACTTCAGTCGGACCGCCCCATTGTGCGCCTGGCGTCCAGAGCGTTTGTAAAATGGAACGCAACACACCCTGGGGAGCGCAAATTAAAGGGCACTCGTACAAAAGGCACTCTGCATGTGTTGTGTGGAAGTAAGCTGTGTGTTGTTCTGAACGGTCTATTATGTTTCCGGGCACCAATTCTTCCTCCTCCTCCTCCTCCTCCTCCTCCTCCTCCTCCTCCTCCTCCTCCTCCTCCTCCTCCTCCTTCCTGTTTCTCCCCAGACTTTGCATTTGAAAAAAATACATGCACCCTTCCCCTTTAAGAGCTCACTGGCACCAGAGTGTCTGCCGTGCGCTGCGCCCGAGCTCGGGTGTTGCGCTCTCCACCGCCGGCTTAGCGCCTAAAGATACTAGTGGAACGCCTCTTTTAGCGCTCCACCAACCTCTTAGGGCGAAGCCACTGAATTTCCGGCAACGGGGCGCTACTTTGGGGCGGGCGATAACTTCGGGCGGGCGCTAAGCTTAGCGCCCCAAAACTGTCTATACTGAAAATCTAGCCCATTCTCTTTCATAAATGTCTCGTCATTGAACCCACAAAGAAATCAATACATGGTGTCAGAAGTGGGATTGAAAAAGATGAAGAGAAAAAATCTGAAGTTAAATCACGGGTTAGGTTGATTGGCTATGATAAAATTGACCCTTAGTGTTAGGGGGATTAAATACGTGAGGTTACGGGGATAGGGGTGGGATATGTGTTGGTGTAGGGGTTACGGGGATCGGGTGGGCTATGTGTCGGTGCAGGCTCGATGGGCCGAAATGGCCTCTATCTGCACTGTGGGGTTTCTGTGATTCTGTGATTCTGTGAAATCAGCTCTCCACAAATTAGCAAGCCAAAAGAGAACATCGTTACTTACCATTAGAGAATAGCTAACGAAGTGAAAAATGGAAGGTTTACTCCCACCGGCGACGCTTCAGTTGACAGGTAATGAGGCTCAGTATGTGACTGAACTGAGAAACAGAAGCAAATCGTGTGAATTTGGGGGGCTGACAGACTCGCTGATAAAAGACAGACTGGTGTGTGGTATTCCAGATAATGGTCTAAGGGAAAGACTGTTAAGAGAGCAAGATCTAGACCTGGGAAAAGCCATAGCACTGTGTAGGGCTACAGAGACTGTGAAGTTGCAGGCAAAGGAGCTGTTCAGTGACAATAGCTGCAAAGTGGATGCAGTGAGAATGAACGGACACAAACCGGTTAACAAAAAGAGCGCCAATGTGAAAAAAGAGGCGTGGCCAGCGAACGAAAATGAAAGGGACAATCGAAAGACATGCAGTCGATGCGGTACACAGCATCCACCAAAAACGTGTCCAGCATATGGTAAAACATGCAATAGTTGCAACAAAAACAACCATTATGCCCGTTGCTGTAAGAACCAAGCACAACAAAGCAAGGTCCATACAGTAGATGAAAGCGAGATAGAGGAGTTCAATGTAGATGTTGTGTCTGAAAACAAAAAAGAAGAAAGAGACTGGATGTTGACACTAAAAGTGAATGACATACACATTCCATTTAAATTGGATACTGGAGCACAAGTTAACGTGATATCAGAGACTGATTTTAAGAAAATTAGACCCAGACCAAAGATACATGGAATCAAAGTGAAAGTGACAGGATACTCAGGTACTGATATACCAGTGAAAGGAAGATGCATTGTCAAAGTAACACACAAGGACAGAGAGCACACGCTAGCATTAATCGTGGTGCCAAAGGATGTGCAAGCCATACTAGGTTTAAAAGCCTGTGAGAGACTGAACCTGGTAAAGAGAGCCCTCGTTGTGGAAAGCGAAGGAGAGACAGTCTATGATGAGCTCATGAAAGAGTACAACGACCTATTTAAGGCTCTAGGCTGCATTCCAGGAGAACACACGATCAGAGTAGATAAAAGTATGACACCGGTCATACATCCATGCAGAAAAGTTCTGTTTGCTCTTCAAAAGCAACTGAAGGCAGAGTTGGGCAGGATGGAAAGCCTGAACGTGATTCAGAAGATAGATGAGCCAACTGAGTGGGTGAGTTCCCTCGTCGTAGTGGACAAAAAGAATGGAAAGCTCAGAATTTGCCTGGATCCAAGAGATCTAAACAGAGCAATAAAGAGAGAGCACTTCAAGCTTCCTACACATGAGGAAATCATGGCACAGTTTGCAAATGCAAAGTATTTCAGCAAGTTAGATGCATCATCAGGATTTTGGCAGATGAAATTGGATGAAGCAAGTTCAAGACTGTGCACGTTCAACAGTCCATTTGGCAGATACAGATTCCTAAGGTTACCATTTGGCATTGCCTCAGCACCTGAAGTGTATCACAAAACTATCCATATCACACAGAATCACAGAATCACAGAAACCCCACAGTGCAGATAGAGGCCATTTCGGCCCATCGAGCCTGCACCGACACATATCCCACCCTATCCCCGTAACCCCACATATTTTAATCCCCCTAACACTAAGGGTCAATTTATCGTAGCCAATCAACCTAACCCGCACATCTTTGGACTGTGGGAGGAAACCGGAGCACCCAGAGAAAACCCACGCAAACACGGGGAGAATGTGCAAACTCCACACAGACAGTCACCCGAGGCCGGATTCGAACCCAGGTCCCTGGCGCTGTGAGGCAAGGAGTTGATACATCAATGGATGACATCATAGTATGGGGAACCACGAGAACTGAGCATGACGAGAGACTGAAAAAAGTGCTGGAAGCAACAAGGAAAACAAACCTGAAGCTGAATAGAGAGAAATGCCAGCTCGGGGTGACAGAACTGACATTCGTGGGAGATATCCTTAGCAGTGAGGGCATCAGACCAGATCCCAGAAATGTGTCCGCCATTGAGAATATGCCAAAACCACAATGCAAAAAGGATGTGCAGAGGTTTAATGGAATGATCAACTACATGGGGAAATTCATATCCAACCTCTCAGAAAAGATGGCGCCACTGAGAAGACTAACTGAAAAGAACATAGAATGGGAATGGAATCATGAGCATGAGAAGTCATGGAGCGATCTAAAGAAACTGCCCACAGAGGAACCACAGAAATCACAGAAATCACAGAAACCCCACAGTGCAGATAGAGGCCATTTCGGCCCATCGAGCCTGCACCGACACATATCCCACCCGATCCCCGTAACCCCTACACCAACACATATCCCACACCTATCCCCGTAGTCCCACGTATTTAATCCCCCTAACACTAAGGGTCAATTTATCATAGCCAATCATCCTAACCCGCACATCTTTGGACTGTGGGAGGAAACCGGAGCACCCGGAGGAAACCCACGCAAACACGGGGAGAAAGTGCAAACTCCACACAGACAGTCACCCGAGGCCAGATTCGAACCCGGGTCCCTGGCGCTGTGAGGCAACAGTGCTAACCACTATGCCACCGTGCTGAGGTTTTATGACCCAGCGAGACCCATCAAGATATCATCAGATGCATCACAGAGTGGGCTCGGTGCCGTTCTTCTGCAACAATATGACTACTGGCAACCTATTGCATATGCATTGCGCTCAATGACAGACGCGGAGACACGATATGCTCAAATAGAAAAGGAGCTGCTCAGCATCACATACGCCTGTGAAAGATTTCACCAGTTTGTGGCAGGACAAGCAATCAGTGTAGAGACTGACCATAAGGGGAGCACGGTGGCATAGTGGTTAGCACTGTTGCCTCACAGCGCCAGGGACCCGGGTTCAAATCTGGCCTCGGGCGACTGTCTGTGTGGAGTTTGCACATTCTCCCTGTGTCTGCGTGGGTTTCCTCCGGGTGCTCTGGTTTCCTCCCACAGTCCAAAGATGTGCAGGTTAGGTTGATTTGGCTATGATAAATTGACCCTTAGTGTTAGGGGATTAAATACATGGGGTTACGGGGGTAGGGTGGGATATGTGTTGGTGCAGGCTCGATGGGCCGAAATGGCCTCTATCTGCACTGTAGATTCTGTGATTCTGTGTGATTCTGTGATAAGCAGAATCACACTCTGGGGTACAGAGTGGAGCTATAGTAGGGGGTGATTTACGGCCAAATACAGAGGGAAAAACAAGTCAGCTGGGAAGGCAGAGCAAATATGTGAAGGCAAAAGGGAATATGGCAGGGCTGGAAGGCATTTATTTTAATGCAAGGAGTCTTGCAAATAAGGTGGATGAACTGAAGTTGTTGTTGAACACATGGGAGTACGATATTGTTGCTATCACGGAGACATGGTTGAGGGAGGGTCAGGACTGGCAGCTCAATATTCCGGGGTATAGAATCTTCAGGCGAGACAGAGGGGGGTGTAAAAGGGGAGGGGGTGTTGCAATATTAATTAAGGAGTCAATTACTGCTGTAAGGAGGGATGATATATTAGCAGGTTCCTCTAATGAGGCCATATGGGTAGAACTTAAAAACAAAAAGGGGGCAAGCACTTTGCTGGGAGTGTACTATAGGCCCCCAAACAGTCAGGGGGAGATAGAGGAACAGATATGTAGGCAAATCTCAGAGAAGTGTGAAAATAATAGGGTAATAATAGTGGGGGATTTCAACTTCCCCAATATAAATTGGGACAGTCAGAGTGTGAAAGGCTTAGAGGGTGCAGAATTCTTAAAGTGCATCCAGGAGAGCTTTTTGAGCCAACATGTAGAAAGTCCTACAAGAGAGGGGGCGATACTGGACCTAATTCTGGGGAATGTAGCCGGGCAAGTGGTGGAAGTGTCAGTAGGAGAGCATTTTGGCGACAGTGACCATAATTCGGTGAGATTTAAGGTGGTCATGGAAAAAGACAAAGACGGCCCGGAAATAAGGGTTCTAAATTGGGGGAAGGCCGATTTTAATATGATAAGGCAGGATCTGGCCAAAGTGGAATGGGAGCAGCTGCTTATAGGAAAATCCACATCAAAACAGTGGGAGACTTTCAGAAGGGAAATAGAGAGAGTACAACGCCAACATGTTCCTGTAAAGGTCAAGGGTGGGACCAACAAGCAAAGGGAACCTTGGATGACAAGGGATATACAAAAATGCATTAGAAATAAAAGGGGGGCTTTTGGCAGTTACAAAAGACTAAAGACAGAAGAAGCCCTAGAGGAGTATAAAAAGTGCAGGGGCATACTTAAAAAAGAAATTAGGAGGGCAAGGAGGGGCCATGAAATAACACTGGCGAGCAAAATAAAGGAAAATCCTAAGATGTTTTATAAGTATATTAAGGGCAAGAGGATAACCAGGGAAAGGGTAGGGCCCATTAGGGACCAAAGTGGCAATCTGTGTGTAGAGCCAGAGTATGTAGGCGGGGTTTTAAATGAATTTTTTGCATCTGTGTTCACTATGGGGAAAGACGATGCAGACATCGAAATCGGGCAAGGGGACTGTGACATACTCGAACATATTAGCATCGAGAGGGAGGAGGTGCTAGCGGTTTTAGCGGGCCAAAAAGTGGATAAATCCACAGGCCCGGACGAGATGTATCCCAGGCTGCTGTGGGAGGCAAGGGAGGAGATTGCAGGGGCTCTGACACTAATTTTCAGAACCTCTCTGGCCACAGGGGATGTACCAGAGGACTGGAGAACAGCTAACGTAGTACCATTATTCAAGAAGGGTAGCAGGGATAAACCAGGGAATTACAGGCCAGTGAGTCTAACATCTGTGGTGGGGAAATTATTGGAAAAAATTCTGAGGGACGAAATTAATCTCCACTTGGAGAGGCAATGATTAATTGGGGATAGTCAGCATGGCTTTGTCAAGGGTAAATCATGTCTAACAAATCTGATCGAATTTTTCGAGGGGGTGACTAGTGGGGTGGATGAGGGAAATGCTGTGGATGTGGTTTACATGGACTTCAGCAAAGCTTTTGACAAAGTCCCGCATAGGAGACTGGTCAAGAAGGTAAGAGCCCATGGGATCCAGGGTGCCTTGGCGCGTTGGATCCTAAACTGGCTGAGTGGCAGGAGGCAGAGGGTGATGGTCGAAGGTTGCTTTTGTGACTGGAAGCCTGTGTCCAGTGGGGTACCTCAGGGATCGGTGCTGGGTCCCTTATTGTTTGTGATCTACATAAATGATTTGGATGAGAATGTAAAAGGTATGATCAGTAAGTTCGCAGATGACACGAAAATTGGTGGGGTGGTAAATTGCGAGGAGGAAAGCCTCCGGCTACAGGACGATATAAACGGGTTGGTCAGATGGGCGGAAAAGTGGCAAATGGAATTTAACCCTGAAAAGTGTGAGGTGATGCATTTTGGATGGACAAATAAGGCAAGGGAATACACAATGAGTGGTAGGACCCTAGGAAGTACAGAGGGTCAGAGGGACCTTGGTGTACATGTACATAGATCCCTGAAGGCAGCGGAGCAGGTAGATAAGGTGGTTAAAAAGGCATATGGGATACTTGCCTTCATTAGCCGAGGCATAGAATATAAGAGCAGGGAGGTTATGATGGAGCTGTACAAAACGCTGGTGAGGCCACAGCTGGAGTACTGTGTGCAGTTCTGGTCGCCTCACTATAGGAAGGATGTGATTGCTTTGGAGAGGGTGCAGAGAAGATTCACCAGGATGTTACCTGGGATGGAGCGCCTCAGCTATGAAGAGAGTCTGGACAGGCTGGAGTTGTTTTCCTTGGAGCAGAGAAGGCTGATGGGGGACCTGATTGAGGTGTACAAAATAATGAGGGGCATAGGTAGGGTAGATAAAGAGGAACTTTTCCCCTTAGTGGGGGGGTCAATAACAAGGGGGCATAGATTCAGGGTAAGGGGCAGGAGATTTAGAGGGGATTTGAGGAGGAACTTTTTCACCCAGAGGGTGGTTGGAATGTGGAACTCAATGCCTGAAAGGGTGGTGGAGGCAGGAACCCTCACAACATTCAAGAAGCATTTGGATGAGCACTTGAAATGCCATTGCATACAAGGCTATGGACCAAATGCTGGAAAATGGGATTAGACTGGAAAGGGATGGATGGGCGGCGCAGACACGATGGGCCGAAGGGCCTCTTTCTGTGCTGTAAAACTCTATGACTCTATGACTCTAATACAAAGAATGATGATCAGGCTGCAACGCTATACACTGAATGTTGCGTACACACCGGGTAAGCTGATGTATACAGCAGACACGTTGTCCAGAGCTGTAGACCCAAGTGAGCCCGCAAACACCACAATGGATGAAAAAGTGAACACCTACGTGGACATGATCACAAGTGCACTGCCCATAGCAGATGCAAAAATGGAGCTCATAAAGACTGAGACAAACAAAGATGTAACAATGAGACGACTGAGGAAAAGCATCTTGGATGGATGGCCCAACATGAAGCAAGACTGCTCACCTGACATGGCAGAGTACTGGAACTGCAGGGCAGAACTATCAGTGGTCGTAGACATCATCTACAAAGGAAGTAAAATAGTTATCCCAAAGAGTCTGAGAAAAGAGATGTTAAAAAAGATCCATGGAGGACATCTGGGAATCGAAAAGTGTAAGAAAAGAGCACGAGAGGTGATGTACTGGCCACGAATTAACCAAGATGTGAAAAATGAGGTGTCAAACTGCACAATATGCCTGAAATATCGAGCAAGCAATCCAGTAGAACCACTAAAGCCACACCCAGCACCAGACAGACCTTACCAGAAGGTAGGCGCTGACCTATTCGTATGTCAAGGGAAGGACTATCTTGTAGTCACAGACTATTACTCCCTGTATCCAGAGGTTTGTAGATTGTACACCACCACTGCAGATGCTGTGATAACATGTATGAAAGCCATATTCTCCAGACATGGCGTGGCAAGCGAGGTCTTCACAGGCAACGGACCCCAGTTTTACAATGCAAGTTTCCGAAACTTTGCCAAAGAGTGGGACTTTGTCCACACAACGTCAAGTCCTCACTATCCACAGTCCAATGGACTAGTGGAAAAAGCTGTCCAGACAGTGAAAAGACTGATGTACAAGGCAAAAGACAGTGGAACTGACTTCTACCAAAACATGCTTGTATACCGCACAACGCCGCTCGAGTGTGGTAAGTCACCAGCCCAACTCCTGATGGGACATCGGCTAAGGTCAAACCTACCCATCCCGGAGAACCTCCTGAAAACAAAAGAGGGGGAGAAAGTGAGGAAGTTCAAAGAACAACAGAAAGAAAAGCAAAAGTACTACTATGACAGAGGAACACAAAACCTACCTGAACTCCACACTGGTGACCAAGTAAGGTTGAAAGACAAAACAAACACATGGACTCAGAAGGGACCTGTCCTGAGTGAAGTTCATCCAAGATCATACACCATTCAGACAGATGAGGGTGCTGTTCTGAGAAGAAATCGTTGAGATCTTCTCATGGGACCAGCCACAGCAGGTCAAGAGACTGATACTGTTGAACAACCTGATCACACAGCTGAGAACCAATCATCTGAGGCAACAACTCAGATTCAAGGACAATCAATCAGAAAATCCTCAAGACATGTGAAGCCTCCTGAGAGACTCATTGAGCAAATTTAAGGACTATTGTTATAGAAGGAAGTAATGTTATCTTATTCTTTCTTCAAGTTCTAGTGAATTGACATATTTCATGTGAACACACAAAGCAAGGTTAAAAAACCTTGATCATGATAATAGGGTACATAGGGTACATAGAGATAGGAACAGGAGTAGGCCATTCGGCCCTTCGAGCCTGCTCCGCCATTCAATGAGATCATGGCTGATCTTCGTCTGAGATCATAGCTGATCTTACCAGTTCAGTACCCCGTCCCCGCCTTTTCTCCGTAACCCTTAATCCCCTTAGCCTTCAGAAATATATCCAATTCTCTCTTGAAAATATTTATTGAATTAGCCTTCACAGCCCTCTGTGGCAGGGAATTCCACAGGCTCACCACTCTTTGAGTGAAGAAATTCTTCCTCATCTCTGTTTTAAATGATTTGCCCGCTATTTTTAGACTGTGGCCCCTGGTTCTGTGCTCCCCGGCCATTGGAAACATTCTCTCTGAATTCAGCCTGTCCAGGCCTGCCATAATTTTATATGTTTCAATGAGATCCCCTCTCAATCTTCTAAACTCCAGTGAGTACAAGCCCAAACTATTTAATCTCTCTTCGTATGTCATTCCCGCCATTCCAGGTATCAGCCTGGTGAATCGCCGTTGCACTCTTTCCATGGCAAGAACATCCTTCCACAGATGGGGCGACCAAAACTGTACACAATACTCCAGATGCGGTCTCACCAGCACCTTGTACAGCTGTAGTAAGGTATCCCTATTCCTATACTCGAACCCCCTTGATATGAAGGCCAACATACCATTTGCCTTCTTGATCGCCTGTTGCACCTGCATGCTCGCCTTCAGTGACTGGTGCACAAGAACACCCAGGTCCCTCTGCACTTCCCCATCTCCCAATCTATTGCCATTTAGATAATAATCTACCCTCCTGTTTTTACCCCCAAAGTGGATAACCTCGCATTTATCCACATTATAGTGCATCTGCCACGTATCTGCCCATTCCCCCAACCTGTCCAAATCGCACTGTAGCCTCCTGACATCCTCATCAGAGCCCACCCCTCCTCCTAGTTTAGTGTCGTCAGCGAATTTGGAAATATTGCATCCAATTCCCTGATCCAGATCATTTATATATATTGTGAACAGCTGGGGTCCCAGGACAGATCCTTGCGGCACCCCGCTGGTCACTGCCTGCCACTCCGAAAACGAGCCGTTTATTCCAACTCTCTGTTTTCTATCCGCCAGCCAGTTCTCTATCCACGTTAATACTTTGCCCCCAATCCCATGAGCCTTAATTTTGCATGATAATCTTTTGTGTGGAACCTTATCGAAGGCTTTCTGGAAGTCAAGGTACACCACATCCACTGGCTCTCCCCCATCTATTTTACCAGTTACTTCCTCAAAAAATTCCAGCAGATTAGTCAAACACGATTTACCCTTTGTAAATCCATGTTGACTCTGTCCGATCCTTTCCCCATTTGTCAAGTGCTCCGCTATTTTATCCTTAATAATGGACTCTAGCATTTTGCCCACAACCGATGTAAGGCTTACTGGTCTATAATTCCCTGCTTTCTCTCTACCCCCCTTTTTAAATATTGGGGTAACATTAGCTACCCTCCAATCCACGGGTACTGTTCCCGAGTCAATGGAGTTCCGGAAGATGATCCTTAGAGCATCTGCTATCTCCAGGGCCACCTCCTTAAGTACCCTAGGATGTAGTTTATCAGGCCCCGGGGATTTGTCGGCCTTCAGTCCCCTCAACTTACCCAACACCATATCCCTAGAGATACTAATTTCTGTCAGCTCCTCCCTCTCATTAGTCCCTATGTTTGCCGATATTCCTGGGAGGTTATTTGTGTCCTGCTTTGTGAATACAGAACCAAAGTATGAGTTTAATTGGTCTGCCATTTCCTTATTCTCCATTATATATTCTCCCGAATCGGACTGCAAGGGACCGACTTGGGATTTTACCAGTCTTTTCCTCCTGATATACCGATAAAAGCTTTTGCAGTCTGTCTTTATGTTTGCTGCAAGTTTACTTTCGTATTCTATTTTCCCCTTCCTGATTAATCCCTTTGTCCTCTTTTGCTGTATCTTGTACTGCCCCCAATCTTCCGGTCTGGTGCTTTTTTTTGCCAGTTGATATGCCCTTTTTTTTGATTTTATGCTGTCCCTAATTTCCCTCGTTATCCACGGTTGAGTCACCTTTTTAGGTTTATTTTTATGCCAAACCGGTATAAACATGTTCTGGAATTCTTCCATTCTATCTTTGAATGCTTGCCATTGTCTCTCCACTGTCAATCCCCCCAGAAACACCACCCAATCAATCTTACCCAATTCCCGTCTCATACCCTCGTAATTCCCTTTATTTAAGTTCTGGACCTTAGTCTCTGATTCAATTTCCTCACTCTCCATCTCGACTGAGAGCTCGATCATATTATGATCGCTCTGACCCAAGGGGCCTCGTACAAGAAGATTGCTGATAAGTCCCTTCTCATTGCACAATACCCAGTCTAAAATGGCCTGATCTCGAGTCGGCTCCTCGACATATTGGTCCAGATAACCGTCCCGAAAACATTCCAGGAATTCCTCCTCCTCAGAATTTTTACTAATTTGGGTAGTCCAATCAATATGTAAATTAAAGTCACCCATGATGACAGCTGTGCTCTTATCGCACGCTTCTCTAATTTCCCTTTTTATGCCTTCCCTCACCTCCATATTACTATTTGGAGGCCTATATATCACACCCACTAACGTTTTCCTCCCCTTGCTATTTCTCATTTCTACCCATACAGATTCCGTTTCATCCGAGTTAATATCCTTCCTTTCCATTGCATTAATCCCCTCCTTTACCAGCAATGCTACCCCACCTCCCCTACCTTTTTGCCGATCCTTCCTAAATATTGTATATCCCTGGATGTTAAGTTCCCAGCCTTGCCCACCCTGCAGCCACGTTTCTGTAATCCCAATCAAATCATACTTGTTTACCTCTATTTCCACAACTAATTCATCCACCTTGTTCCTAATGCTTCTAGCATTAAGATACAAAGCCTTCAGGCTTGCTTTTTTCACACTCTCATTATGAATTAGTTTGGCCCTTTGTGTTTCTCTCCTTTGCTTATTGCTTCTCACCTTTCTACCATCTATTTCTGACTTCATATGACTTCCCTCTTTTCCACTACCTAGGTTCCCATCCCCCTGCCAAATTAGTTTAAATCCTCCCGAACCGCCCTAGAAAATATTACCCTGAGGACATCAGCTCCCTCACAGTTCAGGTGTAGACCGTCCCCTTGGTACAGGTCACTCCTCCCCAAGAACTGGTTCCAATGCCTCAAGAATTTAAATCCCTCTCCCTTGCACCACTGCTCAAGCCACGTATTTAGCTTATCTATCTTACTCTCTCTAAACTTATTAGCTCGTGGCACTGGTAGCAATCCAGAGATTACTACCTTTGAGGTCCTACTTTTCAATTTAGCTCCTAACTCCCTAAATTCAGCTTGTAGGACCTCCTCCCTCTTTTTACCTACATCGTTGGTACCTACATGTACCACGACAACTGGCTGATCCCCCTCCCCCTTCAGAATGCTCTGCACCCGCTCCGAGACATCCTTGACCCTTGCACCAGGGAGGCAACATACCATCTTGGAGTCTCGGTCTCGGCCACAGAAACTCCTATCTATCCCCCTTACAATTGAATCCCCTATCACTATAGCCCTATCCCTCTTTTTCCCGCCCTTCTGTGCAGCAGAGCCAGTCATGGTGCCCTGAACCTGGCTGCTGGTGCCTTCCCCTGATAAGTCATCTCCCCCAACAGTACCCAAAACGGTAAACCTGTTTTGGAGGGAGATGACCGCAGGTGACTCCTGCACTACCTTCCTGCCTTTACCCTGCCTTTTGGTCACCCATTTACTGTCTGAGCTAGCCTTTACCTGCGGTGTGACCAACTCACTGAATGTGCTATCCACAACATCCTCAGCATCGCGTATGCTCCAGAGTGAGTCCATTCGCAGCTCCAGCACCGCCATGCGGTCCGCTAGGAGCTGCAGCTGGACACACTTCCTGCACACATAGTTGTCAGGGACAGTGTCCCTGATTTCCCACATGGCACAGGAGGAGCATGACACGGGTCTGAGCTGCCCTTCCATGACTTAACCCTTACAATACCTTTTTATTTACTACGATTTAGCTTAATTATTGAATTCTACTTAGAATAAGTTTGTGAAAGTACTCACCAACCAGTCACCTACCTGTTTTCTGGTGTTGTATTTTCACTGCCGCCTCCTGTCCTGGAACCTTTTCCACCTAGGTTAGGCTCCTGAAATAAAATAAATTGAACCTACCTTTTCAACTTCCCCTAACCCCTAAAAGGTTAGAGGAGGTGGAAGGGTGGGAGACACTACACTGTAGTGTTTCGGGTTTAGCAACAGCTCCACCTATATAAGAGTTACTGGCCTCCTGCTCTCCCGACTGCACCAGCTGCTCCCTGGTGACGTCACACACTGATTACTATTTACCCCTCTCCTCTGCTGTTGATTTGGTATGCCTCGCAACTGCCGCCGGTTTTTAAGCCGGCCTCCTCCTCGCTGCTCTCTGCTGCTCCGAGTGGTCGGGCCTCGCAACTTCCGCCGGTTTTTAAGCCGGCCTCCTCCTCGCCTCACTGCTCCCTGGAACTGGTCGGGCCTCGGTGCTCGCGCTGGTTTTTATACCGGGCTCCTCCTCGCCTCACTGCTCCCTGGAACTGGTCGGGCCTCGGTGCTCGCGCCGGTTTTTCTACCGGGCTCCTCCTCGCCTCACTGCTCCCTGGAACTGGTCGGGCCTCGGTGCTCATGCCGGTTTTTATACCGGGCTCCTCCTCGCCTCACTGCTCCCATGATAATGTAAGTTCATTAAGTGTTACAATTAAAATGCAGATTAATACAAAGAAAACATGTTGTTAGTTAAAAGTAAAATACTTTTGTTTTAAGAAAGGGAGATGTAATGATATCAGCAAATAGTGATGTTATTTGTCTGTTTGATTATCATGCCTTACCAGCATAATTGCATGTATTGATTGCTTGTGCCTGACCAGCAGAGGGCATGTGACCGAGACAAGCAAGGCAGTTTAGTTTAGTTTCAGTTTCGTTCTAGATGCATCACTAGCATGATGTCTCCTGTAAATGCTATATAAAGAGTTGAACAGACTTTAGATTAAAAGACATTCTCTTTCATAAATGTCTCGTCATTGAACCCACAAAGAAATCAATACACAGACCAAATGTGCGAAGAAATGTTGAGGACAAACAATTCCAGCACATCAATGAGAAGCCAACAAGGAGCTTCAATGTAGGGCAACCAGTCTTGGCCCGGGACTATTGAACAGAGAAGTGGCAACCCGGAACAATATGTACAAGGCAGGGGCCATTAATGTACACAGTGGATGTCGGGGAGAACATTGTGAGACGCCACGTCGATCAGATCTTAGCATCACAGGAATGCGTCAACCCCATGTCTCGAGTACCTGGGGATGAACCCAACATACCGGTAGTATCTACTTCAGACCCAGTAGCAGTGGAACCCGATGAACTACCCGATGAAAGGGGGTCAGAATCGCCTCTGCACCAAGAACAAGAACCTCTGGAAAGGCGCTATCCCGAAAGGGTCAGGAAGCCGCCCCAAAGACTGAATCTATAAATGGACTTTTGTTATTGAATGTGCATGTAAAAATGTAATTGTTATTTGAATATTAAGGGGGTATTATTAATCTAAAAAGGGAGGAATTGTAGTGTATGTGCTTTAAGTCAGAACTACTTTTTACAGCTCCTGTATACTGTAGTACCGGCAGTAACCACACTGGTATGTAAGCTGTGTGCATGCCTCTGTACTCCAGTCTAGAGATGACCCTCCTCCAGTAAAGACCTGTTGTTTGTTTATGTACAGCATCCGTGTAATTATTTATCCACTGAACCACGGATCTAACAATGGTCACTGGCGGAAGGAGTGTAAGAACTCTTGGAAGGATAACAAGGGAAAGCATCCCACAGCCCCAGCCCAAAAGGCGGGGGTAGGGACCCCTTCCGCAGAGGTCGAGTCGCTTTTGGATGCCATGAGGACCTTACTGACTGGCCAGGGGAGAGTAGCAGCCACCACCGGTGCCCTCACCCCGTCAGCCCCATCCAACCCACAACCGTGACTAGAGCCGGTGCAGCCTGTGTATCTGTGTTCGCTCCAATATGATGAGCAGAGGAGACTCATGATGGAGATGGAGGTGGAAAAGGTAGCGGGGACCTATCTGTTGGACACGGGGGCATCGCGCACCGTGATCTACTCAGCTAACCCCACCACCTCACCTCTCTCTAGCCGGGTCCCATACAGTCTATCGGGGTTCACGGGTAAGGAGCAGGCTGGTTCGGTCTCCATCCCGCTCGCCATTCCGATAGGACCGCTCCACTCCAACTGGACGTGTGTCCTGATGAATTGGGAAGTGGAGGGTGGAAGAGGGGTCCTGGGGGCCGACTTTACCGTAGGTCACGGGATCCTGGTGGGTTTGAGGAATCACTGCCTCTGGGGGTCAGGAAAAGTAAAGAACGGTGAGATCATAGTTATCCCGGGTAAGGAAGGGAAGGGGACCCTCTGCACCATGAAGCCCAAAGAGGATTATAACCTCGGGCTCATGGTCAGCAACACCCCACCAGAGTTCCAGGCATTTGTGCAGGCCCACCTGGCCGTATTTGCCACTCACAAACACGACTGCGGGAGGGTCACAGGTTTTGAGGTCAGAGTCGACGGGGACCCCATGGCCCGACCACAGAAACAGTACAACTTCCCCAGGGAAGCAGAGCCGGACATGGAAGCAGCCATGTCCTCATTAGTGCGGCAGGGAGTTCTGAGGCCGATAGCCACCCATGTGAACTCTCCGTTGTGGCCGGTTAGAAAACTGGACAACTCCTGGAGGGCCACGGTGGACTATCGGGTGCTCAATAGTAACATCCCAGCCTGTGCACCTACAGTGGCAGCAGTTGCCGACCTGATAGGGAGTATTCCAGCATCCGCGACCACTTTCAAGGTGCTGGATATTTCCAATGGATTTTGGTCCATCCCTGTAAGGAGAGAGGATCAGTACAAGTTTGCCTTTACGTTTAAAGGGCAACAGTACACGTGGAACTGTTTGCCTCAGGGCTTCCATAATAGCCACAGCATCTTCCATCAGTGCATGGCGGACAGTTTGAAGGACTTTAGTCAGCCTGGACAGTTGGTACAATGGCCCAGAAATTCCAGAACGGGGCTTGCAGCGCGTCCAAGCCCCGTATTTACACTTACCCCGCGCTACTGACGATCAGCTCCAGGGATGCCTGGACTTGGTGAATGAAAAAGAAGAATCCCGGGCAGCGTATGATGTCACGCCGCCCAGGAGTGCAGCCAGCGCGAAGTCAGGAGCGTGCAGTGTAAGTGAGACACGCCCCTTGAGGTCTCAGTTTCACTGGACACACCCCCAATGTTTCTGTCAAGCTGCTAATCATTTTTACATGCAAAGCAGCAGTTTAAATAGGTTTTTGGAAGTTTTTTGAAGATTTTGGTAACTTTTATAAACTTTTTAAAATGTTTACATTATTTTGAGTAATCTGAAGTAGTTTTAAAGAGAATTAAAGCAATTTAAAGACTTTTAAAAGCCCTAAAAGAATTTTTTTAATTCCATTTATTTATTTAGCAATGTCGTCGTCATACGTGTCTTCACACTGTTCCCTTTGGGGAACTGTATGAAGTGGTGGAAGGATTTATGGCCGTGATTAACGCTCATTCCGTGACCGTAACCATCTTTGAACCAACCATTAGGGCGGTTAGTCCTATGGCGGGAGGGTTTTACGGGCTCCCACAAGCTATACAAGGAGGGGGGGCCACCCACACCCACGGACGCAAATATCCCACTGGATGTCAACCCAGAATTTAGAGCCGGAGCTCCAACTCCAGTTGCTGGGACTGTCTGGAGCGGGATTCGAAACCCTACCCTGATCTGGCCCAGCGGCGGGGATCCTACCGCTATGACAAAGGCCCAATCCGATTAGCAACGTGAAATGGCAGCATAGGGCTCCAGTCACGGGGAGGGAAAAGGCGCAGGAAACGTATGGGTGTCACCTTTTGTGCGGAGTGGGCCTTTTGCGTAGCAGTAAGCATCCCCGCCGCTGGGCCAGAAGGAGTAGGGTTTTGAACCCCACTCCAGACAGTCCCGGCAAGTGGAGTCGGAGTTCCAACTTTAAATTCTGGGTGGACATCCAGCGGGATACTTGCGTCCGTGGGTGTTGGTGGCCCCCCCCCTCAGATGGGTTGTGGGAGCCCGTAAAACCCTCCCGCCATAGGACTAACCACCCTAATGGCTGGTTCAAAGATGGTTACGGTCACGGAATGAGCGTTAATCACGGCCATAAATCCTTCCACCACTTCATACAGTTCCCCAAAGGGAACAGTGTGAGGATACGTACGATGATGACCTCTTGCGCAATGCACCTCCTTGGACCCTCAGTCGCAGATGCGAGGGGGCAAGTCGTGCAATTGTTAAATTTTTCATTTTATTGACATGTAAAATGTTGGCCCAGTAATTCCCTTCCAACTGCGCGAGTACGGTCGGGGTACTTACGCATCTGGCCGGATGAAATGCCGGTTTTCAGCATGCACAGTGCTTTTGGGGAAAACAGGCATTTCCTGTCCTCTGAACGAAGGGGTTCAGAGGCAGAACGCGTGCGACTGCACAGGCAGCGTGTGCGCAGTATAATTCGCCGCTTTCATTACTGCTTTCAGTGAGGTCAAGTCCTTACAACTTACACATGAAAAAAGCATGGGTACAGTTGCTCCAGAGGCTGTGGAGGAAGATATTTCTTATCGTGGAGCTTCTGAAAGTATGTATGTCTGTACATATTCCTTTGCGTGTTATGTATATATTCCTTTACTTATGTGTATGAATGTATTATTTAATTATGACTTTCAGAGAAAGTAACTTATTTGAAAATCATAATTAAAAACATACATTCATACACATTAGTAAAGGAATATAAAACATACATACATATACGTAAAGGAATATATATGGACATACATACATAACTCATTCTCACATTCCATTCACACAGCCACAATTGCTCCTTCTACCTACCGTTCTGAAAACCCTTTAAAAAAATAAATTTTTTAACTTTAAAACTTACTTAAAATTTCTTAAAATAACTTCCCTGCCTTTCCCAAACAAAAATATTGCATTTCAGAAGCTCCACGATAAAATGTTTCTTCCTCCGCAGCCAATGAACCACTTTACACTTGCTTTTTTCAAGTGTAACTTCTGAGGACTTACCCTCACGGATTTCATGAATGAAATCTACGAAGTTCACTGCGCAAGCGCTGCCTGTGCAGTCGCACGCGCTCGAGGTCAGGAAATGCCGGCGTTCCCCGCATGCGCTGTTCATGCTGAACGCCGGCATTTCCAACAGCCAGATGCGTGAGTACCCCAAGCGCACTCACGCCTTTGGCCGCGAATTTCTGGCCCATTATGTGGATGACCTGCTCCTGTTCACTGATTCGAAAGAGGAGCATGGCCCACTATTGGCCGAACTACTGGAGCTGTTAGGACAGAAGGGTTTCAAGGTAAATCCCAAGAAAGCGCAGATCGGCCAGCAGGAGGTGAAATTCCTCTGTCTGACCGTGCGTGCCGGAGAAAGGGCCGGAGGTAAGACCGTCCCGGTGAGAAAGGAGGAAAGACAGCCCCTAGAAGGTCCGTCCAGGGCAGCGGGCGAGCTTTCAGCGCAGGTTTTAAACAGGCTGCTGGTTATATCAACCAGTGCAAGCTGTTTCAGCCTGAAAGGGGAAAACAGCCAGTTGGGGTAAAGTCTGAGGATAAAGATCCTCAGTCCGCAGCACGAGTAAGTTCACAGACCACACAAGCAGGTGCTGTGGCTTTCTTGAAGGGAGGGGCCATCCAGCCCATCGATTGGGACACGCCCCTACTCTTCACAGAATCACAGAATCTACAGTGCAGATAGAGGCCATTTCGGCCCATCGAGCCTGCACCGACACATATCCCACCCTATCCCCGTAACCTCACGTATTTAATCCCCTAACACGAAGGGTCAATTTATCATAGCCAAATCAACCTAACCTGCACATCTTTGGACTGTGGGAGGAAACCGGAGCACCCGGAGGAAACCCACACAGACACAGGGAGAATGTGCAAACTCCACACAGACAGTCGCCCGAGGCCAGATTTGAACCCGGGTCCCTGGCGCTGTGAGGCAACAGTGCTAACCACTATGCCACCGTGCCCCCGACATGTAAAAATGTAATTGTTATTTGAATATTAAGGGGGTATTATTAATCTAAAAAGGGAGGAATTGTAGTGTATGTGCTTTAAGTCAGAACTACTTTTTACAGCTCCTGTATACTTTAGTGCCGGCAGTAGCCACACATGTAAGCTGTGCGCATGCCTCTGTACTCCAGTCTAGAGATGACCCTCCTCCAGTAAAGACCTGTTGTTTGTTTATGTACAGCATCCGTGTGATTATTTATCCACTGAACCAGGGATCTAACAATGGTCACTGGCGGAAGGGGTGTAAGAACTCTTGGAAGGATAACAAGGGAAAGCATCCCACAGCCCCAGCTCAAAATGCGGGGGTAGGGACCCCTTCCACAGAGGTCGAGTCGCTTTTGGATGCCATGAGGACCTTACTGACTGGCCAGGGGAGAGTAGCAGCTGCCACCGGTGCTCTCACCCTTGGATCCAGACGAGGGGGGGGACTTGAGGGCAAAAAGCCCTCCCTAACCCAGGTGTAGAGAGGGAGGGACCTGAGGTCGAATACCCCGCCCCGGACCCAGCCATGGGACCCGAGGGCGGAGACTCTCAGCTCGCAGCAGCAGGCTGTGAAAAGTTACCTGCCCCCAGCCCAGTTTCGGGAGAGGTCAAGCCCGAGGGAGCAGCGGTTCGGGTTAAAGGCCCAGCGGCCAAGAAAGCCCCACCCGCCAGAGCCCCCAGAAGGTCCCCATGGACACCCCAGCCGAGAAAGCCATGGTCACCAGCCCTCCAGTTACCAATGGCCGCCCCTCGAGTCAGGGAGGGGTCCAAGGACAGAGGTCCTCAGCCAGCAGCCTTGGGCTGCGAGGGGCCACCGGTCAAGGATGGTGCAGTCACGCTGGGGGTAGCAGTGAGCCGCAGTCCGACCAGGGATTAGCCTGGCCGCCCGGAGACGGGCGGCGGATGTGTATAGTTTTGTTTTAAGTTTAAGTAAAGTGTAATTATTTAGCTTAAATTTGGGTGTTTATAATTCAGGTTAAATAAGGTGATGGGTAGTTTATGTAAGAAATCTGCTGAGAGTGTGTATATTTGGGTCGAGGTCGCAGGACCCGACCATGCCTCACCAAGCCAGAGAATCTCCTCGGGACCTGGCTGCATGTTTTTACATCTTTTCCAGAAAGATTTTCGGGATGGAATGGATCATGATCCTATTTGCCCTGATTAGGATGAGCGTGGAGAGGAGGGGTGACGTCCAGGACTCCCATATCTTTGGGTGTTCGGGAGACACGGCGCCCCTGGCAGTCGATGGGAGTGGCGAATGGGATGCGGAGGAAACCGCCGTCTACCTCCATGAGGGAAGGTGGCCAGGATGGTTGGGGTCCAATTCGTCTCAGTACTCCAGCCAAACCGGATTCACGTACGGGGAAGCCTCCTTCCTGCGCCCCCGGGTGTGAGTCGTTTCCACGAGGGTCAGCGTCACCGTTGGAAAGCGAATATGCTTAACGTGCAAAGGACACATTCCACTGGATCATTGGTGGTGGCTCAGGAAGTTGAGCAAGGACATGAGGAACCCCGGAGTCAAATGGGAGTGCCTGGGGAATAACACCCATCGGACAATTACCGGGACTCATGGAGGACTGAGTGTGTGCTGAGACAAGTGGTGGGGACTGGACCAAAGGATTTACATCTGTATGTGGGGGTCAGAGAAGGGTCTGCCCCGCAGGCATATCCATTATTTTCCACCGGCAGTGGCAAGACGCCGGGGATGGGATAAGGTGGGATACCAGCCTGAAGGCATGCGCAGTCCCCTTCTCCCCGATCCCGGTCAATTCCACTGAGCTAGTAACCCGCCCCTGTAAACCCCCACCCACGGCGCAGGCGGCGAGGTTATCCAGAGAAGGTTACCCCACCACCACCAAGGGACCAGGGAATGGGGTGGTACTAGTCCCCACCGATCAGATGCTGTACCAAGGGGTACACTACGCGGTAGCCTCCGTGATTTTGAATCTCACGGAGGTACATTTACCGGAGTGGTGCCCCAAAGAAACAGAGCAGTTATACCAGGCCGCAGTCCGACCAGGGATTAGCCTGGTCGCCTGGTGGGACATATTCAAGAAGTTTTATGAGTTCAATTTCGCCCACATGGACAAGACCGAACTCTACACCACACACCGAGAATTTTTGGGTAACCCAGGGAGACAAAGAAGGGGTGCATGGAATGATGTTTTTACTGCGTTTAATACTGTGTCCTCTGTCATCAACAGCTTGGATGACATAGAGCTGCAGACCCAGATAAACGGTTTAAAAACACAGTTAAGAAGGATATTGCTGGATGAGAACAAGGTAGTGGGCTCGGAGTTGCATGAGGACCAGGCCATGATGGTCCATTTAAAAGAGATCATAGCCGAGTTGGAAAAACACGCAAAGACGGTAAATGCTCTCATTAGGGAGGACAGAAACGTTTCTGACCAAGCTGCGCAGAATGAGGTGTGCGTGTTATACGGGGCGTGGTTACTGGGCGAGGGCCGCAGTAACCTGGAGGATTTAAAACAAGGTTTAGTCCCCTCGTCCGGGGTACGGCAGGGGTACGGCAGGCCCCAACCGCAACAACTAAAGAGAAATCCGAAATCGCGAACCTCTACAACTGTCAAGGAAGTCGTTTGGTGAGCATTTCCTGGTCCTCTGGAATCCAACCTAGTTAGTGTAGTGGGATTGGGAGGGGTGAAGTATTTTGTCTATTGTCATTCTCCCTCGCATATTCCGAAGTATGCCCCCTTTTAGAGTATAAGATTTGTTGTATTGTATTGTATATTTTCCTGTTTCAAAATAAAATCTAAATTATTTTTGACCAACTCAGTTGTCTGTTGCAATTTCATTACAACCCCCAAATAAGTCCAAAGTCTAGAACCAAGGGAGTGGGAGCGACTCAAACTGCTCAGGGAGTCAGAGTCAAAGCTGACTGTAATGATATCAGCAAATAGTGATGATATTTGTCTGTGTTTGATTACTTATGCCTTACAGCATATTTGTCTGTGTTTTTGATTACTTGTGCCTGACCAGCAGAGGTCATGTGAGAGACAAGCAGTCCAGAGGAGTTTTTACTTTCAGTTTCTTTCTAGATGCATCACAGCATAGTGTGTTCTGTAAAAAGCTGTAGAAAGTCTTGAACAAGTCTTTAGATTAAACAACATTCTCTTTCAGAAATGAGTCTTTATTGAACACAAAAAGAAACCAAAACATGATGTCAGAAGTGGCTGAAAGAGAAAAAATCTGAAGTTAGCAACTTGATGGGACAGTGAAAGCAGTTGTGGCAAGTAAGCGAAATCAGCTCTCCACAAATTAGCAAGCCAAAAGAGAACATCGTTGCTTACCATTAGAGAATAGCTAACGAAGTGAAAAATGGAAGGTTTACACCCACCGGCGATGCTTCAATTAACAGGTAATGTGGCTGAAAATTGGAGAAGGTTCAAACAACGTTTAGAGTTGTATTTAGCGGCAATCGGAGCTGACAAGAAAAGTAATAAACAGAAATCGTCACTGTTCTTGCATGTCATGGGTGATGAAGCGCTGGAGTGTATAATAACTTCACATTCGCTGTTGATGGAGACAAAATGAAGCTAGATAAAATAATGGAACAGTTTGAGGCCTACTGCATACCTAAACGCAACGTGACCTTTGAGAGGCACAAATTTTTCACATGTGTACAGAAAATCGGTGAGATTATTGATCAGTATGTGACTGAACTGAGAAACCAGAGCAAATTGTGTGAATTTGGGGGACTCACAGACTCGCTGATAAAAGACAGACTGGTGTGTGGTATTCCAGATAATGGTCTAAGGGAAAGACTGCTAAGAGAGCAAGATCTAGACCTGGGAAAAGCCATAGCACTGTGTAGGGTTACAGAGACTGTGAAGTTGCAGGCAAAGGAGCTGTTCAGTGACAGTAGCTGCAGCGTGGATGCAGTGAGAAAGAACGGATACAAACTGTTTAACAAAGAGAGCGCCAATGTGAAAAAAGAGACGTGGCCAGCAAACGAAAATGAAAGAGACAATCGGAAGTCATGTAGTCGATGCGGTACACAGCATCCACCAAGAAAGTGTCCAGCATATGGTAAAACATGCAATAGATGCAACAAAAACAACCATTATGCCCGCTGCTGTAAGAACCAAGCGCACCAAAGCAAGGTCCATACAGTAGATGAAAGCGAGATAGAGGAATTCAATGTAGATGTTGTGTCTGAAAACAAAAAAGAAAGAGACTGGATGTTGACACTAAAAGTGAATGACATACACATTCCATTTAAATTGGATACTGGAGCACAAGTTAATGTGATATCAGAGACCGATTTTAAGAGAATTAGACCCAGACCAAAGTTACATGGAATACAAGTGAAAGTTGTAGTGTATGTAACTGTTCTACCTTTAAGAGAACTATCGTATGTAACCGTTCACCTTTAAGAGAACTATTTTAGGTGTGGCACTACTTTATCTTGGCTGCTGTATACTGTAATACCGACGGTGACCACACCAGTATATAAGTGCTGTGTCAGGATTTATTGGGCAGATTCGCCCTGACCTTCGAATAGTAAAGTCCTGTTTAAGTTACTCTTGTAGTCTGTGTATTACTTCGCTATACAACCCACAGACTTTACAGTGGCGACGAGTTCGATCTTACCCTGCGGCAACAATACTTCTGAAGAAGTAAACGAGCGTCGAGAAGAGGCACCCGCCCTCGTCGTTTTGCTGAGAGAAAACTCGAGTCTGCAGACCAAGAAAGGAGGAAGATTTCAAACACGAAGTCTTCCATCAGCAACAGGCACGGATTGTCCCTTCTGCCACGGTGGTGATTGAGCCGATCAACACGAGAAGCAAGTCGGCCACGGTGACTGTGAGTAAAGGGAAAATAGAAACAAATAAACGGAGGATAAGGGCGGTGCACTCGACCACGGTCGAGGGGGAAAGGAGCCGGACAGAAGTCGGGCCCAGAGGCGCTGAGACTGGGGCAGCATGGAGCAGAAGCCGTGGTACAAGCGGGCTGGGGGAGCGTCGTGAGATGACTAGACCGCGACGGCGAAAAAGGCCGGACAAATACCGCGACCATGAGGCGCTGCGACCGGGATCATAAGGCGCGGGAAGATATAAACATAAATAAGCCACGGAGAACTCAGCCGCAGCCGGGGAGGAAAGCACTGGACTGCGAGAAGCTGGGAGGCGCGATTGGGGTGAAAAAGGTCAGACAGTGACCGAGGCCACGAAGCACTGCGACCGGGATCGTAAGGCGCGGGAAGAGATAAAATAAATAAATCGCGGAGAACTCAGCCGCAGCCGGGGAGGGAAGCACCGGACTGTGAGAGGGCTGGGAGGCGTGATTGAGAGCCGCGCGAACGGGAGAGACAGAGCCCGAGAGAGAGCGAGCGAGAGCCGCGCGAGCGGGAGAGACAGAGCCGAGGAAGACTGAGCGAGATCCAGCCCAGCGGCTAAAACTGTTCGCCGTCAACGGGTTGTACCCAGCACCGGAGAGACAGAGCCCGAGCGAGGGAGACTGAGCGAGATCCAGCCAGTTGCTGAGACCGTTCGCCGTCAACGGGTTGTACCCAGAGCCGGTTGCCCGGCCGAGAGAAGGGAATGCGCTGAAGCCGAAGCGCAGGCTGCGAACCCCGAAAGCCAGTGGCCGTCGCCCGAGGGAAAAGCTTACCCCTCCTGCCAGGGGAAGAAAAGCGGGAACCGCCATCTTGAAAGTGGGCGGGGAAAGAAGATAAGCGCGGGAAACCGTGGGAAGCCGCCAGTAGGCGGAGAAAAAGACAGAAGCGGGAACCGCCATTTTGAAAGGGGCGGGGAAAGAAGATAAGCGTGGGGAAACTGCAATCTTAAAAAAAATTTAAAAAAAGAGTTAAAGAAATATTTCGTTGTTGTTTATCAGGGAGGTGAAGATGCCTAAGCGTGGTAACATCAACGATTTCGATTCCGAGGTAGAAGATTGGGCCACGTATGTAGAACGCATTGAGATATATTGTGAGGCCAATAAAATAGAGGATGATGATAAAGCTATAACCTTGCTAAACTCGATGGGGGTGAAGACATACGGGCTATTGAAGCATCTTCTAGCACCAGTTAAACCGACGGATCAAACCTTTGATAATATTGTTGCTGTCCTGAAGGATCATTTTAACCCCGCACCGCTGATGTTAGCGGAACGATCTAAATTTTACGGGAGAACGCAACGAAAAGAGGAAAGCAACGCGGAGCACTTGGTCGAGCTGCGTAGACTAGCGAAATACTGCCAGTTTAGAGGAAATCTGACAGAGGCATTGCGAGACAAGTTCGTGTGTGGATTGTCAAAGGAAGGAACGCAAAAACGACTACTCGAAGAGAACGATCTTACACTTGATAAGGCTGTCCTTATTGCAGCATCGCACGAAGCCGCAGCGAGAGGCACGGTGGAAATGCAGCGGAGGACAGCGGTACTCAGTGTGGATCAAATGACTTCGGGTACAACGAAATGTTCTCGTTGTGGGAAGACAACACACGACCAGAACCAATGCTGGGTTAAAAACCAGGACTGTAGGAAATGTGGCAAGCTTGGCCACATAGCTAAGGTATGCCGGTCAGGAAAGAAGAACAACAATAATAAGGCACCGCAGAAGAAGTACAGAAAGGTACATGAGGTGACTGGGAAGAGTCCAGATGAACAGAATTCGGACTCAGACTCCAACAGCAAGGCACTGGGTAGTCTGAGGATTCATAAGGTGAGTAAAGAAGCTGACCGACAAACTATCTGGATCACACTACAGATTGCAAAAGTCCAAGTGAAGATGGAAGTGGACACCGGATCGGCGGTGACGGTCATGAATAAGCATGATTACAAAAAGTTATTCAAACATATTCCCCTACGGGATGCGGAGATAGTATTGCAGACATACACGGGGCACAAAGTATACCCCATCGGAAAGATAGAAGTCAAGGTGAGATACAAAGACAAAGATCACCAAAGGATGGACTTGTATGTGCTGCCCGAGGGAGGTCCACCACTTCTGGGATGGGAGTGGATCAGGAAAATAAAGATAGACTGGCATTCACTAAACATAATGACGGTAGATTCCAGGAAGGAAGAGGTCAAACCTGAACGGTTGTCCAGAATATTGGACGAAGCTAAAGAGGTATTCCAGCAAGGATTGGGAACACTGAGAGGAATTAAAGCAAAAATCAAGATTGCAGAACATGCAAGCCCAAAATTTTTCAAAGCCAGATCGGTACCTTACGCGATACGACCTGCTGTGGAGGCAGAACTGGAAGAGCTTGAACGTTCAGGGGTACTGTCTAAGGTGGACTGGAGTGAGTGGGCCACGCCCATTGTTCCCATCATGAAGTCTTCATCAAGTAACAAGCCAGGGGGACTGGGGAAGGTCCGCATCTGCGGAGGTTTCAAGATCACAGTTAATCCGGTGCTTCACACGGTACAATACCCGCTTCGGCGGATTGAGGATATCTTTGCTTCATTGTCTGGTGGGCAACACTTCACCAAGATAGACCTGGCACAGGCATACTTACAAATGGAAGTCGAGGAAGAGTCGCGCCAGTATCTCACAATCAACACGCACAGAGGCTTGTACCGTTATAATAGACTGGTTTTTGGAGTAGCTTCGGCTCCAGCAATATGGCAGAGGGCAATGGAGCAGGTCTTACAAGGTGTTCCAAGCACGCAGTGTTACTTGGACGATATCCTGATTACGGGAGAAGACGAGGAGGAACACCTCACAAATTTGAAACTGGTGCTCACCAGGTTGAAGGAATATGGCCTTCGAGTTAATCGCCAGAAATGTGAGTTCTTCCAGAAATGGATCTCGTACTGCGGTCATGTCATTGACCAAGAGGTGCTGCACAAGTCGCCTGACAAGATAGAAGCTGTCGTGAAGGCCCCCGCTCCGGAAAACGTTTCACAGTTGAGATCGTTTCTGGGGTTGATTAATTATTATCACAAGTTTCTGCCAAATTTATCCACGGTCCTACATCCGCTGAATGCTCTGTTACGGAAAGAAGTGCCATGGAAGTGGAGCGAGGACTGTAAAAAGGCCTTTCGCAGAAGCAAGGCGTTGATTACCTCTGAGGAAGTGTTGGCTCATTTCAACCCAACGTTACCTCTTCGTCTAGCTTGTGATGCTTCCCTTTATGGAATTGGAGCAGCACTTTCACACAAGTTACCAAATGGCTCGGAAAGGCCAGTCGCATTTGCGTCCCGATCGTTGACCTCCGCGGAGCAAAATTACGCTCAGATAGACAGGGAGGCCCTCAGCCTTGTGTGGGGAGTAAAGAAATTCAACCATTACCTGCAGGGCAAGAAGTTCACATTACTGACAGACCACCAGCCGTTGGTGTCCATATTCAACCTTAACAAGGCCGTTTCCACTATGACAGCGCAGAGGTTACAGAGGTGGCCAATGTTACTTGGGGCACGCCAATATGGCATTGAATACAAAAGCTCCAAACAGCATGGAAATGCTGATGGGTTATCGCGCCTACCGTTGCCGGTAGTAGAAGAGGCGGCTACAATGGACCCGGTAGAAATGTTCCGCTCATCCATAGTAGAATGTCTACCAGTAACCAATTCGATGATCGAGAATGAAACAAGAAATGACCCGACTCTCTCACGGGTCTACGATCTAACAGTGGAGGGATGGCCAGCACATGGCGAACCAACACTGCCAGCATTTTCGCAATGGAAAGAACAGCTGTCAGTGTGCCGAGGAACCTTGATGTGTGGATCGAGAGTGGTGATCCCACCCAAACTTCAGCATAAGGTGCTAAAGGAACTTCACGAGGGGCATCTGGGTGGAGTGAAAATGAAGAACCTAGCAAGAGCGTTTGTGTGGTGGCCAGGTATTGATGGAGACATCGAGGAAATAACCAAGAGTTGTCTAGGATGCCAGAAGGTCCAAAACGTGCCACCACAAGCTCCTCTGCATCCATGGGAGTGGCCCTCATCTCCTTGGCAAAGGGTACACATCGACTTTGCTGGTCCATTTATGGACTCAATGTTTCTAATAGCGGTGGATGCACACTCCAAGTGGCCGGAGGTAATAAAGATGTCCTCCACCACCACGGAGAAAACCATCACAGTATTAAGGACCATGTTTGCCAGGAATGGGCTGCCGGAACAGGCCTGTTCTGATAATGGACCACAATTTGTGTCCGAAGAATTCAGGAAGTTTTTAAAAAGCAATGGGGTCAAGCACTACACGTCAGCCCCATACCATCCCGCCACCAATGGCTTAGCTGAAAGGTTTGTCCAGACCTTCAAGAAGGCCATAAAGGCCATGGGTAATGAGAACATCAACTTACAACATAAGGTAGATAGCTTCTTGTTGGCGTACAGGAATGCAACACATGCGGTCACAAATCAAACTCCCGCCATGATGTTTTTCAATAGAAGACTAAGATGCCGGCTGGATTTAATTAAGCCAAACGTCAGAAGGGTCGTAGAGAACCGGCAATTCCAGGGCATGAATGAAAGGCCAACTAGATCTTTTCAGACAGGTCAACAAGTTTTGGCCCGGGACTACCGTACCGAGAAATGGCAGCCGGGAATTATTGTAAAAAGGCTAGGGCCGCTGCTGTATACAGTGGACATTGGTGACAGCATAATAAAGCGCCATGTTGACCAGATCATAGGGTCATCCACAAAGAGCCAACCTACTCCACAACCTTACACGGCTAATGTAGAAACAGAGATACCCAGAGCACCTACCTCCGATCTGGTAATACTGGAATCAGATGATCCTGACACTGTCCTTCAAGCTGAATCGGCCTTGCCGGAAGAACCTACTACCCCGCCGAAAACTACTACACCACCGAGGCGTTATCCGGACAGAGTCAGGAGACCTCCAGAGAGACTGAACCTGTGAACTGTTTTACATAATTTGTATATATGTTCTAATGATATGGTTAATGGGGAATAAGTATGTTGTAAGCTAAAAAGGGAGGATTGTAGTGTATGTAACTGTTCTACCTTTAAGAGAACTATCGTATGTAACCGTTCACCTTTAAGAGAACTATTTTAGGTGTGGCACTACTTTATCTTGGCTGCTGTATACTGTAATACCGACGGTGACCACACCAGTATATAAGTGCTGTGTCAGGATTTATTGGGCAGATTCGCCCTGACCTTCGAATAGTAAAGTCCTGTTTAAGTTACTCTTGTAGTCTGTGTATTACTTCGCTATACAACCCACAGACTTTACAAAAGTGACCGGATACTCAGGTACTGATATACCTGTGAAAGGAAAATGCATTGTCAAAGTAACACACAAGGACAGAGAGCACACGCTAGCATTAATCGTGGTGCCAAAGGAAGTGCAAGCCATACTAGGTTTAAAAGCCTGTGAGAGACTGAACCTGGTAAAGAGAGTCCTCGTTGTGGAAAGCGAAAGAGAGACAGTCTATGATGAACTGAATGTTGCGTACACACCGGGTAAGCTGATGTATACAGCAGACACGTTGTCCAGAGCTGTTGACCCAGGAGAGCCCGTAAACACAGTGAAAAGACTGAAGTACAAGGCAAAAGACAGTGGAACTGACTTCTACCAGAGCATGCTTGTATACCGCACAACGCCGCTCGAGTGTGGTATGTCACCAGCCCAACTCCTGATGGGACGTTGGCTAAGGTCAAACCTACCCATCCCGGAGAACCTCCTGAAAACAAAAGAGGGGGAGAAAGTGAGGAAGTTCAAAGAGCAACAGAAAGAAAAGCAAAAGTACTACTATGACAGAGGAACACAAAACGTACCTGAACTCCACACTGGTGACCAAGTGAGGTTGAAAGACAAAACAAACACATGGGCCTAGAAATTCAGTTGCATTCGCCAGCCGTTAACGCCATAAGAGGGGTAGATTTCCAGTGCTAGGCGCTTAGCGCCCGGGCGCAGCGCGATCTGTGCCTCGCCCCAACTTCAGTTGACATTTAGCGCCGTCGCAAAGTGTTAACGCCCGCTCAGCTGCGCGTGCAGCTTATGACGTCATTTCGTCATGCAACGCTGTTTGTGCGCCCCAAACCGGAAATTCAGTGGCGCCCGCCCAATGTGGGCGTGGCGCTGTTAAGAACTGTGAAGTGGAACGCAGCAGAGGCCCTGTGGGCCTCGGGGAGCGCTAATTAAAGGGCACTTTCACTGAACTATAAAGGCCAGCCATTTTGCTGCAATGAGTTTAGTGCTTTGGATTTCTGGACACAGACCAAGGAACAGACCTTACTGATTTGGGACAACATAGGAGAGGTATTTTTGGCTTCTGGCCAGAGCTTGGAAATTTGACTCAATTGTGATTTCACTGTTTGCAAGTTCATTATGGGGGCTGCATGGGGCTCCAACCCTCAGTTCCAGCATTATGTGCGAAGGGCTCGCAGACGCTGTGTGAGAGGGCCAGCCATGCCTAGATGCAGAGGGGCCATCAGGCATCGGCAACGTAGGCCTTACCCACTCAGGGAATACCGGCAGCAGGTGTCCTATCTCACCATGACTGCCGCGCATTGTGTTAAGAGGCTGCGCTTCAGAAGGGAGGTGGTTGCAGAGATCTGCCAGCTGCTTCACAGAGATCTGCGTCCACAGCTGATGTGCAGGACCTCTCTGTCGGTGGAAGTGAAGGTCACGGTGGCTCTGAACTTTTATGCAAGCGGCTCCTTCCAAGCCGCTGCTGGGGACATAGCGAACATCTCCCAGTTCGCCGTGCATCGCTGCATCCGGCAGGTCACCGATGCCCTTTTCGCAAGGAGACACCAATTCATCTCCTTCCCCATGACCCTAGAGAGGCAGGAGCAGCGTGCAGTCGGATTTGCCAGGATCGCCGACTTCCCCATGGTGCAGGGCGCCATTGACTGCACGCATGTGGCTATGCGGGCACCTATCGACAATGCCGAGGATTACCGCAACCGGAAGGGCTACCATTCCCTTAATGTACAGCTGGTGTGTGACCACAGGCAGCGCATCCTAGCTGTCAATGCCCGCTTTCCAGGAAGCAGCCACGATGCATTTATCCTGCGCCAGACTACTGTGGCTGACATGTTCGAGGCACAGCCTCCACCAAGGGGATGGCTTATTGGGGACAAGGGCTACCCTTTGTGTACATGGCTCATGACCCCGCTCCGCGCGCCCAGGACCCCTACGGAGGAGGCATACAATGAAAGCCATCAAGCCACAAGGAACATCATAGAGCAAACGATTGGCGTCCTGAAGCAACGGTTCCGCTGCCTGGATCGATCCGGCGGATCTCTACAGTATTCGCCGGATAGAGTCTCCCAGTTCGTCGTCGTTTGCTGCATGCTGCACAACCTGGCTATCCGCAGGACTCAGGCACTGCCACCTCACGTTGGGCCACCACCTCAGGAGGACAAGCATGAGGACCATGAGGAGGAGGAGGAGGAGGATGAGGAGTACCAGCCCAGAAGGGAGCCACAAGGTCCAAGGGCCGTCCGCCGGCGGCTTATTGAATGACACTTCTAGGCCTCCTGTCAGGGAATGGCTTGTGGCAATGAACGCACCTGAATGCAGCCGCTCCGCAAGCCCTCAGCCGGTTAACACAACAACCACTTGAAACATGACACCTGGACAAGCTGAATAAATAAAAAGCTTTATTTAACAAACTCAGGGCCCTTCCCACATGAAACAGAAAAACAGACAAGACCCCCAAAAAACAGTGAAAAACATATCTCACTCCCACAACCTGGGGAGGAATAACAAAACTTGTCAATCCAATTGGCCTTCATCTTCGGCCTTTCCAAAATAAGCCCCCCCCCTCCAGAACACAAACACCCCCATATAAAAAAAACAGTTTGCCACACCCTCTACTTGGTGTGCCGAGAGGGCGAGTCCTTGTGCAGGCTTCTCCGGCCCCTGCCCGACCTGTTGCTCCGCCTCAACCTGGGCCCTGTGGGTGTTGGAAGGCTGGGGGAAGGCTCCTGAGGGGCACCAAGCGACGAGGTCCAGCCCTGGAGGGGCCGGCTGCTGACTGCTGCAGCTGTGGCTGGGCAGCATCAGTCTCTGCAGCAGCTCGTCGCACCTTGGCTGGGGGAGTGGCAGTGGCGGCTGCAGCAATGGGGGCAAGCTGGCTGATGCCAGGCGCACGCTGGTCGCCAGAGACACAGGCACTCGGCCGGGCTGGCACTGCAGCAAGCGCAGCAATCTGGTGGAGGCCAGACCGCTGTGCTGCAGCAGGGTGGCGGGTGCCCTGTCGATGCTTCCGTGTCACAGCGAGTGTGGCAGAAATGAGTGTCCGAACTGCCCTGTTCTGTGCCCGCATCAGAACAGCCAGTGTCTGCACGGCACCACTCATGAACTCGCGACTCGCGTCCTGTGCTGCCGTGAGTTGGTCGACACCCCTGGCCTGTGCTGCAATGAGTTGTTCCACACCCCTGGCCTGTGCTGCCGCGAGTTGTTCCACACCCCTGGCCTGTGCTGCCGCGAGTTGTTCCACACCCCTGGCCTGTGAGTCCCCAAAAGCGGCCACACTATGAGCCAGGGAGTCAATGGCCTGAGGCAACTGTCCCACAACCCCCATGAACTCGTTGTGGCGCCGCTCGGAGGCCGCGGACATTTCATCAAGGAGGCGCACCTCCTGGGCGAGGACCGTCTCCGGACTGGAGGGCGGACTCTCCATCTGGGGAGAATGCCGCCGAGCTGCCTGACCCTTCCCGCGTGCCTGGACGCCACTGGGCCCAGGAGCTGCGCCCCCCTGCAACACTTCCCCCCTCTGGGGTGAAGGCCGCCGTGCTGCCCGACCCTTCCCGCGTGCCTGGATGCCACTGGGCCCAGGAGCTGCACCCCCCTGCAACACTTCCCCCTGGCTCTCCTCCAGGCAAGACGTGTCCCCTCCATTGCCATCCCCTGGCGCGGATGAGGGTTCCCTCGATGTGCCGCCTTCCTCTTGGCCCTCGACGTCCTCCTCTTCCAAGGGACTGGCACACTCAGCTTCATGGACCTCCTCCTCACCAGCTGAAAGCAGGAAGGCACAAGAGTAGCTTTAGAGTGAGGACAGGGCATCAGCGAGGGAGGCATGCGTGGTGGCATTATGCGCATTGGTCGGACAGTGGCAAAGGATGTAGATCTGAAGCGCAAGGGGAACGAAAGAGGTCCAAACGGTCATGTCCTTACCATTGGGGCCCAGCACAGGGTCGGCATCTCCAACAGCAACGGGGCCAACCACCCGGCCACGCATGAGTCGAGCCACGCGCTCCTCCAGGTCGCTGAGCTCCTGGAACTGGCCACGGCCTCCCCCGGTGACATTCCAGCTCTTCATATTCTTCGCCAGCTTGGCCTGCAAGAGAAAGGACGGCCTCTAAGTACAGTGTGTTGCCCTGTTGTTGTGTGCACTGCCTCCCATGGTCGAATAGCTTGGCCAGCATGTTGCCCTGTTGTTGTGTGCACTGCCTCCCATGGTCGAATAGCTTGGTCAGTGTGTTGCCCTGTTGTTGTGTGCACTGCCTCCCATGGTCGAATAGCTTGGCCAGTGTGTTGCCCTGTTGTTGTGTGCACTGCCTCCCATGGTCGAATAGCTTGGCCAGTGTGTAAAGTGCAGAAAGTGCTATTGATGATCATGCCAGTGCCATAGCTGCTGGAGGAGGGCTGGCCATTAGGCCTTTGAGGTCCCTTTGCCCATAATGTGAGGTGCACATGCAAGGATGAGGAGGACACTGGAAAGGGTACTCACCCTGACCATCCGAGTGAGGTTGTTGTACTTCTTGCGGCATTGTTCTGCACTCCTCGGGACATCACTGGTGGATGACACCTTGTGGGCGATTTCCCTCCAGGCTCTCCTGTACTGCCTCCTGGGAGCCTTCTTGCCACTGTCCGGGCACAAGATCTCTCTTCTCTTTTCAAAAGCCTTAAGCAGCACCCTCAAAGCATGCTCTGAGAAGCACTGCGCTCGTTCACGGGCCTTCTGCATGGCTTCAGGTGCTATTTGGGTCCACCAGCAGTGTTCAGGCCTAGCTGCAGGGCTCCACTATCCAGGGCGTGGCAGCAGACCAAGTCGACCCTTCCCCCTTTAAGAGCTGGCCGGCGTCAGGGTGTCTGCTGTCAATCAAAACATGACCGCACCTGCGCTGCGCCCGGCCTCGGCGTTATCAGTCCGCACCGCCGGCTTAGCGCCTAAAGATAGGAGTGCAACGCCAGTTTCAGCGCTCGCCCAAACTCCTTGGACAAATCTACTGAATTTCGGCGAAGTGGCCTACACTTTCCGGCGGGCGCTAACTTTAGCGCCCGCCCGACTTTAGCGCCCCAAAAGTGGCGCGACTGAATTTCTAGGCCATGGACTCAGAAGGGAACTGTCCTGAGTGATGTTCAACCAAGATCATACACCATTCAGACAGATGAGGGTGCTGTTCTGAGAAGAAATCGTCGAGATCTTCTCATGGGACCAGCCACAGCAGGTCAAGAGACTGATACTGGTGAACAACCTGATCACACAGCTGAGAACCAATCATCTGAGGCAACAACTCAGATTCAAGGACAATCAATCAGAAAATCCTCAAGACACGTGAAGCCTCCTGAGAGACTCATTGAGCAAATTTAAGGACTATTGTTAAAGAAGGAAGTAATGTTATCTTATTCTTTCTTCAAGTTCTAGCGTACATATTTCATGTGAACACACAAAGCAAGGGTAAAAAACCTTGATCATGATAATGATAATGTAAGTTCATTAAATGTTGTTAGTTAAAAGTAAAATACTTTTGTTTTAAGAAAGGGAGATGTAATGATATCAGCAAATAGTGATGATATTTGTCTGTGTTTGATTACTTATGCCTTACAGCATATTTGTCTGTGTTTTTGATTACTTGTGCCTGACCAGCAGAGGTCATGTGAGAGACAAGCAGTCCAGAGGAGTTTTTACTTTCAGTTTCTTTCTAGATGCATCACAGCATAGTGTGTTCTGTAAAAAGCTGTAGAAAGTCTTGAACAAGGCTTTAGATGAAACAACATTCTCTTTCAGAAATGAGTCTTTATTGAACCCAAAAAGAAATCAATACACTGACCGCACACACCACCCCTTAAACCGCATTGCTCGCTGGACCCTGCTTCTCTCCCAGATGGACCTAAGGGTGAAAGACGAGCCCAAGCTCGCAGCCAACATGATTTATCCAGGGACAGCTCACCGGTGTTCCATTGAAGGAGAATGGGAAGCTAACATAGGTTTTTGGGCCGGGATACACCCCACAGGCCGAGAAATCTATGAGAACTGTTCGATCACAGTATCGGCTGGAAAATGACTCACAGGGTGTGGAGTTTATGACCCAGGGGCGGACATTGCCCTGGCAATTAAACTCCCCAGTACCATGAGTGCCCAGCAGGCTGAACTGTCTGCGGTAATGTATGTGGTTACACACCTGTTATATCCATGTATCTTAATGCTGTGTCCTTCAATAATCAGACAACAGACTGCAGGGAACGATTCAACAGGTGTTTACTGAATGAGGGTTACTCTAGAACTAACTGTACAGATCACTACTCAGGGTTTATATACAGGTGTGGTCACTGCCGGTGCTACAGTATACAGGAGCTGTCAAAAGTAGTTCTCTCCCTTAAGGTATATATACATTACATACATTACAATTCCTCCCCTTTTAGATTAACAGTACCATAATAATCATTTAACAATTAACATTTTTAATATACAATGTTATATGAAAATAGTCCATTCATATATTCAGTCTCTGGGGAGGCTTCCTGATTCTTTCTGGATAACGCCTTTCCCGAGTGTCTCGCTCTTGGTGCGGAGGCGATTCTAGCACCCTGTCGTCAGTTGATTCATCAGCTTCCAATGCTATTGTTTCTGAGGTAGATGCGACCTGTACGTCGGGTTCCTCACCAGGTACGTATGGCCCGAGACATGGGGCTGACTCGTTCCAGTGACTCTAGGATCTGGTCAGCATGGCGTCTCACAATGTTCTCCCCAACATCCACTGTGTACATTAGTGGCCCCTGCCGTGTGCATATCGTTCCGGGTTGCCATTTCTCTGTTCGGTAGTCGCGGGCCAATACTGGTTGTCCTACATTGAAGCTCCTTGTCGGCTTCTCATTGATGTGCTGGAATTGCTTATCCTCAACATTTCTTCGCACATTTGGTCTGAGCAAATCCAGACGAGATCTCAACCTCCGGTTAAAGAACATCATGGCCGGGGTCTGGTTGGTAACTGCATGTGTCGCATTTCTGTAGGCTAACAGGAAATTGTCCACCTTATGCTGTAGTGGAATTTCATCATCGCACATGGCCCTTACTGCCTTTTTAAAGGTTTGTACGAACCTCTCAGCCAATCCATTTGTGGCTGGATGATACGGGGCGGATGTGTAATGCCTTACCCCATTCCTTCTCATAAATTTCCGAAATTCTTCGGACACAAACTGTGGTCCGTTATCAGAGCAAATCTGCTCTGGCAAGCCGTTCCTGGCAAATATGGTCCGTAGGACTGCAATCGTTTTCTCCGTACTGGTGGAGGACATTTTGATCACCTCAGGCCATTTCGAGTGTGCATCCACTGCTACTAAGAACATTGAGTCCATGAATGGACCAGCAAAATCAATATGCACCCGTTGCCATGGAGAGGAGGGCCACTCCCATGGGTGTAGAGGGGCATGTGGTGGTGCAGTTTGGACCTTCTGGCATCCTGAGCAGCTCTTTGTTAGGTCCTCGATTTGTTGATCGATCCCCGGCCACCACACATAAGCCCTAGCAAGGCTTTTCATTTTCACCCCTCCCAGATGGCCTTCGTGAAGCTCATTGAGCACTCTCTCCCTTAACTTGGGTGGAATTACCACTCGGGATCTACACATCACTGTCCCCTGGCATACTGACAGCTGTTCTCTTCTGGATGAGAATGCTGGCAACAGTGAGTCGCCATGTGTTGGCCATCCCTTCACCGTCAAATCATATACCGGAGCCAGTGTCGGATCATTTCGGGTCTCCTTCTCTATATCCACGTTAGTTACTGGCAAGCGTTCAATTATTGAGGAATAAAATATCTCGATAGGGTCCACTGCTGGTGCTTCCTCCGCAGTAGGCAGTGGCAGGCATGATAGCCCATCAGCGTTTCCATGCTGTTTCGTGCCCTTATACTCTATTTCATATTGGTTCGCCCCTAGAAAAAGGGACCATCTTTGTAGCCGCTGTGCAGTCATCACCGGAACGCCCTTCTTTGGATTAAAGATGGAGACAAGTGGTTGGTGGTCAGTCAGCAAGGTTAACTTCTGCCCATGCAGATAGTGGTTGAATTTTTTTACTCCCCATACTAGGTTGAGGGCCTCCCTGTCAATCTGGGCGTAGTTGCGCTCGGCTGCGGTTAGTGACCGAGACGCAAAGGCTACTGGCCTCTCCGAGCCGTCCGGGAATTTGTGTGACAGCACCGCTCCAATACCATAGGGTGATGCACCACACGCCAACCGAATTGGTAGTGCTGGGTTGAAATGGGCCAACACCTCTTTTGATGTGATCAATTCTTTGCACTTCTGGAAAGCTCGTTTACATTCGTCATTCCACTTCCATGGTACCCTCGTTTGCAGTAGGGTGTTCAGTGGGTGTAATACTGTGGACAAATTTGGTAAGAACTTATGGTAGTAGTTCACCAGCCCGAGGAACAACCTCAATTGTGACACATTTTCCGGTGCTGGAGCCTTGACTACTGCCTCAATCTTTTCAGGGGACTTATGTAACCCCTCTTCATCAATAACGTGGCCACAATACGAGATCTGCTTCTGGAAAAAGTCGCACTTGTGGCGATTAGCTCGTAGCCCATATTCCTTCAATCTAGTGAGCACCTTCTCCAGGTTGGCGAGGTGATCACTGTCATTTTCGCCCGTGACCAGGATGTCGTCCAAATAACACTGGGTCCCTGGAATCCCTTACAGGACCTGATCCATTGCCCTTTGCCAAATAGCCGCAGCTGATGCTACCCCGTACACCAGCCGGTTGTATTGGTAGAGACATTTATGAGTGTTGATCGTGAGGTATTGTTTCGAGGCTTCTTCTACCTCCATTTGCAGGTACGTCTGGGCCAGATCAATCTTAGTGAAGCGTTTTCCTCCAGATAGCGAGGCGAAAATATCTTCAATCCGTGGAAGCGGATATTGTACCGTGTGAAGTACTGGGTTCACTGTCACCTTAAAATCCCCACAGATGCGGACCTTCTTTGATTCCCCAGGCGTATTACTCAACGACCTCTTCATTACAGGGACGATGGGTGTAGCCCACTCGCTCCAGTCCACTTTGGACAGTACTCCTGAACGTTCCAAACCTTCCAGCTCTGCTTCGACGGCTGGTGGTGTAAGAATTCGCAATAATTTACAGTTCTGAAGAATCATTTTTTTGATTAAAGAATCCCTGGCGATGTGCTTTTAAATTTCCAGGGATAAAAATGGCTGTCACCACATGGCTGAAGACAAAGGACAATGCTTTGTTTACAAAGCAATTGAACGCTATTAGCATTTGTTTGTATATCGAGTGGATACATCTAAACTGCAGAAGAGACTTTTGCACCTTGAATGGGAATCGTTCAAGATTTGAATGGGTTTTCAATCACCCAGCACTGGACAATAGAGCAGTTGTATCTCCCTTTTGTTTCAGCCCAGGGAGCTCCGGAAGACACATTAACCCAGTCCAACCACTCTGAATTAGCCAATCACAGCTTTCTCTTGTGTATTGGACCCTTTTGGGTGGGGAATTTTGCACACAGCCCTTGCAAGGCAGAATGGCAGAGGCCTCACCAGGTATAAAGATAGCGGCTGAGAAGCTATCTCACTCTCTAACTTCGCTGGACCACAGGTGAGCAGGGTGTTCTGACTCCTCAGCAAAGCAACCTAGTTAAGGAGATTGGGGGATGGTAATTTAAGGGAATTGCTGAGATTGTTTAAATAACATTGTAGCCATTGTATCCCACGTTTTCGCCATCTGCAACCCCCCTGTTATATAGTTTTACAATTTTACTGTGTTCGTGTGGGATAGTTTGATATTTTGATTATAGTTTCTTTTAGTTAATAAAACTTGATTTTTTTCTCTCATCCAAACTACGTGTCTGTTTTAATATCAATAATTATAAGCCCTGCAGTCAGAACTGGAAGGTGGAGTAGCGATTCGAAACCGTTGTTTTAAAATTGGTTTTATTGGAATTGGTCTGATGTGCAGGCAAAGGCTGCAAGACCAGGAAAATTACTTTAAACCAGTTTAAAGAAGCCCCAAACCCTTACAATGGCGACCGCGGGCAGGACTGCAGGCCGTTTTTGATATGATTAGTGGTCTGGATCTAGAGAAAGCATCAGTTATTGTCTTTCTTGCTTTCAGTCTGTGGGCAGCCCTGCAGAAGGTAGTGGCAGTGTGTAAGCTGACCTATCGGGGTATAGGTGGCTGGGCTAGGAAGGGTGAGATGGGAGAGCAGGAGGAGTTTAAAGAGGCCAAGAATCGGGAGTCCCAGCTTGAAAAATGCCAGGCGGAGGTAGAACGCCTCAGAGAGGTGTATCAGGCTAGAGCTAGTGGTATGAGGGTGCGGGAAGAGACTGCACGCCTCACACTAGAGGTCACGAAATGCCAGGCATTTATAGAGCGCCTTGTGCAGGAAGTCACAGAGGCGAGGGACAGAGAGATGAGGCTACAAGAGGAGAATGCACACCTCACCCAAGAAGCTAGCGAGAGAGAGAGCCATGTGAGAAACGAGATAGAATTCCTAAAGTACCAAATCACTGAGGCCAGGAAAAATGAGATGAGACTGCGGGAAGAGAATGCTAGGTTTGGTGAAGCAGATCATGGCCCCTGTAGGGCAGAGATAGAAAGCCTTAACATGGCTTTAAAGGCATCAAAGGGAATGATTTGCATGATCAGCCTGAAGGCAGGTCAGCCGGACTTTACTGGCAGCCCAAGTAGAACCATCCCACAGGCAGCACCCAGAACGGTGCTGGATTGGGAATTAGAGACCCCAAGACCGCAGCCCACAGCTTCAAGTCTTGAGGAGCTCTGGCAGCGAGGAGGAATGGACAATGGGGTGGTAGAAGAACACCAGCAGGTCCCGCTAGGCAGGCGGGGACCAGGACCAGTGTATCCTCTCCAACAACGGAGGTACGGTCCGCCCGTGAGGAGTGAGCCTGAGAATAGGAATCCTCAGCCCACAGCATGTTCGAGTTCACAGGCAAGCACTGTGGCTTGTGTGGGGGGAGGAGCCATTCATATTCAGAGTAAGCTGTTTAAGCCAGGGAACAGGAAAGGAGAGTTCTGGGGCCCCTGTAGAGCAGGTCCAGTAGCAGAAATCCGGGACAAGGGAGGCACACAGGGGATAGTTTTGGCCCCAGGAAAAAGGCAGGTCCAAAATTCCCCAGTTAAAGCCACCTGGGTGAGGGAACATGAGTTTGCTGTCCATGCAAGTTCAAGTTCACAGCCTACAAAAACAGGAACTGTGACTTGTTTCCAGGGAAAAGCAGACAAACCCAGAGAGAGATTTGCACCGGCAGGCTGCCAGGTACATTATACAGTGCGGGCTATTTGGACATGGGGGAGAAGGTTCCCAGCCAGGTGGGGCTGTGACCCAAGCTCAGGGTCCGCCAGCCAAAGTTTCCCCCGTAGAGACACCCCTCAGAAGGTCTCAGCGGGTGCCCCAGCCTAAGAAAGCATGGTCACCCACTTTACAGTGGAGTAGGGCGGACTCCCGAGCCAGGGGGAAGCCAGAGAACAGAGGCCCCCACTCAACAGCCATAAGCTGCGGGGGACCAGAGACAGGAGGCAGTCCAGCTTCGCTGCAGCCAGCAGCAATCTGCGACAATGCCACAGATTAGGCTGGCCGTCCGGAGACGGGTGGCATTTGTATTATAGCTATGTGTGTGTATAATTTTTTAAGGTGGATTTTAAGTTTTGTTGATTTAACTAGTTTCAAGTTAAAGTGCAATGAGTTTAAGTTTACATGTGTGCCGAATGTTTGTATTTTGGTCCGAGGTCAAGGGACCCGACCATGTCTCCACCTAAGGCAGCAGGTCAGTGAGACCTGGCTGCATGTCCTTTTAAGTTTTTGCAGGAGATGGGAAAATGAAGCAGCCATGTTCGCCCAGCCCGAGCTGGACATCGAATGAAGATACGGAATGTTGGGGATCACCTCGCCACTGGACGAATCCAGGAGACCCCGCAGCGGTCTTCGGGAAAAACCGGACAGAGTCCGGAGGAACTTGCCTACTCCTCCTACGGGGAGGAGATGGCCCCAGCTGGGTGGGGCACGGCCCCCAACCCAGCACTATCCTGACCGAAGTTCACTTGCGGGAGACCTCGCTGTCGAGGAGACATGATGGGGAAGCACGGGCACCTTGTGATAGGGACGCGTTCCCCGGGGGTGGGTGGTGATGGCCCGGGAATGATTGTATAGAGGAGGGGGAGACCCAAGAGTTGCGTGGGTGTGGTCGGGGGAGGGAGGAACTCACCCGGGGGCCCACGGGCAAAGAGGATAAGTGTGGCTGGGAAGGATGAGTGGGTGGCCAGATCAGTGTGGGGCCAGGGAGAGCCGCCACACAGGCACCCATCATTTTCTGCAGCCAGTCGAGGGAAGACGGGACGGGGAGGGACTGGGAGTCATGAAATCCCATACTCCCCGGTCTTGGTCTGTGCCAAGGTATTTTAAACGTGAGGGGTACCCCGCCTCCACAAAGGGACAAGGGAATGGTTTGGGGCTGGCGGAGCAGGCTGGTCGGTAAATCCATTCTGCCTGTTTTAAAGTTTAAGATGATCAAAGGGGGTGGAAGGTACTTTTACTGCCCGAGTGGGAGGAGCAATGCCCACTCGAATTTCACGACCCATCATCGGCCCGTGATGATCGGGGTTCATTTAAGCATGTTGTTTAATGATTTTTTGTATTTTGTGTTACAGCCCCAAGTTGAGCAGAGGCGTAGGACCCGCTCCGTGCTTGTGATCGTTTTGATTACCTTGTGTAACTCAGATTGCAACATTTTGTAATAACTTATGATGTAAAAAAGTGATTGTAAATTTGGTTTACACTGTATAATTTTACAAGAGTGTAGGGGTATGAGACCCCTTATTGAAAACTGAAGTATCTGTAAGATGCCAACCGTACCATGGTTTTTTTTTCTTGAATTTAAGGGGAATAGACGGGACGGGACGGGGATCAGTGGCAGATAGCTATTAGGTAAATACAAGGGATGGTTGTTTGTGGGGGGTCAGAAATTATTGCTCATTTCTTCAAGAGGATACTACAAGCAAGCTGAAAGTATCCAAGGGCGGACTGTAAGAATTCGCAATAATTTACAGTTCTGAAGATTCATTTTTTTGATTAAAGAATCCCTGGGCGATGTGCTTTTAAATTTCCAGGGATAAAAATGGCTGTCACCACATGGCCGAAGACAAAGGACAATGCTTTGTTTACAAAGCAATTGAATGCTATAAGCATTTGTTTGTATATCGAGTGGATACATCTAAACTGCAGAAGAGACTTTTGCACCTTGAATGGGAATCGTTCAAGATTTGAATGGGTTTTAAATCACCCAGCGCTGGACAATAGAGCAGTTGTATCTCCCTTTTGTTTCAGCCCAGGGAGCTCCGGAAGACACATTAATCCAGTCCAACCACTCTGAATTAGCCAATCACAGCTTTCTCTTGTGTATTGGACCCTTTTGGGTGGGGAATTTTGCACACAGCCCTTGCAAGGCAGAATGGCAGGGGCCTCACCAGGTATAAAGATAGCAGCTGAGAAGCTATCTCACTCTCTTACTTCGCTGGACCACAGGTGAGCAGGGTGTTCTGACTCCTCAGCAAAGCAACCTAGTTAAGGAGTTTGGGGGATGGTAATTTAAGGGAATTGCTAAGATTGTTTAAATAACATTGTAGCCATTGTATCCCTCGTTTTCGCCGTCTGCAACCCCCCTGTTATATAGTTTTACAATTTTACTGTGTTCGTGTGGGATAGTTTGATATTTTGATTATAGTTTCTTTTAGTTAATAAAACTTGATTTTTTTCTCTCATCCAAACTACGTGTCTGTTTTAATATCAATAATTATAAGCCCTGCAGTCAGAACTGGAAGGTGGGGTAGCGATTCGAAACCGCTGTTTTAAAATTGGTTTTATTGGAATTGGTCTGATGTGCAGGCACAGGCTGCAAGACCAGGAAAATTACTTTAAACCAGTTTAAAGAAGCCCCAAACCCTTACAGTGGGATCGCATAAGGCACCAGTCTGGCCTTAAAAAACTTTGGGCTTGCATTTTCCTCTATTTTAATCGTCGCTCTTATGCCTTTTAGTGTTCCGAGTCCCTCCTGGAACACTTCTTGTGCGTCAGTTAGCATTTTTGACAGTCGTCCAGGTGTGACGTCGTCATCCTTTTTGGCCTCAACCTTCAGTGCCTGTATGGAATGCCAATCTAATTGTATCTTCCGCATCCATTCACATCCGAGTAGTGGTGGTCCTCCATCTGGCAATACATATAGGTCCATTTTTGGTATTTCCTGGCCTTTGTATATCACGTTCACCCTTATTTTTCCTTTGGGGTAGACTTTTTGCCCCGTGTACGTCTCCAAGACAATCTCTGTAGCTTTCAAGGGTATATGTGAGAATAGCCGCTTGTAGTCCCTTCGGTTTATGACTGTTAGGGCTGATCCTGTGTCCAATTCGATTTTCACTTGGACTCCGTCTATCTTGAGCGTGACCCAGGTAGTCTGGTGATCCTCCATTTTGATTACATTATGTAGTTTCAGACAACCCAGCTCCTTGCTTCCGGAGTCTGTATCACTTTTCTGTTCGTCTGAACTACTGTCCATCACCTTATGTACCTTTTTGTACTTCTCCTGTGGAGATTTCTTGCTGCTGGTTTTCTTCCCTGACCTGTAGACTCTTGCTATGGGTCCTGCTTTTCCACACTGTCTGCACACTTGGTCCTTGAACCAACAATCCTTCTGGTCATGTGTTGTTCTGCCGCAGCGATAACACTTCCCTGCTCCATATGACATTTCATTGGTGCCATATTCCTGCGGTCTCCGTTGTATCTCTGCAGCGCCCCGTGCGGCTGCTTCGTGTGATACTGCCATGCTGAAAGCCTTGTCCAGCATAAGCTCCTTTTGTGATAGAAGCCGTTTCTGGGTTCCTTCACTTTGAAGCCCACACACAAACTTGTCCCTTAACGTATCTGCTGGTCCCATTCCAAACTGGCACTGTTTCGATAGCTTGCGCAGTTCCGTTAAATACTCAGCATTACTTTCGTCTTTATGCTGGTTCCTTTTGTGGAACTTAAATCTTTCTGCTATCAGCAGCGGTGTGGGGTTTAAGTGGTCCTGTAGGATTTCCACTCTGCTTTCAAAATCCTTATCCACTGGCTTCTCTGGGGTTATTAGGTTTCGCAGTAAGCCATACGTTTTTGCACCCATGGAATTCAAGAAAACCAGTGCTTTCCTGGCATCTGGCACTTCATTCACCTTGCAGTACACCTCAATACGTTCCACATATGTCGCCCAATCTTCAACTTCATTGTCGAACGCAGTGACACTGCCACTCTTTGGCATCCCTGGGTGTGGTTAGACTGTCTAAAATGGCGTCTCCCGCGCTCTCCCTTCTTCTCCGCTGGCTCAAAATGGCGTCTCCCGCGCTTTCCTTTCTTCCCGCGCTCGCCCTTCTTCTCCGCTGCGGCTTCAAAAATGGCGTCTCCCGCGCTCTCCCTTCTTCCCCGTGGCTCAAATGGCATCTCCCGCGCTTCCTGTCTTTCCCCGCGGACGCAGCTCAGCCCTTGAGCCCTGGCTGTGCTCTGCGCGTTCTCCTGTGCGCCTCTCTTGTTGCCGCCGCTCGGTCCTGAACCCCAGCTGTGCTTTACCCTCTCTCTCTTTTTGTTTTCCGTCGACGCCGCTCGGTCTTCAACCCCCGGCGGCGCCCCGTGCGCTTTACCCTCTCTCTTACCCCGTCGACGCTGGTCGGCCTTTTCTGTGCCGTCGGTCGGCTCCAGCCGCCGCTGTCCGGGAAGGGTCTGCGCTGTACCTGTTGCCAGTCTGCTGCTGGATCGTCGTGGCTGGAGAACCAAGCCCAGCTCTCAACAGCCTCCCCTGCGATGTTCACTCTCTGCCGGATGACTGGGCGGTTGCTCATGGTCGATGCCCGTGCTTCTGGCCTCGACTTTCTTCCACCGTCCTCCCGGAGCGAATCCTTGGAAGGAAATGCAGAGTTGCAGGTAGATTCGAATCGACCTCGTCGCCACTGTTAAATCCGTGAATCTTAAAGTATGGTGTTCTTCAATAACTAGACGGAGGCTGCAGATTAAAAATCAACAGGTGTATACTGGAGGAGGGTAGTCTAAAGACTAACAGTACAGATGCCTGCTCAAGGCTTATATACAGGTGTGGTCACTGCCGGTACTACAGTATGCAGGAGCTGTTAAAGTAGTTCTCTCTTAAAGGTACATACACTACAGAGTCCATGAATGGACCAGCAAAATCAATATGCACCCGTTGCCATGGAGATGAGGGCCACTCCCATGGGTGTAGAGGGGCATGTGGTGGTGCATTTTGGACCTTCTGGCATCCTGAGCAGCTCTTTGTCAGGTCCTCGATTTGCTGACCGATCCCCGGCCACCACACATAAGCCCTAGCAAGGCTTTTCATTTTCACCACTCCCAGATGACCTTCGTGAAGCTCATTGAGCACTCTCTCCCTTAACTTGGGTGGAATTACCACTCGGGATCCACACATCAAAGTCCCCTGGCATACTGACAGCTGTTCTCTTCTGGATGAGAATGCTGGCAACAGTGAGTCGCCATGTGCTGGCCATCCCTTCACCGTCAAATCATATACCCGAGACAGTGTCGGGTCATTTCGGGTCTCCTTCTCTATACCAGCATTAGTTACTGGCAAGCATTCAATTATAGTCGAACGAAATATTTCGACAGGATCCACTGCTGGTGCTTCCTCCGCAGTAGGCAGTGGCAGGCGTGATAGCCCATCAGCGTATCCATGCTGTTTCGTGCCCTTATACTCGATTTCATATTGGTGCACCCCTAGAAAAAGGGACCATCTTTGTAGCCATTGCGCAGTCATCACCGGAACGCCCTTCTTTGGATTAAAGATGGAGACAAGTGGTTGGTGGTCAGTCAACAAGGTGAACTTTTGCCCGTGCAGATAGTGATTGAACTTTTTCACTCCCCACACTAGGCTGAGGGCCTCCCTGTCAATCTGGGCGTAGTTACGCTCGGCTGAGGTTAGTGACCGAGACGCAAAGGTTACTGGCCCCTCCGAGCCGTCCGGGAATTTGTGCGACAGCACCGCTCCAATGCCATAGGGTGATGCATCACACGCCAACTGAATTGGTAGTGCTGGGTTGAAATGAGCCAACACCTCTTTTGATGTGATCAATGCTTTGCTCTTCTGGAAAGCTCGTTTACATTCGTCACTCCACTTCCATGGTACCCCCGTTTGCAGTAGGGTGTTCAGTGGGTGTAGTACGGTAGACAAATTCGGCAAGAACTTATGGTAGTAGTTCACCAGCCCGAGGAACGACCTCAGTTGTGACACATTTTCCGATGCTGGAGCCTTGACTACTGCCTCAATCTTTTCAGGGGGCTTATGTAACCCCTCTTTATCAATAACATGGCCACAATAGGAGATCTGCTTCTGGAAAAACTCGCATTTGTGGCGATTATCTCGGAGCCCATATTACTTCAATCTAGTGAGCACCTGCTCCAGGTTGGCGAGGTGATCACTGTCATTTTCGCCCGTGACCAGGATGTCGTCCAACTAACACTGGGTCCCTGGAATCCCTTGCAGGACTTGTTCCATTGCCCTTTGCCAAATAGCCGGAGCTGATGCTACCCCGAACACCAGCCGGTTGTATTGGTAGAGACCTTTATGAGTGTTGATCGTGAGGTACTGTTTCGAGGCTTCTTCTACCTCCATTTGCAGGTACGCCTGGGCCAGATCAATCTTAGTGAAGCGTTTCCCTCCAGATAGCGAGGCGAAAATATCTTCAATCCGTGGAAGCGGATATTGTACAGTGTGAAGGACTGGGTTCACTGTCACCTTAAAGTCCCCACAGATGCGAACCTTCTTTGGTTCCCCAGGCGTATTACTCAATGACCTCTTCATTACAGGAATGATGGTTGTAGCCCACTCGCTCCAGTCCACTTTGGACAGTGCTCCTGAACATTCCAAACCTTCCAGCTCTGCTTCGACGGCAGGTCGGATTGCATAAGGTACCGGTCTGGCCTTAAAAAACTTTGGGCTTGCATTTTCCTCTATTTTGATCGTTGCTGTTATGCCTTTTAGTTTTCCGAGTCCCTGCTGGAACACTTCTTGTGCGTCAGTTAGCATTTTTGACAGTCGTCCAGGTGTGACGTCCTCATCCTTTTTGGCATCTACAGTCAGTGCTTGTATGGAATGCCAATCTAGCTGTATCTTCCGGATCCATTCACGTCCTAGTAGTGGTGGTTCTCCATCTGGCAATCCATATAGGTCCATTTTTGGTGTTTCCTTGCCATTTTCTATAATGTTCACCCTTATTTTCCTTTGGGGTAGACTTTTTGCCCCGTGTACGTCTTCAAGACAATTTTTGTATCTCTCAAGGGTATATGTGAGAATAGCCGCTTGTAGTCCATTCGGTTTATGACTGTTAGGGCTGATCCTGTGTTCAATTCCATTTTCACTGGGACTCCTGCTATCTTGAGCGTGACCCAGATAGTTTGGTGAACCTCCATTTTGATCACATTATGTAGTTTCAGACAACCCAGCTCCTTGCTTCCGGAGTCTGTGTCACTTTTCTGTTCGTCTGAACTACTCTCCGTCACCTTATGTACCTTCTTGTACTTCTCCTGTGGAGATTTCTTGCTGCTGGTTTTCTTTCCCGACCTGCAGACTCTTGCTATGTGTCCTACTTTTCCACACTGTCTGCACACTTGGTCCTTGAACCAGCAATCATTATGGTCGTGTGTTGTTCTGCCGCAGCGATAGCACTTCACTGTTCCGTATGGCATTTCATTTGTGCCATATTCTTGCGGTCTCCATTGTATCTCTGCAGCGCCCCATGCTGCTGCTTTGTGTGATACTGCAATACTGAAAGCCTTGTCCAGCGTAAGATCCTTTTCTGATAGAAGCCGTTTCTGGGTTCCTTCACTTTGAAGCCCACACACAAACTTGTCCCTTAAAGTATCTGCTAGTCCCGTTCCAAACTGGCAGTGTTTCGATAGCTTGTGCAGTTCCGTTAAATACTCAGCATTACTTTCATCTTTATGCTGGTTCCTTTTGTGAAACTTAAATCTTTCTGCTATCAGCAGTAGTGTGGGGTTTAAGTGGTCCTGTAGGATTGACACTATGTTTTCAAAATCCTTTTCTACTGGCTTCTCTGGGGTTACTAGGTTTCGTAGTAAGCCATACGTTTTTGCACCCATTGAATTCAACAATACTAGCACTTTCTTGTCATCTGGCACTTCATTTGCCTTGCAGTATACTTCTATGCGTTCGACATATGTCGTCCAATCTTCGACTTCATTGTCGAACGCTGTGATACTGCCACTCTTCGGCATTTTTGGGTGTGGTTAGACTGGCTTAAAATGGCATCTCCCGCGCTTTCCTTTCTTCCCCGCTGCGGCTTAAAATGGCGTCTCCTGCGCTTTCCTTTCTTCCCCGCTGCGGCTTAAAATGGCGTCTCCTGCGCTGCTGCCAACGCCGCTCTCGGTGGTCCTCATGGCAAATGGCGACACCCTGTGGGTTTTGTGCACTGCTCCTGCGCTGCTGCCAATGCCGCTCTCTGCGGTCCTCATGGCAATGGCAGTGCCTCGCGTTTTCCTGCGCGCCTCTCTCCCCCGTTGACGCTGCTCGGCCCTTGAACACCGGCTGCGCTCTGCTCTCTCTCATCTCTCTCCCCGTTGATGCCACTCGGTCCTGAACACCGGCTGCGCCCTGTGCACTCTGCCCTCTCTCTCTCCCCCGTCGACGCTGCTCGGCCTTTTTCTGTGCCGCTCGGTCGGGCTCTAGCCCGTCGCTGTCCAGGAAGGGTCTGCGCAGTACCTGTTGCCAGCCCATTTTGCTGGACCACCGTGACTGGAAAGCCAAGCCTGGCTCTCGACAGCCTCCCCTGCGATGCTCAAATCTCCGCTGGATGACTGGGCGGTTGCCCATGGTCGACGCCCGTGCTTCTGGACTCGACCTCCTTCCACTGTTCTCCAGGAGTGAATCCCTGGGAGGTGATGCAGAGTTGCAGGTAGGTTCGAATCTGTGTCATCGCCAATGTTATATCCGTGTATCTTAATGTTGTGTCCTTCAATAATCAGACAACAGACTGCAGGGAACGATTCAACAGGTGTTTACTGAATGAGGGTTACTCTAGAACTAACTATACAGATGACTACTCAGGGGTTATATACAGGTGTGGTCACTGGCGGTACTGCAGTATACACGAGCTGTAAAAAGTAGTTCTCTCCCTTAAGGTATATATACATTACATACATTACAACACCCAGAGAAATTCCCTGCCCCGTACATGATTTGCTCAGACAGCATGTTCACATGCAATTTGTGTACGGAATACCTGGCCATCTGGTCCCATTGCAGATACCCCTCCGCTGACGGGAGACCCCTGGCAATCAAGCCTCTGCTGGAGAAAATCATGACAGCCGTAGGGAAAGAAGGGAAGGTCTATATCCATAAGTTTAAGGCCCATTCAAAGACAGAACCCATGCGGGAGGGCAGCCAAAAGGCAGATGAAGGAGAGTTTTGGGACACCTACCAGAAAGGTTCGGTAGCCGCAATCCGAGACAAGGGAGGTACACAAGGGGTAGCTTTGGTCCCGGACCTAAAGCAGGCCCAGGTACGGGATCTCGTCCTCAGAACCATCCTGAATGCGCTCACAAAAAGGGAGAAAGTAGAGTGCCCGTACGGCACAGCAGCCATCACCGTTAAGGAAGGCATGCTGTTCAGGGGGGAGCAGTGGGTAGTGCCGCAGCAGCACCAAAGGGAATTCCTCCAACTGGCCCATGAGGGTCCAGGAGCAGGGCATCCCGGGCCTGAGGCCACCTGGCAGCAGATGGAACAGGCAGGATGGTGGCCAGGACTGAGGGAGCATGTCCGCGAGTTCTGTGCCGGCTGTCTGGTGTGTGCTGCCAATAACCCTGACCCCCAGAAAAGGAAGGTATCTTTGGGACATGCCAGGAGGGTAGAGGGACCATGGCAGTCAATCCAGATCGATTACATCGGGCCCCTACCTACTGCCCAGGGAGGCTACAAGTACTGCCTAGTCCTGGTGGATGTGTTTTCAAAGTAGCGGGAAGCTTTTCCCTGCCGTAAAGCTACCGCATTGGGTACAGCTAAGATCCTGGTCAGGGAAGTGTTCTCACGATGGGGACTCCCACAGTATGTGGAGTCTGACCAAGGGAATCACGTTACCGGACAGGTCATGCAAGAGACCCTCATGGTACTCAGCATTGAGGGGAAATGGCACGTCGCCTACAATCCACATGCACTGGGTCCTATAGAGCGTTTAAACCGTACCATCAAAGAAAGGCTGCGCAAGGAGATGGGAGACTCACCCAAGAAGTGGGTGGAAGTCTTACCATTGGTCCTAATGGGGATCCGAGCCAGCCAGTCAAAAAGCACGGGGTATTCCCCACACGAGCACATGACTGGCAGGGTTATGCGGACCCCCACCCATGTGCTAGCCCTGGTGCTCACGGAAGGTCAGCTCAGAGGGGTGAACCGGGACAGCTTCATCAGGAATCTGTTTGAGCACCTTAAACAGATTCACTGGCAGGCTGCTAGAAACATGGGAAAACAGCATCGGAGTAACCGATTGCTGCTAGAACCCAACAGGCACCACGAGTCGGAGATAGGGATCAGGTCATGGTGAGGAACTTTGCCCGGTTGAGAAGTTTCCAACCATTGTATATGGGGCCGTACAGCATTGTGGATAAGGCAAGCCCCATGGTCTATGCCATAAAGATGCCCCGCCGCACAAAGTGGTTCCACATTAATCAGTGCAAGCTGTTCAAGACTGAGAATGGAGAACAGTTAAAGCTAGAGAGCATCAGCCTGCAGCTGTGGCAGCCTCACAGACCGCAAAGGTGGGGGCAGTGACGTGTGTGACTGGAGAGGCCCTCCCACCAATTAAGTGGGACTCAGGTACACCCCCAGTAGCCGGAGCCTTAAGAAGGTCTCCTCACATACCACAGCCTAAACTACCGTGGTTACCCGCGCATCAATTTAAATGGTCCAGCCCCAGGAGAACCCTTAGCAGAAAGGGAAAAACCAAGGTCAGGGACCAGTCTAAGGACACAGATCCCCAACCTACCACCTCCAAAGGTGAGGGGCTCACAGGAGAGGTAGCATTGGGTGGAGAGAGAGTGAATGGTCCCCAACCTGCGGCATCAGGCTGCGCGGAACCCATGTAAGGGGTTTTCCTTGAGAGATGTCTCTGAGGTTTCACTCTCTAGAGGCCTCTCTCTCTTGCACAGTAAAACCGTGAGTGGTTCGACCCACTCACCCCTTAGATTCTATACTCTGGACTTTGGGGCAGGAACTACAATGTAGAGAAAACTCTTGTAGACCAAGTTTGATGAAACAAAATGAAATTTTATTGCACAAGGAAAAATATCAAGTCAAATGCAAGCAGATAAGAGAGTACATGGGAGGGAAAAACACAAACAAATCATAACGACACAATACTAACTAAGGCAGAGACAGGCATCTTATACTCTACAAAGATCATCATGAAATAAGGAAACACACGGAACATCGAGGGACAACAGCTCATGTTAATTGTACCCTTAAATCCACCCCCTTATTAAATCTATCTAGATCTGATTGTGAAGGGCCAGTAACATGCTCACCAATCCAACTAGGAAGTGCAAGGTTTTGAACCAGTCTGCGTTTTATACTTACAGGCGTTCCGTCTCCACATGGATCGTGGAGCCCCAGCGAGCTGCGCCACACCTCTCCTGAGGTGGGGGTCGGGGGCTGCTGAACACCGGCTGGTTCTCGATGTCGGTGGGGTCGAGGATCGTCGGCTCGACTCTGGTCAGAGGAGCCTTGGGCTGGCTCCCATCGCTTCTTCAGTTTGTTTTTGTCTCTTCTCCCGAGTTGGGTCGATGGCCTCTTGTTCCGGCAACGGCCCGGGGATGGTCGATGATCTCCCGATGTTTTCCCCGGGGCGGGACGCCGGCTTCAAAACGGCCTTCTTGATGTTGGCTTGATTCTTCTTCCTCCTCCGATGGTGGAGAGGAGTTTGCTGATCTTCTCCCGAAGCGACTCCTCTTCACCCACTGCCACTCGGTCGTGTGTCTCTCTCCGAGTGTGTGTCCCCGCCGTGTCTTCCGAGTGTCCTCTGAGTGTCTTCTTAGTGTGCGTACCACTCCAACCCCTCCAGTTATAGCTTTCTTCAGGAGTCTCCACTTCCCGCCCAAAATCAGGTTAGTCTTTGTTTAACTTTTGGCGGGCTGGGAGCACAGCGGGGTAGTTATTATATTTTAAAATGTTTTTGATGGCCGGTAAAGGCCCATCTCGGGTCTGGAATTACCTTCATTGTTTTTAATGTCCTGCTGATCTCATTATCTAGTCCTTGGTGCTGTTCTCATGAATATGAAATTGTCCCCTTTTGTCTGGGTCAACATTTAGATGGCCTCTGTCTCCAGGCCGATCTTGACTGGATCTGCATCTAATCCATATGTATATGTGTGGGTCTGGTTTTGTTCTCTCAGAAACGGCTTCCAGAACTTACTGTAGGTTGAATCCACAAAGCTGTCTGAGGTTTCGCAGGAACCATTTCAAAATGTCCCAATAAGCCGGTCATATGGTATGGTGGCCATTTTGTATGCCCCTTTTTCCAGGCTTCTTTTAAAACAGTCTTTAAAATCATGGCCTCTTCTGCCATTTGAACCTTATTAATGTAAAGTTCAATTTTGCGAATCCTACACTCCCCCCTGATAATACTGTAACTTGCTTGAAGTATCATAATTTAGGGTGAGCAAAATTTTCTGACTTTCCACAATCAAACCATCCCCAGTATTTACCTATCTATGACCCCATGACACATGCATTTCCAATTTCAGAAAAATCTAGTGTACATTAAGCATCTATAGATGGCAATACCTTGGAGTTAAAAATCTAACAACTTACTTCCAGGCATGGAGGGGGGCCTTATACCCCTACATCACCTAGTGCATACACATTACCTTCTAATAATAACATCACATCTAATTCAAATGCAATAAGAAAAGAAAATACACAGGAAAATCACAATGCACATGAATACATATCAAAATAATACAGAGGAGGGAGGGAAAGATTTATCTTTATACAAAGCAGCAAAATCTAAACGGGTGTCTCTTCTTCTTCCCGCACATAATGCTCCCTCCATTCCCCTCTATTCTCATACTTTTGCAAATGTTTGACCTTTTTACAGTGTACAAACGGTAAATAAACTACAATGAGAACCTGGCACACTACAAGAATGTGGGAGGCTATACTAATCCAAGAAGGGACTTCTATATTAGTGAACAGGTCCCACCACGGTGGGTTCACTATGTCCAATATGTCTGCCCCTATCTCTAAAGTCTTCTGCTCCAGTGTGTAGAAGTGTTTCTGTGAAACAGCAACGGCTTTTAATATCTTGGTGAGGTGTTCAGGGAGAGGGGGAATGATATATCCAAAATGTGCAACGAATCGCTGAAGATCGGAGAAATTCTCTTTCACAGTGATGTGAACAGTGGAAGGTTCAGGAATGGGGACAATTCGCTCTTGGGCCACTTGAACTTCTGCCCTGGGCTTGAAACAGAAGCTGCTGTCACTAACCGGACACCAACCGTGCTGTCCATGCTGGTAGTGGGGCGCTGCAGTGGTGACACAGTATGTCCCACCTCCTATATATGCCACCTGTGGGGGCACATGGCCTTGTGCCATTGCCTCCATGGTGCAATTTAAAGGCTTCGCGCCAGCAGTTCTGAACCCGCACTGTGGTTTTGAATGGGCATTCAAGTGCTGGAGACACAGGATGATGTGTGCTCCCCGGCTCCGGCACCCCGAGAGGTCGGTACCCGTCATTGCATGCTCCCATCGAATGACGTAAGGTGGGACCTGTTGTGTATGTACCTTTAAGAGAATAACTGGTCTCAGACCGCAGTACTGGCAGTGACCACCCCTGTATAAAAGGCGCTAGTGAGCCCCTGTGTTTTTAGTTTCACTATTGACTTCCACAAGTAAAGACTTATTTTGTTCACTCCTGCTGTCCGTGTCTCAATTATTCACGGAAGTAACACTGGCGACGAGTAAGAAACAAACTTACCTGCAACTTGGCAGCACCTCGGACGACGTTATTGAAGGTCGAAGCCAGGAGGAAGAAAAAATAAATAAAATCCAAAGAATCTCGAGAAACGGGCGTCGACCGTGGGCAACCGCCCTCCAAATTGTCGGATTGAAAACTTGCAGGAGAGACTGTCCAGAGCCAGGCTGGGTTCCACGGTCTGTGGTTTCCCAGCTAATCGGGCTGGTGGCAGGTAGTGCACTGATACTTCCTGGGCTGCGGCGGGCTAGAGCTCGATCGGGTGGCTTTTCAACGGGGCCGGGCAACGAGTCGGGAAGCAAAGAAAGAGAGAGAGGGTGGAGCACACAGGGCGCGGCCAGTGCTTCGAAGCTGGGCAGCGTTCGGACCTAAGCAGAGGGAGGGAAGTGTCCCAGAGGGTCCGCTCCACGACAGGAAAATAAAAAAAGAAAAAGAATCAATATTAAACGCGCAAGAAACCGTGGAAAGCAGCGCTAACAACAGCGGGGAAGAAGGCAAAGCGCGGGAGGCGCCATTTTGTTAAATCGGGGAAGAAGGCAAAGCGCGGGAGGCGCCATTTTAGATTTGCAAGATGCCGAAGACTGGCTGTATCGCTGCTTTTGATAATACAATAGAGGACTGGACCACGTATGTGGAAAGAGTCGAGGTATATTTCGAGGCAAACGAAATAGCAGAGGGGAAAAAGGCATCGATATTGCTAAACTTAATGGGCGCTAGAACGTACGGCCTATTGCGGGACCTGATTACTCCAGCCAAACCGAAGGCGAAGAGTTTTAACGAAATTGTTGCTGTCCTACAGGAACACTTAAACCCTGCACCGCTGTTGATAGCAGAAAGATTTAAATTCCACAGGAGAACTCAGCACAAAGATGAGAGCAATGCTGAGTATCTTACGGAACTACGCAAGCTATCAAAGCACTGCCAGTTCAGAGCAGGTCTGGCAGATACCCTACGGGACAAATTTGTCTGTGGACTCCTGAGTGAAGGAACACAGAAGAAGTTACTCTCAGAGAAAGAGCTGACGCTAGATAAGGCTTTCAGCGTGGCAGTATCGTATGAAGCAGCAGCCAGGGGAGCTGCAGAAATTCAACAAAAACCACAGGAATACGGCACCCACGAAATGACACGGGGATTTGCAAAATGTTATCGCTGCAGCAGAACTAACCATGACCAGAAGGACTGCTGGTCCAAAGACAAAATATGCAGGCAATGTGGGAAGATGGGACACATTGCACGAGTTTGCAGGTCTGGGAAGAAGACCAGCGACAACAAAAAGGCTACTAAGGAACTGTACAAGAAAGTACAAAAGATGACGGACAGTAGTTCCGAAGACCAGATGAGCGATAGTGAATCCGGGAAAAGGAGACTAAGCTGTCTCAAACTTCACAATGTAATCGCAAAAGAGGATCACTGAACCATTTGGGTCACCCTCACGATAGCAGGGTCACAGGTTAATATGGAATTGGATACAGGGTCAGCGCTAACCGTCATGAATCGACGAGACTACGAGTGGCTATTTTCACACATACCCTTGAGAGAGACATCCATCGTCTTGACGACGTATACGGGGCAAAAAGTATACCCCAGAGGAAAAATAAGGGTGCCTGTCGAATACAATGGCAAGAAAATATGGAAATTGTATCTCTACATACTGCCAAATGGTGGACCACCATTATTGGGATGGGAATGGATCAGGAAGATAACCTTAGATTGGCACTCCATTCATGCAATGACGGTGGACGGTAAAAAAGATGAAGACGTCACTCCTGGACGATTGTCAACAATCTTAGCTAACGCCAAAGAGGTATTTCAACAAGAACTGGGCACGCTTAAAGGCGTAACCGCCTCAATAAAAATAGAAGAGAATGCAGTTCCCAAGTTTTTCAAAGCAAGACCGGTACCATATGCAATTCGCCCAGCCGTCGATGCAGAGCTGGAGAATCTGGAGAAGGCGGGCGTGTTGTCTAAGGTCGACTGGAGCGAGTGGGCGACACCCATCATTCCAGTCATGAAGAAAACGTTAAGCAATAAGTCCGGAGAGCCAAGGAAGATTCACATCTGTGGGGATTTCAAGGTGACGGTGAACCCAGTCCTTCACACAGTACAATATCCTCTTCCAAGGATAGAAGACATCTTCGCCTCACTGTCTGGAGGGAAGCGTTTTACAAAAATTGACCTAGCACAAGCATATTTGCAGATGGAGGTTGAGGCGTCCTCTAGGAAGTATCTCACGATAAACACTCACAAAGGTCTTTACCAGTATCATTGATTGGTATTCGGAGTAGCATCGGCTCCGGCGATATGGCAAAGAGCGATGGAACAAGTTCTGCAAGGGATTCCGGGGACTCAGTGTTACTTGGACGACATCCTTGTAACAGGTGAAGATGACAGTGAACACCTTAACAACCTAGAACAGGTGCTCACTAGACTACGGGAACATGGGCTGCGAGCCAACCGCCCCAAGTGCGAATTTTTTAAGAAACAGATATCGTATTGTGGCCACGTGATTGATGAAGAGGGGTTACATAAGTCCCCTGACAAAATTGAAGCGGTTGTTAAGGCCCCAGCGCCTGAAAATGTGTCGCAACTGAGGTCATTCCTCGGATTGGTGAATTACTATCATAAGTTTTTGCCGAATTTGTCGACAATTCTGCACCCACTGAACGCCCTGCTACGAACGGGGGTAGCATGGAAATGGAGCGATGATTGTAAGCGTGCTTTTTCAAGGGAAGTATTGGCTCACTACAACCCAGCACTGCCAATCAGGCTGGCATGTGATGCGTCTCCCTACGGCATTGGGGCGGTACTGTCACATAAATTCCTTGATGGTTTAGAGAGGCCGATAGCTTTTGCGTCACGCTCGTTAATTTCTGCCGAGCGTAACTACGCCCAGATTGACAGAGAGGCCCTCAGCCTAGTGTGGGGGGTGAAGAAGTTCAATCACTACCTGCACGGTCAAAAATTTACTCTACTAACCGATCATCAACCTCTTGTCTCCATTTTCAACCCTCAGAAGGGCGTACCGATAATGACAGCACAACGGCTGCAGAGATGGTCCCTTTTCCTAGGGGCACACCAATATGACATCGAGTACAAAGGAACTAAACAGCATGGAAATGCTGATGGATTGTCACGTCTACCATTGCCGATGGTGGAAGAAGAAGACCTTGCAGTGGATCCAATGGAGTTATTCCACTCGACCATAGTCGAATGTCTCCCTGTGACGAATGCAAACATAGAAAAGGAAACACGGAATGACCCGACACTATCACGGGTCTATGATTTAACAGTGAAGGGATGGCCAGCACATGGCGAACCACTGCTGCCAGCATTCTCGCCGAGAAGAGAACAGCTGTCAGTGTGCAGAGGAACCTTGATGTGTGGATCCAGAGTAGTAATTCCACCTAAGTTGATGGATAGAATGCTCAATGAGCTTCATGAGGGTCATCTGGGTGGGGTAAAAATGAAGAGCTTAGCCAGAGCGTTTGTGTGGTGGCCGGGAATCGATAGAGAAATCAAAGAGATGACCAAGAGCTGTACAGGATGCCAGAAGGTCCAAAGCACCCCACCACAAGCTCCTCTGCATCCATGGGATTGGCCCTCATCTCCATGGCAAAGGGTGCACATTGATTTTGCTGGTCCCTTCATGGACTCGATGTTTTTAATTGCGGTGGATGCACATTCAAAGTGGCCAGAGGTAATAAAAATGTCCTCAACCACCACGGAAAAAACTATCACAGTTTTACGAACCATATTCGCCAGGAATGGGCTGCCTGAACAGATTTGCTCTGACAATGGACCACAGTTTGTGTCTGAAGAGTTCCGGAGGTTCTTAAAGAACAATGGTGTTAAGCATTACACATCTGCCCCATATCATCCAGCCACTAATGGATTGGCCGAGAGGTTTGTCCAAACATTCAAGAAGGCTATCTGGTGTCTCAGACATTCAGGAGTCTCCACTTCCTGCCCAAAATCAGGTTAGTCTTTGATTAACTTTTGGTGGGCTGGGAGCACAGCTGGGTAGTTATTATATTTTAAAATGTTTTCGATGGCCGGTAAAGGCCCATCTCTGGTCTGGAATGACCTTCATTGTTTTTAATGTCCTGCAGGTCTCGTTATCTAGTCCTTGGTGCTGTTCTCATGAATATGAAATTGTCCCTTTTTGTCTGGGTCAACATTTAGATGGCCTCTGTCTCTTGACTGGATCTGCATCTAATCCATATGTGTATGTGTGGGTCTGGTTTCGTTCTCTCAGAAACGGCTTCCAGAACTTACTGTGGGTTGAATCCACAAAGCTGTCTGAGGTTTCGCAGGAACCATTTTAAAATGTCCCAATAAGCCGGTCACATGGTATGGCGGCCATTTTGTATGCCCCTTTTTCCGGGCTTCTTTTAAAACAGTCTTTAAAATCATGGCCTCTTCTGCCATTTGACCCTTATTAATGTAAAGTTCAATTTTGCGAATCCTACACCCACAGGACAGGATAGGGACTTGGCAGCCACAATGAAAGGGGTAGTGTGCTGCAGCACAGGAGGGCACACTCCCCCGGTAAATTGGGATTCAGAGAAGCTCCCAGTTCTTTTAAGAAGGACTCTCCGGGTCTGGTGGCACAGGTCACCTTATGCCCAGGCGTACAAGCTGTCCAGATTCCACAAAAGGCAGAGACCCAACAGGGATTAGCCTGGCCGTCCGGAGATGGGCGGCGGATGTATATAGCCTTTAGTTTAAGAGTGTTTTACAGTTCCTTAGGTTTTGGGGATTATTGTTTAATTTTAGTTTAGGATAAGTTTGGAAATTTTGATAACTGTGTCAAGCCAGAGAACCTTCTCGGGACATGGCTATTTTGTTTGTGTGTCCCTACAGAAAGGAGATCAGCATGAGGAAGGTTCTGCTCCTGCTCGCACTGGTAGGGGTGAGCATCAGTGACCGAGGAGATGTGGAGAACTCCCACATCTATGGGTGCTCAGGAGAGATAGCACCGATCGTTACCACTGGGGGTGGCAAACGGGGTGTGGAGGAGCTCGCCATCTACTTCCATGAGGGAAGGTGGCCAGGGTGGCTGGGGTCTAACTCCACTCACTACTCCAGCCAGACCGGGTTCACGTACGGGGAGGCCTCCATCCCGTGGCCCAGGCTACAGGTCGTTGCTACAAGGTCAGTGTCACCGCGGGGAAATGTGTATGTTTGACATGCAAGGGACAGATTCCTTTGGAAGGTGGTGGTGGCTCAGAAAGCTGAGCAAGGACATAGGAAACCCCACAGTCAATTGGGAACGATTGGGAACAATACCCATTTGACAATTACAGGGACCCGAGGGGGAGTGAGTGTGTGCTGGGACAAGTGGTGGGAGCCGGATCAGGGGATTTATGTTTGTATGTGGGGGGTCAGAGAAAGTCTGCCCCACAGGCATATCCATCATCTTCCACAGACAATGGCAAGATGCTGGGGAGGGGATGGGGAGGAATTCTAGCCTGCATGCGTGCGCGATCCCAGTCAATGCCACCAAACTCGTAACCCGCCCCCGGAAGCCCCTGCTCATGACCATGACATCACGGACTATAGTAGAGAGGTGTCCTACCACCACCAAGGGACCAGGGAATGGGTTAGTCCTAGTGCCAACCGATAAGTTACTGTACCAGAGGGTACACTATGCAGTGGCCTCAGTGATCCTGAACCGAGGTGCACTTACCTGAGTGGTGCCCTAAGGAGACAGAACAGTTGTACCAAGCCCTGCTGAAGGAAATGTTTAAGAAATTATATGAATTCAACTTTGCCAATGTAGACAAAGTGAAACTGTACAGTTTACATCCTGAGCACCATATGGGCGTGGGGAGACAAAGAAGGTATAAAAGCTATAAAAGTTTTTATAGATATGTGAAGAGAAAAAGATTGGTGAAGTCAAGCGTAGGTCCCTTGCTGTCAGAAATTGGGGGAATTTATAATGGGGAACAAAGAAAGGGCAGACCAATTAAATACATATTTTGGTTCTGTCTTCACAAAGGAGGACACAAATAACATCCCAGAGATGTCGGGGAACATAGGGTCTGATGAAGGGGAGGAACTGAAAGAAATCAGTATTTGTAAGGAAATGGTGTTAAGGAAATTGATGGGACTGAAGGCAGATAAATCCCCAGGGCCTGATAATCTACATCCGAGGGTACTTAAGGAAGTGGCCCTAGAAATAGTAGATGCATTGCTGATCATCTTCCAACATTCGATGGAATCTGGAACAGTACCCATGGATTGGAGGGTAGCTAATGTTACCCCACTATTCAAAAAACATGGTAGGGAGAAAACAGGGAATTACAGACCGGTAAGCCTGACATCGGTAGTGGGGAAAATGCTAGAGTCCATTATAAAAGATGTAATAGCTGAGCACTTGGAAAACAGTGACAGGATCGGACTTGGCCTCTTGTGTTGTGTATGTACCTTTAAGAGAAGAACTGATTCTATACTGCAGTACCGGCAGTGACCACCCCTGTATATAAAGCCATAGCAGGCTTCTGTATTTCAGTCTTAAGTTACCCTCTGTTCAGTAAATACCTGTTACTATTGTTCTCCTGCAGTCTGTGTATTATTTATACTCAGACATGACATTGGCGACGAACAGGTTCGAACTCACCTGCAGTACTGCATCACCTCACGGGGATCTTTCCCTGAGAAGAAGCTTTTGGAGTTCGAAGTCAGAACAACAGGCGTCGACCGCGGACAACCGCCCAAGGATCCATCGGAGTTCGGAGAGTTGCAGGAGAGGCTGTGGAGAGCTGGGCTTGGCTCCCCAGTCAAGGTGTCCCAGCAAATCGTGCTGGTAGCAGGTAGTGCGCTGACCCTTCCGGACTGCGGCGGGCTCGAGCTCGATCGAGCGGCTCTGCAAAGGGGCCGTGCAGCGTCGTTAGGAGGAAAAGAGAGAGAGAGAGGGTGGAGCGCACAGGGCGCAGTCGGTGCTCAAGAACCGGACAGCGTAGCGAAAATAAAACAAGGGGAAGGAAAAGTGAGACGCGCCGAAGCCGCGGGTCGCCGCCATTACCCTGCAGAACGCTAGGAGCAGCGTGGCAGCAAGGGGAAGAAGGAAAAGCGTGGGAGGCGCCATTTTATTCCATTGGGGAAGAAGGAAAAGCGCGGGAGGCGCCATTTTAAATCACCCAAGATGCCAAAAAGTGGCAGTATCACTGCTTTTGACAACGAGGTAGAAGACTGGACCACGTATGTGGAAAGAATTGAAGTGTGCTGCAAGGCAAATGAGGTGGCCGATGGAAAGAAGGCGTCGGTATTATTAAATTTGATGGGCGCGAGAACGTACGGCCTATTGCGGAATTTAATTACCCCAGCTAAACCAATGGAGAAAAGTTTTGAAGAGATTGTTAATACCTTACAGGAACACCTAAACCCTACACCGCTGCTGATAGCAGAAAGATTCAAGTTCCATAAAAGAAACCAGCACAAAGATGAGAGCAATTCTGACTATCTTACGGAACTACGCAAGTTATCGAAGCACTGCCAGTTCGGAGCAGGACTGGCAGACACCTTACGGGATAAGTTTGTCTGCGGGCTCCAGAGTGAAGGAACCCAGAAACGACTACTATCGGAAAAGGACCTGATGCTAGAACAGGCTTTCAGCGTGGCAGTATCCTACGAAGCAGCAGCACGGGGAGCTGCGGAAATACAACAGCAACCACAAGAATACAGCGCTAACGAAATGGCGTATGGAGCAGAAAAGTGCTATCGCTGCGGCAGAACAACCCATGATCAGAAGGACTGCTGGTTTAAGGACAAAGTATGCAGGCAATGTGGGAAAATGGGACACATAGCCAGAGTCTGCAGGTCGGGAAAGAAAACCAACACTACAAGAACTACTAAGGAAAAGTACAAGAAAGTAAAGAAATTGACAGACAGTAGTTCGGAAGATCAGGAGAGTGATAAGGACTCCAGGAGCAGGAGACTAAGTTGTCTAAAGTTACACAACGTGATCGCAAAGGAGGATCACCGAACCATTTGGGTCACCCTCATGATAGCAGGGTCCCCAGTAAAGATGGAATTGGACACAGGATCAGCCCTAACTGTCATGAATCGACGAGACTATGAGCGGCTATTCCCATACATACCCTTGAAGGACACGTCCATTGTATTGAAGACATACACGGGGCAAAAAGTCTACCCCAGAGGAAAAATAAGGGTGCCAGTTGAATACAACGGCAAGGAAAAACAGAAACTGTATCTATATATACTACCAGATGGAGGACCACCATTATTGGGACGTGAATGGATCCGAAAAATACAATTGGATTGGCATTCCATTCAGGCGCTAACTGTGACTGATAAAAAGGATGATGACGTCACACCTGGACGACTGTCCAAGATTCTAACTGACGCGAAAGAGGTGTTCCAACATGGACTTGGGACTCTAAAAGGAGTAACGGCAACGATAAAAATCGAAGATAACGCAAACCCAAAATTTTTTAAGGCCAGACCAGTAACCTTACGCGATCCGCCCAGCCGTTGAAGCAGAGCTGGAGAGTCGGGAGCGTTCGGGTGTGCTGTCCAAGGTGGACTGGATCGAGTGTGCCACACCCATCATTCCTGTAATGAAGAAATCATTGAGCAGCACGCCTGGGGAACCGAAGAAGGTTCGCATCTGTGGGGACTTCAAGGTAACTGTGAACCCAGTCCTGCACACAGTACAATATCCACTTCCACGGAGAGAAGATATTTTCGGCTCACTATCTGGAGGGAAACGCTTTACAAAGATTGATCTGGCCCAAGCGTATCTACAAATGGAGGTGGAAGAAGCATCTAGGAAATACCTCACAATAAACACTCACAAAGGCCTTTACCAGTACAATTGACTGGTATTCGGGGTAGCATCAGCCCCGGCTATTTGGCAGAGGGCGATGGAACAAGTCCTGCAAGGGATCCCGGGGACCCAGTGTTATTTGGACGACATCCTGGTTACGGGCGAAAATGACAGTGAACACCTTACCAACCTGGAGCAGGTGCTCACGAGATTACAGGAATATGGGCTACGAGCCAACCACCCCAAATGTGAGTTCTTCAGGAGACAAATCTCGTGTTGTGGCCACATGATTGATGAGGAAGGGTTGCATAAGTCGCCGGGCAAGATTGAGGCTGTAGTCAAGGCTCCAGCACCGGAAAATGTGTCGCAACTGAGGTCGTTCCTCGGGTTGGTGAACTACTACCATAAGTTCTTGCCGAATTTATCTACAATTCTGCACCCACTGAATGCCCTGCTGCAAACTGGAGTAACATGGAAATGGAGTGATGAGTGTAAGCATGCCTTTCAGAAATGTAAATGCCTAATCACTTCAAAAGAAGTATTGGCCCACTACAATCCAACACTACCGATTCGGTTAGCATGTGATGCGTCTCCCTATGGCATTGGAGCGGTGCTGTCACACAAATTCCTTGACGGTTCAGAGAGGCCAATAGCCTTTGCGTCGCGCTCGTTAACCTCAGCCGAGCGTAACTACGCTCAGATTGACAGGGAGGCCCTCAGCCTGGTGTGGGGGGTGAAGAAGTTCAATCACTATCTGCACGGGCAGAAATTCACCCTACTGACTGATCATCAGCCCCTGGTCTCCATTTTTAACTAAAAGAAGGGCATTCCGATGATGAGGGCGCAACGGCTGCAAAGATGGTCACTTTTTCTAGGGGCACATCAGTACGACATAGAGTACAAGGGTATGAAACAGCATGGAAATGCTGATGGGCTGTCGCGCCTACCATTGCCTATGGTAGAGGCAGCACCTGCAGTGGACCCTGTTGAGATATTCCATGCAACCATAGTCAAATGTCTACCTGTTACAAACTCAAGTATAGAGAAGGAAACCCGAAATAACCCGACACTCTCTCGGGTCTATGATTTGACGGTGAAGGGATGGCCAGCACATGTCGACTCACTGTTGCCAGCATTCTCGCCAAGGAGAGAACAGCTGTCAGTGTGCCGGGGGACCTTGATGTATGGATCCCGAGTGGTAGTTCCACCCAAGTTGAGAGATAGAGTGCTCAATGAGCTTCATGAGGGTCATCTGGGAGGGGTAAAAATGAAGAGCCTAGCCAGGGCATTTGTGTGGTGGCCGGGAATCGATAAAGAAATCGAGGATATGACCAAGAGATGCACAGGATGCCAGAAGGTCCAAAATGCTCCATCACAGGCCCCGCTACATCCATGGGAGTGGCCCTCATCTCCATGGCAACGGGTACACATTGATTTTGCTGGTCCATTTATGGATTCAATGTTCCTAATCGCTGTGGACGCCCATTCGAAATGGCCAGAGGTCATCAAAATGTCCTCCACCACCACGGAGAAAACTATTGCAGTCCTACGGACCATCTTCGCCAGGAATGGCTTGCCAGAACAGATTTGCTCCAACAATGGGCCACAGTTTGTATCAGAGGATTTCCGGAGGTTTCTGAGGAATAATGGGGCGAAGCATTACACATCTGCCCCATATCATCCAGCCACAAATGGATTGGCTGAGAGGTTTGTTCAGACCTTTAAAAAGACAATAAAGGCAATGCATAATGACGACATACCACTACAACACAAGGTGGATAATTTCTTGTTTGCTTACCGGAATGCGACACATGCAGTCACCAACCAAGCTCCAGCCATAATGTTCTTCAACCGAAGCCTAAGAGGTCACCTGGATTTGCTCAAACCAAACATAAGACGAGATGTTGAGGATAAGCAATTCCAGCACATAAATGAGAAGCCAACCAGGAGCTTCAAGATAGGGCAACCAGTCTTGGCCCGCGACTACCGAACAGAAAAATGGCAGCCAGGAACGATATGCACACAGCAGGGACCACTAATGTACACAGTGGATGTTGGAGAGAGCATCGTGAGATGCCATGCTGACCAGATTCTAGAGTCACAGGAACAAGCCAAACCCATACCATGAGCAGGTGCACCTGGTAATCAACCCGAAGTACAGATTGCGTCTACCTCAGAAGCAGTGGTATTGGAAGCTGACAAACCAACCAATGACAATGAGCCAGAATCAACTCCGCCGCAAGAACAGGATACTCGAGAAAGGCGCTATCCAGTCAGGATCAGGAAGCCTCCTCAAAGACTGAACTTATAAATGATTATTTCAGTTGATGTATATAGTACAGAGAAAATTGTAATTGTAATTAGTTATTATTTCGTTGTTAAATGAATGTTATGTACTGTTTATCTAAAAGGGGAGGAATTGTTGTGTATGTACCTTTAAGAGAAGAACGGATTCTATATTGCAGTACCGGCAGTGACCACCCCTGTATATAAAGCCATAGCAGGCTTCTGTATTTCAGTCTTAAGTTACCCTCTGTTCAGTAAATTCCTGTTATTATTGTTCTCCTGCAGTCCGTGTATTATTTATACTCGGACACTACATCTTGCATTGTTCCACGGGAGCTCAACGTAAACTCGAGGAACAGCACCTCGTCTTCCGATTAGGCACGTTGCAGCCTTCCGGACTCAATATCGAGTTCAACAATTTCAGATCATAACCTCGGCCCCTATTACATTTTTACTTATATATTTTTTCCACCCCTTTGTTTTGGGTCTTTCCTTCCCCCCCCCCTTTCCTTTTTTTTCTCTCTCCCACATGGCAGCTGTCTCTCATCCTGCCAGTACACTTCACACCTAATCTGAGCCGTCTTTTGTCTCCACTGTCCTATTACCATCTCGTCTGGTTTTGAATACCTCTTAATGTCTCTTTACTTCTTTTGTTCTTTCGCAGCCTTGCCTTCGATCTATTCCATTTCCTTTCCAGTTTTGAAAAAGGGTTTCGACCCGAAACATTGACTCTAATTTCTCTCCACGGATGTTGCCTGGCCTGCTGAGTTTTTCCAGCATTTTCTGTTGTTATTTCGGACAAAGTCAACATGGATTTACAAAAGGTAAATCGTGCTTGACTAATCTACTGGAATTTTTTGAGGATGTAACTGGTAAAATAGATAAGGGAGAACCAGTGGATGTGGTATATTTTGACTTTCAGAAGGCTTTCGATAAGGTCCCGCATAAGAGATTAGCGTGTAAAGTTAAGGCACATGGGACTGAGGGCAAGGTATTGACTTGGATAGAAAACTGGTTCGCAGACAGAAAGCAAAGAGTTGGAATAAATGGGTCTTTTTCCGAGTGGCAGGCAGTGACTAGTGGGGTAGCGCAGGGATCGGACCTTGGACCCCAGCTATTCACAATATATATTAATGATCTGGACAAGGGAACTCGATGTAATATCTCCAAGTTTGCAGATGACACAAAGCTGGGTGGTTGTGTGTGCTGTGAGGAGGATGCCAAGAAACTCCAGGATGATTTGGACAGGTTGGGTGATTGGGCGGAAGCATGGCAGATGACATATTACGTGGATAAATGCGAGGTTATCCACTTTGGTGTCAAAAACAGGAAGGCAGATTATTATCTGAATGGCAATAGATTGGGAGAAGGGGAAGTGCAACGAGACCTCGGTGTCCTTGTGCACCAGTCACTGAAGGTAAGCATGCAGGTGCAGCAGGCAGTTAAGAAGGCAAATGGTATGTTGGCCTTTGTAGCGAGAGGGTTTGAGTACAGGAACAAGGATGCCTTGCTGCAGTTGTAGAGGGCCTTGGTGAGACCACATCTTGAGTATTGTGTGCAGTTTTGGTCGCCTTATCTGAGGAAGGATGTTCTTGCCATGGAAGGAGTTCAGCGAAGATTCACCAGGCTGATACCTGGGATGGCAGGACTGATGTATGAGGAGAGATTGGGTCAATTGGGCTTATACTTGCTGGAGTTTAGAAGAATGAGAGGGGATCTCATTGAAACTTATAAAATTCTGACAGGACTGGACAGACTAGATGCAGGAAGGATGTTCCAGATGGTCGAGGAGTCCAGAACCAGGGGTCACAGTCTAAGGATAAGGGGTAAGCCATTTAGGACAGAAATGAGGAGGAATTTCTTCACCCAGAGAGTGGTGAACCTATGGCATTCTCTACCACAGAAGGCAGTAGAGGCCAATTCATTAAATATATTCAAGAAGGAGTTGGATATATTTCTTAAGGCTAAAGGGATCAAGGGGTATGGGGAGAAAGCAGGGACAGGGTACTGAATTTGGATGATCAGCCATGATAGCATTGAATGGTGGAGCAGGCTCGAGGGGCCAAATGGCCTGCTCCTGCTCCTATCTTCTATGTTTCTATGTTTAAGCCATCTGCCTCGGGACAATTCAATCGACAGAAGGTGAACGGAAAGGAATCGCGGCAACCAAGGGCCCCAAGAAATAAACAACCAACAATATTGCCAATGTAAGAAATCACACAACACTAGGTTATAGTCCAACAGCTTTATTTGAAATCACAAGCTTTCGGGGCGCTGCTCCTTCATCAGGTGAAGTGGAGAGATGCATAAAAACACAGCTTATATAGTCAGAGAATAATGTCAGATGTTTACAGGTAATCTTTCTAACTGCCATTTATCACACCTCGGCAGAGAGATAATCACAGCAATCAAAGGTGTAAATGGTGTCCAAACAGGTCAGTCAGGAAAACATTACATCAAAGAACAATGAGGTGGAGTCACAAGGGGCCAAATGTTGCAGATGCTGGGGTCTGTATGAAAAACAAAAAAACAGACAAAAATCTTTTTTTTTGCTGGAAATACCTGGTGGGTGGTGTCGACTTGAGTGGGTTCGTGATCTGTAGTCCTTTTGGGATCTTGTCTGCTTTCTTGCATCTCTGTAGAAACTTGATGTCTGTGTCAATATGCTCGATTTTCTTGGAGATCCTCTCCACTTTGAGCCGGCAGTTTGTGGTGTCGATAGTAGCCATGATGTGGAGATGCCGGTGTTGGACTGGGGTGGACAAATGTGAAAACTTTATTTTGCTGTGTTTTTATGCATCTCTCCACTTCACCTGAAGAAGGAGCAGCGCTCCGAAAGCTTATGATTTCAAATAAAGCTGTTGGACTATAACCTGGTGTTGTGTGACTTCTTACATTTGTCCACCCCAGTCCAACTCCGGCATCTCCACACCATGGCTACTATCGACACCACAAACTGCCTGCTCAAAGTGGAGAGGATCTCCAAGAAGATCGCGCATATTGACACAGACATCAAGTTTCTACAGCGATGCAAGAAAGCAGACAAGATCCTGAAAGGACTACAGATCACGAACCCACTCAAGTTGACACCACCCACCAGGTATTTCCAGCAAAAAAAAAAAATTTTTGTCTGTTTTTTTGTTTTTTATACAGACCCCAGCATCTGCAACATTTGGTCCCTTGTGACCCCACCTCATTGTTCTTTGATGTAATGTTTTCCTGACTGACCTGTTTGGACACCATTTACACCTTTGATTGCTGTGATTATCTCTCTGCCGAGGTGTGATAAATGGCAGTTAGAAAGATTACCTGTAAACATCTGACATTATTCTCTGACTATATAAGTTGTGTTTTTATGCATCTCTCCACTTCACCTGACGAATGAGCAGTGCTCCGAAAGCTTGTGATTTCAAATAAAGCTGTTGGACTATAACCTGGTGTTGTGTGATTTCTTACATTTGTCCACCCCAGTCCAACACCGGCATCTCCACACCAATATTACCAACAACTAGGTAATATTGGGTCACCGCGACCAACAAGAAACCAACCTGGAAGAAACCGAAGATTTGCAAGTTTGTTTCCACTCTACAAGCTATCCTGACTTACCCCTGGGTAAGATTTAATGCAAAAGATTCTAAACCCTATACCTAACCAAAGGAAATTGGGTACTTACCCAATAAATCCAAATGCGCACCCAACCGCATCAGTAGACACGCGAAGACTAAAACCTAACGCAGGTGAAGTCTTCCACCATGTCCGAGGTACAGCAGGCCCCAACCGCCACACCTAAAGTGAACGCCGAAATCGCGAACCTCTACAACTGTCAAGAAAGTTGTTTGGTGAGCATTTTCCCTGGTCCTCTGCAATCCAACTTAGTTAGTGTAGTGGGATTGGGAGGGGTGAGGTATTTTGTCTATTGTCATTCTCCCTCACATATTCCGAAGTGTTCCCCCTTTTAGAGAAATAAGAATATTGTGTTGTGTATATTTTCCTGTCTCAATAAAATCCAAGTTCTTTTAACCAACTCAGGTGTCTGTTGCAAAATCATTGCAACCCCCAAATAAGTCCAAAGTCTAGAACCAAGGGAGTGGGAGTGATTCGAACCACTCAGGGAGTCAGAGGCAAAGTTGACCACACACACCACCCCTTACATATACCTGTCTCTCTGTCTCTCTCTCTCTCTGTGTGCCTGCCTCTCTCTCTCACACACACATACACTGTACCTGTCTCTTTGTCTCTCTGTCTCTCTCACTCTGTACCGGTCTCTCTTTCTCTCACGCTGTGCCTGCCTCTCTCTCTCTCTCTCTCTCACTCTGTACCTGTCTCTCTCTCTCTCACTCTGTCTCTCCCTCGCTCTCTCTCTCTGTACTAGTCTCTCTCTCTCTCTCTCTCTCATTCTGTGTGTGTGTCTCTCTCTCACTCTGTACCTGCAACTCTCTCTCTCTCACACACACTCTGTAACTGTCTCCCAGTCTCTCTCTCTCACTCTGTATCTTTCTCTCTCTCTCTGTACCTGTCTCTCTCTCTCTCTCTCTCTCTCGCTCTTGTTATGTTCATACATAAATAGACATTTTCATTATGAACAGCTAGCTTGAGCTAGTCACTTTATTCAGCCATGTGGACTTCTATACAGCATCCATCTTGACTACTGCCTTGTGGGTAGCCTAGTGCATTGTGGGTAGCCCACTCTTATATACATACAGCTCCACCTAGTGTACCATTCTAGAATGACATGTTACTGATCATTACAGCTCTCTCATTCTCTCTATCTCTCTCTCTCTCACACACTCTTCACCCGTCTCTCAGTCTATCTCTCTCTCTCACTCTATACATGTTTCTCTCTCTCTCTCTCTGTACCTCTCACTCTCTCCCACTCTGAACCTGTCTCTCTCTCTCTCTCTCTCACTCTGTACCTCTCTCTCTCACTCTGTACCCGTCTCTCTCTCCTTCTCTCACTCTGTACCTGTCTCTCTCTACCTGTCTCTCTCTCTCTCACACATACTCTGTACCTGTCTCTCTGTCTCTCTGACTCTGTCTCACTCTCTTTCTCTCTCGCTCACTCTGTACCTGTCTCTCTCTCTCTCTCACTCTGTCTCACTCTCTTTCACTCTCTCTCACTCTGTACCTGTCTCTCTATCTCACTGTACCTGTCTCTCTCTCTCTCTCTTTCACTCTGTAGCTTTCTCTCTCTCTCTCACTCTGTACCTGTCTCTCTCTCTCTCTCTCTCTCTCTCACTCTGTACCTGTCTCTCTCTCTCTGTCTCTCATTCTCTCACTCTGTACCTGTCTCTCTCTGTGTCTCTCACTCTCTCACTCTGTACCTGTCTCTCTCTCTCTCACTCTGTACCTCTCTCTCCCTCTCGCTCACACTGTACCTGTTTCTCTCTCTCTCTCTCTCCGTACCTCTCTCTCTCTCACTCTATACCTCTCTCTCTCTCTCTCTCTCACTCTGTACCTCTCTCTCTCTCTCACTCTGTACCTCTCTCTCCCTCTCGCTCACACTGTACCTGTTTCTCTCTCTCTCTCTCTCCGTACCTCTCTCTCTCTCTCACTCTATACCTCTCTCTCTCTCTCACTCTGTACCTCTCTCTCTCACTCTTCACCTCTCTCTCTCTCTCTCTCTCACTCTGTACTTGTCTCTCTCTCTCATTCTGTACTTGTCTCTCTCTCTCACTCACTCTGTACCTGTCTCTCTCTCACTCACTCTGTACCTGTCTCTCTGTCTCTCTCTCTCTCACTCTGTTCCTGTCTCTCTCTCTCTCTCTCTCTCACTCTGTATCTGTCTCGATCTCTCTCTCTCCGTACCTCTCTCTCTCTCTCTCACTCTATACCTCTCTCTCTCTCACTCTGTACCTCTCTCTCTCACTCTGCACCTCTCTCTCTCTCTCTCTCTCACTCTGTACTTGTCTCTCTCTCTCTCATTCTGTACTTGTCTCTCTCTCTCTCTCACTCTGTACCTGTCTCTCTCTCTCTCACTCTATACCTGTCTCTCTGTCTCTCTCTCTCTCTCTCTCACACTCTGTTCCTGTCTCTCTCTCTCTCTCTCTCTCTCACTCTGTATCTGTCTCGATCTCTCTCTCTCTCTCACCTGGTACCTGTCTCTCTCTCTCTGCACCTGTCTCTCTCACTCTCTATCTCTCTCTCTCTCTGTACCTGTCACTCTCACTCTCTCTCTGTGTACCTGTCTCTCTAACTCTCTCTCTCTCTGTGTACCTGCCTCTCTCTCACTCAGTCTGTGCCTGTCTGTCTCTCACTCTGTACATCTCTCTCTCTATTTCACTCTGTACCTGTCTCTCTCCCTCTCTCTCATCCTGTACCTGTCCCTTTCTCTTTCTCTCTCACTCTGTACCTGTCTCTCTCTCTCTCTCACTCTGTACCTGTCTCTCTCTCTCACTCACTGCGATATCCGAGTGGTAAGGTCAAGAACTGAGATAAGTAAGATCTTAGGAACCAAAACCCAACTGTTTAATTATACGATGTAGCAGAGAACATAGCTCTTACAGGCTGCCAGCAAGATACACTATTTCTTACTGTGCGAGCACCAAGATGGAGGATTCACCTCTGAGTCATACCCACAATGCCACATTACCTTAATAACTGGAGTACCAGGACATTACCTTGATCCCTTAATATTTGGCTCCATCTGGTGGATAACTTAAGCATTACATCCCAGATTACTATATCCCCCCTCTTAAGTTTACATTAATATCTTAACAACATTCTTAAAAAGTCCATAAGGAATCTCCTTTAACAAGAGTCCACACTGAACGAATCTAGCAGGTCGTTATCAATCTCTCTGGTGGCTTGTGAGTCCTTGGTGAACGTCTTATAGTCAAGTCCCTGCTTGGTTGTGGTAGAGCCACCTGCTGCTCCTGAGCAGTACTCAGAGTATCTGACTCTGCTACAATGGTTTCCTCTTGACAAAGGGGTCCAGGTATAACTGTCTCTGTTTGTGGTGGTGGTACCACCGATGCATTTGGATAACTGGGGGCCAACTTGTCCTCCAACATCTCCTCTGGAACCTCCAGTTCGATTTCCCTTTTTCTGGTCAGTATCTGATCTACATGTCTGCGTACTACCTGACCAGTTCCCACCATGACCGTATATGATACTGGACCGGTCATTGAGTCTATGATGCCAGGAATCCATTTTGGACCATAACTGAAATTTCTGGTAAGGAACGCATCTCCTTCTCCAAAACTGCAGCTTTGTCCTTCTGTCATGGTTCTCCTTTTGTTTGATTTGTCGGTTTTCCACCTTCCTTTTCAGATCTGGGTGAACCAGGTCAAGAGTGGAGCGTAGTCGACGTCCTAACAACAACTCAGCAGGAGAGAGTCCTGTGGTAGATTGAGGTGTTATTCTGTAGCTGAACAGAACTCGTGACACCTTAGCTGCCAAACTCCCTTCCGCACTGTTTTTCATCATCTCCTTAAATGTTTGTACGGCTCTCTCCGCAAGTCCATTTGAAGACGGATGATATGGAGCTGAAGTCACGTGCACTATGCCATTGTTTCTCATGAATTCTTTTGTTTCTGTACTCACAAAACACGTGGCATTGTCACTTACTATGATCTCCGGTAGCCCTTGATTACTAAAACTCCTACGCAGGCAGCCTATAGTAACAGTAGATGAAGCAGAATTTACAGGATACACATCCGTCCATTTGGAATGTGCATCAATGATTATGAGGAACATCTTTCCCATGAATGGACCCGCATAATCTACATGTAATCTTCTCCATGCTTTATCCGGCCACTCCCAGGGGTGGAGTGGAGCCGCTGCTGGTGCCTTCCTGTGTACTTGACAACTGCTGCATGCCTTGACTAGATTTTCTATCTCCTCATCTAGCTTTGGTCACCACAAGTAACTCTTTGCCAAGGCTTTCATACGCCAAACTCCAGGATGACACTGATGTAGTTGCCCTAGGATAGACTGTCTGTGGAATAATCACTTGAGCTCCCCACAACATGCAACCATCCTGCACACTCAGCTCTGTCTTCCTGACACTGTAGGGTGTGAAATCAGTCCCTTCCGAATGTTGTGGCCAACCCCTCATCACATATTCTCGGACTCTAGACAGTATTGGATCTTTACCCGTCCATGTCCTTACTTGTTCTGCGGTCACAAGTGCCGTGTCAGTGTCCTCCAACATCAAAACTCTGTCCTCTGGAGCTGCATGGATAGGTGTGCCTGGTAGTGGAAGACGGCTCAAGGCATCTGCGTTCCCATGGCACTTGCCCGCCTTGTAAACGATGACATACTCATATGCCCTCAATGTCACTGCCCATCTCTGGATCCGGGGTGACACCATCTGTGGTACTGCCTTCATTTCATTAAAAAGAGATAGAAGAGGTTTATGATCTGTGCATATGGTGAATTTCCTGCCATATATATACTTGTGGAACCTCTGTAACCCAAACATTACTGCTAATCCCTCTTTAGCTAACTGGGAATAGTTTTTTCCGCTGGTGTCAGAGTTCAAGACATAAACCCTATTGGTCTTTCTGTTCCATCTTCCAAGCTGTGTGAAAGAACTGCCCCCACCCCGTAAGGTGAAGCATCACAAGAGAGAATGATGTCTTTCTCTGCATTGTAGTGAACCAGCACATCCGAGGACAGCATCAGTTTCTTGGACTGTTCAAATGAAACCCTCTGTTCCTCTTCCCACTGCCACTGTGTCTCCTTGCGCAGTAGTTTGTGAAGAGGTGCTAACACTGTTGACAAGTTTGGTAAAAATCTGTTATAATAATTTAGCAGTCCCAGGTAAGTTTTTAACTCAGTCACATTTGTAGGAGCTGGGGCCTCCTGCAGTGCTTGTACCTTCTCCTTGATTGGATGGAGCCCGGTTGCATCCACTCTGTGTCCCAGGAACACGGCCTCATTCCCCAGGAAAGTACACTTACTCCTCTTGAGCCATAACCCAGCCTTATCCAATCTTTGTAGTACCTCTCTCAGAGTGCTCAGGTGCTCCTGGTCGGTTCTTCCCGTCACCAGAACATCATCCAGATAGATTGAAACATGTGGAATCCCTTGCAGTACACCTTCGATAGTCCTCTGGAAGATAGCTGAACTAGATGAGACACCAAATGGTAAGCAGTTATAGGTAAACAAACCCTTGTGTGTATTCATGGTTACATACTTCTTGGATTCCTCATCTAGTGTAATCTGCAAGTATGCATGACTCATATCCAGCTTCGTGAATTTCTTCCCTCCAGCCAGGTTTGCAAAGACATCCTTCGTTTTAGGAATAGGATACTGGTCTAGTTTAGACACCCTATTTACTGTCAATTTATAATCTCCACAGATTCTTACCGAGTTGTCCGGTTTTAAAACAGGTACAATGGGAGCTGCCCATTCTGAACATTTCACGGGTTCCAGAATGTTTTCTCTAAAAAGACGGTCAAGCTCAGCCTCTACCTTTGGTTTCATGGCATAAGGCACAGGTCGTTGTTTAAAAAACCTTGGCAGTGCCTCCTTGTCTACATAAATCTTAGCTGGGGGGGCCATTAAATGTACCAAGTTCTTCCTTGAACACGTTCTCATGTTCAATCAACACTTCTTGCAAAGACAACTGTTTGCCTCCCTCCATTTGATTTATTGCTCCCCAATCTAATTTAAGTTCTCGTATCCAGCCCCGACCTAACAAGTTTGGTCCAGAACCCGATACTACAACTACAGGTAGCTGTTCCACGGTGTCCCTGTGTTGCACAGTTACAATGTCGCCACTCATTCACCAGTATATGTTTTAAGCTGCATAGGGCAAGACTTTAACTTTGGAACTTTTGCACGGTTCCACAATTTTGAGTACTCTTCCCTGTTCATTATGGTTACGCCGCATCCGGTAATCACCTCAAAGTTCACCTTAGAGTCATTTACTCTCAGTTGCAATGTGATAGGATCCACTTTTGGAATGACCTCTACCATACTATGCATTATGAACACGTCGTCTTCTTTCTCAGCTTCTCCGCTGATGTGATGTGCTCCCTGTTTTTTCACTTCTCTTCCTAGGTTTTGCTTTCCTCCCCCTTTTTGTTTGTATTCCTCCCCAGGGGCTTTTGCCCTGCATGCATGTTTTATGTGTCCTTTTTTCCCACACTTGTGGCACTTTTCCTCCAGAACCCTGCATACCCTTGCCAGGTGATCTCCATTGCATCTATAACATGCCATTACATGCCCATGTTGTGGTTTCTGACTCATAATTAACTTGTGCACAACCGGACCTGCAACTTGCTTTGTAGTAGCCCAGTCTGAACCTTGTATTTCTTTTACATCAGGGTTCGCTGTCTCTATGGCTTGAGCAAGTTCCAATGCTTTTTCATACGTAAGCCCAGTCTCGGACGATAATCTCCTCTGCATTCGATCATCCATTATCCCGCAAACATGCCTACCTCTCAGCATGTCTTTCAGGTTGTTCCCGTAATTGCAATTGTGTGCCAGTTTTCTCAACACCGCTACATAATCCAATACAGTCTCTCCCGGTTGCCTGTTCCGTGAATTAAATTTGAAACGCTGTACAATCTCACTCGGTCTGGGATTGAAATGATCCTTCAGCAAGGCCACTAAGTTAGCAAATGTTACGTCTCAAGGCTTTTCAGGGCTGCATAAACGTGGTAAACCACTTTTATCGTTCACTATCGTTACACTATGGTTATCACTGTTTATATCGTTACACTATGGTTATCACTGTTTACACTGTTGTGTCACTACACAACGTCACCTCTTGTCACGCTGTTATACCTGGGCTGACCACAGCTGACTCCACCCATGGCTCCGCCTGCTTGCCCAGGTATAAAGGTGGTCGACTGGCTGGTATTCCTCCTTGTTGGACCCGATCGCCCACGAGGGTGGGCTCTGTTATTTAGCCAATAAAAACTTATAGTTACTATCTTAACTCGTCGCTTTTCATTGGATGAATTGATAGGTATATCAAAAGTTTCTCATTAAACTATACGTCTGACTTCCCACGGAAGTGAGCAAAATAGATCTCCTTTTTCCGACATCATTTATGTCATTTGCAGCAAAGAAATGCGTTAGCAACTCACAGTACTCGTTCCAGGCCTGTGTCTGAACATCAAAAGCAGAAATCACTCCTACCATAGTCGCCATGATTCTTATTCAGTGTTCTTTTAGTTTTCCTTCTTCAAGTTGAGATCTGTTAATCCTCGTCGCCAATATGTGATATCCGAGTGGTAAGGTCAAGAACTGAGACAAGTAAGATCATAGGAACAAAAACACAACTGTTTAAATATACGATGTATCAGAGAACATAGCTCTTACAGGCTGCAAGCAAGATACACTATTTCTTACAGTGCAAGCACCAAGATGGAGGATTCACCTCTGAGTCATACCCACAATGCCACATTACCTTAATAACTGGAGTACCAGGACATTACCTTAATACTGGTAAATGTGATCCCTTAATATTTGTCTCCATCTGGTGGAGAATTACATCCCAGATTACTATACTCACTCTGTACCTGTCTCTCTCTATCTGTCTATCTCTCACTCTGTACCTGTCTCTCTCGCTCTGTACCTGTCTCTCTCTCTCTCTCTCTCACTCTGTACCTCCCTCTCTCTCTCTCTGCACCTGTCTCTCTCTCACTCTGTACCTGTCTCTCTCTCTCTCTCTGTACCTGTCTCTCTCTCTCTCTCTCTGTTCCTGTCTCTCTCTCTCTCTCACTCTGTACTTGTCTCTATTTCTCTTTCACTCTGTACCTGTCTCTCTCTCTCTCTCACTCTGTGCCTGTCTCTCTCTCTCACTCTGTACCTGTCTCTCTCACTCACTCTGTACCTGTCTCTCTCTCTCTCTCTCTGTACCTGTCTCTCTCGCTCTCTCTCTCTCTGTACCTGTCTCTCTCTCTCTCTCACTCTGTTCCTGTCTCTCTCACTCTGTACCTGTCTCTCTCTCACTCTGTACCTGTCTCTCTCTCTCATTCTGTACCTGTCACTCTCTCTCTCTCTCTGAATCTGTCTCTCTCTCTCTCTGTACCTGTCTCTCTCTCTCTCTCTATGTACCTGTCTCTCTCTCTCTCTCACACTGTACCTGCCTCTCTCTCTCTCTCACTCTGTTCCTCTCTCTCTCTCTCTCTCTCTCACTCTGTACCTGTCTCTCTCTCACTCACTCTGTACCTGTCTCTCTCTATCTGTCTATCTCTCACTCTGTACCTGTCTCTCTCTCACTCACTCTGTACCTGTCTCTCTCTCTCTCATTCTGTACCTGTCTCTCTCTCTCTCTGTAACTGTCTCTCTCTCTCTCTCACTCTGTTCCTGTCTCTCTCTCTCTCACTCTGTACCTGTCTCTCTCTCTCTCACTCACTCTGTACCTGTCTCTCTCTATCTGTCTATCTCTCACTCTGTACCTCTCTCTCTCTCTGTGTACCTGTCTCTCTCTCTCTCACTCTGTAACTGTCTCTCTCTCTATCTCTCTCTCTGTACCTGTCTCTCTCTCTCTCACTCTGTACCTCTCTCTCTCACTCTGTACCTGTCTCTCTCTCTCTCTCAATTCAATTCAATTCAATTCAAATCGCTTTATTGGCATGACAAGGTACATCTTATTTTGCCAAAGCATCGAAAAATATTCATGGTTGTACACAAAAATACAGATCTATCCATACAGTGTATAAACAGATATATCCCTGAGTGTATAAATATACATTCATATAATTTGTATATACTCTTTTCTTATATTTAGTGGTTGTCCCTCTGTTTATGGCAAGCTGTAACATAGTGTGCCGCTAATGTTACACAATTTCTCTCTTCCCCTAGTAGGTATGGGAGTTTTTGGTCGTCATTCAAATTTCTGAATTCCGGGCATATTTATGTGAATTTTGGGTAGAAATTCTCCCTTATGCCCTGATATTTTCTACAAGCTGTGAGGAAGTGCATCTCTGTCTCCACCACTCCCTGACTGCAGTGAGAGCATATCCTGTCCTCTCTTGGTAGCCGGGTCTGCCTGTGTCTACCTTTATTGATCGCCAGGCTATGTTCACTAGGTCTGTACATTGTCAAGGTTTTTCTCAGTTTGCTATCCTTTACCATGGTCAGGTAATCAGCCATGTTGTATTGTCTGTTAGGGCCAAGTAGCAATTGAGTTTGCTTTGGGTTTTTGTTGTTTCTGCCCAATATGACAGTTATTTATCATTTTGCTCAGAGACGATTGTGTTGGGTCGAATTATTTGTGTTACGCTGTCACTGTCCTGGGGCTGGTTATTGTCAGTAGTGTTAGTAGTTACTTCACTCAGTCCCAGGACTAGTTGACTGAGAGTATTCCTCTTTATGGTCCTCTCTTGGCATTTCAGGGCTTCGTAATGATAGCATTGGGGGTTGCTCATTTCTATGTGTTTCTCACTCTGTACCTGTCTCTCTCTTTCTCACTCTGAACCTGTCTCTCTCTCTCTCTCTCTCACTCTGTACCTCTCTCTCTCTCTCACTCTGTACCTGTCTCTCTCTCTCACTCTGTACCGGTCTCTCTCTCCAATTCCAATTCAATTCAAATGCTTTATTGGCATGAAAGTTTACAGAGAACCATATTGCCAAAGCTTACATAGCAAAAAGGTACAGTTTTCCAACATTCTGTAGGTGTCAATCGATTTGACATTTGTTGGGTACATACAATATTACCTTGAAGCAATATTAATTTTAAACAGTCTTTGTACTTCATTTGGTACGTTCAATATTAATTTTAAACAGTCTTAATTTTAAACAGTCCTCAGGTTGTGACATGTTGTTACATATTTGGCCCCAAGGTATGGTCTGTCTCCTTCTCCTAGGACTAATCTCAATTTTGACAGGTCATCCAATTCCTTGAAATCTGGGGTTGTTTGGCTTAGCTTGTTGAATAATATGTTTCTTGATGTGTTGAATTTTTCGCATTTTAGGAGGAAATGCATTTCTGTTTCAACCTCGCCAGCCTCTCTCTATCTCTCTCTGTACCTGTCTCTCTCTCTCTCTCACTCTGTTCCTGTCTCTCTCTCTCTCACTCTGTACCTGTCTCTCTCTCTCTCTCTCTCTCTCACTCTGTACCTCTCTCTCTCACTCTGTACCTGTCTCTCTCTCTCTCACTCTGTACCTGTGTCTCTCTCTCTCTCTACCTGTTTCTCTCTCTCTGTACCTGTCTCTATTTCTCTCTCACTCTGTACCTGTCTCTCTCTCTCTCACTCTGTACCTGTGTCTCTCTCTCTCTGTACCTGTTTCTCTCTCTCTGTACCTGTCTCTATTTCTCTCTCACTCTGTACCTGTCTCTCTCTCTCTCTGTACCTGTCTCTCTCTCTCTCTCTCTGTTCCTGTCTCTCTCTCTCTCACTCTGTACCTGTTTCTCTCTTTCACTCTGTACCTGTCTCTCCCTCTCTCTCACTCTGTACCTGTCTCTCTCTCTCACTCTGTACCTGTCTCTCTCTCTCACTCTGTACCTGTCTCTCTCTCTCTCTCTCACTCTGTTCCTGTCTCTCTCTCTCTCACTCTGTACCTGTCTCTCTCTCTCTCTCTCTCACTCTGTACCTGTGTCTCTCTCTCTCACTCGGTACCTGTGTCTCTCCTCTCTCTGTACCTGTCTCTCTCTCTCTGTACCTGTCTCTCTCTCTCTCTCTGTACCTGTCTCCCTCTCTCTCTCTCTGTTCCTGTCTCTCTCTCTCTCACTCTGTACCTGTCTCTATTTCTCTTTCACTCTGTACCTGTCTCTCTCTCTCACTCTGTACCTGTCTCTCTCTCTCTCTCTGTACCTGTCTCTCTCGCTCTCTCTCTCTCTGTACCTGTCTCTCTCTCTCTCTCACTCTGTTCCTGTCTCTCTCTCTCTCACTCTGTACCTGTCTTTCTCTCTCTCTCTCTCTCACTCTGTACCTGTCTCTCTCTCTCTCACTCTGTACCTGTGTCTCTCTCTCTGTACCTGTCTCTCTCTCTCTGTACCTGTCTCTATTTCTCTCTCACTCTGTGCCTGTCTCTCTCTCTCTCTCTCTCTCTGCACCTGTCTCTCTCTCTCACTCTGTACCTGTCTCTCTCTCTCTCTGTACCTGTCTCTCTCTCTCTCTCTGTTCCTGTCTCTCTCTCTCTCTCACTCTGTACCTGTCTCTCAGTTCAGTTCAGTTCAGTTCAAATGCTTTATTGGCATGAAAGTTTACAGAGAACCATATTGCCAAAGCTTACATAGCAAAAAGGTACAGTTTTCCAACATTCTGTAGGTGTCAATCGATTTGACATTTGTTGGGTGTATACAATATTACTTTTAAACAATATTAATTTTAAACAGTCTTTCTACTTCATTTGGTACGTTCAATATTAATTTTAAACAGTCTTACTTTTAAACAGTCCTCAGGTTGTGACATGTTGTTACATATTTAGCCCCAAGGTATGGTCTGTCTCCTTCTCCTAGGACTAATCTCAATTTTGACAGATCATCCAATTCCTTGAAATCTGGGGTTGTTTGGCTTAGCTTGTTGAATAATATGTTTCTTGATGTGTTGAATTTTTCACATTTTAGGAGGAAATGCATTTCTGTTTCAACCTCGTCAGCCAGACATTGATCGCATATTCTATTCTCTCTAGGCTGCCAGGATTTCTTGTATCTGCCTTTTTCAATTTCCAGTTGGTGGTCGCTTAGTCTGTACCTGGTGAGGGTCTGTCTCTGTTTTGTGTCTCTGATGGTCGTGAGGTAGTCTGCCAGTTTATATTCTCTTTTTAGGGCCCGGTAACATTCTAATCTGCTTTGGCTTTCGGTTATTTTGTTCCAATGTTCCAGGTAGGTTTCTTTGCATTTTTTAATGATTTGGTTCACTCGGATTGGTGTTTGGACGGCTGTGTTGGTCTGGGGCTGGTCAGGGTCCGGCTGAGTACTTAGTTTCAGTAGCAGCTGACTCAGGGGACTCTTTTCTGGGTTTAGCTCTTGGGTCTGAAAGGCTTTGAAATGAAGGGTGTCTGGGGAGCTAGATTTGAGGTGATTTAGGAAGTTTAGTGCTCGTTTTTGGATGTTTATTATCAGTGGGTATCTGCCTAGTTCGGCTCTGCATGCATTTGTTGGCGTTTTTCTTTGGGTGCGAAGGATGCTTCGGCAGAATTCTGCATGTAGGGCTTCTATTGTGTGTTTTTCCCATTTAGTGTAGCTTTGGTGATTTAGCGGGCCCCATACTTCACTACCGTACAGTGCAATGGGCAGGATTATGCTGTCAAAAATTTTGAGCCAGATTTTGATTGGGATTTGGATGTTGTAGAATTTTATTTTTATTGCATATAGGGCTCTTCGGGCTTTTTCTTTTAGTGCATTCACTGCTATGCTGAAGCTCCCTGATGCTGTAATAGTTAGACCAAGGTAGGTGTAGCTCATAGTGTGTCCTATAGTGGTATCACTGAGGGTAAACTGGTATTTGTTTTCCTGACATCTGGGTCTTTTCTGAAAAATCATGATGTTGGTTTTCTTTAGATTTACTGTTAGAGCCCAATTTTGGCAGTATTTGTCGAGTAGGTCTAGTTGTTGCTGTAATCCCTGTTCTGTGGGAGACAGCAGAACCAGGTCGTCCGCATAGAACAGGGACTTCACTTCTCCATCCAGGAGACGGAGACCTGGTGACTCGCTTTGCTCCAGCATGTCTGCTAATTCATTTATGTATATGTTGAACAGGGTCGGGCTCAAATTGCAGCCCTGCCGGACGCCTCTTCTCTGGGTGAAGAAATCGGTGCGTTTGTCTCCAATTTTGACCCCGCATTTGTTTTTCAGATACATTGATTTAATAAGGTCATAGACTTTGCCCCCTATTCCACACTGAAGAAGTTTATAATAGAGCCCTTCGTGCCATATAGAGTCAAAGGCTTTCTTGAAGTCGATGAAACAGGTGAATATTTTCCCATTTTTTGTTTGGTGTTTATGTTTTTCGATGAGGGTGTGAAGGGTATAGATATGGTCGGCGGTGCGGTGTTTTGGAAGAAAGCCTATTTGGTTTTTTCTGAGGATATTATGTTTGTTAAGAAAATCAAGTAATCTACTATTTAGAATACTGCAGAATAACTTCCCTAGACAACTGTTGACACAGATGCCGCGGTAGTTATTTGGGTCTGATTTGTTTCCACTTTTATATATGGGGGAGATTAGTCCTTGGCACCAGATATCGGGAAAACAGCCTGAGCGTAATATGATGTTGAATAGTTTGAGTATCGCACCCTGCATCTCCATATTGCTGAACTTTAGCATTTCATTTTTGATGTTGTCTGGGCCACAGGCTTTCTTTAGGTGGAGAGATTTTGTTTTTGTGGCCAGTTCTTTCCATGTGATTGGGGAGTCTAGAGGGTTTTGGTTGTCTTTAATTGTTGCTTCTAATGTGTGGAGTTTTTCTGTGACCTGATGTTGACTTGGGTTTGTTTTGTTTTTTGGGATGTCTTTGTAGAGGTTTTCAAAATGTGTTCTCCAGATGTCGCCATCTTGGATTGGTAATGCTTGCAATTGTGTTGTACTCAGGTTATTCCACATTTCCCAGAATTGTTTTGGATTGGTGGAGTTTTCAATTTCTTCGAGTATTTTGTGGGTATAGTTTTGTGTTTTGTTCCTAATGGTGTGTTTATATCTTTTGAGGGTTTCATTGTATCTAGTACGTAGGTCCGGATTGTTTGGTTGCCGATGCTTTTGGTTTGATATTTTTCTCAGGTCTTTTCTGGCATTTTTGCATTCGTGGTCAAACCATTTCATATTTTTATTTTGTCTTTTTTGATGCTTCCTCTTCTGTTTCACGAGGTCGGCTTTTACAGCTGCCTCATGGAAGATCATGTTTATATCCTCTATGGCCGTGTTTACACCATCTCTGGTGATCTCATATAGATTTTCTTTAAATTTTGAAATTTTACTTGTGAGATCAGGTGAATTTAGTGCTGTGATGAATTTATCTCCACTGTCCGGGGCCCATCTGTATGTCTGGTTTATTTTATGTAGCTTACTGTGTTCCTTTTTTGTGTCTGTAGTTTGGGCAGAAAGTTTAAGGTACACATTTATTTGGTTATGGTCTGAGAGGGGGGATTGTTGCCTGACAGTGAATGCGTTGATATCGCAGGGGTCCAGGTCAGTGATTGTATAGTCCACCACACTAGACCCAAGAGTTGAGGAGTATGTGAGTCTCCCTAGGGAGTCCCCTCTGAACCTACCATTAACTATGTACAGGCCTAAGGCTCGGCAGAGTTGCACTACCTCCCTACCGCTTTTATTTATTTCACGATCAAGGTTGTTCCGATTTGCGATGGCTGGTGTGACATCTAAAGGGGTCTGGCCAAACTCTCTCTCTCTCTCTCTCTCTCACTCTGTACCTGTCTCTCTCTCTCTCTCACTCTGTACCTGTCTCTCTCTCTCTCACTCACTCTGCACCTGTCTCTCTCTCTCTCTCTCACTCTGTACCTGTCTCTCTCACTCTCTCTCACTCTGTACCTCTCTCAGTTCAGTTCAGTTCAAATGCTTTATTGGCATGAAAGTTTACAGAGAACCATATTGCCAAAGCTTACATAGCAAAAAGGTACAGTTTTCCAACATTCTGTAGGTGTCAATCGATTTGACATTTGTTGGGTATATACAATATTACTTTTAAACAATATTAATTTTAAACAGTCTTTCTACTTCATTTGGTACATTCAATATTAATTTTAAACAGTCTTACTTTTAAACAGTCCTCAGGTTGTGACATGTTGTTACATATTTAGCCCCAAGGTATGGTCTGTCTCCTTCTCCTAGGACTAATCTCAATTTTGACAGGTCATCCAATTCCTTGAAATCTGGGGTTGTTTGGCTTAGCTTGTTGAATAATATGTTTCTTGATGTGTTGAATTTTTCGCATTTTAGGAGGAAATGCATTTCTGTTTCAACCTCGCCAGCCTCTCTCTCTCTCTCTCTGTACCTGTCTCTCTCTCTCTCTCACTCTGTTCCTGTCTCTCTCTCTCTCACTCTGTACCTGTCTCTCTCTCTCTCTCTCTCTCACTCTGTACCTCTCTCTCTCACTCTGTACCTGTCTCTCTCTCTCTCACTCTGTACCTGTGTCTCTCTCTCTCTCTACCTGTTTCTCTCTCTCTGTACCTGTCTCTATTTCTCTCTCACTCTGTACCTGTCTCTCTCTCTCTCACTCTGTACCTGTGTCTCTCTCTCTCTGTACCTGTTTCTCTCTCTCTGTACCTGTCTCTATTTCTCTCTCACTCTGTACCTGTCTCTCTCTCTCTCTGTACCTGTCTCTCTCTCTCTCTCTCTGTTCCTGTCTCTCTCTCTCTCACTCTGTACCTGTCTCTCTCTTTCACTCTGTACCTGTCTCTCCCTCTCTCTCACTCTGTACCTGTCTCTCTCTCTCACTCTGTATCTGTCTCTCTCTCTCACTCTGTACCTGTCTCTCTCAGTTCAGTTCAGTTCAGTTCAGTTCAGTTCAAATGCTTTATTGGCATGAAAGTTTACAGAGAACCATATTGCCAAAGCTTACATAGCAAAAAGGTACAGTTTTCCAACATTCTGTAGGTGTCAATCGATTTGACATTTGTTGGGTATATACAATATTACTTTTAAACAATATTAATTTTAAACAGTCTTTCTACTTCATTTGGTATGTTCAATATTAATTTTAAACAGTCTTACTTTTAAACAGTCCTCAGGTTGTGACATGTTGTTACATATTTAGCCCCAAGGTATGGTCTGTCTCCTTCTCCTAGGACTAATCTCAATTTTGACAGATCATCCAATTCCTTGAAATCTGGGGTTGTTTGGCTTAGCTTGTTGAATAATATGTTTCTTGATGTGTTGAATTTTTTGCATTTTAGGAGGAAATGCATTTCTGTTTCAACCTCGCCAGCCAGACATTGATCGCATATTCTATTCTCTCTAGGCTGCCAGGATTTCTTGTATCTGCCTTTTTCAATTTCCAGTTGGTGGTCGCTTAGTCTGTACCTGGTGAGGGTCTGTCTCTGTTTTGTGTCTCTGATGGTCGTGAGGTAGTCTGCCAGTTTATATTCTCTTTTTAGGGCCCGGTAACATTCTAATCTGCTTTGGCTTTCGGTTATTTTGTTCCAATGTTCCAGGTAGGTTTCTTTGCATTTTTTAATGATTTGGTTCACTCAGATTGGTGTTTGGACGGCTGTGTTGGTCTGGGGCTGGTCAGGGTCCGGCTGAGTACTTAGTTTCAGTAGCAGCTGACTCAGGGGACTCTTTTCTGGGTTTAGCTCTTGGGTCTGAAAGGCTTTGAAATGAAGGGTGTCTGGGGAGCTAGATTTGAGGTGATTTAGGAAGTTTAGTGCTCGTTTTTGGATGTTTATTATCAGTGGGTATCTGCCTAGTTCGGCTCTGCATGCATTTGTTGGCGTTTTTCTTTGGGTGCGAAGGATGCTTCGGCAGAATTCTGCATGTAGGGCTTCTATTGTGTGTTTTTCCCATTTAGTGTAGCTTTGGTGATTTAGCGGGCCCCATACTTCACTACCGTACAGTGCAATGGGCAGGATTATGCTGTCAAAAATTTTGAGCCAGATTTTGATTGGGATTTGGATGTTGTAGAGTTTTCTTTTTATTGCATATAGGGCTCTTCGGGCTTTTTCTTTTAGTGCATTCACTGCTATGCTGAAGCTCCCTGATGCTGTAATAGTTAGACCAAGGTAGGTGTAGCTCATAGTGTGTCCTATAGTGGTATCACTGAGGGTAAACTGGTATTTGTTTTCCTGACATCTGGGTCTTTTCTGAAAAATCATGATGTTGGTTTTCTTTAGATTTACTGTTAGAGCCCAATTTTGGCAGTATTTGTCGAGTAGGTCTAGTTGTTGCTGTAATCCCTGTTCTGTCTCTCTCTCTCTCTCTCTGACTCTGTTCCTGTCTCTCTCTCTCTCACTCTGTACCTGTCTCTCTCTCTCTCTCTCTCACTCTGTACCTGTGTCTCTCTCTCTCACTCGGTACCTGTGTCTCTCCTCTCTCTGTACCTGTCTCTCTCTCTCTGTACCTGTCTCTCTCTCTCTCTCTGTACCTGTCTCCCTCTCTCTCTCTCTGTTCCTGTCTCTCTCTCTCTCACTCTGTACCTGTCTCTATTTCTCTTTCACTCTGTACCTGTCTCTCTCTCTCACTCTGTACCTGTCTCTCTCTCTCTCTCTGTACCTGTCTCTCTCGCTCTCTCTCTCTCTGTACCTGTCTCTCTCTCTCTCTCACTCTGTTCCTGTCTCTCTCTCTCTCACTCTGTACCTGTCTCTCTCTCTCTCTCTCTCTCACTCTGTACCTGTCTCTCTCTCTCTCACTCTGTACCTGTGTCTCTCTCTCTCTGTACCTGTCTCTCTCTCTCTGTACCTGTCTCTATTTCTCTCTCACTCTGTGCCTGTCTCTCTCTCTCTCTCTCTCTCTGCACCTGTCTCTCTCTCTCTCTCTGTTCCTGTCTCTCTCTCTCTCTCACTCTGTACCTGTCTCTCTCTCTCTCACTCTGTACCTGTCTCTCTCTCTCTCTCACTCTGTACCTGTCTCTCTCTCTCTCACTCACTCTGCACCTGTCTCTCTCTCTCTCTCTCACTCTGTACCTGTCTCTCTCACTCTCTCTCACTCTGTACCTCTCTCAGTTCAGTTCAGTTCAAATGCTTTATTGGCATGAAAGTTTACAGAGAACCATATTGCCAAAGCTTACATAGCAAAAAGGTACAGTTTTCCAACATTCTGTAGGTGTCAATCGATTTGACATTTGTTGGGTATATACAATATTACTTTTAAACAATATTAATTTTAAACAGTCTTTCTACTTCATTTGGTACGTTCAATATTAATTTTAAACAGTCTTACTTTTAAACAGTCCTCAGGTTGTGACATGTTGTTACATATTTAGCCCCAAGGTATGGTCTGTCTCCTTCTCCTAGGACTAATCTCAATTTTGACAGATCATCCAATTCCTTGAAATCTGGGGTTGTTTGGCTTAGCTTGTTGAATAATATGTTTCTTGATGTGTTGAATTTTTCGCATTTTAGGAGGAAATGCATCTCTGTTTCAACCTCGCCGGCCAGACATTGATCGCACATTCTATTCTCTCTAGGCTGCCAGGATTTCTTGTATCTGCCTTTTTCAATTTCCAGTTGGTGGTCGCTTAGTCTGTACCTGGTGAGGGTCTGTCTCTGTTTTGTGTCTCTGATGGTCGTGAGGTAGCCTGCCAGTTTATATTCTCTTTTTAGGGCCCGGTAACATTCTAATCTGCTTTGGCTTTCGGTTATTTTGTTCCAATGTTCCAGGTAGGTTTCTTTGCATTTTTTAATGATTTGGTTCACTCGGATTGGTGTTTGGACGGCTGTGTTGGTCTGGGGCTGGTCAGGGTCCGGCTGAGTACTTAGTTTCAGTAGCAGCTGACTCAGGGGACTCTTTTCTGGGTTTAGCTCTTGGGTCTGAAAGGCTTTGAAATGAAGGGTGTCTGGGGAGCTAGATTTGAGGTGATTTAGGAAGTTTAGTGCTCGTTTTTGGATGTTTATTATCAGTGGGTATCTGCCTAGTTCGGCTCTGCATGCATTTGTTGGCGTTTTTCTTTGGGTGCGAAGGATGCTTCGGCAGAATTCTGCATGTAGGGCTTCTATTGTGTGTTTTTCCCATTTATTGTAGCTTTGGTGATTTAGCGGGCCCCATACTTCACTACCGTACAGTGCAATGGGCAGGATTATGCTGTCAAATATTTTGAGCCAGATTTTGATTGGGATTTGGATGTTGTAGAATTTTATTTTTATTGCATATAGGGCTCTTCGGGCTTTTTCTTTTAGTGCATTCACTGCTATGCTGAAGCTCCCTGATGCTGTAATAGTTAGACCAAGGTAGGTGTAGCTCATAGTGTGTCCTATAGTGGTATCACTGAGGGTAAACTGGTATTTGTTTTCCTGACATCTGTAGCTGTAGTTGTCTCTCTCTCTCTCTCACTCTGTTCCTGTCTCTCTCTCTCTCTCTCCTTTTCACTCTGTACCTGTCTCTCTCTCTCTCTCTCTCTCACTCTGTACCTGTCTCTCTCTCTCTCTCACTCTGTACCTGTCTCTCTCTCTCTCACTCACTCTGCACCTGTCTCTCTCTCTCTCTCTCACTCTGTACCTGTCTCTCTCACTCTCTCTCACTCTGTACCTCTCTCTCTCTCTCTCATTCTGTACCTGTCTCTCTCTCTCTCACTCTGTACCTGTCTCTCTCTCTCTCTCACTCTGTTCCTCTCTCTCTCTCTCTCTCTCAATCTGTACCTGTCTCTCTCTCACTCACACTGTACCTGTCTCTCTCTATCTGTCTATCTCTCACTCTGTACCTGTCTCTCTCTCACTCACTCTGTACCTGTCTCCCTCTCTCTCATTCTGTACCTGTCTCTCTCTCTCTCTCTCTCTCTGTACCTGTCTCTCTCTCTCTCTCACTCTGTTCCTGTCTCTCTCTCTCTCACTCTGTACCTGTCTCTCTCTCTCACTCACTCTGTACCTGTCTCTCTCTATCTGTCTATCTCTCACTCTGTACCTGTCTCTCCCTCTCTGCACCTGTCTCTCTCTCTCTCACTCTGTAACTGTCTCTCTCTCTATCTCTCTCTCTGTACCTGTCTCTCTCTCTCTCACTCTGTACCTCTCTCTCTCACTCTGTACCTGTCTCTCTCTCTCTCTCAATTCAATTCAATTCAATTCAAATCGCTTTATTGGCATGACAAGGTATATCTTATTTTGCCAAAGCATCGAAAAATATTCATGGTTGTACACAAAAATACAGATCTATCCATACAGTGTATAAACAGATATATCCCTGAATGTATAAATATACATTCATATCATTTGTATATACTCTTTTGTTATATTTAGTGGTTGTCCCTCTGTTTATGGCAAGCTGTAACATAGTGTGCCGCTAATGTTACACAATTTCTCTCTTCCCCTAGTAGGTATGGGAGTTTTTGGTCGTCATTCAAATTTCTGAATTCCGGGCATATTTATGTGAATTTTGGGTAGAAATTCTCCCTTATGCCCTGATATTTTCTACAAGCTGTGAGGAAGTGCATCTCTGTCTCCACCACTCCCTGACTGCAGTGAGAGCATATCCTGTCCTCTCTTGGTAGCCGGGTCTGCCTGTGTCTACCTTTATTGATCGCCAGGCTATGTTCACTAAGTCTGTACATTGTCAAGGTTTTTCTCAGTTTGCTATCCTTTACCATGGTCAGGTAATCAGCCATGTTGTATTGTCTGTTAGGGCCAAGTAGCAATTGAGTTTGCTTTGGGTTTTTGTTGTTTCTGCCCAATATGACAGTTATTTATCATTTTGCTTAGCGACGACTGTGTTGGGTCGAATTATTTGTGTTACGCTGTCACTGTCCTGGGGCTGGTTATTGTTAGTAGTGTTAGTAGTTACTTCACTCAGTCCCAGGACTAGTTGACTGAGAGTATTCCTCTTTATGGTCCTCTCTTGGCATTTCAGGGCTTCGTAATGATAGCATTGGGGGTTGCTCATTTCTATGTGTTTCTCACTCTGTACCTGTCTCTCTCTTTCTCACTCTGAACCTGTCTCTCTCTCTCTCTCTCTCACCCTGTACCTCTCTCTCTCTCTCACTCTGTACCTGTCTCTCTCTCTCACTCTGTACCGGTCTCTCTCTCTCTCTCTCTCTCTGTACCTGTCTCTCTCTCTCTCTCACTCTGTTCCTGTCTCTCTCTCTCTCACTCTGTACCTGTCTCTCTCTCTCTCTCTCTCTCACTCTGTACCTCTCTCTCTCACTCTGTACCTGTCTCTCTCTCTCTCACTCTGTACCTGTGTCTCTCTCTCTCTCTACCAATTCCAATTCAATTCCAATTCAAATGCTTTATTGGCATGAAAGTTTACAGAGAACCATATTGCCAAAGCTTACATAGCAAAAAGGTACAGTTTTCCAACATTCTGTAGGTGTCAATCGATTTGACATTTGTTGGGTACATACAATATTACTTTTAACAATATTAATTTTAAACAGTCTTACTTTTAAACAGTCCTCAGGTTGTGACATGTTGTTACATATTTGGCCCCAAGGTATGGTCTGTCTCCTTCTCCCAGGACTAATCTCAATTTTGACAGGTCATCCAATTCCTTGAAATCTGGGGTTGTTTGGCTTAGCTTGTTGAATAATATGTTTCTTGATGTGTTGAATTTTTCGCATTTTAGGAGGAAATGCATTTCTGTTTCAACCTCGCCGGCCAGACATTGATCGCATATTCTATTCTCTCTAGGCTGCCAGGATTTCTTGTATCTGCCTTTTTCAATTTCCAGTTGGTGGTCGCTTAGTCTGTACCTGGTGAGGGTCTGTCTCCGTTTTGTGTCTGTGATGGTCGTGAGGTAGTCTGCCAGTTTATATTCTCTTTTTAGGGCCCGGTAACATTCTAATCTGCTTTGGCTTTCGGTTATTTTGTTCCAATGTTCCAGGTAGGTTTCTTTGCATTGTTTAATGATTTGGTTCACTCGGATTGGTGTTTGGACGGCTGTGTTGGTCTGGGGCTGGTCAGGGTCCGGCTGAGTACTTAGTTTCAGTAGCAGCTGACTCAGGGGACTCTTTTCTGGGTTTAGCTCTTGGGTCTGAAAGGCTTTGAAATGAAGGGTGTCTGGGGAGCTAGATTTGAGGTGATTTAGGAAGTTTAGTGCTCGTTTTTGGATGTTTATTATCAGTGGGTATCTGCCTAGTTCGGCTCTGCATGCATTTGTTGGCGTTTTTCTTTGGGTGCGAAGGATGCTTCGGCAGAATTCTGCATGTAGGGCTTCTATTGTGTGTTTTTCCCATTTAGTGTAGCTTTGGTGATTTAGCGGGCCCCATACTTCACTACCGTACAGTGCAATGGGCAGGATTATGCTGTCAAATATTTTGAGCCAGATTTTGATTGGGATTTGGATGTTGTAGAATTTTATTTTTATTGCATATAGGGCTCTTCGGGCTTTTTCTTTTAGTGCATTCACTGCTATGCTGAAGCTCCTTGATGCTGTAATAGTTAGACCAAGGTAGGTGTAGCTCATAGTGTGTCCTATAGTGGTATCACTGAGGGTAAACTGGTATTTGTTTTCCTGACATCTGTAGCTGTAGTTGTCTCTCTCTCTCTCTCACTCTGTTCCTGTCTCTCTCTCTCTCTCTCCTTTTCACTCTGTACCTGTCTCTCTCTCTCTCTCTCTCTCACTCTGTACCTGTCTCTCTCTCTCTCTCACTCTGTACCTGTCTCTCTCTCTCTCACTCACTCTGCACCTGTCTCTCTCTCTCTCTCTCACTCTGTACCTGTCTCTCTCACTCTCTCTCACTCTGTACCTCTCTCTCTCTCTCTCACTCTGTACCTGTCTCTCTCTCTCTCACTCTGTACCTGTCTCTCTCTCTCTCTCACTCTGTTCCTCTCTCTCTCTCTCTCTCTCAATCTGTACCTGTCTCTCTCTCACTCACACTGTACCTGTCTCTCTCTATCTGTCTATCTCTCACTCTGTACCTGTCTCTCTCTCACTCACTCTGTACCTGTCTCCCTCTCTCTCATTCTGTACCTGTCTCTCTCTCTCTCTCTCTCTGTACCTGTCTCTCTCTCTCTCTCACTCTGTTCCTGTCTCTCTCTCTCTCACTCTGTACCTGTCTCTCTCTCTCACTCACTCTGTACCTGTCTCTCTCTATCTGTCTATCTCTCACTCTGTACCTGTCTCTCCCTCTCTGCACCTGTCTCTCTCTCTCTCACTCTGTAACTGTCTCTCTCTCTATCTCTCTCTCTGTACCTGTCTCTCTCTCTCTCACTCTGTACCTCTCTCTCTCACTCTGTACCTGTCTCTCTCTCTCTCTCAATTCAATTCAATTCAATTCAAATCGCTTTATTGGCATGACAAGGTATATCTTATTTTGCCAAAGCATCGAAAAATATTCATGGTTGTACACAAAAATACAGATCTATCCATACAGTGTATAAACAGATATATCCCTGAATGTATAAATATACATTCATATCATTTGTATATACTCTTTTGTTATATTTAGTGGTTGTCCCTCTGTTTATGGCAAGCTGTAACATAGTGTGCCGCTAATGTTACACAATTTCTCTCTTCCCCTAGTAGGTATGGGAGTTTTTGGTCGTCATTCAAATTTCTGAATTCCGGGCATATTTATGTGAATTTTGGGTAGAAATTCTCCCTTATGCCCTGATATTTTCTACAAGCTGTGAGGAAGTGCATCTCTGTCTCCACCACTCCCTGACTGCAGTGAGAGCATATCCTGTCCTCTCTTGGTAGCCGGGTCTGCCTGTGTCTACCTTTATTGATCGCCAGGCTATGTTCACTAAGTCTGTACATTGTCAAGGTTTTTCTCAGTTTGCTATCCTTTACCATGGTCAGGTAATCAGCCATGTTGTATTGTCTGTTAGGGCCAAGTAGCAATTGAGTTTGCTTTGGGTTTTTGTTGTTTCTGCCCAATATGACAGTTATTTATCATTTTGCTTAGCGACGATTGTGTTGGGTCGAATTATTTGTGTTACGCTGTCACTGTCCTGGGGCTGCTTATTGTTAGTAGTGTTAGTAGTTACTTCACTCAGTCCCAGGACTAGTTGACTGAGAGTATTCCTCTTTATGGTCCTCTCTTGGCATTTCAGGGCTTCGTAATGATAGCATTGGGGGTTGCTCATTTCTATGTGTTTCTCACTCTGTACCTGTCTCTCTCTTTCTCACTCTGAACCTGTCTCTCTCTCTCTCTCTCTCACTCTGTACCTCTCTCTCTCTCTCACTCTGTACCTGTCTCTCTCTCTCACTCTGTACCGGTCTCTCTCTCTCTCTCTCTCTCTGTACCTGTCTCTCTCTCTCTCTCACTCTGTTCCTGTCTCTCTCTCTCTCACTCTGTACCTGTCTCTCTCTCTCAGTTCAGTTCAGTTCAGTTCAGTTCAAATGCTTTATTGGCATGAAAGTTTACAGAGAACCATATTGCCAAAGCTTACATTGCAAAAAGGTACAGTTTTCCAACATTCTGTAGGTGTCAATCGATTTGACATTTGTTGGGTATATACAATATTACTTTTAAACAATATTAATTTTAAACAGTCTTTCTACTTCATTTGGTACGTTCAATATTAATTTTAAACAGTCTTACTTTTAAACAGTCCTCAGGTTGTGACATGTTGTTACATATTTAGCCCCAAGGTATGGTCTGTCTCCTTCTCCTAGGACTAATCTCAATTTTGACAGATCATCCAATTCCTTGAAATCTGGGGTTGTTTGGCTTAGCTTGTTGAATAATATGTTTCTTGATGTGTTGAATTTTTCGCATTTTAGGAGGAAATGCATTTCTGTTTCAACCTCGCCAGCCAGACATTGATCGCATATTCTATTCTCTCTAGGCTGCCAGGATTTCTTGTATCTGCCTTTTTCAATTTCCAGTTGGTGGTCGCTTAGTCTGTACCTGGTGAGGGTCTGTCTCTGTTTTGTGTCTCTGATGGTCGTGAGGTAGTCTGCCAGTTTATATTCTCTTTTTAGGGCCCGGTAACATTCTAATCTGCTTTGGCTTTCGGTTATTTTGTTCCAATGTTCCAGGTAGGTTTCTTTGCATTTTTTAATGATTTGGTTCACTCGGATTGGTGTTTGGACGGCTGTGTTGGTCTGGGGCTGGTCAGGGTCCGGTTGAGTACTTAGTTTCAGTAGCAGCTGACTCAGGGGACTCTTTTCTGGGTTTAGCTCTTGGGTCTGAAAGGCTTTGAAATGAAGGGTGTCTGGGGAGCTAGATTTGAGGTGATTTAGGAAGTTTAGTGCTCGTTTTTGGATGTTTATTATCAGTGGGTATCTGCCTAGTTCGGCTCTGCATGTCTGTACCTGTGTCTCTCTCTCTCTCTACCTGTTTCTCTCTCTCTGTACCTGTCTCTATTTCTCTCTCACTCTGTACCTGTCTCTCTCTCTCTCACTCTGTACCTGTGTCTCTCTCTCTCTGTACCTGTTTCTCTCTCTCTGTACCTGTCTCTATTTCTCTCTCACTCTGTACCTGTCTCTCTCTCTCTCTGTACCTGTCTCTCTCTCTCTCTCTCTGTTCCTGTCTCTCTCTCTCTCACTCTGTACCTGTCTCTCTCTTTCACTCTGTACCTGTCTCTCCCTCTCTCTCACTCTGTACCTGTCTCTCTCTCTCACTCTGTACCTGTCTCTCTCTCTCAATCTGTACCTGTCTCTCTCTCTCTCTCTCACTCTGTTCCTGTCTCTCTCTCTCTCACTCTGTACCTGTCTCTCTCTCTCTCTCTCTCACTCTGTACCTGTGTCTCTCTCTCTCACTCGGTACCTGTGTCTCTCCTCTCTCTGTACCTGTCTCTCTCTCTCTGTACCTGTCTCTCTCTCTCTCTCTGTACCTGTCTCCCTCTCTCTCTCTCTGTTCCTGTCTCTCTCTCTCTCACTCTGTACCTGTCTCTATTTCTCTTTCACTCTGTACCTGTCTCTCTCTCTCACTCTGTACCTGTCTCTCTCTCTCTCTCTGTACCTGCCTCTCTCGCTCTCTCTCTCTCTGTACCTGTCTCTCTCTCTCTCTCACTCTGTTCCTGTCTCTCTCTCTCTCACTCTGTACCTGTCTCTCTCTCTCTCTCTCTCTCACTCTGTACCTGTCTCTCTCTCTCTCACTCTGTACCTGTCTCTCTCTGTACCTGTCTCTCTCTCTCTCTCACTCTGTACCTCTCTCTCTCTCTCTCTCACTCTGTACCTGTCTCTCTCTCTCTCTCACTCTGTACCTGTCTCTCTCTCTCTCTCACTCTGTACCTCTCTCTCTCTCTCTCTCTCTCACTCTGTACATCTCTCTCTCTCTCTCACTCTGTACCTGTCTCTCTCTCTCTCTCACTCTGTACCTCTCTCTCTCTCTCTCTCACTCTGTACCTCTCTCTCTCTCTCTCTCTCACTCTGTACCTCTCTCTCTCTCTCTCACTCTGTACCTGTCTCTCTCTCTCTCTCTCACTCTGTACCTGTCTCTCTCTCTCTCTCTCACTCTGTACCTCTCTCAGTTCAGTTCAGTTCAGTTCAAATGCTTTATTGGCATGAAAGTTTACAGAGAACCATATTGCCAAAGCTTACATTGCAAAAAGGTACAGTTTTCCAACATTCTGTAGGTGTCAATCGATTTGACATTTGTTGGGTATATACAATATTACTTTTAAACAATATTAATTTTAAACAGTCTTTCTACTTCATTTGGTACGTTCAATATTAATTTTAAACAGTCTTACTTTTAAACAGTCCTCAGGTTGTGACATGTTGTTACATATTTAGCCCCAAGGTATGGTCTGTCTCCTTCTCCTAGGACTAATCTCAATTTTGACAGATCATCCAATTCCTTGAAATCTGGGGTTGTTTGGCTTAGCTTGTTGAATAATATGTTTCTTGATGTGTTGAATTTTTCGCATTTTAGGAGGAAATGCATTTCTGTTTCAACCTCGCCAGCCAGACATTGATCGCATATTCTATTCTCTCTAGGCTGCCAGGATTTCTTGTATCTGCCTTTTTCAATTTCCAGTTGGTGGTCGCTTAGTCTGTACCTGGTGAGGGTCTGTCTCTGTTTTGTGTCTCTGATGGTCGTGAGGTAGTCTGCCAGTTTATATTCTCTTTTTAGGGCCCGGTAACATTCTAATCTGCTTTGGCTTTCGGTTATTTTGTTCCAATGTTCCAGGTAGGTTTCTTTGCATTTTTTAATGATTTGGTTCACTCGGATTGGTGTTTGGACGGCTGTGTTGGTCTGGGGCTGGTCAGGGTCCGGTTGAGTACTTAGTTTCAGTAGCAGCTGACTCAGGGGACTCTTTTCTGGGTTTAGCTCTTGGGTCTGAAAGGCTTTGAAATGAAGGGTGTCTGGGGAGCTAGATTTGAGGTGATTTAGGAAGTTTAGTGCTCGTTTTTGGATGTTTATTATCAGTGGGTATCTGCCTAGTTCGGCTCTGCATGCATTTGTTGGCGTTTTTCTTTGGGTGCGAAGGATGCTTCGGCAGAATTCTGCATGTAGGGCTTCTATTGTGTGTTTTTCCCATTTAGTGTAGCTTTGGTGATTTAGCGGGCCCCATACTTCACTACCGTACAGTGCAATGGGCAGGATTATGCTGTCAAAAATTTTGAGCCAGATTTTGATTGGGATTTGGATGTTGTAGAATTTTCTTTTTATTGCATATAGGGCTCTTCGGGCTTTTTCTTTTAGTGCATTCACTGCTATGCTGAAGCTCCCTGATGCTGTAATAGTTAGACCAAGGTAGGTGTAGCTCATAGTGTGTCCTATAGTGGTATCACTGAGGGTAAACTGGTATTTGTTTTCCTGACATCTGGGTCTTTTCTGAAAAATCATGATGTTGGTTTTCTTTAGATTTACTGTTAGAGCCCAATTTTGGCAGTATTTGTCGAGTAGGTCTAGTTGTTGCTGTAATCCCTGTTCTGTGGGAGACAGCAGAACCAGATCGTCCGCATAGAACAGGGACTTCACTTCTCCATCCAGGAGACGGAGACCTGGTGACTCGCTTTGCTCCAGCATGTCTGCTAATTCATTTATGTATATGTTGAACAGGGTCGGGCTCAAATTGCAGCCCTGCCGGACGCCTCTTCTCTGGGTGAAGAAATCGGTGCGTTTGTCTCCAATTTTGACCCCGCATTTGTTTTTCAGATACATTGATTTAATAAGGTCATAGACTTTGCCCCCTATTCCACACTGAAGAAGTTTATAATAGAGCCCTTCGTGCCATATAGAGTCAAAGGCTTTCTTGAAGTCGATGAAACAGGCGAATATTTTCCCATTTTTTGTTTGGTGTTTATGTTTTTCAATGAGGGTGTGAAGGGTATAGATATGGTCGGCGGTGCGGTGTTTTGGAAGAAAGCCTATTTGGTTTTTTCTGAGGATATTATGTTTGTTAAGAAAATCAAGTAATCTACTATTTAGAATACTGCAGAATAACTTCCCTAGACAACTGTTGACACAGATGCCGCGGTAGTTATTTGGGTCTGATTTGTTTCCACTTTTATATATGGGGGAGATTAGTCCTTGGCACCAGATATCGGGAAAACAGCCTGAGCGTAATATGATGTTGAATAGTTTGAGTATCGCACCCTGCATCTCCATATTGCTGAACTTTAGCATTTCATTTTTGATGTTGTCTGGGCCACAGGCTTTCTTTAGGTGGAGAGATTTTGTTTTTGTGGCCAGTTCTTTCCATGTGATTGGGGAGTCTAGAGGGTTTTGGTTGTCTTTAATTGTTGCTTCTAATGTGTGGAGTTTTTCTGTGACCTGATGTTGACTTGTGTTTGTTTTGTTTTTTGGGATGTCTTTGTAGAGGTTTTCAAAATGTGTTCTCCAGATGTCGCCATCTTGGATTGGTAATGCTTGCAATTGTGTTGTACTCAGGTTATTCCACATTTCCCAAAATTGTTTTGGATTGGTGGAGTTTTCAATTTCTTCGAGTATTTTGTGGGTATAGTTTTGTGTTTTGTTCCTAATGGTGTGTTTATATCTTTTGAGGGTTTCGTTGTATCTAGTACGTAGGTCCGGGTTGTTTGGTTGCCGATGCTTTTGGTTTGATATTTTTCTCAGGTCTTTTCTGGCATTTTTGCATTCGTGGTCAAACCATTTCATATTTTTATTTTGTCTTTTGTGATGCTTCCTCTTCTGTTTCACGAGGTCGGCTTTTACAGCTGCCTCATGGAAGATCATATTTATATCCTCTATGGCCGTGTTTACACCATCTCTGGTGATCTCATATAGATTTTCTTTAAATTTTGAAATTTTACTTGTGAGATTAGGTGAATTTAGTGCTGTGATGAATTTATCTCCACTGTCTGGGGCCCATCTGTATGTCTGGTTTATTTTATGTAGCTTACTGTGTTCTTTTTTTGTGTCTGTAGTTTGGGCAGAAAGTTTAAGGTACACATTTATTTGGTTATGGTCTGAGAGGGGGGATTGCTGCCTGACAGTGAATGCGTTGATATCGCAGGGGTCCAGGTCAGTGATTGTATAGTCCACCACACTAGACCCAAGAGTTGAGGAGTATGTGAGTCTCCCTAGGGAGTCCCCTCTGAACCTACCATTAACTATGTACAGGCCTAAGGCTCGGCAGAGTTGCACTACCTCCCTACCGCTTTTATTTATTTCACGATCAAGGTTGTTCCGATTTGCGATGGCTGGTGTGACATCTAAAGGGGTCTGGCCAAACACATGGTTGTTTCCCTGTGGGTCTATGAAGTCAGGTTCACAACCAGTCCTTGCATTTAGGTCCCCACATATTATCACCTTTCCTTGGGCCTGGAAATGCCTATATAATCCACAACACCAACAGGGAGATCGACACGAGATGTTCTGTCCTCCCCAACGTCTCCCTGGCCCATCATCCAAACATCAACACAAGGGACCTCTATGACGAAATACATCTACTCAAACAGCGGATGTGGGTCTTCGCAAGAAACCTCATAAACACTGCCAAAAGACGCAGCCCTCCCACCCCCCCTACCATTGGGAGCCCAAACAGGACCACCAATGTCCCCCACCCCCCTTTACAAAACCGACAACAGAACCGTGCTTTTATACCTGACCCAAGACCCCCCTCTAGACCACAGACTGTAGACCAAGAACTGAGAAAGATCATGACGATGCTGAACAGCCTGATAGAAAGCCGGAGAAATTATTAATATTGTTATTTATCATTATCATTATTGTTATCTTATCAGTATTATTACTATTATTAGATAGATATATGTGCATGCCTCATGAAATTTATACTAAATCATCACTTAGCATTATAGAAAATAGTGTTTCCACACTCATCCCACAAAATAGGTCCATTTTATTTCGTTTTATTGAACTATATAAATGCGTTCTTTCCATATAAGCTGCTGGAATATCCAGGGCCTCTGCTCCTCAACTTTTGGGATGAAGAGTACAGACCCTGAATTCCTAAAAGCTATAAAAGACATTGATATAATTGTGTTAACAGAAACATGGTGCCAAAAGGACATGCCGACCCACTGTCCTCCAATGTACCATGAAATCATTGTGCCCTCAGTAAAGAACACTAAAACACGCAAGGGCAGAACCTCCGGGGGAATATTGGTGTGGTATAAGGGAGAACTGGACAAACACATCTCACCGGTAAAACAGGGGAAATCACACGTATGGCTAAAACTAGATAAAAATATAGGAATAGCAAAAAAAGATGTTTACTTATGTGCGATCTACATACCTCCAATAGATTCGCCATATTTCGAAGAGGAGTTATTTGATACTCTCCACATGGAAATCTCTCTCTCTCTCTCTCACTCTGTACCTGTCTCTCTCTCTCTCTCACTCTGTACCTGTCTCCCTCTCTCTCTCTCTCACTCTGTACATCTCTCTCTCTCTCTCACTCTGTACCTGTCTCTCTCTCTCTCTCACTCTGTACCTCTCTCTCTCTCTCTCTCTCACTCTGCACCTCTCTCTCTCTCTCTCTCACTCTGTACCTGTCTCTCTCTCTCTCTCACTCTGTACCTCTCTCTCTCTCTCACTCTGTACCTCTCTCTCTCTCACTCTGTACCTCTCTCTCTCTTTCTCTCACTCTGTACCTCTCTCTCTCTCTCTCACTCTGTACCTCTCTCTCTTTCACTCTGTACCTCTCTCTCTCTCTCTCTCACTCTGTACCTGTCTCTCTCTCTCTCTCACTCTGTACCTGTCTCTCTCTCTCTCTCTCTCACTCTGTACATCTCTCTCAATTCAATTCAATTCAATTCAAATGCTTTATTGGCATGAAAGTTTACAGAGAACCATATTGCCAAAGCTTACATAGCAAAAAGGTACAGTTTTCCAACATTCTGTAGGTGTCAATCGATTTGACATTTGTTGGTTACATACAATATTACTTTTAAACAATATTAATTTTAAACAGTCTTTGTACTTCATTTGGTACGCTCAATATTAATTTTAAACAGTCTTAATTTTTAAACAGTCCTCAGGTTGTGACATGTTGTTACATATTTGGCCCCAAGGTATGGTCTGTCTCCTTCTCCTAGGACTAATCTCAATTTTGACAGGTCATCCAATTCCTTGAAATCTGGGGTTGTTTGGCTTAGCTTGTTGAATAATATGTTTCTTGATGTGTTGAATTTTTCGCATTTTAGGAGGAAATGCATCTCTGTTTCAACCTCGCCGGCCAGACATTGATCGCATATTCTATTCTCTCTAGGCTGCCAGGATTTCTTGTATCTGCCTTTTTCAATTTCCAGTTGGTGGTCGCTTAGTCTGTACCTGGTGAGGGTCTGTCTCTGTTTTGTGTCCCTGATGGTCGTGAGGTAGTCTGCCAGTTTATATTCTCTTTTTAGGGCCCGGTAACATTCTAATCTGCTTTGGCTTTCAGTTATTTTGTTCCAATGTTCCAGGTAGGTTTCTTTGCATTTTTTAATGATTTGGTTCACTCGGATTGGTGTTTGGACGGCTGTGTTGGTCTGGGGCTGGTCAGGGTCCGGCTGAGTACTTAGTTTCAGTAGCAGCTGACTCAGGGGACTCTTTTCTGGGTTTAGCTCTTGGGTCTGAAAGGCTTTGAAATGAAGGGTGTCTGGGGAGCTAGATTTGAGGTGATTTAGGAAGTTTAGTGCTCGTTTTTGGATGTTTATTATCAGTGGGTATCTGCCTAGTTCGGCTCTGCATGCATTTGTTGGCGTTTTTCTTTGGGTGCGAAGGATGCTTCGGCAGAATTCTGCATGTAGGGCTTCTATTGTGTGTTTTTCCCATTTAGTGTAGCTTTGGTGATTTAGCGGGCCCCATACTTCACTACCGTACAGTGCAATGGGCAGGATTATGCTGTCAAATATTTTGAGCCAGATTTTGATTGGGATTTGGATGTTGTAGAATTTTCTTTTTATTGCATATAGGGCTCTTCGGGCTTTTTCTTTTAGTGCATTCACTGCTATGCTGAAGCTCCCTGATGCTGTAATAGTTAGACCAAGGTAGGTGTAGCTCATAGTGTGTCCTATAGTGGTATCACTGAGGGTAAACTGGTATTGGTTTTCCTGACATCTGGGCCTTTTTTGAAAAATCATGATGTTGGTTTTCTTTAGATTTACTGTTAGAGCCCAATTTTGGCAGTATTTGTCGAGTAGGTCTCTCTCTCACTCTGTACCTGTCTCTCTCTCTCTCTCACTCTGTACCTCTCTCTCTCTCTCTCTCTCACTCTGTACCTCTCTCTCTCTCTCTCTCTCACTCTGTACCTGTCTCTCTCTCTCTCTCACACTCTGTACCTGTCTCTCTCTCTCTCTCACTCTGTACCTGTCTCTCTCAATTCAATACAATTCAATTCAAATGCTTTATTGGCATGAAAGTTTACAGGGAACCATATTGCCAAAGCTTACATAACTAAAAGTACAGTTTTCCAACATTCTGTAGGTGTCAAACAATTTTGACCTTCGTTGGGTACATACAATATTAATTTAAACAATATTAATTTAAACAGTCGTTGAACATCGTTGGGTGCATTCAGTATTAATTTTAAACAGTCCTCAGGTTGTGACATGTTGTTACATATTTGGCACCAACGTATGGTCTGTCTCCTTCTCCCAGTACTAATCTTAATTTTGACAGGTAATCCAATTCTTTGAAACCTGGGGTTTTTTGCCTGAGCTTGTCCAATAATATGTTTCTTGTTGTGTTGAATTTTTCGCATTTTAGGAGGAAATGCATCTCTGTATCAACCTCGCCGGCCAGACATTGATCACATATTCTATTCTCTCTAGGCTGCCAGGATTTCTTGCATCTTCCTTTTTCAATTGCCAGTTGGTGGTCGCTTAGTCTGTACCTGGTGAGGGTCTGTCTCTGTTTTGTGTCTCTGATGGTCGAGAGATAGTCTGCCAGTTTATATTCTCTTTTTAAGGCCCGGTAACATTCTAATCTGCTTTGGCTTTTGGTTATTTTGTTCCAATGTTCCAGGTAGGTTTCTTAGTATTGTTTAATGATTTGGTTCACTCGGATTGGTGTTTGGACGGCAGTGTTGGTCTGGGATTGGTCACGGTCCGGCTGAGTAGGAGTACTTAGTTTCAGTAGCAGCTGACTCAGGGGACTCTTTTCTGGGTTTAGCTCCTGGGTCTGGAAGGCTTTAAAATGAAGGGTGTCTGGGGAGCTAGATTTGAGGTGATTTAGGAAGCTTAGTGCTCGTTTGTGGATGTTTATTATCAGTGGGTAACTGCCTAGTTCGGCTCTGCATGCATTTGTTGGTGTTTTCCTTTGGGTGCAAAGAATGCTTCGGCAAAAGTCTGCATGTTGGGCTTCTATTGTGTGTTTCTCCCATTTAGTGTAGCTATGGTGATTGAGCGGGCCCCATACTTCACTACCGTACAGCGCAATGGGCAGGATTATGCTGTCAAATATTTTGAGCCAGATTTTGATTGGGATTTGGATGTTGTAGAATTTTCTTTTTATTGCATATAGGGCTCTTCGGGCTTTTTCTTTTAGTGCATTCACTGCTATGCTGAAGCTCCCTGATGCTGTAATGGTTAGACCAAGGTAAGTGTAGCTCATAGTGTGTCCTATGAAAGTATCACTGAGAGTAAACTGGTATTTGTTTTCCTGACACCTGGTCCCTTTTTGAAAAATCATGATGTTGGTTTTCTTTAGATTTACTGTTAGGGCCCAATTTTGGCAGTATTTGTCGATTGGTCTCTCTGGTCTCTCTCTCTCTCTCACTCTGTACCTCTCTCTCTCTCTCACTCACTCTGTACCTCTCTCTCTCTCTCGCTCTCTCACGCTGTACCTCTCTCTCTCTCTCTCTCTCTCTCTCTCACTCTGTACCTCTCTCTCTCTCTCTCTCGCTCTCTCTCACTCTGTACCTCTCTCTCTCTCTCTCTCACTCTGTACCTCTCTCTCTCTCTCTCTCGCTCTCTCTCACTCTGTACGACTCTCTCTCTCTCTCACTCTGTACCTCTCTCTCTCTTTCTCTCACTCTGTAGCTCTCTCTCTCTCTCTCCCACTCTGTACCTGTCTCTCTCTCTCTCTCTCTCACTCTGTACCTCTCTCTCTCTCTCTCTCTCTCTGTACCTCTCTCTCTCTCACACTGTACCTGTCTCTCTCTCTCTCTCACTCTGTACCTCTCTCTCAGTTCAAATGTTTTATTGGCATGAAAGTTTACAGAGAACCATATTGCCAAAGCTTACATTGCAAAAAGGTACAGTTTTCCAACATTCTGTAGGTGTCAATCGATTTGACATTTGTTGGGTATATACAATATTACTTTTAAACAATATTAATTTTAAACAGTCTTTCTACTTCATTTGGTACGTTCAATATTAATTTTAAACAGTCTTACTTTTAAACAGTCCTCAGGTTGTGACATGTTGTTACATATTTAGCCCCAAGGTATGGTCTGTCTCCTTCTCCTAGGACTAATCTCAATTTTGACAGATCATCCAATTCCTTGAAATCTGGGGTTGTTTCTCTCTCTCACACTACCAATCTCTCTCTCTCACACTCCCAGTCTCTCTCTCTCTCACACTCCCAGTTTCTCTCCCTCTCACTCTCCCAATCTCTCTCTCTCTCACACTCCCAATCTCTCTCTCTCTCACACTCCCAGTTTCTGTCCCTCTCACACTCCTAATCTCTCTCTCTCTCACACTACCAATCTGTCTCTCTCACACTCCCAATCTCTCTCTCTCTCTCACACTCCCAATCTCTCTCTCTCTCTCATAATCCCAATCTCTCTCTCTCTCTCACTCCCAGTCCCTCTCTCTCACACTCCCAATCTCTCTCTCTTTCACACTCCCAATCTCTCTCTCTCACTCCCAGACTCTCTCTCTCTCTCTCCCTCCCAATCTCTCTCTCTCACACTCACAATCTCTCTCTCTCTCACACTCCCAATCTCTCTCTCTCACACTCCCAGTCTCTCTCTCTCTCACACTCCCAATCACTCACACACTCCCAAATTCTCTGTCTCTCTCACACTCCCAATCTCTCTCTCTCTCTCTCACACTCCCAATCTCTCTCTCTCTCACTCCCAGTCTCTCTCTCTCTCACACTCCCAGTCTCTCTCTCTCTCACACTCCCAGTCTCTCTCTCTCTCTCACAGTCCCAATCTCTGTCTCTCACACTCCCAATCTCTCTCTCACACTCCTCACTCACTCTCACTCTGTACCTCTCTCTCTCTCTCTCTCACACTGTACCTGTCTCTCTCTCTCTCACTCTGTACCTCTCTCTCTCTCTCTCACTCTGTACCTGTCTCTCTCTCTCTCTCTCACTCTGTACCTCTCTCTCTCTCTCACTCTGTACCTGCCTCTCTCTCTCTCTCACTCTGTACCTGTCTCTCTCTCTCTCTCTCACTCTGTACCTCTCTCTCTCTCTCTCTCACTCTGTACCTGTCTCCCTCTCTCTCTCACTCTGTACCTGTCTCTCTCTCTCTCTCTCACTCTGTACCTCTCTCTCTCTCACTCTGTACCTCTCTCTCTCTCTCTCTCACTCTGTACCTCTCTCTCAATTCAATTCAATTCAATTCAAATGCTTTATTGGCAGGAAAGTTTACAGAGAACCATATTGCCAAAGCTTACATAGCAAAAAGGTACAGTTTTCCAACATTCTGTAGGTGTCAATCGATTTGACATTTGTTGGGTACATACAATATTACTTTTAAGCAATATTAATTTTAAACAGTCTTTGTACTTCTCTCTCTCTCTCTCTCTGTACCTCTCTCTCTCTCTCTCACTCTGTACCTGTCTCTCTCTCTCTCTCACTCTGTACCTCTCTCTCTCTCTCTCTCTCACTCTGTACCTGTCTCTCTCTCTCTCTCTCACACTGCACCTCTCTCTCTCTCTCTCTCTCTCTCTCTCACTCTGTACCTGTCTCTCTCCAATTCCAATTCCAATTCCAATTCAAATGCTTTATTGGCATGAAAGTTTACAGAGAACCATATTGCCAAAGCTTACATAGCAAAAAGGTACAGTTTTCCAACATTCTGTAGGTGTCAATCGATTTGACATTTGTTGGGTTCATACAATATTACTTTTAAACAATATTAATTTTAAACAGTCTTTCTACTTCATTTGGTACGTTCAATATTAATTTTAAACAGTCTTACTTTTAAACAGTCCTCAGGTTGTGACATGTTGTTACATATTTGGCCCCAAGGTATGGTCTGTCTCCTTCTCCCAGGACTAATCTCAATTTTGACAGGTCATCCAATTCCTTGAAATCTGGGGTTGTTTGGCTTAGCTTGTTGAATAATATGTTTCTTGATGTGTTGAATTTTTCGCATTTTAGGAGGAAATGCATTTCTGTTTCAACCTCTCTCTCTCTCATTCTGTACCTGTCTCTCTCTCTCTCTCTCACTCTGTACCTGTCTCTCTCTCTCTCTCACTCTGTACCTCTCTCTCTCTCTCTCTCACTCTGTACCTCTCTCTCTCTCACTCTGTACCTCTCTCTTTCTCTCTCTCACTCTGTACCTGTCTCTCTCTCTCTCTCACTCTGTACCTCTCTCTCTCTCTCTCTCACTCTGTACCTGTCTCTCTCTCTCTCTCTCTCACTCTGTACCTGACTCTCTCTCTCTCTCTCACTCTGTACCTCTCTCTCTCTCTCTCTCACTCTGTACCTGTCTCTCTCTCTCTCTCACTCTGTACCTGTCTCTCGCTCTCTCTCTCTCACTCTCTACCTGTCTCTCTCTCTCTCTCTCTCTCACTGTACCTGTCTCTCTCTCCCTCTCTCTCACTCTGTACCTGTCTCTCTCACTCTGTACCTGTCTCTGTCTCTCTCTCTCACTCTGTACCTGTCTCTCTCTCTGTCTCTCTCACTCGGTACCTGTCTCTCTCTCTCTCTCTGTACCTTTCTCTCTCTCTCTCACTCTGTACCTCTCTCTCTCTCTCTCTCACTCTGTACCTCTCTCTCTCTCTCTCACTCTGTACTTCTCTCTCTCTCTCTCTCTCACTCTGTACCTCTCTCTCTCTCTCTCTCACTCTGTACCTGTCTCTCTCTCTCTCACTCTGTACCTCTCTCTCTCACTCTGTACCTTTCTCTCTCTCTCTCTCTCACTCTGTACCTCTCTCTCTCTCTCACTCTGTACCTCTCTCTCTCTCCCTGTCTCTGTCTCTCTCTCTCACTCTGTACCTGTCTCTCTCTCTCTCTCTCTCTCTCTCACTCTGTACCTGTCTCTCTCTCTCTCTCTCTCTCTCTCACTCTGTACCTGTTAAGTCCGTGAATGATTGAGACACGGACTAGCAGGAGAGAAACAAACAAGTCTTTACTGGTGAAAGGCATAAACGAAACTAACCAACAGAGGCTCTGTAGCGCCTTTTATACAGGGGTGGTCACTGCCGGTACTGCAGTCTGAGACCTGTTATTCTCTTAAAGGTACATACACAACAATTCCTCCCCTTTTAGATAAACAGTACCTAACATTCATTTAACAACTAATGATAACGAATTACAATCACAATTACTGTTGCTAGATACATTGGTTAAGTTTAATCAATTATAAGTTCAGTCTTTGAGGAGGCTTCCTGATTCTGTCTGGATAACGCCTCTTTGGAGTATCAGGTTCTTCTGGCAATGTTGAGTCGGAATCAATGTCGTTGTTTGTTTCATCTGCTTCCAATATTACCGGTTCTGCAGTAGCTGCAATTGGAACGTCAATTTCATTACCAGGTGTATCGGATTGTGGTGTGGAGTTGACGTTTTCCAGTGACTCTAGAATCTGGTCAGCATGGCGTCTTACAATGCTCTCCCCAATGTCCACGGTATACATGAGAGGTCCTTGTCGTGTACAAATCATTCCTGGCTGCCTTTTCTCAGTGCGGTAGTCCCGGGCCAAAACTGGTTGACCTATCTTAAAACTCCTGGTCGGCCTTTCATTCATATTCTGAAACTGCCTGTTCTCCACATCTCTTCGGACATTTGGCTTAACCAAATCCAAGTGGCATCGTAGTCTTCGATTGAAGAACATCATGGCTGGAGTTTGGTTGGTAACCGCATGTGTCGCATTCCGGTAGGCAAACAAGAAGTTGTCCACCTTGTGTTGTAGGGGTATATCTTCATTACACATTGCCTTGATAGCCTTCTTGAATGTTTGGACAAACCTCTCGGCCAATCCATTAGTGGCTGGATGATATGGGGCAGATGTGTAATGCTTAACACCATGGTTCTTTAAGAACCTCCGGAACTCTTCAGACACAAACTGTGGTCCATTGTCAGAGCAAATCTGTTCAGGCAGCCCATTCCTGGCGAATATGGTTCGTAAAACTGCGATAGTTTTTTCTGTGGTGGTTGAGGACATTTTTATTACCTCTGGCCACTTTGAATGGGCATCCACCACAATTAAAAACATCGCATCCATGAAGGGACCAGCAAAATCAATGTGCACCCTTTGCCATGGAGATGAGGGCCACTCCCATGGATGCAGAGGAGCTTGTGGTGGGGCGTTTTGGAACTTCTGGCATCCTGCACAGCTCTTGGTCATCTCTTCGATTTCTCTATCGATTCCCGGCCACCACACAAACGCTCTGGCTAAGCTCTTCATTTTTACCCCACCCAGATGACCCTCATGAAGTTCATTGAGCACTCTATCCGTCAACTTAGGAGGAATTACTACTCTGGATCCACACATCAAGGTTCCTCTGCACACTGACAGCTGTTCTCTTCTTGGCGAAAATGCTGGCAGCAGTGGTTCGCCATGTGCTGGCCATCCCTTCACCGTTAAATCATAGACCCGTGATAGTGTCGGGTCATTCCGTGTTTCCTTTTCTATGTTTGCATTCGTCACAGGGAGACATTCGACTATGGTCGAGTGGAATAACTCCATTGGATCCACTGCAAGGTCTTCTTCTTCCACCGTTGGCAACGGTAGACGTGGCAATCCATCAGCATTTCCATGCTGTTTAGTTCCCCTGTACTCGATGTCATATTGGTGTGCCCCTAGGAAAAGGGACCATCTCTGCAGCCGTTGCGCTGTCATTATCGGTACGCCCTTCTGAGGGTTGAAAATGGAGACAAGAGGTTGATGATCGGTTAGTAGAGTAAATTTTTGACCGTGCAGATAGTGATTGAACTTCTTCACCCCTCACATTAGGTTGAGAGCCTCTCTGTCAATCTGGGCATAGTTACGCTCGGCAGAAGTTAACGAGCGTGACGCAAAAGCTATCGGCCTCTCCAAACCATCAAGGAATTTATGTGACAGTACCGCCCCAATGCCGTAGGGAGACGCATCACACGCCAGCCTGATTGGCAGTGCTGGGTTGTAGTGAGCCAATACTTCCTTCGAAATGATTAAGTCCTTACTCTTCTGAAAAGCACATTTACAATCATCGCTCCATTTCCATGCTACCCCCGTTCGTAGCAGGGCGTTCAGTGGATGCAGAATTGTCGACAAATTCGGCAAAAACTTATGATAGTAATTCACCAACCCTAGGAATGACCTCAGTTGCGACACATTTTCAGGTGCTGGAGCCTTAACAACTGCTTCAATTTTGTCAGGGGACTTATGTAACCCCTCTTCATCAATCACGTGGCCACAATACGATATCTGTTTCTTAAAAAATTCGCACTTGGGGCAGTTGGCTCGCAGCCCATGTTCCCGTAGTCTAGTGAGCACCTGTTCTAGGTTGTTAAGGTGTTCACTGTCATCTTCACCTGTTACAAGGATGTCGTCCAAGTAACACTGAGTCCCCGGAATCCCTTGCAGGACTTGTTCCATCGCTCTTTGCCATGTCGCCGGAGCCGATGCTACTCCGAATACCAATCGATGATACTGGTAAAGACCTTTGTGAGTGTTTATCGTGAGATACTTCCTAGAGGACTCTTCAACCTCCATCTGCAAATATGCTTGTGCGAGGTCAATTTTTGTAAAACGCTTCCCTCCAGACAGTGAGGCGAAGATGTCTTCTATCCTTGGAAGAGGATATTGTACTGTGTGAAGGACAGGGTTCACCGTCACCTTGAAATCCCCACAGATGCGAATCTTCCTTGGCTCTCCGGACTTATTGCTTAACGTTTTCTTCATGACAGGAACGATGGGTGTCGCCCACTCGCTCCAGTCGACCTTAGACAACACGCCCGCCTTCTCCAGATTCTCCAGCTCTGCCTCGACGGCTGGACGAATTGCATATGGTACCGGTCTCGCTTTGAAAAACTTGGGAACTGCATTCTCTTCTATTTTTAACGAGGCGGTTACGCCTTTAAGCGTTCCCAGTTCTTGTTGAAATACCTCTTTGGCGTTAGCTAAGATTGTTGACAATCGTCCAGGAGTGACGTCTTCATCTTTTTTACCGTCCACCGTCATTGCATGAATGGAATGCCAATCTAAGTTTACCTTCCTGATCCATTCCCGTCCCAATAACGGTGGTCCACCATTTGGCAGTATGTAGAGATACAATTTCCGTATTTTCTTGCCATTGTATTTGACAGGCACCCTTATTTTTCCTCTGGGGTATACTTTTTGCCCCGTATACGTCGTCAAGATGATGGATGTCTCTCTCAAGGGTATGTGTGAAAATAGCCGCTCATAGTCTCGTCGATTCATGACAGTTAGCGCTGATCCTGTATCCAATTCCATTTTAACTTGGGACCCTGCTATCGTGAGGGTGACCCAAATGGTTCGGTGATCCTCTTTTGCGATTACATTGTGAAGTTTGAGACAGCTTAATCTCCTGTTCTCGGATTCACTATCGCTCATCTGGTCTTCGGAACTACTGTCCGTCATCTTTTGTACTTTCTTGTACGGTTCCTTAGTAGCCTTTTTGTTGTCGCTGGTCTTCTTCCCAGACCTACAAACTCGTGCAATGTGTCCAATCTTCCCGCATTGTCTGCATATTTTGTCTTTGGACCAGCAGTCCTTCTGGTCATGGTTAGTTCTGCCGCAGTGATAACATTTTGCAAATCCCCGTGTCATTTCGTGGGTGCCGTATTCCTGTGGTTTTTGTTGAATTTCTGCAGCTCCCCTGGCTGCTGCTTCATACGATACTGCCACTTTGAAAGCCTTATCTAGCGTCAGCTCTTTTTCTGCGAGTAACTTCTTCTGTGTTCCTTCACTCAGGAGTCCACAGACAAATTTGTCCCGTAGGGTATCTGCCAGTCCTGCTCCGAACTGGCAGTGTTTTGATAGCTTGCGTAGTTCCGTAAGATACTCAGCATTGCTCTCATCTTTGTGATGAGTTCTCCTGTGGAATTTAAATCTTTCTGCTATCAACAGCGGTGCAGGGTTTATGTGCTCCTGTAGAACAGCAACAATTTCATTAAAACTCTTCGCCTTCGGTTTGGCTGGAGTAATCAGATCCCGCAATAGGCTGTACGTTCTAGCGCCCATTACGTTTAGCAATATCGATGCCTTTTTCCCCTCCGCTATTTCATTTGCCTCGAAATATACTTCGACTCTTTCCACATACGTGGTCCAGTCCTCTAATGTATTATCAAAAGCAGTGATACAGCCAGTCTTCGGCATCTTGCAAATCTAAAATGGCGCCTCCCGCGCTTTGCCTTCTTCTTCGATTTAACAAAATGGCGCCTCCCGCACTTTTCCTTCTTCCCCACTGTTGTTAGCGCTGCTTTCCACGGTTTCTTGCGTGTATTCTTTTTCTTTTATTATTTTCCCGTCGTGGAGCGGACCCTCTGGAACACTTTCCTCCCTCTTCTGAGGTCCGAACGTGCCCAGCTTCGAAACACCGGCCGCGCCCTGTATGCGCCACCCTCTCTCTCTCTCCTTGCTTCCCGACTCGCTGCCCGGCCCCGTTGCAGCCCAGGAAGGATCAGAGCACTACTTGCCACCAGCCCGATTAGCTGGGAAACCACGGACCGAGGAACCCAGCCTGGCTCTGGACAGTCTCTCCTGCAAGTTTTGAAATCGATGATTGACGGTCGACGCCCGTTTCTCGAGTTTCAATGGCCTATTTTTTTTTTCTTCTTTCTTCTGGCTCTGACCTTCAACACATCGTCGGAGCTGCTGCTGAGTTGCAGGTAAGTTCGTTTCTAACTCGTCGCCAGTGTTAAGTCTGTGAATGATTGAGACACCAACTAGCAGGAGAGAAACAAACAAGTCTTTACTGGTGAAAGGCATAAACGAAACTAACCAGCAGAGGCTCTCTAGCGCCTTTTATACAAGGGTGGTCACTGCCGGTACTGCAGTCTGAGACCAGTTATTCTCTTAAAGGTACATACACAACAGTACCTGTCTCTCTCTCTCTCACTCTGTACCTCTCTCTCTCTCTCTCTCTCACTCTGTACCTCTCTCTCTCTCTCACTCTGTACCTCTCTCTCTCTCTCACTCTGTACCTGTCTCTCTCCCTCTCTCACTCTGTACCTCTCTCTCTCTCTCTCTCTCACTCTGTACCTCTCTCTCTCTCTCTCTCACTCTGTACCTGTCTCTCTCTCTCTCTCACACTCTGTACCTCTCTCTCTCTCTCTCACACTCTGTACCTGTCTCTCTCTCTCTCACTCTGTACCTCTCTCTCTCTCTCTCTCACACTGTACCTGTCTCTCTCTCTCTCTCTCACTCTGTACCTGTCTCTCTCTCTCTCTCTCTCACTCTGTACCTCTCAATTCAATTCAATTCAATTCAAATGCTTTATTGGCATGAAAGTTTACAGGGAACCATATTGCCAAAGCTTACATAACAAAAAGTACAGTTTTCCAACATTCTGTAGGTGTCAAACAATTTTGACCTTCGTTGGGTACATACAATATTAATTTAAACAATATTAATTTAAACAGTCGTTGTACATCGTTGGGTACATTCAGTATTAATTGTAAACCATCCTCAGGTTGTGACATGTTGTTACATATTTGGCACCAAGGTATGGTCTGTCTCCTTCTCCCAGGACTAATCTTAATTTTGACAGGTCATCCAATTCTTTGAAATCTGGGGTTGTTTGGCTGAGCTTGTCAAATAATATGTTTCCTGTTGTGTTGAATTTTTCGCATTTTAGGAGGAAATGCGTCTCTGTCTCAACCTCGCCGGCCAGATATTGATCGCATATTCTATTCTCTCTAGGCTGCCAGGATTTCTTGTATCTTCCTTTATCAATTGCCAGTTGGTGGTCGCTTAGTCTGTACCTGGTGAGGGTCTGTCTCTGTTTTGTGTCTCTGATGGTCGAGAGATAGTCTGCCAGTTTATATTCTCTTTTTAGGGCCCGGTAACATTCTAATCTGCTTTGGCTTTTGGTTATTTTGTTCCAATGTTCCAGGTAGGTTTCTTTGCATTGTTTAATGATTTGGTTCACTCGGATTGGTGTTTGGACGGCAGTGTTGGTCTGGGACTGGTCAGGTTCCGGCTGAGTAGGAGTACTTAGTTTCAGTAGCAGCTGACTCAGGGGACTCTTTTCTGGGTTTAGCTCTTGGGTCTGGAAGGCTTTAAAATGAAGGGTGTCTGGGGAGCTAGATTTGAGGTGATTTAGGAAGTTTAGTGCTCGTTTTTGGATGTTTATTATCAGTGGGTATCTGCCTAGTTCGGCTCTGCATGCATTTGTTGGTGTTTTCCTTTGGGTGCGAAGGATGCTTCGGCAAAATTCTGCATGTAGGGCTTCTATTGTGTGTTTTTCCCATTTAGTGTAGCTATGGTGATTGAGCGGGCCCCATACTTCACTACCATACAGCGCAATGGGCAGGATTATGCTGTCAAATATTTTGAGCCAGATTTTGATTGGGATTTGGATGTTGTAGAATTTCCTTTTTATTGCATATAGGGCTCTTCGGGCTTTTTCTTTTAGTGCATTCAGTGCTATGCTGAAGCTCCCTGATGCTGTAATGGTTAGACCAAGGTAAGTGTAGCTCATAGTGTGTCCTATGATGGTATCACTGAGAGTAAACTGGTATTTGTTTTCCTGACACCTGGGCCTTTTTTGAAAAATCATGATGTTGGTTTTCTTTAGATTTACTGTTAGGGCCCAATTTTGGCAGTATTTGTCGAGTAGGTCTAATTGCTGCTGTAATCCCTGTTCTGTGGGAGACAGCAGACCCAGGTCGTCTGCATAGAACAGGGATTTCACTTCTCCATCCAGGAGACAGAGACCCGGTGATTCGCTTTGCTCCAGCATGTCTGCTAATTCATTTATGTATATGTTGAACAGGGTCGGGCTCAAATTGCAGCCCTGCCGGACGCCTCTTCTCTGGGTGAAGAAACCGGTGCATTTGTCTCCAATTTTGACACCGCATTTATTTTTCAGATACATCGATTTAATAAGGTCATAGACTTTGCCCCCTATTCCACACTGAAGAAGTTTATAATAGAGCCCTTCGTGCCAGATAGAGACAAAGGCTTTCTTGAAGTCAATGAAACAAGCGAATATTTTCCCATTTTTTGTTTGGTGTATATGTTTTTCAATGAGAGTGTGAAGGGTATAGATATGGTCGGTGGTGCGGTGTTTTGGAAGAAAGCCGATTTGATTTTTTCTAAGGATATTATGTTTGCTAAGAAAATCCAGTAATCTACTATTTAGAATACTGCAGAATAACTTCCCTAGACAACTGTTGACACAGATGCCGCGGTAGTTATTTGGGTCTGATTTGTTTCCACTTGTATATATGGGAGAGATGAGTCCTTGGCACCAAATATCGGGAAAACAGCCTGAACGTAATATGATGTTGAATAACTTGAGTACAGCACCCTGCATCTCCATATTGCTGAACTTGAGCATTTCATTTTTGATGTTGTCTGGACCACAGGCTTTCTTTAGGTGGAGAGATTTTGTTTTTGTGGCCAGTTCTTTCCATGTGATTGGGGAGTCTAGAGGGTTTTGGTTGTCTTTAATTGTTGCTTCTAATGTGTGGAGTTTTTCTGTGACATGATGTTGACTTGGGTTTGTTTCATTTATTGGGATGTCTTTGTAGAGGTTTTCAAAATGTGTTCTCCAGATGTCGCCATCTTGGATTGGTAATGCTTGCAATTGTGTTGTACTCAGGTTATTCCACATATTCCAGAATTGACTTGGATTAATGGAGTTTTCAATTTCTTCGAGTATTTTGTGGGTATAATTTTGTGTTTTGTTCCTAATGGTGTGTTTATATCTTTTGAGGGTCTCATTGTATCTAATACGTAGGTCTGGATTGTTTGGTTGGCGATGCTTTTGCTTTGATATTTTTCTCAGGTCTTTTCTGGCATTTTTGCATTCGTGGTCAAACCATTTCTCATTTTTATTTTGTCTTTTGTAACATTTCCTCTTCTGTTTCACAAGGTCAGCTTTTACAGCTGCCTCATGGAAGATCATATTTATATCATCTATGGCCATGTTTACACCATCTCTGGTGATCTCATATAGATTTTCTTTAAATTTTGATATTTTACTTGTGAGATCAGGTGAATTTAGTGCTGTGATGAATTTATCTCCACTGTCTGGGGCCCATCTGTATGTCTGGTTTATTTTATGTAGCTTACTGGGTTCCTTTTTTGTGTCTGTAGTTTGGGCAGAAAGTTTAAGGTACACATTTATTTGGTTATGGTCTGAGAGGGGGGATTGCTGCCTGATAGTGAATGCGTTGATATCGCAGGGGTCCAGGTCAGTGATTGTATAATCCACCACACTAGACCCAAGAGTTGAGCAATATGTGAGTCTCCCTAAGGAGTCCCCTCTGAACCTACCGTTAACTATGTACAGGCCTAAGGCTCAGCAGAGTTGCACTACCTCCCTACCGCTTTTATTTATTTCACAGTCAAGGTTGTTCCGATTTGCGATGGCTGGTGTGACATATAAAGGGGTCTGGCCAAACACATGGTTGTTGCCCTGTGGGTCTATGAAGTCAGGTTCACATCCGGTCCTTGCATTTAGGTCCCCACATAGTAGCACCTTCCCTTTGGCCTGGAAATGGCTGATTTCCATGTGGAGAGTATCAAATAACTCCTCTTCAAAATATGGCGATTCTATTGGAGGTATGTAGATCGCACATAAGTAGACATCTTTTTTTGTTATTCCTATATTTTTATCTAATTTTAGCCATATATGTGATTTTCCCTGTTTTATCGGTGAGATGTGTTTGTCCAGTTCTCCTTTATACCACACCAAGACTCCCCCGGATTCCCCCTCTCTCTCTCACTCTGTACCTGTCTCTCTCTCTCTCTCTCTCACTCTGTAACTCTCTCTCTCTCTCTCTCTCTCTCACTCTGTACCTCTCTCTCTCTCTCTCTCTCTCACTCTGTACCTGTCTCTCTCTCTCTCTCACTCTGTACCTGTCTCTCTCTCTCTCTCACTCTGTACCTGTCTCTCTCTCTCTCTCTCACTCTGTACCTGTCTCTCTCTCTCTCACTCTGTACCTGTCTCTCTCTCTCTCACTCTGTTCCTGTCTCTCTCTCTCTCTGACTCTGTACCTGTCTCTCTCTCTCTCTCACTCTGTACCTGTCTCTCTCTCTCTCTCTCTCACTCTGTACCTCTCTCTCGCTCTCTCTCTCACTCTGTACCTGTCTCTCTTTCTCTCTCTCTCTCACTCTGTACCTGTCTCTCTCTCTCTCTCTCACTCTGTACCTGTCTCTCTCTCTCTCTCTCACTCTGTACCTCTCTCTCTCTCTCTCTCACTCTGTACCTCTCTCTCTCACACTCTGTACCTCTCTCTCTCTCTCTCTCTCACTCTGTACCTGTCTCTCTCTCTCTCTCTCACTCTGTACCTGTCTCTCTCTCTCTCACTGTACCTGTCTCTCTCTCTCTCTCTTTCACTCTATAACTCTCTCTCTCTCACTCTCTCTCTCTCTCTCACTCTCTCTCTCACTGTACCTGTCTCTCTCTCTCTCTCTTTCACTCTATCACTCTCTCTCTCTCACCATCTCTCACACTGTACCTGTCTCTCTCTCTCGCTCTCTCTCTCACTCTGTACCTGTCTCTCTCTCTCACTCTGTACCTGTCTCTCTCTCTCTCTCTCTCTCACACTCTGTACCTGTCTCTCTCTCTCACTCTGTACCTCTCTCTCTCTCTCTCTCACTCTGTACCTGTCTCTCTCGCTCTCACTCTGTACCTCTCTCTCTCTCTCTCTCTCACTCTGTACCTGTCTCTCTCTCTCTCTCACCCTGTACCTGTCTCTCTCTCTCTCTCACCCTGTACCTGTCTCTCTCTCTCTCTCACCCTGTACCTGTCTCTCTCTCTCTCTCTCTCTCACTCTGTGTGATGACATATGTCATTCATCAGACTCTGTATTTAACTACATATATTGTATTGCCGGCTCCTGTGTTTGTATTGCCTGCTCCTGTGTCTCTGCCTTGTATTGTATATAGTGCACCGCCCCCTTTCTCCCCATTGGGTGTGTCGGCTCCACCCATACCTGGCCCTACTTAAGACAAGCCCAGGCTTGGCTTGCAGCAGAACAGCAGAATGCTAGGTGAAGACACAGGCATCTTTCTTTGCTAATAAAAGCATTGTTTTATCCAGTTAACTTTGAGCCTTGAAGTTATTGAGGCGCATCACTCTGTACCTCTCTCTCTCTCTCTCTCTCTCTCTTTCACTATAACTCTCTCTCTCCCTCACTCTGTACCTGTCTCTCTCTCTCTCTCACTCTGTACCTGTCTCTCTCTCTCTCTCTCACTCTGTACCTCTCTCTCTCTCTCTCTCACTCTGTACCTGTCTCTCTCTCTCTCTCTCTCTCTCACTCTGTACCTCTCTCTCTCTCTCTCTCACTCTGTACCTCTCTCAGTTCAGTTCAGTTCAGTTCAGTTCAAATGCTTTATTGGCATGAAAGTTTACAGAGAACCATATTGCCAAAGCTTACATAGCAAAAAGGTACAGTTTTCCAACATTCTGTAGGTGTCAATCGATTTGACATTTGTTGGGTACATACAATATTACTTTTAAACAATATTAATTTTAAACAGTCTTTCTACTTCATTTGGTACGTTCAATATTAATTTTAAACAGTCTTACTTTTAAACAGTCCTCAGGTTGTGACATGTTGTTACATATTTGGCCCCAAGGTATGGTCTGTCTCCTTCTCCTAGGACTAATCTCAATTTTGACAGGTCATCCAATTCCTTGAAATCTGGGGTTGTTTGGCTTAGCTTGTTGAATAATATGTTTCTTGATGTGTTGAATTTTTCGCATTTTAGGAGGAAATGCATTTCTGTTTCAACCTCGCCAGCCAGACATTGATCGCATATTCTATTCTCTCTAGGCTGCCAGGATTTCTTGTATCTGCCTTTTTCAATTTCCAGTTGGTGGTCGCTTAGTCTGTACCTGGTGAGGGTCTGTCTCTGTTTTGTGTCTCTGATGGTCGTGAGGTAGTCTGCCAGTTTATATTCTCTTTTTAGGGCCCGGTAACATTCTAATCTGCTTTGGCTTTCGGTTATTTTGTTCCAATGTTCCAGGTAGGTTTCTTTGCATTTTTTAATGATTTGGTTCACTCGGATTGGTGTTTGGACGGCTGTGTTGGTCTGGGGCTGGTCAGGGTCCGGCTGAGTACTTAGTTTCAGTAGCAGCTGACTCAGGGGACTCTTTTCTGGGTTTAGCTCTTGGGTCTGAAAGGCTTTGAAATGAAGGGTGTCTGGGGAGCTAGATTTGAGGTGATTTAGGAAGTTTAGTGCTCGTTTTTGGATGTTTATTATCAGTGGGTATCTGCCTAGTTCGGCTCTGCATGCATTTGTTGGTGTTTTTCTTTGGGTGCGAAGGATGCTTCGGCAGAATTCTGCATGTAGGGCTTCTATTGTGTGTTTTTCCCATTTAGTGTAGCTTTGGTGATTTAGCGGGCCCCATACTTCACTACCGTACAGTGCAATGGGCAGGATTATGCTGTCAAATATTTTGAGCCAGATTTTGATTGGGATTTGGATGTTGTAGAATTTTCTTTTTATTGCATATAGGGCTCTTCGGGCTTTTTCTTTTAGTGCATTCACTGCTATGCTGAAGCTCCCTGATGCTGTAATAGTTAGACCAAGGTAGGTGTAGCTCATAGTGTGTCCTATAGTGGTATCACTGAGGGTAAACTGGTATTTGTTTTCCTGACATCTGGGTCTTTTCTGAAAAATCATGATGTTGGTTTTCTTTAGATTTACTGTTAGAGCCCAATTTTGGCAGTATTTGTCGAGTAGGTCTAGTTGTTGCTATAATCCCTGTTCTGTGGGAGACAGCAGAACCAGGTCGTCCGCATAGAACAGGGACTTCACTTCTCCATCCAGGAGACGGAGACCTGGTGACTCGCTTTGCTCCAGCATGTCTGCTAATTCATTTATGTATATGTTGAACAGGGTCGGGCTCAAATTGCAGCCCTGCCGGACGCCTCTTCTCTGGGTGAAGAAATCGGTGCGTTTGTCTCCAATTTTGACCCCGCATTTGTTTTTCAGATACATTGATTTAATAAGGTCATAGACTTTGCCCCCTATTCTCTCTCTCTCACTCTGTATCTCTCTCTCTCTCTCACTCTGTACCTGTCTCTCTCTCTCTCTCTCACTCTGTACCTGTCTCTCTCTCTCTCTCACTCTGTACCTCTCTCTCTCTCACTCTGTACCTCTCTCTCTCTCTCTCTCACTCTGTACCTCTCTCTCTCTCTCTCTCACTCTGTACCTCTCTCTCTCACTCTGTACCTGTCTCTCTCTCTCTCTCTCTCACACTCTGTACCTCTCTCTCTCTCTCAATCTGTACCTGTCTCTCTCTCTCTCTCACTCTGTACCACTCTCTCTCTCTCTCTCAATCTGTACCTCTCTCTCTCTCTCACTCTGTACCTGTCTCTCTCTCTCTCTCACACTCTGTACCTGTCTCTCTCTCTCTCTCACTCTGTACCTCTCTCTCAGTTCAGTTCAGTTCAGTTCAAATGCTTTATTGGCATGAAAGTTTACAGAGAACCATATTGCCAAAGCTTACATAGCAAAAAGGTACAGTTTTCCAACATTCTGTAGGTGTCAATCGATTTGACATTTGTTGGGTATATACAATATTACTTTTAAACAATATTAATTTTAAACAGTCTTTCTACTTCATTTGGTACGTTCAATATTAATTTTAAACAGTCTTACTTTTAAACAGTCCTCAGGTTGTGACATGTTGTTACATATTTAGCCCCAAGGTATGGTCTGTCTCCTTCTCCTAGGACTAATCTCAATTTTGACAGATCATCCAATTCCTTGAAATCTGGGGTTGTTTGGCTTAGCTTGTTGAATAATATGTTTCTTGATGTGTTGAATTTTTCGCATTTTAGGAGGAAATGCATTTCTGTTTCAACCTCGCCAGCCAGACATTGATCGCATATTCTATTCTCTCTAGGCTGCCAGGATTTCTTGTATCTGCCTTTTTCAATTTCCAGTTGGTGGTCGCTTAGTCTGTACCTGGTGAGGGTCTGTCTCTGTTTTGTGTCTCTGATGGTCGTGAGGTAGTCTGCCAGTTTATATTCTCTTTTTAGGGCCCGGTAACATTCTAATCTGCTTTGGCTTTCGGTTATTTTGTTCCAATGTTCCAGGTAGGTTTCTTTGCATTTTTTAATGATTTGGTTCACTCGGATTGGTGTTTGGACGGCTGTGTTGGTCTGGGGCTGGTCAGGGTCCGGCTGAGTACTTAGTTTCAGTAGCAGCTGACTCAGGGGACTCTTTTCTGGGTTTAGCTCTTGGGTCTGAAAGGCTTTGAAATGAAGGGTGTCTGGGGAGCTAGATTTGAGGTGATTTAGGAAGTTTAGTGCTCGTTTTTGGATGTTTATTATCAGTGGGTATCTGCCTAGTTCGGCTCTGCATGCATTTGTTGGCGTTTTTCTTTGGGTGCGAAGGATGCTTCGGCAGAATTCTGCATGTAGGGCTTCTATTGTGTGTTTTTCCCATTTAGTGTAGCTTTGGTGATTTAGCGGGCCCCATACTTCACTACCGTACAGTGCAATGGGCAGGATTATGCTGTCAAAAATTTTGAGCCAGATTTTGATTGGGATTTGGATGTTGTAGAATTTTCTTTTTATTGCATATAGGGCTCTTCGGGCTTTTTCTTTTAGTGCATTCACTCTCTCTCTCTCTCTCACTCTGTACCTCTCTCTCTCTCTCTCTCACTCTGTACCTCTCTCTCTCACTCTGTACCTGTCTCTCTCTCTCTCACTCTGTACCCCTCTCTCTCTCTCACTCTGTACCTGTCTCTCTCTCTCTCTCTCACTCTGTACTTGTCTCTCTCTCTCTCTCACTCTGTACCTGTCTCTCTCTCTCTCTCTCTCACTCTGTACCTGTCTCTCTCTCTCTCTCTCACTCTGTACCTCTCTCTCTCTCTCTCACTCTGTACCTCTCTCTCTCTCTCTCTCACTCTGTACCTCTCTCTCTCACTCTGTACCCCTCTCTCTCTCTCTCTCACTCTGTGCCTCTCGCTCTCTCTCTCACTCACTCTGTACCTCTCTCTCTCTCTCTCTCACTCTGTACCTGTCTCTCTCCAATTCCAATTCCAATTCAAATGCTTTATTGGCATGAAAGTTTACAGAGAACCATATTGCCAAAGCTTACATAGCAAAAAGGTACAGTTTTCCAACATTCTGTAGGTGTCAATCGATTTGACATTTGTTGGGTACATACAATATTACTTTTAAACAATATTAATTTTAAACAGTCTTTGTACTTCATTTGGTACGTTCAATAATAATTTTAAACAGTCTTAATTTTAAACAGTCCTCAGGTTGTGACATGTTGTTACATATTTGGCCACAAGGTATGGTCTGTCTCCTTCTCCTAGGACTAATCTCAATTTTGACAGGTCATCCAATTCCTTGAAATCTGGGGTTGTTTGGCTTAGCTTGTTGAATAGTATGTTTCTTGATGTGTTGAATTTTTCGCATTTTAGGAGGAAATGCATCTCTGTTTCAACCTCGCCGGCCAGACATTGATCGCATATTCTATTCTCTCTAGGCTTCCAGGATTTCTTGTATCTGCCTTTTTCAATTTCCAGTTGGTGGTCGCTTAGTCTGTACCTGGTGAGGGTCTGTCTCTGTTTTGTGTCTCTGATGGTCGTGAGGTAGTCTGCCAGTTTATATTCTCTTTTTAGGGCCCGGTAACATTCTAATCTGCTTTGGCTTTCGGTTATTTTGTTCCAATGTTCCAGGTAGGTTTCTTTGCATTTTTTAATTATTTGGTTCACTCGGATTGGTGTTTGGACGGCTGTGTTGGTCTGGGGCTGGTCAGGGTCCGGCTGAGTACTTAGTTTCAGTAGCAGCTGACTCAGGGGACTCTTTTCTGGGTTTAGCTCTTGGGTCTGAAAGGCTTTGAAATGAAGGGTGTCTGGGGAGCTAGATTTGAGGTGATTTAGGAAGTTTAGTGCTCGTTTTTGGATGTTTATTATCAGTGGGTATCTGCCTAGTTCGGCTCTGCATGCATCTCTCTCACTCTGTACCTCTCTCTCTCACTCTGTACCTGTCTCTCTCTCTCTCTCTCACTCTGTACCTCTCTCTCTCTCACTCTGTACCTCTCTCTCTCTCTCTCTCACTCTGTACCTCTCTCTCTCTCTCTCTCACTCTGTACCTCTCTCTCTCACTCTGTACCTGTCTCTCTCTCTCTCTCTCTCACACTCTGTACCTCTCTCTCTCTCTCAATCTGTACCTGTCTCTCTCTCTCTCTCACTCTGTACCACTCTCTCTCTCTCTCTCAATCTGTACCTCTCTCTCTCTCTCACTCTGTACCTGTCTCTCTCTCTCTCTCACACTCTGTACCTGTCTCTCTCTCTCTCTCACTCTGTACCTCTCTCTCTCTCTCTCACTCTGTACCTCTCTCTCTCTCTCTCTCACACTCTGTACCTGTCTCTCTCTCTCTCTCACTCTGTACCTCTCTCTATCTCTCTCACTCTGTACCTGTCTCTCTCTCTCTCACTCTGTACCCCTCTCTCTCTCTCACTCTGTACCTGTCTCTCTCTCTCTCTCTCACTCTGTACTTGTCTCTCTCTCTCTCTCACTCTGTACCTGTCTCTCTCTCTCTCTCTCTCACTCTGTACCTGTCTCTCTCTCTCTCTCTCACTCTGTACCTCTCTCTCTCTCTCTCACTCTGTACCTCTCTCTCTCTCTCTCTCACTCTGTACCTCTCTCTCTCACTCTGTACCCCTCTCTCTCTCTCTCTCACTCTGTGCCTCTCGCTCTCTCTCTCACTCACTCTGTACCTCTCTCTCTCTCTCTCTCACTCTGTACCTGTCTCTCTCCAATTCCAATTCCAATTCAAATGCTTTATTGGCATGAAAGTTTACAGAGAACCATATTGCCAAAGCTTACATAGCAAAAAGGTACAGTTTTCCAACATTCTGTAGGTGTCAATCGATTTGACATTTGTTGGGTACATACAATATTACTTTTAAACAATATTAATTTTAAACAGTCTTTGTACTTCATTTGGTACGTTCAATAATAATTTTAAACAGTCTTAATTTTAAACAGTCCTCAGGTTGTGACATGTTGTTACATATTTGGCCACAAGGTATGGTCTGTCTCCTTCTCCTAGGACTAATCTCAATTTTGACAGGTCATCCAATTCCTTGAAATCTGGGGTTGTTTGGCTTAGCTTGTTGAATAGTATGTTTCTTGATGTGTTGAATTTTTCGCATTTTAGGAGGAAATGCATCTCTGTTTCAACCTCGCCGGCCAGACATTGATCGCATATTCTATTCTCTCTAGGCTTCCAGGATTTCTTGTATCTGCCTTTTTCAATTTCCAGTTGGTGGTCGCTTAGTCTGTACCTGGTGAGGGTCTGTCTCTGTTTTGTGTCTCTGATGGTCGTGAGGTAGTCTGCCAGTTTATATTCTCTTTTTAGGGCCCGGTAACATTCTAATCTGCTTTGGCTTTCGGTTATTTTGTTCCAATGTTCCAGGTAGGTTTCTTTGCATTTTTTAATGATTTGGTTCACTCGGATTGGTGTTTGGACGGCTGTGTTGGTCTGGGGCTGGTCAGGGTCCGGCTGAGTACTTAGTTTCAGTAGCAGCTGACTCAGGGGACTCTTTTCTGGGTTTAGCTCTTGGGTCTGAAAGGCTTTGAAATGAAGGGTGTCTGGGGAGCTAGATTTGAGGTGATTTAGGAAGTTTAGTGCTCGTTTTTGGATGTTTATTATCAGTGGGTATCTGCCTAGTTCGGCTCTGCATGCATCTCTCTCACTCTGTACCTCTCTCTCTCACTCTGTACCTGTCTCTCTCTCTCTCTCTCACTCTGTACCTCTCTCTCTCTCTCTCTCACTCTGTACCCCTCTCTCTCTCTCTCTCACTCTGTACCTCTCTCTCTCTCTCTCTCACTCTGTACCCCTCTCTCTCTCTCTCACTCTGTATCTGTCTCTCTCTCTCTCACTCTGTACCTGTCTCTCTCTCTCTCTCTCTCTCACTCTGTACCTGTCTCTCTCTCTCTCTCTCACTCTGCACCTCGCTCTCTCTCTCTCTCACTCTGTACCTCTCTCTCACTCTGTACCCCTCTCTCTCTCTCTCTCACTCTGTACCTCTCGCTCTCTCTCTCACTCACTCTGTACCTCTCTCTCTCTCTCTCTCACTCTGTACCTGTCTCTCTCTCTCTCTCACTCTGTACCTCTCTCTCTCTCTCTCTCACTCTGTACCTCTCTCTCTCACTCTGTACCCCTCTCTCTCTCTCTCTCACTCTGTGCCTCTCGCTCTCTCTCTCACTCACTCTGTACCTCTCTCTCTCTCTCTCTCACTCTGTACCTGTCTCTCTCTCTCTCTCACTCTGTACGTGTCTCTCTCTCTCTCTCTCACTCTGTACCTGTCTCTCTCTCTCTCTCACTCTGTACCTGTCTCTCTCTCTCTCTCACACTCTGTACCTGTCTCTCTCTCTCTCTCTCACTCTGTACCTGTCTCTCTCTCTCTCTCTCACACTCTGTACCTCTCTCTCTCTCTCTCACTCTGTACCTGTCTCTCTCTCTCTCTCTCTCACTCTGTACCTCTCTCTCTCTCTCTCACACTCTGTACCTCTCTCTCTCTCTCTCACTCTGTACCTCTCTCTCTCTCTCTCACTCTGTACCTGTCTCTCTCTCTCTCTCACTCTGTACCTGTCTCTCTCTCTCTCTCACTCTGTACCTCTCTCTCTCTCTCTCTCACTCTGTACCTCTCTCTCTCACTCTGTACCTGTCTCTCTCTCTCTCTCTCACTCTGTACCTCTCTCTCTCTCTCTCTCTCACTCTGTACCCCTCTCTCTCTCTCTCTCACTCTGTACCTCTCTCTCTCTCTCTCTCACTCTGTACCCCTCTCTCTCTCTCTCACTCTGTATCTGTCTCTCTCTCTCTCACTCTGTACCTGTCTCTCTCTCTCTCTCTCTCTCACTCTGTACCTGTCTCTCTCTCTCTCTCACTCTGTACCTGTCTCTCTCTCTCTCTCACTCTGTACCTCTCTCTCTCTCTCTCTCACTCTGTACCTCTCTCTCTCACTCTGTACCTGTCTCTCTCTCTCTCTCTCACTCTGTACCTCTCTCTCTCTCTCTCTCACTCTGTACCTGGCTCTCTCTCTCTCTCTTTCACTCTATAACTCTCTCTCTCTCACCAGCTCTCACACTGTACCTGTCTCTCTCTCTCTCTCTTTCACTCTGTACCTGTCTCTCTCTCTCTCTCACTCTGTACCTGTCTCTCTCTCTCTCTCTCTCTCACTCTGTACCTGTCTCTCTCTCTCTCTCTCTCACTCTGTACCTCTCTCTCTCTCTCTTTCACTCTGTACCTCTCTCTCTCTCTCTCTCTCTCACTCTGTACCTGTCTCTCTCTCTCTCTCACTCTGTACCTCTCTCTCTCTCTCTCTCTCTCTCTCACTCTGTACCTGTCTCTCTCAATTCAATTCAATTCAATTCAAATGCTTTATTGGCATGAAAGTTTACAGGGAACCATATTGCCAAAGCTTTCATAACAATAAGTACAGTTTTCCAACATTCTGTAGGTGTCAAACAATTTTGACCTTCGTTGGGTACATACAATATTAATTTAAACAATATTAATTTAAACAGTCGTTGAACATCGTTGGGTACATTCAGTATTAATTTTAAACAGTCTTCAGGTTGTGACATGTTGTTACATATTTGGCACCAAGGTATGGTCTGTCTCCTTCTCCCAGGACTAATCTTAATTTTGACAGGTCATCCAATTCTTTGAAATCTGGGGTTGTTTGGCTGAGCTTGTAATATGTTTCTTGTTTTGTTGAATTTTTCGCATTTTAGGAGGAAGTGCATCTCTGTCTCAACCTCGCCGGCCAGACATTGATCACATATTCTATTCTCTCTAGGCTGCCAGGATTTCTTGTATCTTCCTTTTTCAATTGCCAGTTGGTGGTCGCTTAGTCTGTACCTGGTGAGGGTCTGTCTCTGTTTTGTGTCTCTGATGGTCGAGAGATAGTCTGCCAGTTTATATTCTCTTTTTAGGGCCCGGTAACATTCTAATCTGCTTTGGCTTTTGGTTATTTTGTTCCAATATTCCAGGTAGGTTTCTTTGCATTGTTTAATGATTTGGTTCACTCGGATTGGTGTTTGGACGGCAGTGTTGGTCTGGGACTGGTCAGGGTCCGGCTGAGTAGGAGTACTTAGTTTCAGTAGCAGCTGACTCAGGGGACTCTTTTCTGGGTTTAGCTCTTGGGTCTGGAAGGCTTTAAAATGAAGGGTGTCTGGGGAGCTAGATTTGAGGTGATTTAGGAAGGTTAGTGCTCATTTTTGGATGTTTATTATCAGTGGGTATCTGCCTAGTTCAGCTCTGCATGCATTTGTTGGTGTTTTCCTTTGGGTGCGAAGAATGCTTCGGCAAAATTCTGCATGTAGGGCTTCTATTGTGTGTTTTTCCCAGTGTCTGTCTCACTGTACTTGTCTCTCTCTCTCTCACCGTACCTGTTTCACTCTCTCACTCTGTACCTGTCTCTCTCTCTCTCACTCTGTACCTCTCTCTCTCACTCTGTACCTGTCTCTCTCTCTCTCTCACTCTGTACCTGTCTCTCTCTCTCTCTCTCACTCTGTACCTGTGTCTCTCTCTCTCTCACTCTGTACCAGTCTCTCTCTCTCTCTCTCTCACTCTGTACCTGTCTCTCTCTCTCTCTCTCTCTCTCTCTCTCTCACTCTGTACCTGTCTCTCTCTCTCTCTCTCACTCTGTACCAGTCTCTCTCTCTCTCTCTCTCACTCTGTACCTGTCTCTCTCTCTCTCTCTCTCTCTCTCTCACTGTACCTGTCTCTCTCTCTCTCTCTCTCTCTCTCACTGTACCTGTCTCTCTCTCTCTATCTCTCTATCTCACATACTCTGTATCTGTCTCTCTCTCTCTCTCTATCTCTCTCTCTCACTGTACCTGTCTCTCTCTCTCTATCTCTCTCTCTCACTGTACCTGTCTCTCTCTCTCTCTCACTGTACCTGTCTCTCTCTCTCTATCTCTCTCTCTCACATGCTCTGTATCTCTCTCTCTCTCTCTCTATCTCTCTCTCTCACTGTACCTGTCTCTCTCTCTCTCTCTCTCTCTCACTTTACCTGTTGTTAAGTCTGTGGGTTGTATTGCAAATAATACACAGACTCCAAGATTAACAAATAAAACAGGTCTTTACTATTCAGAGGTTCGGGCGAATCTGCCCTAGTTAACGTATCACAACCCTTATATACTGGTGTGGTCACTATCGGTATTACAGTATACATGAGCCAACAAATAGTGCCACACCTAAAGTAGTGCTCTTAAAGGCGAACGGTTACACACACTACACCTGTCTCTCTCTCTCTATCTCTCTCTCTCACTGTACCTGTCTCTCTCTCTCTCTCTCTCTCTCTGTACCTGTCTCTCTCTCTCTCTCTCTCTCTCACATACTCTGTATCTCTCTCTCTCTCTCTCTATCTCTCTCTCTCACTGTACCTGTCTCTCTCTCTCTCTTTCTCTCTCTCACTGTACCTGTCTCTCTCTCTCTATCTCTCTCTCTCACTTACTCTGTACTTTTGAAGAAGGGTTCGACCCGAAATGTCATCTCAAATTTCTCTCCACGGATGTTGCCTGACCTGCTGAGTTTTTCCAGCATTTGCTGTTGTTATTTCGGATTTCCAACATCTGCAGTATTTTGCTATCGTACTCTGTACCTGTCTCTCTCTCTCTCTATCTCTCTCTCTCACCGTACCTGTTTCTCTCTCTCACTCTGTACCTCTCTCTCTCTCTCTCTCTCTCTCTCTCTGTCCCTTCTCTCTCACTCTGAACCTGTTTCTCAGTCTCTCTCTCTGTAACTGCACTGAATGAAAGAGGTTACAGTTATTGAGAAATGGAAGAATTTATTGGCAATTAACTTCCCATCAGGGTTGGGACAGTTGCTGCCGGAATGATCTGCAGCGGCGAGGAAATGGAACAAGCTGAACCCAGGATTGATTCATCAGCAGCAGATTGTGAGATCGGCCAGTTTCTTGAATAAACCCAGGATACTCTGCCCAGTCAGTGTGCTCCGCCCATCAGCTGGGGCCCAAAGCTGCCTTTCCGACGGTTGGGCATTCGCCTGTTCCAGAGTGACTGGTTTGGACAAGCTGTGTTTGAGATCGCTCCACTTTAGATTCTACTCTGTACCAAAGACAAGCTTAGAATTGGGAAGCGATGGAGGACAAGGAGCTGAAGAAAGACAAGCAATTGGACACAGACTCCGAGAAACTGACCTCGGCTCCTCCGACCAGCAAGAGCGATGAGCAGAGGTCAGCATTAAAGATATAGATTAGCCTCAGTACTGAGGGAGCGCTGCACTGTCGGAGGGTCAGTACTGAGGGAGCGCTGCACTGTCGGAGGGGCAGTACTGAGGGAGCACTGCACTGTCGGAGGGGCAGTACTGAGGGAGCACTGCACTGTCGGAGGGGCAGTACTGAGGGAGCGCTGCACTGTCGGAGGGTCAGTACTGAGGGAGCGCTGCACTGTCGGAGGGGCAGTACTGAGGGAGCACTGCACTGTCGGAGGGGCAGTACTGAGGGAGCGCTGCACTGTCACGGGGCAGTACTGAGGGAGCGCCACACTGTCGGAGGGTCAGTACTGAGGGAGCGCTGCACTGTCGGAGGGGCAGTACTGAGGGAGCACTGCACTGTCGGAGGGTCAGTACTGAGGGAGCGCTGCACTGTCGGAGGGGCAGTACTGAGGGAGCACTGCACTGTCGGAGGGTCAGTACTGAGGGAGCGCTGCACTGTCGGAGGGGCAGTACTGAGGGAGCACTGCACTGTCGCAGGGTCAGTACTGAGGGAGCACTGCACTGTCGGAGGGGCAGTACTGAGGGAGCACTGAACTGTAGGAGGGGCAGTACTGAGGGAGTGCTGCAGTGTCGGAGGGGCAGTAATGAGGGAGTGCTGCACTGTAGGAGGGGCAGTACTGAGGGAGTGCTGCAATGTCGGAGGGGCAGTGCTGAGGGAGTGCTGCACTGTAGGAGGGGCAGTACTGAGGGAGCGCCGCACTGTCGGAGGGATAGTACTGAGGGAGCGCCGCACTGTAGGAGAGGCAGTACTGAGGGAGCGCTGCACCGTTGGTGGGGCAGTACTGAGGGAGCGCTGCACTGTCGGAGGGGCAGTAGTGAGGGAGGGCTGCACTGTTGGAGGGGCAGTACTGAGGGAGCGCAGCACTGTCGGAGGGGCAGTAGTGAGGGAGAGCCGCACTGTCGGAGGGGCAGTACTGAGGGAGCACTGCACTGTCGGAGATGCAGTACTGAGGGACCGCTGCAATGTCAGAGGGGCAGTACTGAGGGAGCGCTGCATTGTCAGAGGGGCAGTACTGAGGGAGCGCTGCACTGTCAGAGGGGCAGTACTGAGGGAGAGCCGCACTGTTGGAGGGGCAGTACTGAGGGAGCAATGCATTGTTGGAGGGGCAGTACTGAGGGAGCGCCGCACTGACGGAGGGGCAGTACTGAGGGAGTGCTGCACTGCCGGAGGGGCAGTACTGAGGGAGCGCTGCACTGTTGGAGGGGCAGTACTGAGGGAGTGCTGCACTGTCGGAGAGGCAGTACTGAGTGAGCGTTGCACTGTCGGAGGGAAAGTACGGAGGGAGCACCGCACTGTCGGAGGGGCAGTACTGAGTGTAAGGGTCATGAAAGTTTAAGAAAGTGTAAAGAAGAAAGAAAGTACCTTAAAATATTGGTTAAATATTATGGTACAGTATGTATGTACATTTGTTTATTATTGATGCATATTCTAGTATAATATAGTTAATTTACCTGACTGACTTATTGTATTGAGAAACCCCCTCTTTTCTTGTTCCAATAGTATAGTCTGAGAGACCCCCTTATTCTTGCTCCAATGGTATAGTCCTTAAGCTTGTCACATGATATATCCAGCCATTTTTACAGTTCAAGCACCACGAGGCTAGGAAAGGTAGAAGCTTTGATGGCTGTGGAGCAATACAGTTTCTGACCGTGTTTAAACGTGTTTTACTTTGAAATCCTGTTTGAAATGTATTACAGTAAACAGTTAAAAGACAAAGTTACATTTTGGAACGTTTTATTTCAACACGCGTCTACTCGTTGCTAAAAGCCTCAAAGCTAAAGCTCAGTGGCTGCATATTGAAAACTATGGAGCGCCACTACATTAGTCAAAAACTAGCTCCCTATGAAGGAAAGGACGGAATTGTCGGCGAACGTATATACAGGAATGGTCACGGAGCCAGACGGCAATATAAGAAAGCGAAGGTACAGTGACTGTTACTTGCCTTGTTCATTCTATTCAGAAGCTAGATAAGAGCTGCGGGTAAAATGGCCGCCGCCTCATGGAGCCGTGAGGGGCTTCCCCCGGCTGTACAAAGGATTGTTGGCCAAAAGAGGGAAGTAAAGCTCACCCCAAAGGCAATGGAAGAGAAGTTACATAGAAGCATAGATGCAAGGAGGGCTAAATTAGCTCAGATAACTGGAAAAATGAAGATAATTGATTGTCTCATGGAAGATAATGCTAATATTGAGAAAGTTGAAGACATAATGCATTATGATTTCTCCAAGTTGTATGAAGAATTTACTGTACTCAATGAAGATGTATTAGCACTTTTGTCTGAAGATGAGGGAAACGCTGATCAGCACAACTGGTTTGATCTTAAATCATCTAACGTTAAGGACTATGTCAAGGCCACAGAACAGTGAATGTTAAAGATTCGTCAAGATGCTGATACAGCAGAGAAAGATAAAGATGACGATGAAGTCGGACCAGATGATAGCACTTCAGAGATTTCAGCCCGACTGAGCAAAAACACAGGTCAGTCACTTCTACCACATGCTCGTCGCAGCGCATGAGAGAAGAGGTTGAACGGGCAGCGTTGATGGCGCCGCAGCATCTTTAGTGGAAAAGCAAGCTCTTGAACGGGAAGAGGCCCAACAACATGCCCAACAGGCCCAACAACATGCCCAACAGGCCCAACTGCAGGCCCAACTGAAGGCTAAGAAAGAACAGCTGGAGCTAAAAACAGCTATTGCGGTCTCAAATGCCAAGTTGAGAGTGTTTGAAGATTATGAAGGCTCACAGGATGGCATGAATGACTACTGCCAGTCAATGGTGTCACACAGAGTTGGATCCAGGGCACCTTCAAGAGTTAAAAGAGAGTCTGAAGACCATCTCCTGGCATTACAGCGTGGAAGAGAGACCTCTCCACTAACAGGAGCACGTGATGCTACCCCAGACATCAGACGGTCTAGACTAGACCCTGCTGATGACCACCAGAGGCCTGAAGACACAGGGAGAAGCCTATACCGAGTGATGCAGCGTCAGAACGAAATTACAGAGATGCTTGTAAAACAACAGAATCTGTTTTGACTCCCTCAAAGAGACATACCAGTGTTCCAGGGCGACCCACTCAAGTATAAGCCCTTCATCAGATCCTTCGAACAAGCCATTGACTCCAAAACAGAGAGCAGCAGTGATAAGTTGTACTACCTGGAACAGTACACCAGTGGTAAACCACAAGACCTGGTCAGAAGCTGTGAACACATGAGACCGGACCGGGGATACATAGAAGCCAGGAAGTTGCTTCAGGAGCACTATGGTAATGAGCTGAAGATAGCCACTGCATATATTGAAAAGGCTATTAAGTGGCCACAGATCAGATCGGAGGATGGGGAGGCATTGAACACATATGTTCTTTTTCTCATAGGATGTCGCAACACCATGGAGAATGTTGAATTCATGGAAGAGATGGACAATCCTACGACTATGAGAATCATCATCTCTAAGCTTCCTTACAGGATGAGAGAACAATGGAGAGGAACAGCCTTTGAGATAATGGAGAGACGGAAAGGTAGAGCCAGGTTTGCAGACTTAGTGAATTTCATAGACAAACAGGCTAAAGTTGCTATGGACCCATTGTTTGGAAACATCCAGGATGTCAGCCCAACTACTGATGGAAGAGTGAAAGCCAAGCCTGCTGAATCAAAGACTCTCAGGAAAGGTGGTCCCAAGGGAAGCAGCTTTGCAACTATCGTCATTCAAGCTGGAGAAGAAAGGTCTCAGAACTCATCTCCCAAAAAGAGCAGCACAGTGACACCTGCTAATGCCTTTCAGAAGCCATGTTTATTCTGCCAGAAGAATCACACATTGGATTTCTGCAGTGACATCAAAGCACAGCCACATAAAGACAGAATTGAATTTCTGAAGTACAATGGCCTATGTTTTGGATGCCTTTCTCAGGGGCACCTGAGTAGGAACTGTAAGCAAAGAACAACATGCAGAGAGTGCACTCAGAAACATCCCAGTCTGCTGCATATCCATAAAGAAGAACAAGTCTCTAAGAAGAGTGAAGAAAACAACAAAGACGAGAAGGTTGTTTCAAGTGCTCTGGTGTCACTAGAACAAGAGACTTGTGGATTCACTGGGGCCGGTGACAGTGATTGTATTCTTGCCATCGTACCTGTAAAGATCAAGTCTAAGAGGAGTGAGAAGTTTGTGGAGACTTACGCCTTCATGGATCCAGATAGTTCAGCAACGTTCTGCACAGAAACACTCATGCGACAGCTGAACGTTAGAGGCAGAAGAACAGAAATCCTATTACGCACCATGGGTCATGAGAAGTCAGTGCAAAGTTACATCCTGTCAGACTTAGAAGTGTGTGGACTTGAAGAGAAGGACTTCATAGACCTGCCTAATGTTTTCACACACAGGGAGATTCCTGTTAAAATAGGGAACTTAGCCCTGCAGAAGGATGTGGAGAGATGGCCTTACCTGGGAAAGGGGCATCTCCCATACATTGAAGCAGAAATTGGCCTATTAATTGGAACCAATGCCTACAAAACTATGGAGCCATGGCAGGTGATAAACAGCAAGGATGACGGACCCTACGCAGTCAGGACAGCCCTTGGATGGGTAGTCAATGGACCGGTAAGGAGAGATTGTAAGGATTCCGGGGGGCTTCTTTTAAACTGGTTTAAGGTAATCTACCTGGCCAGCAGTCTTTTTGCTGCTGCACTCTAAACCAATTTACAAACAGCGGTTACGAATCGCTACCCCTCCTTTAGTTCTGAGTGGAGGAACTTATAATTAATGATATTAAAACAGAACACGTGGTTTGGATGAGAGAAAAAATCAAGCTTTATTAACTAAAAGAAACTATAATCACAATATCAAACTATCCCACACGAACACAGTGAAATTGTAAAACTATACAACAGGGGGGTTGCAGACGGTGAAAACGAGGGATACAATGGCTACAATGTTATTTAAACAATCTTAGCAATTCCCTTAAATCACCATCCCCCCTTAACTACTGCTAGGTTGCCTTGTGTGGAGTCAGAAACTCTGCTGACATGTGGTCCAGCGAAGAGAGAGAGAGAGAGAGAGAGAGAGAGAGAGAGGCTCACCTATGGTCCCAGGAAGTCAAGAGAGAGAGCTGGCTTCTCAGCCCTATCTTTATACCTGGTGAGCCCCTCCCGTTCTGCCTTGCAAGGCTGTGTGCAGAATTCCCCACCCAAAAGGGTCCAATACACAAGAGAAAGCTGTGATAGGCTAACACAAAGTGGTTGGATTGAGTTAATGTGATTTTCGGAGCTCCCTGTGCTGAAACAAAAGGGAGATACAACTGCTCTATTGTCCAGTACTGGGGTGATTTAAAATCCATTCAAAATGTTAACGCTTCCCATTCAAGATACAAAAGTCTCTTCTGCAGTTTAGATGTCCTTTGTCTTCATTGAACCTTACTTCCAGACACCGAAAGCTGCATTCCAAGCCTCTTTTGTCTTCGGCCATGTGGTGCGACTGCCATTTTTATCCCTGGAAATTTAAAAGCACATCGCCCAGGGATACTTTAATCAAAAAAATGAATCTTCAGAACTGTAAATTATTGCGAATTCTTACAAGATGATGGCAACAAGTCGAGCAAGGAGGAACGACAAAATGTCACAGTTAATCGCATCTCTATCGCAAGCATTGAAGAGCTGTTGATACAGCAGTTCAACGCAGACTTTTCAGAATGCAGCTGTGAGGAAAAGACAGAGATGTCACAAGAAGACCATCAGTTCATGGATTTGATGACAAGGTCTACACAGTTCATTGATGGCCACTATCACATTGGTTTGCCACTGAGAAGACAGACCGCGAAGATGCCGAACAATCGCTGCATAGCAGAGCAGCGCGCCATCAGTCTAAAGAGAAAGCTGAACAAGAACCCCAACTTTCACGAAGACTACAAAGGCTTCATGAGAAACATCATAGCAAAAGGCTATGCTGTAAAAGTGCCTGAGGAACAGTTGAACAGAGACGATGGAAGGGTCTGGTACATTCCTCATCACGGTGTGTATCACCCAAAGAAGAAAAAGATCCGTGTAGTGTTTGACTGCACCGCTTCATTCAGAGGAACTTCACTGAACGACCAGCTGCTTCAAGGTCCTGATCTTACCAACACCCTCATTGGTGTCTTGACGAGGTTTAGACAAGAGCTCGTTGCCATGATGTCAGATATAGAATCAATGTTCTACCAAGTCAGAGTCCCTGATGAAGATGCTGATCTTCTGCGTTTCCTTTGGTGGCCAGATGGCGACGTTAGTCAAGCTATGGTGGAATGTAGAATGGCCGTACACTTGTTCGGAGCCACATCATCTCCCAGCTGTGCAAGCTACGCTCTCAGGACTGCAGAAGATGGCAAGGGCAAAGCACCATCAGAGGCTGTGGAGACAATCTTCAGAAACTTTTACGTCGATGACTGTCTGAAGTCCATGTCAACAGAAGACGATGCCATTGCACTGTCAAGAGACCTTAGAACTCTGTGTTCGAATGGAGGATTCCATCTGACTAAGTGGATAAGCAACAGCAGAGCAGTTCTAGCTTCTATCCTAGAAAAGGAAAGAGTCACTGAAGTCAAAGATCTGGACCTGAGCCACGATGTCCTTCCTATCGAGAGAGCTCTTAGTGTACAATGGTGCATCGAGTCAGACACGTTCAACTTCAGAATAATGGTGAACGAAAGACCATCCACAAGATGAGGGATTCTCTCCGTGGTCAGTTCCATCTACGGCCCTCTTGGATGCCTGGCACCACTCATTCTGCCGGTGAAGCTGATCCTACGAGAGCTGTGTAGAGACAAGAGAGGCTGGGATGAAGATATCCCAGAAGGTCAAGCTCAGAGATGGCTCAGATGGTTGACAGATTTGCAACAACTTTCTAGCTTCAACATCAGCAGATGCATCAAGCCTGTGAGTTTTGGAGTTACAAAGACGGCTCAACTACATCATTTCTCGGACGCCAGTGAGGACGGCTATGGCACGGCTACTTACCTCTTGCTGACAAATCAACAGGGCCAGAAACATTGTTCCTTCCTCATGGGGAAATCCAGGGTGGCTCCGCTGAAGCAGGTCACCATCCCAAGACTGGAGTTGGCGGCAGTGGTTGTTGCAGTTAAAGTTGACAAGGTGATGCGGAAAGAGTTACAGTTCCCACTAGAAGAATCTGTCTTCTGGACGGATAGCACAACGGTGCTGAAGTATATAGAGAATGAGAAGATACGCTTCAAGACCTTCGTAGCAAACAGAATCTCATCCATTAGAGAAGCTACACAACCATCTCAGTGGAGATATGTAAACACCTCATTAAACCCAGCAGATCAAGCCTCACGGGGATTGAAGGCTGAAAACTTCATGAGGAGTGAAACTTGGATACAAGGCCCAAGTTATCTGCTGGAAACAGAGAGATCATGGCCAGAAAGACCAGATATGCCAAGTCAGATTGCTGAAGACGACGTCGAAGTCGAGATCAGTCACAGCAAATCTCATAACTACGAAAGAGAACTTTGACACAGTGAACAAGTTTGTTAACCATTTCTCAGGATGGCACCAGTTGAGGAAAGCAGTTGCATGGTTTCTAAAGCTGAAAGAGTTGCTGCTACACCTGAGCGGTAAGAGAAAAAAGTATCGAGCCACTATCAGTCAGTCTGAAAGTAACCTTGATAAGCAGATATACTTCTACAGCAGTATATGCACCAGCACAAGACCACATTGGGTAAGAATTCACTGACCGTGGAGGATTTGGCCAAGGCTGAGATGGAGATAGTTTGCTTCAGTCAGAGACAAAGATATCCAGAAGAAATCAAAGCTTTACAGCAAAATACTCCAATCAAGAAAGGTAGTCATATCTACAAGCTGGACCTTACACTCCAAGATGGAGTACTGAGGGTGGGAGGGCGACTAAACAAATCTGCTATGCCAGAGGAGGCCAAGCATCCTGCTATCCTTTCTAAGGGCCTCCGGGTTGCTACTCTCATTCTTCAGCATATACACCAGAGTATTGGACACAGTGGGAGGAACCACGTGCTTGCAAAGCTAAGACAAAGATACCGGATTCCAGGAGCTAATTCTGTAATAAGAAAAATACTCTCTGAATGCATTGTTTGCAGACGGTTACACGCTAGAGCTGGGGAGCAGAAAATGGCAGACCTGCCTGAAGACCGTTTGTAACCAGACAAACCCCCATTTACAAACGTAGGGGTGGACTATTTTGGGCCTTTCGAGGTAAAGCGAGGACGGAGCCTTGTCAAGAGATATGGTGTGCTTTTCACTTGTTTGACCATCAGAGCAGTTCATATTGAGGTGGCACACACGCTTGACACTGATTCCTGTATTAACGCCCTGCGGCGCTTTGTCTGTAGAAGAGGACAGGTGTCCATTATGCGTTCTGATAATGGCACTAATTTTGTCGGAGCAGAGAGAGAACTACGGGAAGCTATTGAAGGTTGGAATCAGCTCAAAATACAGGAAGCCATGAAGCAAACAGGAATTAAGTGTATCTTCAATCCATCGGCTGCATCCCACCACAGAGGTGTCTGGGAAAGACAGATACACACCGTAAGAAAACTATTCAGTTCTGTACTGAAGCTGCAAATGCTTGACGACGAGGGACTTCAAACCGTTCTGTGTGAGGGTGAAGCCATCATTAATGACCGACCGCTAACTAAGACATCTGATGATCCCAATGACCTCGAAGCCCTGACCCCGAACCACCTGTTGTTGTTGAAAACACAGCCAGTCATGCCCCCGGGAGTCTTCAAAAAGGAAGATCTGTATGCACGTCGGAAGTGGAGGCAAGTTCAGTATATGTCAGACCTTTTCTGGACCAGAAGGACAAGAGAATACTTACCTCTGCTACAGGAGCGTCAAAAATGGTCCAAAGTAAAGAGGAACTTCAATGTCGGAGACATCGTCTTAATCGTGGATGATTCAGCCCCCAGAAATTCTTGGTTGATGGGAAAAATAATTAAGACCATGCCAGACTCCAGAGGCGTTGTTCGTCACGTTTGTCTGCAAACCAAGACCAGTACCCTGGAAAGACCGATCACAAAGCTCTGCCTGCTACAAGAAGCAGCGTGAAAGGTTCCCGAACAAAACAAAAAAAGGGGACATTTATATTGTAAATATGTTGAACTCATTAGTTTATGACTCTTAAGAATATTTGAGTAATTGCTATGCTTCATGTGCCTAGTCAATTAGGGACCAGAATGTAAGAGTCATGAAAGTTTAAGAAAGTGTAAAGAAGAAAGAAAATACCTTAAAATATTGGTTAAATATTATGGTACAGTATGTATGTACATTTGTTTATTATTGATGCATATTCTAGTATAATATAGTTAATTTACCTGACTGACTTATTCACAATCACAGAATCACAGAAACCCCACAGTGCAGATAGAGGCCATTTCGGCCCATCGAGTCTGCACCGACACATATCCCACCCGATCCCCGTAACCCCTACACCAACACATATCCCACCCTACCTCCGTAACCCCACACATTTTAATCCCCCTAACACTAAGGGTCAATTTATCATAGCCAATCAACCTAACCTGCACATCTTTGGACTGTGGGAGGAAACCGGAGCACCCGGAGAAAACCCACGCAAACACGGGGAGAATGTGCAAACTCCACACAGACAGTCACCCGAGGCCGGATTCGAACCCGGGTCCCTGGCGCTGTGAGGCAACAGTGCTAACCACTATGCCTTATTGTATTGAGAAACCCCCTCTTTTCTTGTTCCAATAGTATAGTCTGAGAGACCCCCTTTATTCTTGCTCCAATGGTATAGTCCTTAAGCTTGTCACATGATATATCCAGCCATTTTTACAGTTCAAGCACCACGAGGCTAGGAAAGGTAGAAGCTTTGATGGCTGTGGAGCAATACAGTTTCTGACCGTGCTTAAACGTGTTTTACTTTGAAATCCTGTTTGAAATGTATTACAGTAAACAGTTTAAAGACAAAGTTACGTTTTGGAACGTTTTATTTCGACACGCGTCTACTTGTTGCGAAAAGCCTCAAAGCTAAAGCTCAGTGGCTGCATATTGAAAACTACGGAGTGCCACTACACTGAGGGGGCACCGCACTGTCGGAGGGCCAGTACTGAGGGAGCACTGAATTGTTGCAGGGACAGTACTGAGGGAGCACCGCACAGTCGCAGGGGCAGTACTGAGGGAGCACTGCTCTGTCGCAGGGGCAGTACTGAGGCAGTGCTGCACTGTCGGATGGGCAGTACTGAGGGAGCACTGCACGGTCGGAGTGGCAGTACTGAGGGAGCACTGCACTGTCGGAGGGGCAGTATTGAGGGAGCACTGCATTGTCGGAGGGGCAGTACTGAGCGCTGCACTGCACTGTAGGAGGGGCAGTATTGAGAGAGCGCTGCATTGTCGGAGGGCCAGTACTGAGGGGTAACCGCACTGTCGGAGGGACAGTGCTGAGGGAGCATGCACTGGCGGAGGGGCAGTACTGAGGGAGCACCACACTGTCGGATGGCCAGTACTGAGGGAGCACCGCACTGTCGGAGGGACAGTACTGAGGGAGTACCGCACTGTCGGAGGAGCAGTACTGTAGTAGCACCGCATTGTCGGAGGGCCAGTACTGAGGGAGCACCGCGCTGTCGCAGGGGCAGTACTGAGGGAGCACCACACTGTTGGAGGGGCAGTACTGTGGGAGCACTGCACTGTCAGAGGGGCAGTACTGAGGGAGCAAAGCACTGTCGGAGGGGCAGTACTGAGGGAGTGCCACACAGAGGAAGAGGCAGTAGTGAGTGAGTGCTGCACTGCTGGAGGGGCAGTAATGAGGGAGCGTTGCACTGTAGGAGGGGCAGTACTGAGGGAGCGCTGCACTGTCGGAGGGGCAGTACTGAGGGAGAGCCGCACTGTCGCAGGGGCAGTACAGAGGGAGCACTGCACTGTCACAGGGGCAGTACTGAGGCAGTGCTGCACTGTTGGAGGGGCAGTACTGAGGGAGCACTGCACGGTTGGAGTGGCAGTACTGAGGGAGCACTGCACTGTCGGAGGGGCAGTACTGAGGGAGCGCTGCACTGTCGGAGGGGCAGTACCGAGGCAGTGCTGCACTGTCAGAGGGGCAGTACTGAGGGAGCGCTGCAGTGTCGGAGGGGCAGTATTGAGGGAGCGCTGCACTGTCGGAGGGGCAGTACCGAGGCAGTGCTGCACTGTCAGAGGGGCAATACTGAGGGAGCGCTGCACTGTCGGAGGGGCAGTATTGAGGGAGCGCTGCACTGTCGGAGGGGCAGTGCTGAGGCAGCGCTGCACTTTCGGAAGGGCAGTACTGAGGGAGCGCTGCACTGTCGGAGGGTCAGTACTGAGGGAGAGCTGCACATTCGGAGGGGCAGTACTGAGGGAATGTTGCACTGTCGGACGGGCAGTACTGAGGGAGCGCCGTACTGTCGGAGGGGCAGTACTGAAGGAGCGCCGCACTGTCGGAGGGGCAGTACTGAGGGAGAGCTGCACTGTCGGAGGGGCAGTACTGAGGGAGCGCTGCACTCTCGGAGGGGCAGTACTGAGGGAGTGCTGCATTGTCAGAGAGGCAGTACTGCGGAGCATCGCACTGTTGGAGGAGCATTACTGAGGGAGCGCTGCACTGTATGAGTGGCAGTACTGAGGGAGCACTGCACTGTCGGAGGGGCAGTACTGAGGGAGCGCTGCACTGTTGGAGGAGCAGTACTGAGGGAGTGCTGCACTGTTGGAGGGGAAGTACTGAGGGAGCGCCGCACTGTTGGAGGGGCAGTACTGAGGGAGTGCTGCATTGTTGGAGGGGCAGTCGCACTGTCCGAGGGGCACTACTGAGGGAGCGCCGCACTGTCAGAGGGGCAAATCTGAGGGAGTGCTGCACTGTCTGAGGGGCAGTACTGGGGGAGTGCCGCACTGTCAGAGGAGCAGTACTGAGGGAGCGCCGCACTGTTGGAAGGGAAGTACTGAGGGAGCGCTGCACTGTTGGAAGGGAAGTACTGAGGGAGCGCTGCACTGTTGGAAGGGAAGTACTGAGGGAGCGCTGCACTGTTGGAAGGGAAGTACTGAGGGAGCGCCGCACTGTTGGAAGGGAAGTACTGAGGGAGCGCCGCACTGTTGGAGGGGCAGTACTGAGTGAGCACAGCACTGTCGGAGGGGCAGTAATGTGGGAGAGCCGCACTGTTGGAGGGGCTGTACTGAGAGAGCGCTGCACTGTCAGAAGTGATGTCTTTCAGATGTGACATTAATCCGAGTCCATGGCACTATTGGAAGTGAGCAGGCGAGTTCTCCCAAATCCTGAGACCAACATTCCTCCCTCAACCAATGCTACTAATAAAGATTATCTGTCATTGATCCCATTGGTGCTTGTGCACAAATTGGCTGCTGTGCTTCACTACATTACATCAGTGACTCCACTTCAAACAGTATTTCAATCGGCTGTAAAGCACTTTGGGACACCCTGATGTGGTGAAAGGTGAAAGGGCAGCACGGTGGCATAGTGGTTAGCACTGTTGCCTCACAGCGCCAGGGACCCGGGTTCGAATCCGGCCTCGGGCGACTGTCTGTGCGGAGTTTGCACATTCTCCCCGTGTTTGCATGGGTTTCCTCCGGGTGCTCCGGTTTCCTCCCACAGTCCAAAGATGTGCGGGTTAGGTTGATTGGCTATGATAAATTTACCCTTAGTGTTAGGGGGATTAAATATGTGGGGTTATGGGGATAGGGTGGGATATGTGTTGGTGTTGGTGTAGGGGTTACGGGGATCGGGTGGGATATGTGTCGGTGCAGGCTCGATGGGCCGAAATGGCCTCTATCTGCACTTGTGGGGTTTCTGTGATTTCTGTGAAAGGTGCTGTAGAAATGCAAGTGTTTCCTTTCCCTCTTTGAGCTGGTGACGGTCACTCTACTCCGGCACTATTTGACCTCGATCAAACTCTGTGCTTCTCTGAAGCACATTCAACCTTTCTATTTGGACAGTCCGTCACCCTGGCAACAATGGCTCGCTCATTGGGATACAGGCTGCCTTTGAGTGACTCCACCAAGGGCACAGACAGTTGCATGTTTCTCGGCTACACTTGATTCTGACCTCCCTATTTATCCATGTTATCCTGAAACTTGAAGCAACCTTGGAACAGGAGGAGGCCTTTCAGCCACTCAAGCCCATTACACAGGAACAGGAGAAGGCCATTCAGCCCCTCGAGCCCATTACACAGGAACAGGAGGAGGCCATTCAGCCCCTCGAGCCCATTACACAGGAACAGGAGGAGGCCATTCAGCCCCTCGAGCCCGTTACACAGGAACAGGAGGAGGCCATTCAGCCCGTTACACAGGAACAGGAGGAGGCCATTCAGCCCCTCGAGTCCGTTACACAGGAACAGGAGGAGGCCATTCAGCCCCTCGAGCCCGTTACACAGGAATAGGAGGAGGCCATTCAGCCCCTCGAGCCCATTACACAGGAACAGGAGGAGGCCATTCAGCCCCTCGAGCCCGTTACACAGGAACAGGAGGAGGCCATTCAGCCCCTCGAGCCCGTTACACAGGAACAGGAGGAGGCCATTTAGCCCCTCGAGCCCGTTACACAGGAACAGGAGGAGGCCATTCAGCCCCTCAAGCCCGTTAAACAGGAACAGGAAGAAGCCATTCAGCCCCTCAACTCTGATACACAGTAACAGGAGGGGGCCATTCAGCCCCTCGAGCCCGTTACACAGGAACAGGAGGAGGCCATTTAGCCCCTCGAGCCCGTTACACAGGAACAGGAGGAGGCCATTCAGCCCTTTGAGCCCATTAAACAGGAACAGGAAGAGGCCATTCAGCCCCTCGACACTGTTACACAGGAACAGGAGGAGGCCATTCAGCCCCTTGAGCACGTTACACAGTAACAGGAGGAGGCCATTCAGCCCCTCGAGCCCGTTACACAGGAACAGGAGCAGGCCATTTAGCCCCTCGAGCCCGTTACACAGGAACAGGAGGAGGCCATTCAGCCCTTTGAGCCCGTTAAACAGGAACAGGAAGAGGCCATTCAGCCCCTCGCCACTGTTACACAGGAACAGGAGGAGGCCATTCAGCCCCTCGAGCACGTTACACAGTAACAGGAGGAGGCCATTCAGCCCCTCGAGCCCGTTACACAGGAACAGGAGGAGGCCATTCAGCCCCGCGAGCACGTTACACAGTAACAGGAGGAGGCCATTCAGTCCCTCGAGCCCATTACACAGGAACAGGAGGAGGCCATTCAGCCCCTCGAGCCCGTTACACAGGAACAGGAGGAGGCCATTCAGCCCCGCGAGCACGTTACACAGTAACAGGAGGAGGCCATTCAGCCCCTCAAGCCCGTTACACAGTAACAGGAGGCCATTCAGCCCCTCGAGCCTGCTCTACCATTCAATTAGATCACGGCTGATCTGAATCTTAACTCCATCTACCCACCTTGGTTCCATACTCCTTAATACCCTTGCCTAACAAAATTTTATCAATCTTAGTTTTGAAGTATTCAATTGATCACCGGCCTCAACAGCTTTTGCGGCTTGGGAGGAGGGAGGCGGGAGGCGGGGAGGGGTGAGAGAGTTCTGGATTTCTACGACCCTTTGTGTGAGGAAGTGCTTCCTGACATCACACCTGAACGGCCTAGCTCTAATTTTAAGGTGATGCCTCTTGTTCTGGACTCTTCCACCAGGGGAAATATTTTCTCTCTATTTCCCGGACCAAATCTTTTAATCATCATGAACACTCAATTAGTGTTACTTACTCTTCTATATTCTTGGGAATACTAGCCTAGTCCATGCAACCTGACCTCCGAATTTAACCTTTTAACCCCGGTGTCAGGCTGGTGAAACTGCAATGAATCCTTTCATTGGGACATTTCCTGTGTGGTTGTCAGTTTCTTTTTCAACCTTCCACCCATCACTCAGCTTCCTGTTCACAAAGCACCAACGTTTCTGGACAGGATATCAGACAGAGAAGGAGGCAAAGGCTGCAATCCAAACAGAGACACCGAAAGTGAGGCGGAGACATACAGGGGTACAGGAACTGAGAGAAATGCAAACAGAGAATAGGATAGACAGAAAAATGCATAGACAAAGTCAATTAAGCAAAAGTGGAGACATACAGAATGAAGGGAGATGGACAGATAGACAGAGAGGTAAAGAAAGAGATAGAGTGAGTGAGGTGAACAAACACCATCAAACACTCCCAGCACAGGTTAGATACAGAGTAAAGCTCCCTCTACACTGTCCCATCAAATACTCCCAGGGCAGGTACAGCACAGGTTAGATGCAGAGTAAAGCTCCTTCTACACTGTCCCATCAAACACTCCCAGGTCAGGTACAGCACAGGTTAGATACAGAGTAAAGCTCCTTCTACACTGTCCCATCAAACACTCCCAGGTCAGGTACAGCACAGGTTAGATACAGAGTAAAGCTCCCTCTACACTGTCCCATCAATCACTCCCAGGGCAGGTACAGCACGGGTTAGATACAGAGTAAAGCTCCCTCTACACTGTCCCATCAAACACTCCCAGGGCAGGTACAGCACGGGTTAGATACAGAGTAAAGCTCCCTCTACACTGTCCCATCAAACACTCCCAGGGCAGGTACAGCACGGGTTAGATACAGAGTAAAGCTCCCTCTACACTGTCCCATCAAACAATCCTGGGGCAGGCACAGCACGGGTTAGATACAGAGTAAAGCTCCCTCTACACTGTCCCATCAAACACTCCCAGGGCAGGTACAGCACAGTTTAGATACAGAGTAAAGCTCCCTCTACACTGTCCCATCAAACACTCCCAGAGCAGGTACAGCATGGGTCAGATACAGAGTAAAGCTCCCTCTACACTGTCCCCATCAAACACTCCCAGGGCAGATACAGCACGGCTTAGATACAGAGTAAAGCTCCTTCTACATTTTCCCATCAAACACTCCCAGGGCAGGTACAGCATGGGTTAGATACAGAGTAAAGCTCCCTCTACACTGTCCCATCAAACACTCCCAGGGCAGGTACAGTACGGGATAGATACAGAATAAAGCTCCCTTTACACTATCCCATCAAACACTCCCAGGGCAGGAACAGTACGGGATAGATACAGAATAAAGCTCCCTTTACACTATCCCATCAAACATTCCCAGGGCAGGTACAGCATGGGTTAGATACAGAATAAAGCTTCCTATGTACTGACCCATCAAACACTCCCAGGGCAGGTACAGCATGGGTTAGATACGGAGTAAAGCTCCCTCTACACTTTCCCATTATAGTAATCTGGGATGTTATGAATAAGGTTATCCACCAGGTGGTGCTGTAGCCAATGCTGCTGCTAAGGTCAGGGGTTTGCTTCCTGTTAAGGTCAGGGGTTTGCTTCCTGTAAGATCAGCAAAGGTGGAATGCCAGGATGCAGGCATGATGTTTGTTACTCTGTTTGTTTAATAAAATACTCGTACTAGTTCTAAGATATCGCCTCTTCGAGTTCTTGTTCCACTACATGGATTTATCACATTTGGCGACGAGGTAAAAAGGACCCTGAATAAAGAAGAGAAGTCTGCCCGGACTTTTAAACAACAAAATCATGAGCTGAAGTTAGCTACCAGTTGGAAGAGAGCATGGCTGCCACGGTAGGAACGGTCTCCGCTTTTGATATTCGAGCACAAACCTGGGAGGAATACTGTGAAGTGTTGAGTGAACATGAGAATGTGTTCAAGGAGGAACTTGGCACATTTAATGGCCCCCCAGCTAAGATGTATGTAGACAAGGAGGCACCGCCAAGGTTTTTTAAACAACGACCTGTGCCTTATGCCATGAAGCCAAAGGTAGAGGCTGAGCTTGACCGTCTATTGAGAGAGAACATACTGGAGCCAGTGAAATGTTCGGAGTGGGCAGCTCCCATAGTACCTGTTTTGAAACCGGACAATTCGGTAAGACTCTGTGGAGATTATAAATTGAGTCAATTGGGTGTCCAAACTAGAGCAGTATCCTATTCCCAAAACAGAGGATCTCTTTGCAAACCTGGCTGGAGGAAAGAAATTCACAAAGTTGGATATGAGTCATGCCTACTTGGAGATTACACTGGATGACAAATCAAAGAAGTATGTCACCATAAATACACACAAGGGCTTGTTTACATATAACCGCTTACCGTTCGGTGTCTCATCTAGTCCAGCTATCTTCCAGAGGACAATTGAAAGTGTACTGCAAGGGATTCCACATATTTCCATCTATCTGGATGACATTCTGGTGACGGGAAGAACCTACCAGGAGCATCTGAGCACTCTGAGAGAGGTACTACAGAGATTGGAGAGGGCAGGGTTACGACTCAAGAGGAGTAAGTGCACTTTCCTGGGGAATGAGGCAGTGTTCCTGGGACACAGAGTAGACGCCACCGGGCTCCATCCACTCAAGGAGAAGGTACAAGCACTGCAGGACGCCCCTGCTCCTACCAATGTGGCTGAGTTAAAAGCTTACCTGGGACTGCTGAACTATTATAACAGGTTTTTACCAAACTTGTCAACAGTGTTAGCACCACTTCACAAACTACTGCACAAGGAGACACAGTGGCAGTGGGGAGAGGAGCAGGGGGTTTCATTTGAACAGTCCAAGAAACTGATGCTGTCGTCGGATGTGCTGGTTCACTACCATGCAGAGAAAGACATCAGTCTCTCTTGTGACGCTTCACCTTATGGGGTGGGGCAGTTCTTTCACACTGCATGGAAGATGGAACTGAAAGACCAATAGGGTTTATGTCCTGAACTCTAACACCAGAGGAAAGAAACTATTCCCAGTTAGACAAAGAGGGGTTAGCAGTAATGTTTGGGTTACAGAGGTTCCACAAGTACATATATGGCAGGAAGTTCACCATATGCACGATCATAAACCTCTTATCTCTCTTTTCAATGAAATGAAAGCAGTTCCAGAGATGGTGTGACCCCGGATCCAGAGGTGGGCTGTGACGTTGAGGGCATATGAGTATGTCATCATCTACAAGGCGGGCAAGTACCATGGGAACGCAGATGCCTTGAGCTGTCTTCCACTGCCAGGCACACCTATCTGTGCAGCTCCAGAGGACAGAGTTTTGATGTTGGAGGACACTGACACAGCACTTGTGACTGCAGAGCAAGTAAGAACATGGACAGGTAAAGATCCAGTACTGTCTAGAGTTCGAGAATATGTGGTGAGGGGATGGCCACAGCATCCGGAAGGGGGCTGACTTCACACCCTACAGTGTCAGGAAAACAGAGCTGAGTGTGCAGGATGGTTGCGTGTTGTGGGGAGCACGAGTGATTATTCCACAGCCAGCACGACAGTCTATCCTAGGGCAACTACATCAGTGTCAACCTGGGGTCTCGCGTATGAAAGCCTTGGCTAGGAGTTACTTGTGGTGGCCAAAGCTAGATGAGGAGATAGAAAATCTAGTCAAGACATGCAGCACTTGTCAGGAACACAGGAAGGCACCAGCAGCGGCTCCTCTCCACCCCTGGGAGTGGCCGGATAAACCAGGGAGAAGATTGCACTTAGATTATGCGGGTCCATTCATGGGAAAGATGTTCCTCATAATCATTGATGCACATTCCAAATGGATGGATGTTTATCCGGTAAATTCTGCTTCCGCCACTACTATTATAGACTGCCTGCGTCGGAGCTTCAGTAATCAAGGGCTACCAGAGATCGTGGTGAGTGACAATGCCACTTGTTTTGTGAGTACAGAGACAAAAGAATTCTTGAGATAACATGGCATAGTGCAGGTGACCTCGGCTCCATATCATCCGTCCTCAAATGGACTTGTGGAGAGAGCCGTACAAACATTTAAAGAGATGATGAAAAAAAGTGCAGAAGGGAGTTTAACAGCCAAAGTGTCACGGGTTCTGTTCAGCTACAGAATAACACCTCAATCCACCACAGGACTCTCTCCTGCTGAGATGTTATTAGGTCATAGACTACGCTCCACTCTTGACCTTGTCCACCCAGACCTAAAAAGGAAAATGGAAAACAGACAAAACAAACAAAAAGAGAACCATGACAAAAGAACAAAGAGCCGACGTTTTGGAGAAGGAGATGCGGTCCTTACCAGGAATTTCAGTTATGGACCCAAGTGGATTCCTGGCTTCATAGACTCAATGACCGGTCCCGTATCATACAAGGTCATGTTGGGTGATGGTAGGGTAGTACGCAGACATGTAGATCAGATACTTACCAGGCAAGGGGAAATTGAAAGGAAGGTTCCAGATGCAATGGCTGAGGACAGGTTTGCCCCCAGTTATCCAAGTGCATCTGTGGTGCCACCACCAGGGACAGAGACAATTCCACAGGAACCCATTTGTCAAGAGGAAACCATCGTTGCAGAGTCAGATACTCCGAGCACTGCTCAGGAGCAGCTGGTGGCTTCAGCACAAACAAACGGGGACTTTACTGTCAGACGTTCACAAAGGACTCGCAAGCCACCAGAGAGATTGATACTGACCTGTTAGATTCGTCAAGTATGGAACATGATGAATGGAGACTTCTTATGTGACCCTTAGGAATGGTTGTTTGTTAAGAAATTCATACTGAAATCTTAAGGGGGGAGGGATATAGTAATCTGGGATGTTATGATTAAGGTTATCCACCAGGTGATGCTGTAGCCAATGCTGCTGCTAAGGTCAGGGGTTTGCTTCCTGTTAAGGTCAGGGGTTTGTTTCCTGTAAGGTCAGCAAAGGTGGAATGCCAGGGTGCAGGCATGATGTTTGTTACTCTGTTTGTTTAATAAAATACTCGTACTAGTTCTAAGATATCGCCTCTTCGAGTTCTTGTTCCACTACATGGATTTATCACACCCATCAAATACTCCCAGGGCAGGTACAGCAAGGGTTAGATACAGAGTAAAGCTCCCTCTACGCTGTCCCCATCAAACACTCCTAGGGCAGGTACAGCACGGATTAGATACAGAGTAAAGCTCCCTCTACACTGTCCCATCAAACATTCCTAGGGCAGGTACAGCACGGCTTAGATACAGAGTAAAGCTCCTTCTACATTTTCCCATCAAACACTCCCAGGGCAGGTACAGCACGGGTTAGATGCAGAGTAAAACTGCCCCTACACTGTCCCATCAAACACTCCCAGGACAGGTACAGCACAGGATAGGTACAGAGTACAGCTCCCTTTACAATATCCCATCAAACACTACCAGGGGAGGTACAGCATGGGTTAGATACAGAATAAAGCTTCCTATGTACTGACCCATCAAACACTCCCAGGGCAGGTACAGCACAGGTTAGATACGGAGTAAAGCTCCCTCTACACTGTCCCCATCAAACACTCCCAGAGCAGGTACAGCACAGGTTAGATACGGAGTAAAGCTCCCTCTACACTGTCCCCATCAAACACTCCCAGGGCAGGTACAGCACGGGATAGATACAGAGTAAAGCTCCCTTTACACTGTCCCCATCAAACACTCCCAGGGCAGGTACAGCACGGGTTAGATACAGAGTAAAGCTCCTTCTACATTTTCCCTTCAAACACTCCCAGGGCTGGTACAGCACCGTTAGATACAGAGTAAAGCTCCCTCTACACTGTCCCATCAAACACTCCCAGGGCAGGTACAGCACGGGTTAGATACAGAGTAAAGCTCCCTCTACACTGTCCCATCAAAGACTCCCAGGGCAGGTACAGCAGGTGTTAGATACGGAGTAAAGCTCCCTTTACACTGTCCCATCAAACACTCCCAGGGCAGGTACAGCACGGCTTAAATACAGAGTAAAGCTCCTTCTACATTTTCCCATCAAACACTCCCAGGGCTGGGGCAGCACGGGTTATATAGAGAGTAAAGCTCCCTCTACACTGCCCCATCAAACACTCCCAGGGTAGGTACAGCACGGGTAAGATACAGAGTAAATTGCAATGAGTGACCTCTCCATAGCCTTTCTGTCTCTCCAGCTCCTCCTGACTCCTGCTAATCTGACCTCCTTGTGTTGCCCACAGCCTCTCCCGGAGCACCGCCATCCAAAAGCCTAAGTACGTGCGACTGAAGAACTGGGAGAGCGGGAGCCTGTTGTACGACACCCTGTACTTGCAAGCGCAGAAGGTGAGAGTTTTTCAGCCGCCATGCTCTCAGGGCGGGCGAGGGTCATCGGACCGCGGAGGGATGGAGTCTCGCTGGGGAGGGGGGAAGTAGGTCAACATTTAGTCACTGTGGCAGCTGGAGAACAATGTGGGGATGTGTGAAGTCATCCACTTAAGACCCAAGATAGATAGATCAGCGTGCTGCGAGAAGGTGAAGGGTGAGGGATACAGGGAGAAGGTGAAGGATGAGGGATATAGGGAGGTGAAGGGTGAGGGATATCGGGAGAAGGTGAAGGGTGAGGGATATAGGGAGAAGGTGAAGGGTGAGGGATATAGGGAGAAGGTGAAGGGTTAGCGATATAGGGAGAAGGTGAAGGGTGAGGGATACAGGGAGAAGGTGAAGGGTGAGGGATATAGGGAGAAGGTGAAGGGTGAGGGATATAGGGAGAAGGTGAAGGGTATGGGATATAGGGAGAAGGTGAAGGGTGAGCGAAATAGGGAGGAGAAGGGTGAGGGACATAGGGAGAAGGTGAAGGGTGAGGGATATAGGGAGAAGGTGAAGGGTGAGGGATATAGGGAGAAGGTGAAGGGTGAGGGATATAGGGAGAAGGTGAAGGGTGAGGGATATAGGGAGAAGGTGAAGGGTGAGCGATATAGGGAGAAGGTGAAGGGTGAGGGATATAGGGAGAAGGTGAAAGGTGAGGGATATAGGGAGAAGGTGAAGGGTGAGGGATATAGGGAGAAGGTGAAGGGTGAGGGATATAGGGAGAAGGTGAAGGGTGAGGGGTATAGGGAGAAGGTGAAGGGTGAGGGATATCGGGAGGAGAAGGGTGAGGGATATAGGGAGAAGGTGAAGGGTGAGGGATATAGGGAGAAGGTGAAGGGTGAGGGATATAGGGAGAAGGTGAAGGGTGAGGGATATAGGGAGAAGGTGAGGGATATAGGGAGAAGGTGAAGGGTGAGCGATATAGGGAGAAGGTGAAGGATGAGGGATATAGGGAGGGGAAGGGTGAGGGATATAGGGAGAAGGTGAAGGGTGAGGGATATAGGGAGAAGGTGAAGGGTGAGGGATATAGGGAGAAGGTGTAGGGTGAGGGATATAGGGAGAAGGTGAAGGGTGAGGGATATAGGGAGAAGGTGAAAGGTGAGGCATATAGGGAGAAGGTGAAGGGTGAGGGATATAGGGAGAAGGTGAAAGGTGAGGCATATAGGGAGAAGGTGAAGGGTGAGGGATATAGGGAGAAGGTGAACGGTGAGGGATATAGGGAGAAGGTGAAGGGTAGGGATATAGGGAGAAGGTGAAGGGTGAGGGATATAGGGAGAAAGTGAAGGGTGAGGGATATAGGGAGAAGGTGAAGGGTGAGGGATATAGGGAGAAGGTGAAGGGTGAGGGATATAGGGAGGAGAAGGGTGAGGGATATACGGAGAAGGTGAAGGGTGAGGGATATAGGGAGAAGGTGAAGGGTGAGGGATATAGGGAGAAGGTGAAGGGTGAGGGATATAGGGAGAAGGTGAAGGGTGAGGGATATAGGGAGAAGGTGAAGGGTGAGGGATATAGGGAGAAGGTGAAGGGTGAGGGATATAGGGAGAAGGTGAAGGGTGAGGGATATAGGGAGAAGGTGAAGGGTGAGGGATATAGGGAGAAGGTGAAGGGTGAGGGATATAGGGAGAAGGTGAAGGGTGAGGGATATAGGGAGAAGATGAAGAATGAGGGATAAAGGGAGGAGAAGGGTGAGGGATATAGGGAGAAGGTGAAGGGTGAGGGATATAGGGAGAAGGTGAATGTTGAGGGATATAGGGAGATGGTGAAGGGTGAGGGATACAGGGAGAACGTGAAGGGTGAGGGATACAGGGAGAACGTGAAGGGTGAGGGAAAAAAGGGAGGAGAAGGGTGAGGGATATAGGGAGGTGAAGGGTGAGGGATATAGGGAGAATGTGAAGGGTGAGGGATATAGGGAGAAGGTGAAGGCTGAGGGATATAGGGAGAAGGTGAAGGGTGAGGGATATAGGGAGAAGGTGAAGGTTGAGGGATATAGAGAGATGGTGAAGGGTGAGGGATACAGGGAGAACGTGAAGGGTGAGGGATATAGGGAGAAGGTGAAGGGTGAGGGATATAGGGAGAAGGTGAAGGGTGAGGGATATAGGGAGAAGGTGAAGGGTGAGGGATATAGGGAGAAGGTGAAGGGTGAGGGATATAGGGAAAAGGTGAAGGGTGAGGGATATAGGGAAAAGGTGAAGGGTGAGGGATATAGGGAGAAGGTGAATGGTGAGGAATATAGGGAGAATGTGAAGGGTGAGGGATATAGGGAGAAGGTGAAAGGTGAGGGATATAGGGTGAAGGTGAAGGGTGAGGGATATATGGAGGTGAAGGGTGAGCGATATAGGGAGAAGGTGAAGGGTGAGGGATATAGGGAGGTGAAGGGTGAGCGATATAGGGAGAAGGTGAAGGGTGAGGGATATAGGGAGAAGGTGAAGGGTGAGGGATATAGGGAGAAGGTAAAGGATGAGGGATATATGGAGGGGAAGGGTGAGGGATATAGGGAGAAGGTGAAGGGTGAGGGATATAGGGAGAACGTGAAGGGTGAGGGATATAGGGAGAATGTGAAGGGTGAGGAATATAGGGAGAAGGTGAAGGGTGAGGGATATAGGGAGAAGGTGAAGGGTGAGGGATATAGGGAGAAGGTAAAGGATGAGGGATATAGGGAGGGGAAGGGTGAGGGATATAGGGAGAAGGTGAAGGGTGAGGGATATATGGAGAAGGTGAAGGGTGAGGGATATAGGGAGAAGGTGAAGGGTGAGGGATATAGGGAGAACGTCAAGGGTGAGGGATATAGGGAGAATGTGAAGGGGGAGGGATATAGGGAGAAGGTGAAGTGTGAGGGATATAGGGAGAAGGTGAAGGGTGAGGGATATAGGGAGAAGGTGAAAGGTGAGGCATATAGGGAGAAGGTGAAGGGTGAGGGATATAGGGAGAAGGTGAAGGGTGAGGGATATAGGGAGAAGGTGAAGGGTGAGGGATATAGGGAGAAGGTGAAGGGTAGGGATATAGGGAAAAGGTGAAGGGTGAGGGATATAGGGAGAAGTTGAAGGGTGAGGGATATAGGGAGAAGGTGAAGGGTGAGGGATATAGGGAGAAGGTGAAAGGTGAGGGATATAGGGAGAAGGTGAAGGTGAGGGAAAAAGGGAGAAGGTGAAGGGTGAGGGGTATAGGGAGAAGGTGAAGGGTGAGGGATATAGGGAGGAGAAGGGTGAGGGATATAGGGAGAAGGTGAAGGGTGAGGGATATAGGGAGAAGATGAAGGGTGAGGGATATAGGGAGAAGGTGAAGGGTGACGGATATAGGGAGAAGGTGAAGGGTGAGCGATATCGGGAGAAGGTGAAGGGTGAGGGATATAGGGAGGTGAAGGGTGAGCGATATAGGGAGAAGGTGAAGGATGAGGGATATAGGGAGATGGTGAAGGGTGAGGGTTATAGGGAGAAGATGAAGATTGAGGGATATAGGGAGAAGGTGAAGGGTGAGGGATATCGGGAGAAGGTGAAGGGTGAGGGATATAGGGAGAAGGTGAAGGGTGAGGGATATATGGAGAAGATGAAGGGTGAGGGATATAGGGAGAAGGTGAAGGGTGAGGGATATAGGGAGAAGGTGAAGGGTGAGGGATATTGGGAGAAGGTGAAGGGTGAGGGCTATAGGGAGATGGTGAAGGGTGAGGGATATAGGGAGAAGGTGAAGGGTGAGGGATATAGGGAGATGGTGAAGGTTGAGGGATATAGGGAGAAGGTGAAGGTTGAGGGATATAGGGAGATGGTGAAGGGTGAGGGATACAGGGAGAACGTGAAGGGTGAGGGATAAAGGAAGGAGAAGGGTGAGGGATATAGGGAGAATGTGAAGGGTGAGGGATATAGGGAGAAGGTGAAAGGTGAGGCATATAGGGAGAAGGTGAAGGGTGAGGGATATAGGGAGAAGGTGAACGGTGAGGGATATAGGGAGAAGGTGAAGGGTAGGGATATAGGGAGAAGGTGAAGGGTGAGGGATATAGGGAGAAAGTGAAGGGTGAGGGATATAGGGAGAAGGTGAAGGGTGAGGGATATAGGGAGAAGGTGAAGGGTGAGGGATATAGGGAGGAGAAGGGTGAGGGATATACGGAGAAGGTGAAGGGTGAGGGATATAGGGAGAAGGTGAAGGGTGAGGGATATAGGGAGAAGGTGAAGGGTGAGGGATATAGGGAGAAGGTGAAGGGTGAGGGATATAGGGAGAAGGTGAAGGGTGAGGGATATAGGGAGAAGGTGAAGGGTGAGGGATATAGGGAGAAGGTGAAGGGTGAGGGATATAGGGAGAAGGTGAAGGGTGAGGGATATAGGGAGTAGGTGAAGGGTGAGGGATATAGGGAGAAGGTGAAGGGTGAGGGATATAGGGAGAAGATGAAGAATGAGGGATAAAGGGAGGAGAAGGGTGAGGGATATAGGGAGAAGGTGAAGGGTGAGGGATATAGGGAGAAGGTGAATGTTGAGGGATATAGGGAGATGGTGAAGGGTGAGGTAGGGAGAAGGTGAAGGGTAGGGATATAGGGAGAAGGTGAAGGGTGAGGGATATAGGGAGAAAGTGAAGGGTGAGGGATTTTGGGATAAGGTGAAGGGTGAGGGATATAGGGAGAAGGTGAAGGGTGAGGGATAAAGGGAGGAGAAGGGTGAGGGATATAGGGAGAAGGTGAAGGTTGAGGGATATAGGGAGAATGTGAAGGGTGAGGGATATAGGGAGAAGGTGAAGGCTGAGGGATATAGGGAGAATGTGAAGGGTGAGGGATATAGGGAGAAGGTGAAGGGTGAGGGATATAGGGAGAAGGTGAAGGGTGAGGGATATAGGGAGAAGGTGAAAGGTGAGGCATATAGGGAGAAGGTGAAGGGTGAGGGATATAGGTAGAAGGTGAAGGGTGAGGGATATAGGGAGAAGGTGAAGGGTGAGGGATATAGGGAGAAGGTGAAGGGTGAAGGATATAGGGAGAAGGTGAAGGGTGAGGGATATAGCGAGAAGGTGAAGGGTGAGGGATGTAGGGAGAAGGTGAAGGGTGAGGGATATAGGGAGAAGGTGAAGGGTGAGGGCTACAGGGAGATGGTGAAGGGTGAGGGATATAGGGAGAAGATGAAGAATGAGGGATAAAGGGAGGAGAAGGGTGAGGGATATAGGGAGAAGGTGAAGGGTGAGGGATATAGGGAGAAGGTGAATGTTGAGGGATATAGGGAGATGGTGAAGGGTGAGGGATACAGGGAGAACGTGAAGGGTGAGGGATACAGGGAGAACGTAAAGGGTGAGGGATAAAGGGAGGAGAAGGGTGAGGGATATAGGGAGGTGAAGGGTGAGGGATATAGGGAGAAGGTGAAGGTTGAGGGATATAGGGAGAATGTGAAGGGTGAGGGATATAGGGAGAAGGTGAAGGGTGAGGGATATAGGGAGAAGGTGAAGGGTGAGGGATATAGGGAGAAGGTGAAGGTTGAGGGATATAGGGAGATGGTGAAGGGTGAGGGAGACAGGGAGAACGTGAAGGGTGAGGGATACAGGGAGAAGGTGAAGGGTGAGGGATATAGGGAGAAGGTGAAGGGTGAGGGATATAGGGAAAAGGTGAAGGGTGAGGGATATAGGGAAAAGGTGAAGGGTGAGGGATATAGGGAGAAGGTGAATGGTGAGGAATATAGGGAGAATGTGAAGGGTGAGGGATACAGGGAGAAGGTGAAAGGTGAGGGATATAGGGTGAAGGTGAAGGGTGAGGGATATAGGGAGGTGAAGGGTGAGCGATATAGGGAGAAGGTGAAGGGTGAGGGATATAGGGAGGTGAAGGGTGAGCGATATAGGGAGAAGGTGAAGGGTGAGGGATATAGGGAGAAGGTGAAGGGTGAGGGATATAGGGAGAAGGTAAAGGATGAGGGATATATGGAGGGGAAGGGTGAGGGATATAGGGAGAAGGTGAAGGGTGAGGGATATAGGGAGAACGTGAAGGGTGAGGGATATAGGGAGAATGTGAAGGGTGAGGGATATAGGGAGAAGGTGAAGGGTGAGGGATATAGGGAGAAGGTGAAGGGTGAGGGATATAGGGAGAAGGTAAAGGATGAGGGATATAGGGAGGGGAAGGGTGAGGGATATAGGGAGAAGGTGAAGGGTGAGGGATATAGGGAGAAGGTGAAGGGTGAGGGATATAGGGAGAAGGTGAAGGGTGAGGGATATAGGGAGAACGTCAAGGGTGAGGGATATAGGGAGAAGGTGAAGGGTGAGGATATAGGGAGAAGGTGAAGGGTGAGCGATATAGGGAGAAGGTGAAGGGTGAGGGATATAGGGAGAAGGTGAAGGATGAGGGATATAGGGAGATGGTGAAGGGTGAGGGATATAGGGAGAAAATGAAGATTGAGGGATATAGGGAGAAGGTGAAGGGTGAAGGATATAGGGAGAAGGTGAAGGGTGAGGGATATAGGGAGAAGGTGAAGGGTGAGGGATATATGGAGAAGGTGAAGGGTGAGGGATATAGGGAGAAGGTGAAGGGTGAGGGATATAGGGAGAAGGTGAAGGGTGAGGGATATAGGGAGAAGGTGAAGGGTGAGCGATATAGGGAGAAGGTGAAGGGTGAGCGATATAGGGAGAAGGTGAAGGGTGAGGGATATAGGGAGATGGTGAAGGGTGAGGGATATAGGGAGAAGATGAAGATTGAGGGATAAAGGGAGGAGAAGTGTGAGGGATATACGGAGAAGGTGAAGGGTGAGGGATATAGGGAGAAGGTGAAGGTTGAGGGATATAGGGAGATGGTGAAGGGTGAGGGATACAGGGAGAACGTGAAGGGTGAGGGATAAAGGAAGGAGAAGGGTGAGGGATATAGGGAGGTGAAGGGTGAGGGATATAGGGAGAAGGTGAAGGTTGAGGGATATAGGGAGAATGTGAAGGCTGAGGGATATAGGGAGAAGGTGAAGGGTGAGGGATATAGGGAGAAGGTGAAGGGTGAGGGATATAGGGAGAAGGTGAAGGTTGAGGGATATAGGGAGATGGTGAAGGGTGAGGGATACAGGGAGAACGTGAAGGGTGAGGGATATCGGGAGAAGGTGAAGGGTGAGGGATATAGGGAGAAAGTGAAGGGTGAGGGATATAGGGAGAAGGTGAAGGGTGAGGGATATAGGGAGAAGGTGAAGGGTGAGGGATATAGGGAAAAGTTGAAGGGTGAGGGATATGGGGAAAAGGTGAAGGGTGAGGGATATAGGGAGAAGGTGAAGGGTGAGGGATATAGGGAGAAGGTGAATGGTGAGGAATATAGGGAGAATGTGAAGGGTGAGGGATATAGGGAGAAGGTGAAAGGTGAGGGATATAGGGAGAAGGTGAATGGTGAGGAATATAGGGAGAATGTGAAGGGTGAGGGATATAGGGAGAAGGTGAAGGGTGAGGGATATAGGCAGGTGAAGGGTGAGCGATATAGGGAGAAGGTGAAGGGTGAGGGAGAAAGGGAGGTGAAGGGTGAGCGATATAGGGAGAAGGTAAAGGATGAGGGATATAGGGAGAAGGTGAAGGGTGAGGGATATAGGGAGAAGGTGAAAGGTGAGGGATATAGGGAGAAGGTGAAGGGTGAGGGATATAGGGAGAAGGTGAAGGGTGAGGGATATAGGGAGAAGGTGAAGGGTGAGGGGTATAGGGAGAAGGTGAAGTGTGAGGGATATAGGGAGGAGAAGGGTGAGGGATATAGGGAGAAGGTGAAGGGTGAGGGATATAGGGAGAAGGTGAAGGGTGAGGGATATAGGGAGAAGGTGAAGGTTGAGGAATATAGGGAGAATGTGAAGGGTGAGGGATATAGGGAGAAGGTGAATGGTGAGCGATATAGGGAGAAGGTGAAGGGTGAGGGATATAGGGAGGTGAAGGGTGAGCGATATAGGGAGAAGGTGAAGGATGAGGGATATAGGGAGGGGAAGGGTGAGGGATATAGGGAGAAGGTGAAGGGTGAGGGATATAGGGAGAAGGTGTAGGGTGAGGGATATAGGGAGAAGGTGAAGGTTGAGGGATATAGGGAGATGGTGAAGGGTGAGGGATACAGGGATAACGTGAAGGGTGAGGGATACAGGGAGAAGGTGAAGGGTGAGGGATATAGGGAGAAGCTGAAGGGTGAGGGATATAGGGAGGTGAAGGGTGAGCGATATAGGGAGAAGGTGAAGGGTGAGGGATATAGGGAGAAGGTGAAGGGTGAGGGATATAGGGAGAAGGTGAAGGGTGAGGGATATAGGGAGAAGGTAAAGGATGAGGGATATATGGAGGGGAAGGGTGAGGGATATAGGGAGAAGGTGAAGGGTGAGGGATATAGGGAGAACGTGAAGGGTGAGGGATATAGGGAGAATGTGAAGGGTGAGGGATATAGGGAGAAGGTGAAGGGTGAGGGATATAGGGAGAAGGTGAAGGGTGAGGGATATAGGGAGAAGGTAAAGGATGAGGGATATAGGGAGGGGAAGGGTGAGGGATATAGGGAGAAGGTGAAGGGTGAGGGATATAGGGAGAAGGTGAATGGTGAGGGATATAGGGAGAAGGTGAAGGGTGAGGGATTTGGGAGAACGTCAAGGGTGAGGGATATAGGGAGAATGTGAAGGGTGAGGGATATAGGGAGAAGGTGAAGTGTGAGGGATATAGGGAGAAGGTGAAGGGTGAGGGATATAGGGAGAAGGTGAAAGGTGAGGCATATAGGGAGATGGTGAAGGGTAGGGATATAGGGAAAAGGTGAAGGGTGAGGGATATAGGGAGAAGTTGAAGGGTGAGGGATATAGGGAGAAGGTGAAGGGTGAGGGATATAGGGAGAAGGTGAAAGGTGAGGGATATAGGGAGAAGGTGAAGGGTGAGGGATATATGGAGAAGGTGAAGGGTGAGGGATATAGGGAGAAGGTGAAGGGTGAGGGATATAGGGAGAAGGTGAAGGGTGAGGGATATAGGGAGAAGGTGAAGGGTGAGGGCTATAGGGAGATGGTGAAGGGTGAGGGATATAGGGAGAAGATGAAGATTGAGGGATAAAGGGAGGAGAAGGGTGAGGGATATAGGGAGAAGGTGAAGGGTGAGGGATATAGGGAGAAGGTGAAGGTTGAGGGATATAGGGAGATGGTGAAGGGTGAGGGATACAGGGAGAACGTGAAGGGTGAGGGATAAAGGAAGGAGAAGGGTGAGGGATATAGGGAGGTGAAGGGTGAGGGATATAGGGAGAAGGTGAAGGTTGAGGGATATAGGGAGAATGTGAAGGGTGAGGGATATAGGGAGAAGGTGAAGGGTGAGGGATATAGGGAGAAGGTGAAGGGAAAGGGATATAGGGAGAAGGTGAAGGTTGAGGGATATAGGGAGATGGTGAAGGGTGAGGGATACAGGGAGAACGTGAAGGGTGAGGGATATCGGGAGAAGGTGAAGGGTGAGGTATATAGGGAGAAGGTGAAGGGTGAGGGATATAGGGAGAAGGTGAAGGGTGAGGGGTATAGGGAGAAGGTGAAGGGTGAGGGATATCGGGAGGAGAAGGGTGAGGGATATAGGGAGAAGTTGAAGGGTGAGGGATATAGGGAGAAGGTGAATGGTGAGCGATATAGGGAGAAGGTGAAGGATGAGGGATACAGGGAGGGGAAGGGTGAGGGATATAGGGAGAAGGTGAAGGGTGAGGGATATAGGGAGAAGGTGAAGGGTGAGGGATATAGGGAGAAGGTGTAGGGTGAGGGATATAGGGAGAAGGTGAAGGGTGAGGGATTTCGGGAGAAGGTGAAAGGTGAGGCATATAGGGAGAAGGTGAAGGGTGAGGGATATAGGGAGAAGGTGAAGGGTGAGGGATATAGGGAGAAGGTGAACGGTGAGGGATATAGGGAGAAGGTGAAGGGTAGGGATATAGGGAGAAGGTGAAGGGTGAGGGATATAGGGAGAAAGTGAAGGGTGAGGGATATAGGGATAAGGTGAAGGGTGAGGGATATAGGGAGAAGGTGAAGGGTGAGGGATATAGGGAGGAGAAGGGTGAGGGATATTGGGAGAAGGTGAAGGGTGAGGGATATAGGGAGAAGGTGAAGGGTGAGGGATATAGGGAGAAGGTGAAGGGTGAGGGATATAGGGAGAAGGTGAAGGGTGAGGGATAAAGGGAGGAGAAGGGTGAGGGATATAGGGAGGTGAAGGATGAGGGATATAGGGAGAAGGTGAAGGTTGAGGGATATAGGGAGAAGGGGAAGGGTGAGGGATATAGGGAGAAGGTGAAGGGTGAGGGATATAGGGAGAAGGTGAAAGGTGAGGCATATAGGGAGAAGGTGAAGGGTGAGGGATATAGGGAGAAGGTGAAGGGTGAGGGATATAGGGAGAAGGTGAAGGGTGAGGGATATAGGGAGAAGGTGAAGGGTGAGGGATATAGGGAGAAGGTGAAGGGTGAGGGATATAGCGAGAAGGTGAAGGGTGAGGGATATAGGGAGAAGGTGAAGGGTGAGGGATATAGGGAGAAGGTGAAGGGTGAGGGCTATAGGGAGATGGTGAAGGGTGAGGGATATAGGGAGAAGATGAAGAATGAGGGATAAAGGGAGGAGAAGGGTGAGGGATATAGGGAGAAGGTGAAGGGTGAGGGATATAGGGAGAAGGTGAATGTTGAGGGATATAGGGAGATGGTGAAGGGTGAGGGATACAGGGAGAACGTCAAGGGTGAGGGATATAGGGAGAATGTGAAGGGTGAGGGATATAGGGAGAAGGTGAAGTGTGAGGGATATAGGGAGAAGGTGAAGGGTGAGGGATATAGGGAGAAGGTGAAGGTTGAGGGATATACGGAGAATGTGAAGGGTGAGGGATATAGGGAGAAGGTGAAGGGTGAGGGATATAGGGAGAAGGTGAAGGGTGAGGGATATAGGGAGAAAGTGAAGGTTGAGGGATATAGGGAGATGGTGAAGGGTGAGGGATACAGGGAGAACGTGAAGGGTGAGGGATACAGGGAGAAGGTGAAGGGTGAGGGATATAGGGAGAAGGTGAAGGGTGAGGGATATAGGGAGAAGGTGAAGGGTGAGGGATATAGGGAGAAGGTGAAGGGTGAGGGATATAGGGAAAAGGTGAAGGGTGAGGGATATCGGGAAAAGGTGAAGGGTGAGGGATATAGGGAGAAGGTGAATGGTGAGGAATATAGGGAGAATGTGAAGGGTGAGGGATATAGGGAGAAGGTGAAAGGTGAGGGATATAGGGTGAAGTTGAAGGGTGAGGGATATAGGGAGGTGAAGGGTGAACGATATATGGAGAAGGTGAAGGGTGAGGGAGAAAGGGAGGTGAAGGGTGAGCGATATGGGGAGAAGGTGAAGGGTGAGGGATATAGGGAGAAGGTGAAGGGTGAGGGATATAGGGAGAAGGTAAAGGATGAGGGATATATGGAGGGGAAGGGTGAGGGATATAGGGAGAAGGTGAAGGGTGAGGGATATAGGGAGAACGTGAAGGGTGAGGGATATAGGGAGAATGTGAAGGGTGAGGGATATAGGGTGAAGGTGAAGGGTGAGGGATATAGGGAGAAGGTGAAGGGTGAGGGATATAGGGAGAAGGTAAAGGATGAGGGATATAGGGAGGGGAAGGGTGAGGGATATAGGGAGAAGGTGAAGGGTGAGGGATATAGGGAGAAGGTGAAGGGTGAGGGATATAGGGAGAAGGTGAAGGGTGAGGGATATCGGGAGAACGTCAAGGGTGAGGGATATAGGGAGAAGGTGAAGGGTGAGGGATATAGGGAGAAGGTGAAGGGTGAGCGATATAGGGAGAAGGTGAAGGGTGAGGGATATAGGGAGGTGAAGGGTGAGCGATATAGGGAGAAGGTGAAGGATGAGGGATATAGGGAGATGGTGAAGGGTGACGGATATAGGGAGAAGGTGAAGGGTGAGGGATATAGGGAGAAGGTGAAGGGTGAGGGCTATAGGGAGATGGTGAAGGGTGAGGGATATAGGGAGAAGATGAAGATTGAGGGATAAAGGGAGGAGAAGTGTGAGGGATATACGGAGAAGGTGAAGGGTGCGGGATATAGGGAGAAGGTGAAGGTTGAGGGATATAGGGAGAAGGTGAAGGGTGAGGGATACAGGGAGAACGTGAAGGGTGAGGGATAAAGGAAGGAGAAGGGTGAGGGATATAGGGAGGTGAAGGGTGAGGGATATAGGGAGAAGGTGAAGGTTGAGGGATATAGGGAGAATGTGAAGGCTGAGGGATATAGGGAGAAGGTGAAGGGTGAGGGATATAGGGAGAAGGTGAAGGGTGAGGGATATAGGGAGAAGGTGAAGGTTGAGGGATATAGGGAGATGGTGAAGGGTGAGGGATACAGGGAGAACGTGAAGGGTGAGGGATATCGGGAGAAGGTGAAGGGTGAGGGATATAGGGAGAAGGTGAAGGGTGAGGGATATAGGGAGAAGGTGAAGGGTGAGGGATATAGGGAGAAGGTGAAGGGTGAGGGATATAGGGAAAAGTTGAAGGGTGAGGGATATGGGGAAAAGGTGAAGGGTGAGGGATATAGGGAGAAGGTGAAGGGTGAGGGATATAGGGAGAAGGTGAATGGTGAGGAATATAGGGAGAATGTGAAGGGTGAGGGATATAGGGAGAAGGTGAAAGGTGAGGGATATAGGGAGAAGGTGAATGGTGAGGAACATAGGGAGAATGTAAAGGGTGAGGGATATAGGGAGAAGGTGAAGGGTGAGAGATATAGGCAGGTGAAGGGTGAGCGATATAGGGAGAAGGTGAAGGGTGAGGGATATAGGGAGAAGGTGAAGGGTGAGGGATATAGGGAGAAGGTGAAAGGTGAGGGATAGAGGGAGAAGGTGAAGGGTGAGGGATATAGGGAGAAGGTGAAGGGTGAGGGATATAGGGAGAAGGTGAAGGGTGAGGGATATAGGGAGAAGGTAAAGGATGAGGGATATATGGAGGGGAAGGGTGAGGGATATAGGGAGAAGGTGAAGGGTGAGGGATATAGGGAGAACGTGAAGGGTGAGGGATATAGGGAGAATGTGAAGGGTGAGGGATATAGGGAGAAGGTGAAGGGTGAGGGATATAGGGAGAAGGTGAAGGGTGAGGGATATAGGGAGAAGGTAAAGGATGAGGGATATAGGGAGGGGAAGGGTGAGGGATATAGGGAGAAGGTGAAGGGTGAGGGATATAGGGAGAAGGTGAATGGTGAGGGATATAGGGAGAAGGTGAAGGGTGAGGGATTTGGGAGAACGTCAAGGGTGAGGGATATAGGGAGAATGTGAAGGGTGAGGGATATAGGGAGAAGGTGAAGTGTGAGGGATATAGGGAGAAGGTGAAGGGTGAGGGATATAGGGAGAAGGTGAAAGGTGAGGCATATAGGGAGAAGGTGAAGGGTGAGGGATATAGGGAGAAGGTGAAGGGTGAGGGATATAGCGAGAAGGTGAAGGGTGAGGGATATAGGGAGAAGGTGAAGGGTAGGGATATAGGGAAAAGGTGAAGGGTGAGGGATATAGGGGGAAGTTGAAGGGTGAGGGATATAGGGAGAAGGTGAAGGGTGAGGGATATAGGGAGAAGGTGAAAGGTGAGGGATATAGGGAGAAGGTGAAGGGTGAGGGATATCGGGAGAAGGTGAAGGGTGAGGGGTATAGGGAGAAGGTGAAGGTTGAGGGATATAGGGAGGAGAAGGGTGAGGGATATAGGCAGAAGGTGAAGGGTGAGGGATATAGGGAGAAGATGAAGGGTGAGGGATATAGGGAGAAGGTGAAGGGTGAGGGATATAGGGAGAAGGTGAAGGTTGAGGGATATAGGGAGATGGTGAAGGGTGAGGGATACAGGGAGAACATGAAGGGTGAGGGATAAAGGAAGGAGAAGGGTGAGGGATATAGGGAGGTGAAGGGTGAGGGATATAGGGAGAAGGTGAAGGTTGAGGGATATAGGGAGAATATGAAGGGTGAGGGATATAGGGAGAAGGTGAAGGGTGAGGGATATAGGGAGAAGGTGAAGGGTGAGGGATATAGGGAAAAGGTGAAGGTTGAAGGATATAGGGAGATGGTGAAGGGTGAGGGATACAGGGAGAACGTGAAGGGTGAGGGATATCGGGAGAAGGTGAAGGGTGAGGGATATAGGGAGAAGGTGAAGGGTGAGGGATATAGGGAGAAGGTGAAGGGTGAGGGATATAGGGAGAAGGTGAAGGGTGAGGGATATAGGGAAAAGTTGAAGGGTGAGGGATATGGGGAAAGGTGAAGGGTGAGGGATATCGGGAGAAGGTGAAGGGTGAGGGATATAGGGAGAAGGTGAATGGTGAGGAATATAGGGAGAATGTGAAGGGTGAGGGATATAGGGAGAAGGTGAAAGGTGAGGGATATAGGGAGAAGGTGAATGGTGAGGAATATAGGGAGAATGTGAAGGGTGAGGGATATAGGGAGAAGGTGAAGGGTGAGGGATATAGGCAGGTGAAGGGTGAGCGATATAGGGAGAAGGTGAAGGGTGAGGGAGAAAGGGAGGTGAAGGGTGAGCGATATAGGGAGAAGGTAAAGGATGAGGGATATAGGGAGAAGGTGAAGGGTGAGGGATATAGGGAGAAGGTGAAAGGTGAGGGATATAGGGAGAAGGTGAAGGGTGAGGGATATGGGGAGAAGGTGAAGGGTGAGGGATATAGGGAGAAGGTGAAGGGTGAGGGGTATAGGGAGAAGGTGAAGGGTGAGGGATATAGGGAGAAGGTGAATGGTGAGGGATATAGGGAGAAGGTGAAGGGTGAGGGATTTGGGAGAACGTCAAGGGTGAGGGATATAGGGAGAATGTGAAGGGTGAGGGATATAGGGAGAAGGTGAAGTGTGAGGGATATAGGGAGAAGGTGAAGGGTGAGGGATATAGGGAGAAGGTGAAAGGTGAGGCATATAGGGAGAAGGTGAAGGGTGAGGGATATAGGGAGAAGGTGAAGGGTGAGGGATATAGGGAGAAGGTGAAGGGTGAGGGATATAGGGAGAAGGTGAAGGGTAGGGATATAGGGAAAATGTGAAGGGTGAGGGATATAGGGAGAAGTTGAAGGGTGAGGGATATAGGGAGAAGGTGAAGGGTGAGGGATATAGGGAGAAGGTGAAAGGTGAGGGATATAGGGAGAAGGTGAAGGGTGAGGGATATAGGGAGAAGGTGAAGGGTGAGGGGTATAGGGAGAAGGTGAAGGTTGAGGGATATAGGGAGGAGAAGGGTGAGGGATATAGGCAGAAGGTGAAGGGTGAGGGATATAGGGAGAAGATGAAGGGTGAGGGATATAGGGAGAAGGTGAAGGGTGAGGGATATAGGGAGAAGGTGAAGGTTGAGGGATATAGGGAGATGGTGAAGGGTGAGGGATACAGGGAGAACGTGAAGGGTGAGGGATAAAGGAAGGAGAAGGGTGAGGGATATAGGGAGGTGAAGGGTGAGGGATATAGGGAGAAGGTGAAGGTTGAGGGATATAGGGAGAATGTGAAGGGTGAGGGATATAGGGAGAAGGTGAAGGGTGAGGGATATAGGGAGAAGGTGAAGGGTGAGGGATATAGGGAAAAGGTGAAGGTTGAGGGATATAGGGAGATGGTGAAGGGTGAGGGATACAGGGAGAACGTGAAGGGTGAGGGATATCGGGAGAAGGTGAAGGGTGAGGGATATAGGGAGAAGGTGAAGGGTGAGGGATATAGGGAGAAGGTGAAGGGTGAGGGATATAGGGAAAAGTTGAAGGGTGAGGGATATGGGGAAAAGGTGAAGGGTGAGGGATATAGGGAGAAGGTGAAGGGTGAGGGATATAGGGAGAAGGTGAATGGTGAGGAATATAGGGAGAATGTGAAGGGTGAGGGATATAGGGAGAAGGTGAAAGGTGAGGGATATAGGGAGAAGGTGAATGGTGAGGAATATAGGGAGAATGTGAAGGGTGAGGGATATAGGGAGAAGGTGAAGGGTGAGGGATATAGGCAGGTGAACGGTGAGCGATATAGGGAGAAGGTGAAGGGTGAGGGAGAAAGGGAGGTGAAGGGTGAGCGATATAGGGAGAAGGTAAAGGATGAGGGATATAGGGAGAAGATGAAGGGTGAGGGATATAGGGAGAAGGTGAAAGGTGAGGGATATAGGGAGAAGGTGAAGGGTGAGGGATATAGGGAGAAGGTGAAGGGTGAGGGATATAGGGAGAAGGTGAAGGGTGAGGGGTATAGGGAGAAGGTGGAGGGTGAGGGATATAGGGAGGAGAAGGGTGAGGGATATAGGGAGAAGGTGAAGGGTGAGGGATATAGGGAGAAGCTGAAGGGTGAGGGATATAGGGAGAAGGTGAAGGTTGAGGGATATAGGGAGAATGTGAAGGGTGAGGGATATAGGGAGAAGGTGAAGGGTGAGCGATATAGGGAGAAGGTGAAGGGTGAGGGATATAGGGAGGTGAAGGGTGAGCGATATAGGGAGAAGGTGAAGGATGAGGGATATAGCGAGGGGAAGGGTGAGGGATATAGGGAGAAGGTGAAGGGTGAGGGATATAGGGAGAAGGTGTAGGGTGAGGGATATAGGGAGAAGGTGAAGGTTGAGGGATATAGGGAGATGGTGAAGGGTGAGGGATACAGGGAGAACGTGAAGGGTGAGGGATACAGGGAGAACGTGAAGGGTGAGGGATAAAGGGAGGAGAAGGGTGAGGGATATAGGGAGGTGAAGGGTGAGGGATACAGAGAGAAGGTGAAGGTTGAGGGATATAGGGAGAATGTGAAGGGTGAGGGATATAGGGAGAAGGTGAAGGGTGAGGGATATAGGGAGAAGGTGAAGGTTGAGGGATATAGGGAGAAGGTGAAGGGTGAGGGATATAGGGAGGTGAAGGGTGAGCGATATAGGGAGAAGGTGAAGGGTGAGGGATATAGGGAGAAGGTGAAGGGTGAGGGATATAGGGAGAAGGTGAAGGGTGAGGGATATAGGGAGAAGGTAAAGGATGAGGGATATATGGAGGGGAAGGGTGCGGGATATAGGGAGAAGGTGAAGGGTGAGGGATATAGGGAGAACGTGAAGGGTGAGGGATATAGGGAGAATGTGAAGGGTGAGGGATTTTGGGAGAAGGTGAAGGGTGAGGGATATAGGGAGAAGGTGAAGGGTGAGGGATATAGGGAGAAGGTAAAGGATGAGGGATATAGGGAGGGGAAGGGTGAGGGATATAGGGAGAAGGTGAAGGGTGAGGGATATAGGGAGAAGGTGAAGGGTGAGGGAGAAAGGGAGAAGGTGAAGGGTGAGGGATTTGGGAGAACGTCAAGGGTGAGGGATATAGGGAGAATGTGAAGGGTGAGGGATATAGGGAGAAGGTGAAGTGTGAGGGATATAGGGAGAAGGTGAAGGGTGAGGGATATAGGGAGAAGGTGAAAGGTGAGGCATATAGGGAGAAGGTGAAGGGTGAGGGATATAGGGAGAAGGTGAAGGGTGAGGGATATAGGGAGAAGGTGAAGGGTGAGGGATATAGGGAGAAGGTGAAGGGTAGGGATATAGGGAAAAGGTGAAGGGTGAGGGATATAGGGAGAAGGTGAAAGGTGAGGGATATAGGGAGAAGGTGAAGGGTGAGGGATATAGGGAGAAGGTGAAAGGTGAGGGATATAGGGTGAAGGTGAAGGGTGAGGGATATAGGGAGGTGAAGGGTGAGCGATACAGGGAGAAGGTGAAGGGTGAGGGATATAGGGAGGTGAAGGGTGAGCGATATAGGGAGAAGGTGAAGGGTGAGGGATATAGGGAGAAGGTGAAGGGTGAGGGATATAGGGAGAAGGTAAAGGATGAGGGATATATGGAGGGGAAGGGTGAGGGATATAGTGAGAAGGTGAAGGGTGAGGGATATAGGGAGAACGTGAAGGGTGAGGGATATAGGGAGAATGTGAAGGGTGAGGGATATAGGGAGAAGGTGAAGGGTGAGGGATATAGGGAGAGGTGAAGGGTGAGGGATATAGGGAGAAGGTAAAGGATGAGGGATATAGGGAGGGGAAGGGTGAGGGATATAGGGAGAAGGTGAAGGGTGAGGGATATAGGGAGAAGGTGAAGGGTGAGGGATATGGGGAGAAGGTGAAGGGTGAGGGATATAGGGAGAAGGTGAAAGGTGAGGGATATAGGGAGAATGTGAAGGGTGAGGGATATAGGGAGGTGAAAGGTGAGGGATATAGGGAGAAGGTGAATGGTGAGGAATATAGGGAGAATGTGAAGGGTGAGGGATATAGGGAGAAGGTGAAGGGTGAGGGATATAGGCAGGTGAAGGGTGAGCGATATAGGGAGAAGGTGAAGGGTGAGGGAGAAAGGGAGGTGAAGGGTGAGCGATATAGGGAGAAGGTAAAGGATGAGGGATATAGGGAGAAGGTGAAGGGTGAGGGATATAGGGAGAAGTTGAAAGGTGAGGGATATAGGGAGAAGGTGAAGGGTGAGGGATATGGGGAGAAGGTGAAGGGTGAGGGATATAGGGAGAAGGTGAAGGGTGAGGGATATAGGGAGAAGGTGAAAGGTGAGGGATATAGGGAGAAGGTGAAGGGTGAGGGATATAGGGAGAAGGTGAAGTGTGAGGGATATAGGGAGAAGGTGAAGGGTGAGGGATATAGGGAGAAGGTGAAAGGTGAGGCATATAGGGAGAAGGTGAAGGGTGAGGGATATAGGGAGAAGGTGAAGGGTGAGGGATATAGGGAGAAGGTGAAGGGTGAGGGATATAGGGAGAAGGTGAAGGGTAGGGATATAGGGAAAAGGTGAAGGGTGAGGGATTTCGGGAGAAGTTGAAGGGTGAGGGATATAGGGAGAAGGTGAAGGGTGAGGGATATAGGGAGAAGGTGAAAGGTGAGGGATATAGGGAGAAGGTGAAGGGTGAGGGATATAGGGAGAAGGTGAAGGGTGAGGGGTATAGGGAGAAGGTGAAGGTTGAGGGATATAGGGAGGAGAAGGGTGAGGGATATAGGCAGAAGGTGAAGGGTGAGGGATATAGGGAGAAGATGAAGGGTGAGGGATATAGGGAGAAGGTGAAGGGTGAGGGATATAGGGAGAAGGTGAAGGTTGAGGGATATAGGGAGATGGTGAAGGGTGAGGGATACAGGGAGAACGTGAACGGTGAGGGATAAAGGAAGGAGAAGGGTGAGGGATATAGGGAGGTGAAGGGTGAGGGATATAGGGAGAAGGTGAAGGTTGAGGGATATAGGGAGAATGTGAAGGGTGAGGGATACAGGGAGAAGGTGAAGGGTGAGGGATATAGGGAGAAGGTGAAGGGTGAGGGATATAGGGAAAAGGTGAAGGTTGAGGGATATAGGGAGATGGTGAAGGGTGAGGGATACAGGGAGAACGTGAAGGGTGAGGGATATCGGGAGAAGGTGAAGGTGTGAGGGATATAGGGAGAAGGTAAAGGGTGAGGGATATAGGGAGAAGGTGAAGGGTGAGGGATTATAGGGAAAAGTTGAAGGGTGAGGGATATGGGGAAAGGTGAAGGGTGAGGGATATAGGGAGAAGGTGAAGGGTGAGGGATATAGGGAGAAGGTGAATGGTGAGGAATATAGGGAGAATGTGAAGGGTGAGGGATATAGGGAGAAGGTGAAAGGTGAGGGATATAGGGAGAAGGTGAATGGTGAGGAATATAGGGAGAATGTGAAGGGTGAGGGATATAGGGAGAAGGTGAAGGGTGAGGGGATATAGGCAGGTGAAGGGAAAGCGATATAGGGAGAAGGTGAAGGGTGAAGGAGAAAGGGAGGTGAAGGGTGAGCGATATAGGGAGAAGGTAAAGGATGAGGGATATAGGGAGAAGATGAAGGGTGAGGGATATAGGGAGAAGGTGAAGGTGAGGGATATAGGGAGAAGGTGAAGGGTGAGGGATATAGGGAGAAGGTGAAGGGTGAGGGATATAGGGAGAAGGTGAAGGGTGAGGGGTATAGGGAGAAGGTGGAGGGTGAGGGATATAGGGAGGAGAAGGGTGAGGGATATAGGGAGAAGGTGAAGGGTGAGGGTTATAGGGAGAAGCTGAAGGGTGGGGATATAGGGAGAAGGTGAAGGTTGAGGGATATAGGGAGAATGTGAAGGGTGAGGGATATAGGGAGAAGGTGAAGGGTGAGCGATATAGGGAGAAGGTGAAGGGTGAGGGATATAGGGAGGTGAAGGGTGAGCGATATAGGGAGAAGGTGAAGGATGAGGGATATAGCGAGGGGAAGGGTGAGGGATATAGGGAGAAGGTGAAGGGTGAGGGATATAGGGAGAAGGTGTAGGGTGAGGGATATAGGGAGAAGGTGAAGGTTGAGGGATATAGGGAGATGGTGAAGGGTGAGGGATACAGGGAGAACGTGAAGGGTGAGGGATACAGGAGAACGTGAAGGGTGAGGGATAAAGGGAGGAGAAGGGTTGAGGGATATAGGGAGGTGAAGGGTGAGGGATACAGAGAGAAGGTGAAGGTTGAGGGATATAGGGAGAATGTGAAGGGTGAGGGATATAGGGAGAAGGTGAAGGGTGAGGGATATAGGGAGAAGGTGAAGGGTGAGGGATATAGGGAGAAGGTGAAGGGTGAGGGATATAGGGAGGTGAAGGGTGAGCGATATAGGAGAAGGTGAAGGGTGAGGGATATAGGGAGAAGGTGAAGGGTGAGGGATATAGGGAGAAGGTGAAGGGTGAGGGATATAGGGAGAAGGTAAGGATGAGGGATATATGGAGGGGAAGGGTGAGGGATATAGGGAGAAGGTGAAGGGTGAGGGATATAGGGAGAACGTGAAGGGTGAGGGTATAGGGAGATGTGATGAATGAGGGATTTTGGGAGAAGGTGAAGGGTGAGGGATATAGGGAGAAGGTGAAGGGTGAGGATATAGGAGAAGGTAAAGGATGAGGGATATAGGGAGGGGAAGGGTGAGGGATATAGGGAGAAGGTGAAGGGTGAGGGATATAGGGAGAAGGTGATGGGTGAGGGAGAAAGGGAGAAGGTGAAGGGTGAGGGATTTGGGGAGAACGTCAAGGGTGAGGGATATAGGAGAATGTGAAGGGTGAGGGATATAGGGAGAAGGTGAAGTGTGAGGGATTAGGGAGAAGGTGAAGGGTGAGGGATATAGGGAGAAGGTGAAAGGTGAGGCATATAGGGAGAGGTGAAGGGTGAGGGATATAGGGAGAAGGTGAAGGGTGAGGGATATAGGGAGAGGTGAAGGGTGAGGGATATAGGGAGAAGGTGAAGGGTAGGGATATAGGGAAAGGTGAAGGGTGTGGGATATAGGGAGAAGTTGAAGGGTGAGGGATATAGGGAGAAGGTGAAGGTGAGGGGATATAGGGAGAAGGTGAAAGGTGAGGGATATAGGGAGAAGGTGAAGGGTGAGGGATATAGGGAGAAGGTGAAAGTTGAGGGATATAGGGTGAAGGTGAAGGGTGAGGGATATAGGGAGGTGAAGGGTGAGCGATACAGGGAGAAGGTGAAGGGTGAGGGATATAGGGAGGTGAAGGGTGAGCGATATAGGGAGAAGGTGAAGGGTGAGGGATATAGGGAGAAGGTGAAGGGTGAGGGATATAGGGAGAAGGTAAAGGATGAGGGATATATAGAGGGGAAGGGTGAGGGATATAGGGAGAAGGTGAAGGGTGAGGGATATAGGGAGAACGTGAAGGGTGAGGGATATAGGGAGAATGTGAAGGGTGAGGGATATAGGGAGAAGGTGAAGGGTGAGGGATATAGGGAGAAGGTGAAGGGTGAGGCTATAGGGAGAAGGTAAGGATGAGGGATAAGGGAGGGGAAGGGTGAGGGATATAGGGAGAAGGTGAAGGGTGAGGGATATAGGGAGAAGGTGAAGGGTGAGGGATATAGGGAGAAGGTGAAGGGTGAGGGATATAGGAGAACGTCAAGGGTGAGGGATATAGGGAGAAGGTGAAGGGTGAGGGATATAGGGAGAAGGTGAAGGAGGTGAGCGATATAGGGAGAAGGTGAAGGGTGAGGGATATAGGGAGGTGAAGGGTGAGCGATATAGGGAGAAGGTGAAGGATGAGGGATATAGGGAGATGGTGAAGGGTGAGGGATATAGGGAGAAAATGAAGATTGAGGGATATAGGGAGAAGGTGAAGGGTGAGGGATATAGGGAGAAGGTGAAGGGTGAGGGATATAGGGAGAAGGTGAAGGGTGAGGGATATATGGAGAAGGTGAAGGGTGAGGGATATAGGGAGAAGGTGAAGGGTGAGGGATATAGGGAGAAGGTGAAGGGTGAGGGATATAGGGAGAGGGTGAAGGGTGAGGGCTATAGGGAGATGGTGAAGGGTGAGGGATATAGGGAGAAGATGAAGATTGAGGGATAAAGGGAGGAGAAGTGTGAGGGATATACGGAGAAGGTGAAGGGTGAGGGATATAGGGAGAAGGTGAAGGTTGAGGGATATAGGGAGATGGTGAAGGGTGAGGGATACAGGGAGAACGTGAAGGGTGAGGGATAAAGGAAGGAGAAGGGTGAGGGATATAGGGAGGTGAAGGGTGAGGGATATAGGGAGAAGGTGAAGGTTGAGGGATATAGGGAGAATGTGAAGGCTGAGGGATATAGGGAGAAGGTGAAGGGTGAGGGATATAGGGAGAAGGTGAAGGGTGAGGGATATAGGGAGAAGGTGAAGGTTGAGGGATATAGGGAGATGGTGAAGGGTGAGGGATACAGGGAGAACGTGAAGGGTGAGGGATATCGGGAGAAGGTGAAGGGTGAGGGATATAGGGAGAAGGTGAAGGGTGAGGGATATAGGGAGAAGGTGAAGGGTGAGGGATATAGGGAGAAGGTGAAGGGTGAGGGATATAGGGAAAAGTTGAAGGGTGAGGTATATGGGGAAAAGGTGAAGGGTGAGGGATATAGGGAGAAGGTGAAGTGTGAGGGATATAGGGAGAAGGTGAATGGTGAGGAATATAGGGAGAATGTGAAGGGTGAGGGATATAGGGAGAAGGTGAAAGGTGAGGGATATAGGGAGAAGGTGAATGGTGAGGAATATAGGGAGAATGTGAAGGGTGAGGGATATAGGGAGAAGGTGAAGCGTGAGGGATATAGGCAGGTGAAGGTGTGAGCGATATAGGGAGAAGGTGAAGGGTGAGGGAGAAAGGGAGGTGAAGGGTGAGCGATATAGGGAGAAGGTAAAGGATGAGGGATATAGGGAGAAGGTGAAGGGTGAGGGATATAGGGAGAAGGTGAAAGGTGAGGGATATAGGGAGAAGGTGAAGGGTGAGGGATATAGGGAGAAGGTGAAGGGTGAGGGATATAGGGAGAAGGTGAAGGGTGAGGGGTATAGGGAGAAGGTGAAGGGTGAGGGATATAGGGAGGAGAAGGGTGAGGGATATAGGGAGAAGGTGAAGGGTGAGGGATATAGGGAGAAGGTGAAGGGTGAGGGATATAGGGAGAAGGTGAAGATTGAGGGATATAGGGAGAATGTGAAGGGTGAGGGATATAGGGAGAAGGTGAAGGGTGAGCGATATCGGGAGAAGGTGAAGGGTGAGGGATATAGGGAGGTGAAGGGTGAGCGATATAGGGAGAAGGTGAAGGATGAGGGATATAGGGAGGGGAAGGGTGAGGGATATAGGGAGAAGGTGAAGGGTGAGGGATATAGGGAGAAGGTGTAGGGTGAGGGATATAGGGAGAAGGTGAAGGTTGAGGGATATAGGGAGATGGTGAAGGGTGAGGGATACAGGGAGAACGTGAAGGGTGAGGGATACAGGGAGAACGTGAAGGGTGAGGGATAAAGGGAGGAGAAGGGTGAGGGATATAGGGAGGTGAAGGGTGAGGGATACAGGGAGAAGGTGAAGGTTGAGGGATATAGGGAGAATGTGAAGGGTGAGGGATATAGGGAGAAGGTGAAGGGTGAGGGATATAGGGAGAAGGTGAAGGGTGAGGGATATAGGGAGAAGGTGAAGGGTGAGGGATATAGGGAGGTGAAGGGTGAGCGATATAGGGAGAAGGTGAAGGGTGAGGGATATAGGGAGAAGGTGAAGGGTGAGGGATATAGGGAGAAGGTGAAGGGTGAGGGATATAGGGAGAATGTGAAGGGTGAGGGATATAGGGAGAAGGTGAAGGGTGAGGGATATAGGGAGAAGGTGAAGGGTGAGGGATATAGGGAGAAGGTAAATGATGAGGGATATAGGGAGGGGAAGGGTGAGGGATATAGGGAGAAGGTGAAGGGTGAGGGATATAGGGAGAAGGTGAATGGTGAGGGATATAGGGAGAAGGTGAAGGGTGAGGGATTTGGGAGAACGTCAAGGGTGAGGGATATAGGGAGAATGTGAAGGGTGAGGGATATAGGGAGAAGGTGAAGTGTGAGGGATATAGGGAGAAGGTGAAGGGTGAGGGATATAGGGAGAAGGTGAAAGGTGAGACATATAGGGAGAAGGTGAAGGGTGAGGGATATAGGGAGAAGGTGAAGGGTGAGGGATATAGGGAGAAGGTGAAGGGTGAGGGATATAGGGAGAAGGTGAAGGGTAGGGATATAGGGAAAAGGTGAAGGGTGAGGGATATAGGGGGAAGTTGAAGGGTGAGGGATATAGGGAGAAGGTGAAGGGTGAGGGATATAGGGAGAAGGTGAAAGGTGAGGGATATAGGGAGAAGGTGAAGGGTGAGGGATATAGGGAGAAGGTGAAGGGTGAGGGGTATAGGGAGAAGGTGAAGGTTGAGGGATATAGGGAGAAGGTGAAGGTTGAGGGATATAGGGAGATGGTGAAGGGTGAGGGATATAGGGAGATGGTGAAGGATGAGGGATATAGGGAGAAGGTGAAGGGTGAGGGATATAGGGAGAAGATGAAGGGTGAGGGATATAGGGAGAAGGTGAAGGGTGAGGGATATAGGGAGAAGATGAAGGGTGAGGGATATAGGGAGAAGGTGAAGGGTGAGGGATATAGGGAGAAGGTGAAGATTGAGGGATATAGGGAGATGATGAAGGGTGAGGGATACAGGGAGAACATGAAGGGTGAGGAATAAAGGAAGGAGAAGGGTGAGGGATATAGGGAGGTGAAGGGTGAGGGATATAGGGAGAAGGTGAAGGTTGAGGGATATAGGGAGAATATGAAGGGTGAGGGATATAGGGAGAAGGTGAAGGGTGAGGGATATAGGGAGAAGGTGAAGGGTGAGGGATATAGGGAAAGGTGAAGATTGAGGGATATAGGGAGATGGTGAAGGGTGAGGGATACAGGGAGAACGTGAAGGGTGAGGGATATCGGGAGAAGGTGAAGGGTGAGCGATATAGGGAGAAGGTGAAGTGTGAGGGATATAGGGAGAAGGTGAAGGGTGAGGGATATAGGGAGAAGGTGAAGGGTGAGGGATATAGGGAAAAGTTGAAGGGTGAGGGATATGGGGAAAAGGTGAAGGGTGAGGGATATAGGGAGAAGGTGAAGGGTGAGGGATATAGGGAGAAGGTGAATGGTGAGGAATATAGGGAGAATGTGAAGGGTGAGGGATATAGGGAGAAGGTGAAAGGTGAGGGATATAGGGAGAAGGTGAATGGTGAGGAATATAGGGAGAATGTGAAGGGTGAGGGATATAGGGAGAAGGTGAAGGGTGAGGGATATAGGCAGGTGAAGGGTGAGCGATATTGGGAGAAGGTGAAGGGTGAGGGAGAAAGGGAGGTGAAGGGTGAGGGATATAGGGAGAAGGTGAATGGTGAGGGATATAGGGAGAAGGTGAAGGGTGAGGGATTTGGGAGAACGTCAAGGGTGAGGGATATAGGGAGAATGTGAAGGGTGAGGGATATAGGGAGAAGGTGAAGTGTGAGGGATATAGGGAGAAGGTGAAGGGTGAGGGATATAGGGAGAAGGTGAAAGGTGAGGCATATAGGGAGAAGGTGAAGGGTGAGGGATATAGGGAGAAGGTGAAGGGTGAGGGATATAGGGAGAAGGTGAAGGGTGAGGTATATAGGGAGAAGGTGAAGGGTAGGGATATAGGGAAAAGGTGAAGGGTGAGGGATATAGGGAGAAGTTGAAGGGTGAGGGATATAGGGAGAAGGTGAAGGGTGAGGGATATAGGGAGAAGGTGAAAGGTGAGGGATATAGGGAGAAGGTGAAGGGTGAGGGATATAGGGAGAAGGTGAAGGGTGAGGGGTATAGGGAGAAGGTGAAGGTTGAGGGATATAGGGAGGAGAAGGGTGAGGGATATAGGCAGAAGGTGAAGGGTGAGGGATATAGGGAGAAGATGAAGGGTGAGGGATATAGGGAGAAGGTGAAGGGTGAGGGATATAGGGAGAAGGTGAAGGTTGAGGGATATAGGGAGATGGTGAAGGGTGAGGGATACAGGGAGAACGTGAAGGGTGAGGGATAAAGGAAGGAGAAGGGTGAGGGATATAGGGAGGTGAAGGGTGAGGGATATAGGGAGAAGGTGAAGGTTGAGGGATATAGGGAGAATGTGAAGGGTGAGGGATATCGGGAGAAGGTGAAGGGTGAGGGATATAGGGAGAAGGTGAAGGGTGAGGGATATAGGGAAAAGGTGAAGGTTGAGGGATATAGGGAGATGGTGAAGGGTGAGGGATACAGGGAGAACGTGAAGGGTGAGGGATATCGGGAGAAGGTGAAGGGTGAGGGATATAGGGAGAAGGTGAAGGAGAAGGTGAAGGGTGAGGGATATAGGGAGAAGGTGAAGGGTGAGGGATATAGGGAGAAGGTGAAGGGTGAGGGATATAGGGAGAAGGTGAAAGGTGAGGGATATAGGGAGAAGGTGAATGGTGAGGAATATAGGGAGAATGTGAAGGGTGAGGGATATAGGGAGAAGGTGAAAGGTGAGGGATATAGGGAGAAGGTGAATGGTGAGGAATATAGGGAGAATGTGAAGGGTGAGGGATATAGGGAGAAGGTGAAGGGTGTGGGATATAGGCAGGTGAAGGGTGAGCGATATCGGGAGAAGGTGAAGGGTGAGGGAGAAAGGGAGGTGAAGGGTGAGCGATATAGGGAGAAGGTAAAGGATGAGGGATATAGGGAGAAGATGAAGGGTGAGGGATATAGGGAGAAGGTGAAAGGTGAGGGATATAGGGAGAAGGTGAAGGGTGAGGGATATAGGGAGAAGGTGAAGGGTGAGGGATATAGGGAGAAGGTGAAGGGTGAGGGGTATAGGGAGAAGGTGAAGGGTGAGGGATATAGGGAGGAGAAGGGTGAGGGATATAGGGAGAAGGTGAAGGGTGAGGGATATAGGGAGAAGCTGAAGGGTGAGGGATATAGGGAGAAGGTGAAGGTTGAGGGATATAGGGAGAATGTGAAGGGTGAGGGATATAGGGAGAAGGTGAAGGGTGAGCGATATATGGAGAAGGTGAAGGGTGAGGGATATAGGGAGGTGAAGGGTGAGCGATATAGGGAGAAGGTGAAGGATGAGGGATATAGCGAGGGGAAGGGTGAGGGATATAGGGAGAAGGTGAAGGGTGAGGGATATAGGGAGAAGGTGTAGGGTGAGGGATATAGGGAGAAGGTGAAGGTTGAGGGATATAGGGAGATGGTGAAGGGTGAGGGATACAGGGAGAACGTGAAGGGTGAGGGATACAGGGAGAACGTGAAGGGTGAGGGATAAAGGGAGGAGAAGGGTGAGGGATATAGGGAGGTGAAGGGTGAGGGATACAGAGTGAAGGTGAAGGTTGAGGGATATAGGGAGAATGTGAAGGGTGAGGGATATAGGGAGAAGGTGAAGGGTGAGGGATATAGGGAGAAGGTGAAGGGTGAGGGATATAGGGAGAAGGTGAAGGGTGAGGGATATAGGGAGGTGAAGGGTGAGCGATATAGGGAGAAGGTGAAGGGTGAGGGATATAGGGAGAAGGTGAAGGGTGAGGGATATAGGGAGAAGGTGAAGGGTGAGGGATATAGGGAGAAGGTAAAGGATGAGGGATATATGGAGGGGAAGGGTGACGGATATAGGGAGAAGGTGAAGGGTGAGGGATATAGGGAGAACGTGAAGGGTGAGGGATATAGGGAGAATGTGAAGGGTGAGGGATTTTGGGAGAAGGTGAAGGGTGAGGGATATAGGGAGAAGGTGAAGGGTGAGGGATATAGGGAGAAGGTAAAGGATGAGGGATATAGGGAGGGGAAGGGTGAGGGATATAGGGAGAAGGTGAAGGGTGAGGGATATAGGGAGAAGGTGAAGGGTGAGGGAGAAAGGGAGAAGGTGAAGGGTGAGGGATTTGGGAGAACGTCAAGGGTGAGGGATATAGGGAGAATGTGAAGGGTGAGGGATATAGGGAGAAGGTGAAGTGTGAGGGATATAGGGAGAAGGTGAAGGGTGAGGGATATAGGGAGAAGGTGAAAGGTGAGGCATATAGGGAGAAGGTGAAGGGTGAGGGATATAGGGAGAAGGTGAAGGGTGAGGGATATAGGGAGAAGGTGAAGGGTGAGGGATATAGGGAGAAGGTGAAGGGTAGGGATATAGGGAAAAGGTGAAGGGTGAGGGATATAGGGAGAAGTTGAAGGGTGAGGGATATAGGGAGAAGGTGAAGGGTGAGGGATATAGGGAGAAGGTGAAAGGTGAGGGATATAGGGAGAAGGTGAAGGGTGAGGGATATAGGGAGAAGGTGAAGGGTGAGGGGTATAGGGAGAAGGTGAAGGGTGAGGGATATAGGGAGGAGAAGGGTGAGGGATATAGGGAGAAGGTGAAGGGTGAGGGATATAGGGAGAAGATGAAGGGTGAGGGATATAGGGAGAAGGTGAAGGGTGAGGGATATAGGGAGATGGTGAAGGTTGAGGGATATAGGGAGATGGTGAAGGGTGAGGGATACAGGGAGAACGTGAAGGGTGAGGGATAAAGGAAGGAGAAGGGTGAGGGATATAGGGAGGTGAAGGGTGAGGGATATAGGGAGAAGGTGAAGGTTGAGGGATATAGGGAGAATGTGAAGGGTGAGGGATATAGGGAGAAGGTGAGGGGTGAGGGATATAGGGAGAAGGTGAAGGGTGAGGGATATTGGGAAAAGGTGAAGGTTGAGGGATATAGGGAGATGGTGAAGGGTGAGGGATACAGGGAGAACGTGAAGGGTCAGGGATATCGGGAGAAGGTGAAGGGTGAGGGATATTGGGAGAAGGTGAAGGGTGAGGGATACAGGGAGAAGGTGAAGGGTGAGGGATATAGGGAGAAGGTGAAGGGTGAGGGATATAGGGAAAAGATGAAGGGTGAGGGATATGGGGAAAAGGTGAAGGGTGAGGGATATAGGGAGAAGGTGAAGGGTGAGGGATACAGGGAGAAGGTGAACGGCGAGGGATATAGGGAGAACGTGAAGGGTGAGGGATATAGGGAGAATGTGAAGGGTGAGGGATATAGGGAGAAGGTGAAGGGTGAGGGATATAGGGAGAAGGTGAAGGGTGAGGGATATAGGGAGAAGGTGGAGGGTGAGGGATATAGGGAGACGGTGAAGGGTGAGTGATTTAGGGAGGAGGTGAAGGGTGAGGGATATAGGGAGAAGGTGACGGGTGAGGGATATAGGGAGAAGGTGAAGGGTGAGGGATATAGGGAGAAGGTGAAGGGTGAGGGATATAGGGAGAAGGTGAAGGGTGAGGGATATAGGGAGAAGGTGAAGGGTGAGTGATTTAGGGAGGAGGTGAAGGGTGAGGGATATAGGGAGAAGGTGAAGGGTGAGGGATTTAGGGAGAAGGTGAAGGGTGAGGGATATAGGGAGAAGGTGAAGGGTGAGGGATATAGGGAGAAGGTGAAGGGTGAGGGATATAGGGAGAAGGTGAAGGGTGAGGGATATAGGGAGAAGGTGAAGGGTGAGGGATATAGTGGGGAGAAGGATGAGGGACAAAGGGAGAAGGTGAAGGCTGAGGGATATAGGGAGAAGGTGAAGGTTGAGGGATATAGGGAGAATGTGAAGGGTGAGGGATACAGGGAGAAGGTGAAGGGTGAGGGATATAGGGAGAAGGTGAAGGGTGAGGGATATTGGGAGAAGGTGAAGGGTGAGGGATATAGGGAGAAGGGGAAGGGTGAGTGATATAGGGAGAAGGTGAAGGGTGAGGGATATAGGGAGAAGGTGAAGGGTGAGGGATATAGGGAGAAGGTGAAGGGTGAGGGCTATAGGGAGATGGTGAAGGGTGAGGGATATAGGGCGAAGGTGAAGGGTGAGGGATGTAGGGAGAAGGTGAAGGGAGAGGGATATAGGGAGGTGAAGGGTGAGCGATATAGGGAGAAGGTGAAGGATGAGGGATATAGGGAGAATGTAACGGGTGAGGGATATAGGGAGAAGGTGAAGGGTGAGGGATATAGGGAGAAGGTGAAGGGTGAGGGATATAGGGAGAAGGTGAAGGGTGAGGGATATAGCGAGAAGGTGAAGGGTGAGGAATATAGGGAGATGGTGAAGGGTGAGGGATATAGCGAGAAGATGAAGAATGAGGGATAAAGGGAGGAGAAGGGTGAGGGATATAGGGAGAAGGTGAAGGTTGAGGGATAAAGGGAGATGGTGAAGGGTGAGGGATACAGGGAGAACGTGAAGGGTGAGGGATACACGGAGAACGTGAAGGGTGAGGGATATAGGGAGAAGGTGAAGGGTGAGGGATATAGGGAGAAGGTGAAGGGTGAGGGATATAGGGAGAAGGTGAAGGGTGAGGGATATAGGGAGAAGGTGAAGGGTGAGGGATATAGGGAGAAGGTGAAGGGTGAGTGCTATAGGGAGATGGTGAAGGGTGAGGGATATAGGGAGAAGATGAAGAATGAGGGATAAAGGGAGGAGAAGGGTGAGGGATATAGGGAGAAGGTGAAGGGTGAGGGATATAGGGAGAAGGTGAAGGTTGAGGGATATAGGGAGATGGTGAAGGCTGAGGGATACAGGGAGAACGTGAAGGGTGAGGGATACAGGGAGAACGTGAAGGGTGAGGGATAAAGGGAGGAGAAGGGTGAGGGATATAGGGAGGTGAAGGGTGAGGGATATAGGGAGAAGGTGAAGGTTGAGGGATATAGGGAGAAGCTGAAGCGTGAGGGATATAGGGAGGTGAAGGGTGATCGATATAAGGAGAAGGTGAAGGGTGAGGGATATAGGGAGGTGAAGGGTGAGCGATATAGGGAGAAGGTGAAGGGTGAGGGATATAGGGAGGTGAAGGGTGAGCGATATAGGGAGAAGGTGAAGGATGAGGGATATAGGGAGGGGAAGGGTGAGGGATATAGGGAGAAGGTGAAGGGTGAGGGATATAGGGAGAAGGTGAAGGGTGAGGGATATAGGGAGGTGAAGGGTGAGGGATATAGGGAGAAGGTGAAGGGTGAGGGATATAGGGAGAAGGTGAAGGGTGAGGGATATAGGGAGAAGGTGAAGGGTGAGGGACATAGGGAGAAGGTGAGGGGGAGGGATATAGGGAGGAGGTGAAGGGTGAGGGATATAGGGAGAAGGTGAAGGGTGTGGGATATAGGGAGAAGGTGTAGGGTGAGGGATATAGGGAGAAGGTGAAGGGTGAGGGATATAGGGAGAAGGTGAAGGGTGAGGGCTATAGGGAGATGGTGAAGGGTGAGGGATATAGGGAGAAGATGAAGAATGAGGGATAAAGGGAGGAGAAGGGTGAGGGATATAGGGAGATGGTGAAGGGTGAGGGATACAGGGAGAATGTGAAGGGTGAGGGATACAGGGAGAACGTGAAGGGTGAGGGATAAAGGGAGGAGAAGGGTGAGGGATATAGGGAGAACGTGAAGGTTGAGGGATATAGGGAGAATGTGAAGGGTGAGGGATATAGGGAGAATGTGAAGGGTGAGGGATATAGGGAGAAGGTGAACGGTGAGGGATATAGGGAGAAGGTGAAGGGTGAGGGATATAGGGAGAAGGTGAAAGGTGAGGCATATAGGGAGAAGGTGAAGGGTGAGGGATATAGGGAGAAGGTGAAGGGTGAGGGATATAGGGAGAAGGTGAAGGGTGAGGGATATAGGGAGAAGGTGAAGGGTAGGGATATAGGGGAAGGGTGAGGGATATAGGGAGAAGTTGAAGGGTGAGGGATATAGGGAGAAGGTGAAGGGTGAGGGATATAGGGAGAAGGTGAAAGGTGAGGGATATAGGGAGAAGGTGAAGGGTGAGGGATATAGGGAGAAGGTGAAGGGTGAGGGGTATAGGGAGAAGGTGAAGGGTGAGGGATATAGGGAGGAGAAGGGTGAGGGATATAGGGAGAAGGTGAAGGGTGAGGGATATAGGGAGAAGATGAAGGGTGAGGGATATAGGGAGAAGGTGAAGGGTGAGGGATATAGGGAGAAGGTGAAGGTTGAGGGATATAGGGAGATGGTGAAGGGTGAGGGATACAGGGAGAACGTGAAGGGTGAGGGATAAAGGAAGGAGAAGGGTGAGGGATATAGGGAGGTGAAGGGTGAGGGATATAGGGAGAAGGTGAAGGTTGAGGGATATAGGGAGAATGTGAAGGGTGAGGGATATAGGGAGAAGGTGAAGGGTGAGGGATATTGGGAAAAGGTGAAGGTTGAGGGATATAGGGAGATGGTGAAGGGTGAGGGATACAGGGAGAACGTGAAGGGTCAGGGATATCGGGAGAAGGTGAAGGGTGAGGGATATTGGGAGAAGGTGAAGGGTGAGGGATATAGGGAGAAGGTGAAGGGTGAGGGATATAGGGAGAAGGTGAAGGGTGAGGGATATAGGGAAAAGATGAAGGGTGAGGGATATGGGGAAAAGGTGAAGGGTGAGGGATATAGGGAGAAGGTGAAGGGTGAGGGATACAGGGAGAAGGTGAACGGCGAGGGATATAGGGAGAACGTGAAGGGTGAGGGATATAGGGAGAATGTGAAGGGTGAGGGATATAGGGAGAAGGTGAAGGGTGAGGGATATAGGGAGAAGGTGAAGGGTGAGGGATATAGGGAGAAGGTGGAGGGTGAGGGATATAGGGAGACGGTGAAGGGTGAGTGATTTAGGGAGGAGGTGAAGGGTGAGGGATATAGGGAGAAGGTGACGGGTGAGGGATATAGGGAGAAGGTGAAGGGTGAGGGATATAGGGAGAAGGTGAAGGGTGAGGGATATAGGGAGAAGGAGAAGGGTGAGGGATATAGGGAGAAGGTGAAGGGTGAGGGATATAGGGAGAAGATGAAGGGTGAGGGATATAGGGAGAAGGTGAAGGGTGAGGGATATAGGGAGAAGGTGAAGGTTGAGGGATATAGGGAGATGGTGAAGGGTGAGGGATACAGGGAGAACGTGAAGGGTGAGGGATAAAGGAAGGAGAAGGGTGAGGGATATAGGGAGGTGAAGGGTGAGGGATATAGGGAGAAGGTGAAGGTTGAGGGATATAGGGAGAATGTGAAGGGTGAGGGATATAGGGAGAAGGTGAAGGGTGAGGGATATTGGGAAAAGGTGAAGGTTGAGGGATATAGGGAGATGGTGAAGGGTGAGGGATACAGGGAGAACGTGAAGGGTCAGGGATATCGGGAGAAGGTGAAGGGTGAGGGATATTGGGAGAAGGTGAAGGGTGAGGGATATAGGGAGAAGGTGAAGGGTGAGGGATATAGGGAGAAGGTGAAGGGTGAGGGATATAGGGAAAAGATGAAGGGTGAGGGATATGGGGAAAAGGTGAAGGGTGAGGGATATAGGGAGAAGGTGAAGGGTGAGGGATACAGGGAGAAGGTGAACGGCGAGGGATATAGGGAGAACGTGAAGGGTGAGGGATATAGGGAGAATGTGAAGGGTGAGGGATATAGGGAGAAGGTGAAGGGTGAGGGATATAGGGAGAAGGTGAAGGGTGAGGGATATAGGGAGAAGGTGGAGGGTGAGGGATATAGGGAGACGGTGAAGGGTGAGTGATTTAGGGAGGAGGTGAAGGGTGAGGGATATAGGGAGAAGGTGACGGGTGAGGGATATAGGGAGAAGGTGAAGGGTGAGGGATATAGGGAGAAGGTGAAGGGTGAGGGATATAGGGAGAAGGTGAAGGGTGAGGGATATAGGGAGAAGGTGAAGGGTGAGTGATTTAGGGAGGAGGTGAAGGGTGAGGGATATAGGGAGAAGGTGAAGGGTGAGGGATTTAGGGAGAAGGTGAAGGGTGAGGGATATAGGGAGAAGGTGAAGGGTGAGGGATATAGGGAGAAGGTGAAGGGTGAGGGATATAGGGAGAAGGTGAAGGGTGAGGGATATAGGGAGAAGGTGAAGGGTGAGGGATATAGTGGGGAGAAGGATGAGGGACAAAGGGAGAAGGTGAAGGCTGAGGGATATAGGGAGAAGGTGAAGGTTGAGGGATATAGGGAGAATGTGAAGGGTGAGGGATACAGGGAGAAGGTGAAGGGTGAGGGATATAGGGAGAAGGTGAAGGGTGAGGGATATTGGGAGAAGGTGAAGGGTGAGGGATATAGGGAGAAGGGGAAGGGTGAGGGATATAGGGAGAAGGTGAAGGGTGAGGGATATAGGGAGAAGGTGAAGGGTGAGGGATATAGGGAGAAGGTGAAGGGTGAGGGCTATAGGGAGATGGTGAAGGGTGAGGGATATAGGGCGAAGGTGAAGGGTGAGGGATGTAGGGAGAAGGTGAAGGGAGAGGGATATAGGGAGGTGAAGGGTGAGCGATATAGGGAGAAGGTGAAGGATGAGGGATATAGGGAGAATGTAACGGGTGAGGGATATAGGGAGAAGGTGAAGGGTGAGGGATATAGGGAGAAGGTGAAGGGTGAGGGATATAGGGAGAAGGTGAAGGGTGAGGGATATAGGGAGAAGGTGAAGGGTGAGGAATATAGGGAGATGGTGAAGGGTGAGGGATATAGCGAGAAGATGAAGAATGAGGGATAAAGGGAGGAGAAGGGTGAGGGATATAGGGAGAAGGTGAAGGTTGAGGGATAAAGGGAGATGGTGAAGGGTGAGGGATACAGGGAGAACGTGAAGGGTGAGGGATACACGGAGAACGTGAAGGGTGAGGGATGTAGGGAGAAGGTGAAGGGTGAGGGATATAGGGAGAAGGTGAAGGGTGAGGGACATAGGGAGAAGGTGAAGGGTGAGGGATATAGGGAGAAGGTGAAGGGTGAGGGATATAGGGAGAAGGTGAAGGGTGAGTGCTATAGGGAGATGGTGAAGGGTGAGGGATATAGGGAGAAGATGAAGAATGAGGGATAAAGGGAGGAGAAGGGTGAGGGATATAGGGAGAAGGTGAAGGGTGAGGGATATAGGGAGAAGGTGAAGGTTGAGGGATATAGGGAGATGGTGAAGGCTGAGGGATACAGGGAGAACGTGAAGGGTGAGGGATACAGGGAGAACGTGAAGGGTGAGGGATAAAGGGAGGAGAAGGGTGAGGGATATAGGGAGGTGAAGGGTGAGGGATATAGGGAGAAGGTGAAGGTTGAGGGATATAGGGAGAAGCTGAAGCGTGAGGGATATAGGGAGGTGAAGGGTGATCGATATAAGGAGAAGGTGAAGGGTGAGGGATATAGGGAGGTGAAGGGTGAGCGATATAGGGAGAAGGTGAAGGGTGAGGGATATAGGGAGGTGAAGGGTGAGCGATATAGGGAGAAGGTGAAGGATGAGGGATATAGGGAGGGGAAGGGTGAGGGATATAGGGAGAAGGTGAAGGGTGAGGGATATAGGGAGAAGGTGAAGGGTGAGGGATATAGGGAGGTGAAGGGTGAGGGATATAGGGAGAAGGTGAAGGGTGAGGGATATAGGGAGAAGGTGAAGGGTGAGGGATATAGGGAGAAGGTGAAGGGTGAGGGACATAGGGAGAAGGTGAGGGGGAGGGATATAGGGAGAAGGTGAAGGGTGAGGGATATAGGGAGAAGGTGAAGGGTGAGGGCTATAGGGAGATGGTGAAGGGTGAGGGATATAGGGAGAAGATGAAGAATGAGGGATAAAGGGAGGAGAAGGGTGAGGGATATAGGGAGAAGGTGAAGGGTGAGGGATATAGGGAGAAAGTGAAGGTTGAGGGATATAGGGAGATGGTGAAGGGTGAGGGATACAGGGAGAATGTGAAGGGTGAGGGATACAGGGAGAACGTGAAGGGTGAGGGATAAAGGGAGGAGAAGGGTGAGGGATATAGGGAGAACGTGAAGGTTGAGGGATATAGGGAGAATGTGAAGGGTGAGGGATATAGGGAGAAGGTGAAGGGTGAGGGATATAGGGAGAAGGTGAAGGGTGAGGGATATAGGGAGATGGTGAAGGGTGAGGGATAGAGGAAGAACGTGAAGTGTGAGGGATACAGGGAGAACATGAAGGGTGAGGGATATAGGGAGAAGGTGAAGGGTGAGGGATATAGGGAGAAGGTGAAGGGTGAGGGATATAGGGAGAAGGTGAAGGGTGAGGGGTATAGGGAGAAGGTGAAGGGTGAGGGATATAGGGAAAAGGTGAAGGGTGAGGGATATAGGGAGAAGGTAAAGGGTGAGGGATATAGGGAGAAGGTGAAGGGTGAGGGATATAGCGAGAAGGTGAATGGTGAGGAATATAGGGAGAATGTGAAGGGTGAGGGATATAGGGAGAAGGTGAATGGTGAGGGATATAGGGAGAAGGTGAAGGGTGAGGGATATAGGGAGAAGGTGAAAGGTGAGGGATATAGGGAGAAGGTGAAGGGTGAGGGATATAGGGAGAAGGTGAAGGGTGAGTGATTTAGGGAGGAGGTGAAGGGTGAAGGATATAGGGAGAAGGTGAAGGGTGAGGGATATAGGGAGAAGGTGAAGGGTGAGGGATATAGGGAGAAGGTGAAGGGTTAGCGATATAGGGAGAAGGTGAAGGATGAGGGATATAGGGAGGTGAAGGGTGAGCGATATAGAGAGAAGGTGAAGGGTGAGGGATATAGGGAGGTGAAGGGTGAGCGATATAGGGAGAAGGTGAAGGGTGAGGGATATAGGGAGAAGGAGGAGGGTGAGGGATATAGGGAGATGGTGAAGGGTGAGTGATTAAGGGAGGAGGTGAAGGGTGAGGGATATAGGGAGAAGGTGAAGGGTGAGGGATATAGGGAGAAGGTGAAGGGTGAGGGATATAGGGAGAAGGTGAAGGGTGAGGGATATAGGGAGAAGGTGAAGGGTGAGGGATATAGGGAGAAGGTGAAGGGTGAGTGATTTAGGGAGGAGGTGAAGGGTGAGGGATATAGGGAGAAGGTGAAGGGTGAGGGATATAGGGAGAAGGTGAAGGGTGAGGGATTTAGGGAGAAGGTGAAGGGTGAGGGATATAGGGAGGAGAAGGATGAGGGATATAGGGAGAAGGTGAAGGGTGAGGGATATAGGGAGAATGTGAAGGGTGAGGGATATAGGGAGGAGAAGGATGAGGGATATAGGGAGAATGTGAAGGGTGAGGGATATAGGCAGAAGGTGAAGGGTGACGGATATAGGGAGGTGAAGGGTGAGCGATATAGGGAGAAGGTGAAGGATGAGGGATATAGGGAGAATGTGAAGGGTGAGGGATATAGGGAGAAGGTGAAGGGTGAGGGATATAGGGAGAAGGTGAAGGGTGAGGGATATAGGGAGAAGGTGAAGGGTGAGGGATACAGGGAGAACGTGAAGGGTGAGGGATATAGGGAGAAGGTGAAGGGTGAGGGATATAGGGAGAAGGTGAAGGGTGAGGGATATAGGGAGAAGGTGAAGGGTGAGGGATATAGGGAAAAGGTGAAGGGTGAGGGATATAGGGAGAAGGTGAAGGGTGAGGGATATAGGGAGAAGGTGAAGGGTGAGGGCTATAGGGAGAAGGTGAAGGGTGAGGGATATAGGGAGAAGGTGAAGGGTGAGGGATATAGGGAGAAGGTGAAGGGTGAGGGCTATAGGGAGAAGGTGAAGGGTGAGGGACATAGGGAGAAGGTGAGGGGGAGGGATATAGGGAGAAGGTGAAGGGTGAGGGATATAGGGAGAAGGTGAAGGGTGAGGGCTATAGGGAGATGGTGAAGGGTGAGGGATATAGGGAGAAGATGAAGAATGAGGGATAAAGGGAGGAGAAGGGTGAGGGATATAGGGAGAAGGTGAAGGGTGAGGGATATAGGGAGAAAGTGAAGGTTGAGGGATATAGGGAGATGGTGAAGGGTGAGGGATACAGGGAGAATGTGAAGGGTGAGGGATACAGGGAGAACGTGAAGGGTGAGGGATAAAGGGAGGAGAAGGGTGAGGGATATAGGGAGAACGTGAAGGTTGAGGGATATAGGGAGAATGTGAAGGGTGAGGGATATAGGGAGAAGGTGAAGGGTGAGGGATATAGGGAGAAGGTGAAGGGTGAGGGATATAGGGAGATGGTGAAGGGTGAGGGATACAGGAAGAACGTGAAGTGTGAGGGATACAGGGAGAACATGAAGGGTGAGGGATATAGGGAGAAGGTGAAGGGTGAGGGATATAGGGAGAAGGTGAAGGGTGAGGGATATAGGGAGAAGGTGAAGGGTGAGGGGTATAGGGAGAAGGTGAAGGGTGAGGGATATAGGGAAAAGGTGAAGGGTGAGGGATATAGGGAGAAGGTAAAGGGTGAGGGATATAGGGAGAAGGTGAAGGGTGAGGGATATAGCGAGAAGGTGAATGGTGAGGAATATAGGGAGAATGTGAAGGGTGAGGGATATAGGGAGAAGGTGAATGGTGAGGGATATAGGGAGAAGGTGAAGGGTGAGGGATATAGGGAGAAGGTGAAAGGTGAGGGATATAGGGAGAAGGTGAAGGGTGAGGGATATAGGGAGAAGGTGAAGGGTGAGTGATTTAGGGAGGAGGTGAAGGGTGAAGGATATAGGGAGAAGGTGAAGGGTGAGGGATATAGGGAGAAGGTGAAGGGTGAGGGATATAGGGAGAAGGTGAAGGGTTAGCGATATAGGGAGAAGGTGAAGGATGAGGGATATAGGTAGGTGAAGGGTGAGCGATATAGAGAGAAGGTGAAGGGTGAGGGATATAGGGAGGTGAAGGGTGAGCGATATAGGGAGAAGGTGAAGGGTGAGGGATATAGGGAGAAGGAGGAGGGTGAGGGATATAGGGAGATGGTGAAGGGTGAGTGATTAAGGGAGGAGGTGAAGGGTGAGGGATATAGGGAGAAGGTGAAGGGTGAGGGATATAGGGAGAAGGTGAAGGGTGAGGGATATAGGGAGAAGGTGAAGGGTGAGGGATATAGGGAGAAGGTGAAGGGTGAGGGATATAGGGAGAAGGTGAAGGGTGAGTGATTTAGGGAGGAGGTGAAGGGTGAGGGATATAGGGAGAAGGTGAAGGGTGAGGGATATAGGGAGAAGGTGAAGGGTGAGGGATTTAGGGAGAAGGTGAAGGGTGAGGGATATAGGGAGGAGAAGGATGAGGGATATAGGGAGAAGGTGAAGGGTGAGGGATATAGGGAGAATGTGAAGGGTGAGGGATATAGGGAGGAGAAGGATGAGGGATATAGGGAGAATGTGAAGGGTGAGGGATATAGGCAGAAGGTGAAGGGTGACGGATATAGGGAGGTGAAGGGTGAGCGATATAGGGAGAAGGTGAAGGATGAGGGATATAGGGAGAATGTGAAGGGTGAGGGATATAGGGAGAAGGTGAAGGGTGAGGGATATAGGGAGAAGGTGAAGGGTGAGGGATATAGGGAGAAGGTGAAGGGTGAGGGATACAGGGAGAACGTGAAGGGTGAGGGATATAGGGAGAAGGTGAAGGGTGAGGGATATAGGGAGAAGGTGAAGGGTGAGGGATATAGGGAGAAGGTGAAGGGTGAGGGATATAGGGAAAAGGTGAAGGGTGAGGGATATAGGGAGAAGGTGAAGGGTGAGGGATATAGGGAGAAGGTGAAGGGTGAGGGCTATAGGGAGAAGGTGAAGGGTGAGGGATATAGGGAGAAGGTGAAGGGTGAGGGATATAGGGAGAAGGTGAAAGGTGAGGCATATAGGGAGAATGTGAAGGGTGAGGGATATAGGGAGAAGGTGAAGGGTGAGGGATATAGGGAGAAGGTGAAAGGTGAGGGATATAGGGAGAAGGTGAAGGGTGAGGGGTATAGGGAGAAGGTGAAGGGTGAGTGATTTAGGGAGGAGGTGAAGGGTGAGGGATATAGGGAGAAGGTGAAGGGTGAGGGATATAGGGAGAAGGTGAAGGGTGAGGGATATAGGGAGAAGGTGAAGGGTGAGGGATATAGGGAGAAGGTGAAGGGTGAGCGATATAGGGAGAAGGTGAAGGGTGAGGGATATAGGGAGGTGAAGGGTGAGCGATATAGGGAGAAGGTGAAGGATGAGGGATAGAGGGAGGTGAAGGGTGAGCGATATAGGGAGAAGGTGAAGGGTGAGGGATATAGGGAGGTGAAGGGTGAGCGATATAGGGAGAAGATGAAGGATAAGGGATATAGGGAGGGGAAGGGTGAGGGATATAGGGAGAAGGTGAAGGGTGAGGGATATAGGGAGACGGTGAAGGGTTAGGGATATAGGGAGAAGGTGAAGGGTGAGGGATATAGGGAGAACGTGAAGGGTGAGGGATATAGGGAGAATGTGAAGGGTGAGGGATATAGGGAGAAGGTGAAGGGTGAGGGATATAGGGGGAAGGTGAAGGGTGAGGGATATAGGGAGAAGGTGAAGGGTGAGGGATATAGGGAGAAGGTGAAGGGTGAGGGATATAGGGAGAAGGTGAAGGGTGAGGGATATAGGGAGAAGGTGAAGGCTGAGGGATATAGGGAGAAGGTGAAGGGTGAGGGATATAGGGAGAAGGTGAAGGTTGAGGGATATAGGGAGGAGAAGGGTGAGGGATATAGGGAGAAGGTGAAGGGTGAGGGATATAGGGAGATGGTGAAGGTTGAGGGATATAGGGAGAATGTGAAGGGTGAGGGATATAGGGAGAAGGTGAAGGGTGAGGGATATAGGGAGAAGGTGAAGGGTGAGGGATATAGGCAGGAGGTGAAACGTGAGGGATATAGGGAGAAGGTGAAGGGTGAGGGATATAGGGAGAAGGTGAAGGGTGAGGGATATAGGGAGAAGGTGAAGGGTGAGGGATATAGGGAGAAGGTGAAGGGTGAGCTATAGGGAGAAGGTGAAAGGTGAGGGATATAGGGAGAAGGTGAAGGGTGAGGGATATAGGGAGAAGGTGAAGGGTGAGGGCTATAGGGAGATGGTGAAGGGTGAGGGATAAAGGGAGGAGAAGGGTGAGGGATACAGGGAGAACGTGAAGGGTGAGGGATACCGGGAGAACGTGAAGGGTGAGGGATAAAGGGAGGAGAAGGGTGAGGGATACAGGGAGAACGTGAAGGGTGAGGGATACAGGGAGAACGTGAAGGGTGAGGGATATAGGGAGAAGGTGAAGGGTGAGGGATATAGGGAGAAGGTGAAGGGTGAGGGATACAGGGAGAAGGTGAAGGGTGAGGGATATAGGGAGAAGGTGAAGGGTGAGGGATATAGGGAGAAGGTGAAGGGTGAGCGATATAGGGAGAAGGTGAAAGGTGAGGGATATAGGGAGAAGGTGAAAGGTGAGGGATATAGGGAGAAGGTGAAGGGTGAGTGATTTAGGGAGGAGGTGAAGGGTGAGGGATATAGGGAGAAGGTGAAGGGTGAGGGATATAGGGAGAAGGTGAAGGGTGAGGGATATAGGGAGAAGGTGAAAGGTGAGAGATATAGGGAGAAGGTGAAGGGTGAGGGATATAGGGAGGTGAAGCGTGAGTGATATAGGGAGAAGGTGAAGGGTGAGGGATATAGGGAGAAGGTGAAGGGTGAGGGATATAGGGAGAAGATAATCTATTGCTGCCTGTTATTGTTGGTGCGAATCATTGAACGGTGAGAGTGTTTGGTTCGTGACCGTCTGTTCTAATCTGCTTTCACTCAGAAAACCCCTTGCTCGGAGACCAGGTGTCTCGGCTCCATCATGTTCCCCAAAGAGCTCGTGAGTAAACCAGAAGGTGAACCCCGGTCCATGGAACAACTCCTGCTGCGATCGACAGACTTCCTCAACCAGTACTACTCTGCCATGAAAAGGTGCAGCAATCCAGGGGGTCAGGGCTCAGGGTTCCTGGGGTTCAGGGGTCATCGTTCCAGGGGTTCAGGGGTCTTTGTTCCAGGTGTCATTCTTCCAGGGGTTCAGGGGTCCTTGTTCCAGGGGTTCAGTTTTCAGGATTCTGTAAGTTCAGGGGTTAGAGTTCCAGGGTCAGGATCGATGGGGTTCAGGGAGTGTTGTGGGGGGAGTTTTGGCGGATTGGGGAGATGGTGCAGTGGGAGAGTGTGTGCAGGGAGCGGGAGGGAGCTTTTGGAGCGGGATGGAGAATTTTGGCGGTGTGGGGTTGAGGGTTTCCGAGGTATTTAAGCCCCCGCCCCCGATGGGTTGTGCATTGACTGAGCTGCTCCCTCCTGTCCCCTCTCACAGGGCACAGACCCCAGCCCACATCCAGCGCCTGGCAGAGGTGGCGATGGAGGTGGAGACGACCGGCACCTACCAGCTGACCCAGAACGAGCTGATCTTTGGAGCAAAGCAAGCCTGGCGGAACGCAGCGCGCTGTGTCGGCCGAATCCAGTGGACCCGCTTACAGGTCAGAGCAAGGAGTCCTCTCACCATTCTCTCCCCCGTCTCTGTCTCTCTCTCTGTCTCTCTCTCTCTCTTCCTCTCTTTCTCTCTCTCTTTATCTCTCTCTCTCTGTCTCTCTATCTCTGTATCTCTATCTTTGTGTTTCTCTCTGACTCTCTGATTCTCTCTGTCTCTCTCATTCTGTCTCACTCTGTCTCTCTCTCTGTCATTCTTTCTCTCTTTCTCTCTATCTTTCTGTCTGTCTCTTTCTCTCTATCTCTCTGTCTCTCTTGGTCTGTCTCTCTCTTTCTCCACCTCTCTCTAATGAATAAAGACATAAGGGGAAAATTGAGCGTAAGGAAAGAGGCATACGCTAAGTACATCGGCTGCAGGGGAGAGCATTGCAAGGGAGAATACAAAGAGATTAAGAGAGAAGCCGAAAAAATAATTAGGAAGGCAAAGAGGAACTATGAAATTAAATTATCAAGGAACATAAAACAAAATCGTAAGATATTCTACAGGCACATCAATAAAAGTGGAAAGTTGGGATGGGAAAAGGGCCACTAAGGGACAGTCAGGATAAAATCACAGGCAGCGATAGCAAAACGGCTGAAACATTCAATTCGGTTCATTAGACATGACCACAACTTTACAAATGCTTGTTGGCTCTCTCTAATCAGCTCATGTTTCTCTAAGTGCTCAGTCACTCCTTAATTATAGATTCCTATAACATCCCCACATCAGATGTTAGTCTAACAGGTCTATAATTTCCTCGCTTCTCTCGCTCCTTTGTTAAATAATACTTATCTCTCTGTCTCTCTCTTAAAACATAGAAGATAGGAGCAGGAGTAGGCCATTCGGCCCCTCAAGCCTGTTCCGCTATTTAATGAGATCATGGCTGATCATCCAAATTCAGTACCCTGTCCCTGCTTTCTCCCCATATCCCTTGATCCCTTTAGCCTTAGAAATATATCTAACTCCTTCTTGAATATATTTAATGAATTGGCCTCCACCGCCCTGTGTGGTCGAGAATTCCACAGGTTCACCACTCTCTGGGTGAAGAAATTCCTCCTCATCTCAATCCTAAATGGCTTACCCCCTTATCCTTAGACTGTGACCCCTTGTTGTGGACTCCCCTGCCATCGGGAACATACTTCCTGCATCTAGTCTGTCTAGTCCTGTTAGAATTTTATAAGTTTCAATGAGATCTCTCTTTCTCTCTGTCTCATTCTCTCTGTATCTCTCCCTTCTCTCTGTCCCTCTCTCTATATGACTCTCTCTCTCTCTCTCTCTGTCTTTCTCTCTCTCTCTGTATCGCTTTCTCTTTGTGTGTGTCTCTCTCTCTCTCTCTGTCTCACTATCTCTCTCTCTCCCTCTTTCTCACTATCTCTCTCTCTCCCTCTTTCTCTCTGTTTCTCCATCTCTCGCTCTCATTGTTACTGAGATTTCTCACGGTTTTTATTCTCTGCTGACAGTTCTTTGATGCTCGGGACTGCAGTACGGTCGAGGAAATGTTCAACTACATCTGTAATCACATCAAGTATTCAACCAACAAGGGGAATATCAGGTAACGAGGGAGCTCCCTCTTCATTACTCAGTGCCAACATCGAACGCTCCCAGGTACAATACAGAGCTCCCTCTACGTTACCCTGACAGTGTACCCCCACTTTATACCCAGTGTCAGCATCGAGCACTCCCAGGGTATGTACAATACAGAGCTCCCTCTACGTTACCCTGCCAGTGTACCCCCACTTTATACCCAGTGTCAGCATCGAGCACTCCCAGGGTATGTACAATACAGAGCACCCTCTACATTACCCTGCCAGTGTATCCCCACTTTACACCTAGTGTCAGCATTGAGCACTCCCAGGGTATGTACAATACACAGCTCCCTTTACATTACCCTGCCAGTGTTTCCCCACTTTACACCCAGTTTCAGCATTGAGCACTCCCAGGGCAGGTACAATACAGAGCTCCCTCTGCATTCCCTGACAGTGCACCCCCACTTTATACCCAGTGTCAGCATCGAGCACTCCCAGGGTATGTACAATACAGAGCACCCTCTACATTACCCTGCCAGTGTATCCCCACTTTACACCCAGTTTCAGCATTGAGCACTCCCAGGGCAGGTACAATACAGAGCTCCCTCTGCATTCCCTAACAGTGTACCCCCTCTTTATACCCAGTGTCAGCATTGAGCACTCCCAGGGCAGGTACAATACAGAGCTCCCTCTGCATTCCCTGACAGTGTACCCCCTCTTTATACCCAGTGTCAGCATTGAGCACTCCCAGGGCAGGTACAATACAGAGCTCCCTTTACATTACCCTGCCAGTGTTTCCCCACTTTACACCCAGTTTCAGCATCGAGCACTCCCAGGGCAGGTACAATACAGAGCTCCTTCTACATTATTTCTGACGAAGGGTCATCGACCTGAAACATTAACTCTGTTTCTCTCTCCACAGATGCTGCCTGACCTGCTGATTATTTCCAGCATTTTCTGTTTTTATTTCTCTCTACTTTACCCTGACAGTGTAACCCCACTTTATACCCAGTGTCAGCATTGAGCGCTCCCAGGGCAGGTACAATACACAGCTCCCTCTACATACCCTGACAGTGCACCCCCACTTTATTCCCAGTGTCAACAGCAAGCACTCGTAGGGCAGGTACAATACAGAGCTCCCTCTACACTACACTGACAGTGTACCCCCACTTTATACCCAGTGTCAACATCGAGCACTCCCAAGGCAGGTACAATACAGAGCTCCCTCTACACTACCCTAACAGTGTACCCCCACTTTATACCCAGTGTCAACATCGAGCACTCCCAGGGCAGGTACAATACAGAGTTCCAACTATACTACCCTGACAGTGGACCCCCACTTTATACCCAGTGTCAACATCGAGCGCTCCCAGGGCAGGTATAATACAGAGTTCCAACTACACTACCCTGACAGTGGACCCCCACTTTATACCCAGTGTCAACACCGAGCACTCCCAGGGCAGGTACAATACAGAGCTCCTTCTACATTACCCTGCCAGTGTATCCCCACTTTACACCCAGTGTCAGCATTGAGCACTCGCAGGGCAGGTACAATACACAGCTCCCTTTACATACCCTGACAGTGTACCCCTACTTATACCCAGTGTCAACACCGAGCACTCCCAGGGCAGGTACAATACAGAGTTCCAACTACACTACCCTGACAGTGGACCCCCATTTTATACCCAGTGTCAACACCCAGCACTCCCAGGGCAGGTACAATACAGAGCTCCCTCTATATTACCACGACAGTGTACCCCCACTTTATACCAACTGTCAGCATTGAGTACTCTCAGGGCAGGTACAATACAGAGCTCCCACTACATTACTCTGACAGTGTACCCCCACTTTATACCCAGTGTCAGCAGCAAGCACTCTCAGGATAGGTACAATACAGAGTTCTCTCCAGGCTCTCCTTGCCATTTGCTGATGCAGTCTGTATTTTAATCTCTCTTGTAGATCTGCCATTACCATCTTCCCTCAGAGGTCAGAGGTGACGAGTGATTTCCGTGTGTGGAACAGTCAGTACATTCGGTATGCAGGGTTCGCTCAGGAAGATGGCACAGTCCTGGGAGATCGTGCTAATGTCGAATTCACTGAGGTACTGGCCTTTGATAAAGATCACTTCCTGCGGTTCCCGGCCTTTTGATTCAAAAGCCGACCGGCACATACATTCTAAAATGCTTCAAATGTGATTCGAATGATGGGTAATTCTAGTCCACCAGTGCACATGGGAATGGGACCCAGAGCATGTCTCAGAGTAAGTGGGCATCGGGCCTAGAGTAGGTCCTAGAGTGAGTGGGAATGGGGCATAGAGCAGGTCCCAGAGTGAGTGGGAATGGGGCCTAGAGCAGATCCCAGAGTGAGTGGGAATGGGGCCTAGAGCAGGTCCCAGAGTGAGTGGGAATGGGGCCTAGAGCAGATCCCAGAGTGAGTGGGAATGGGGCCTAGAGCAGGTCCCAGAGTGAGTGGGAATGGGGCCTAGAGCAGATCCCAGAGTGAGTGGAAATGGGGCCACGAGCAGGTCCAAGATTGAGTGGGAATGAGCCGAGAGCAGGTCCAACATTGAGTGGGAATGGGGCCTCGAGCAGGTCCCAGAGTGAGTGGGAATGGGGCCTAGAGCAGGTCCCAGAGTGAGTGGGAATTGGGCCTAGAGCAGGTGCCAGAGTGAGTGTGAATGAGGCCTAGAGCAGGTTCCAGAGTGAGTGGGAATGGGGCCTGGAGTAGGTCCCAGAGTGAGTGGGAATGGGGCCTAGAGCAGGTCCCAGAGTGAGTGGGAATGGGGCCTAGAGCAGGTCCCAGAGTGAATGGGAATGGGGCCTAGAGCAGGTCCCAGAGTGAATGAGAATGGGGCCGGGAGCAGGTCCCATAGTGAGTGGGAATGGGGCCCAGAGCAGGTCCCAGAGTGAGTGGGAATGGGGCCGGGAGCAGGTCCCAGAGTGAGTGGGAATGGGGCCGGGAGCAGGTCCCAGAGTGAGTGGGATTGGGAATGGGGCCTAGAGCAGGTCCCAGAGTGAGTGGTGTTGGGGCCTAGAACAGGTCCCAGAGTGAGTGGGAATTGGGGCCTAGAGCAAGTCCCAGAGTGAGTGGGATTGGGGTGCTAGAGCAGGTCCCAGAGTGAGTGGGAATGGTGCCTAGAGCAGGTCCTAGTTTGAGTGGGAATGGCGCCAAGAGCAGATCCCAGAGTGAGTGGGAATGGGATCTAGAGCAGGTACTAGAGTGAGCGGGAATTGACTTGAGCAGGTCCCAGAGTGAGTGGGAATGGGGCCTACAGCAGGTCCCAGAGTGAGTGGGAAAGGACTCAAGCGCAGGTCCCAGAGTGAGTGGGAATAGGGCCTAGAGCAGATCCCAGAGTGAGTGGGAATAGGGCCTAGAGCAGATCCCAGAGTGAGTGGGAATGGTGCCTAGAGCAGGTCCCAGAGTGAATGGGAATGGGGCCTAGAGCAGGTCCCAGAGTGAGTGGGAATGGGGCTTAGAGCAGGTCCCAGAGTGAGTGGGAATGGGGCCCAGAGCAGGTCCCAGAGTGAGTGGGAATGGGGTCTGGAGTAGGTCCGAGATTGAGTGGGAATGGGGCTGAGATCAGGTCCCAGAGTGAGTGGGAATGGGGCCTAGAACAGGTCCTGATTGAGTGGGAATGGGGCCGAGATCAGGTCCCAGAGTGAGTGGGATTGGGGCCTAGAACAGGTCCGAGATTGAGTGGGAATGGGGCCGAGATCAGGTCCCAGAGTGAGTGGGATTGGGGCCTAGAGCAGGCCCCAGAGTGAGTGGGAATGGGGCCTAGAGCAGATCCCAGAGTGAGTGGGATTGGGGCCCAGAGCAGGTCCCAGAGTGAGTGGGATTGGGGCACTAGAGCAGGTCCCAGAGTGAGTGGGAGTGGGATTGGGGCCCAGAGCAGGTCCCAGTGTGAGTGGGATTGGGGCCTAGTGCAGGTCCTAGAGTGAGTGGGATTGGGGCCTAGAGCAGGTCACAGAGTGAGTGCGATTGGGGCCTAGAGCAGGTCCCAAAATGAATGGAAATGGGGCCCAGAGTAGGTCCCAGAGTGAGTGGAAATGGGGCCCAGAGCAGGTCCCAGTGTGAGTGGGAATGGGGCCTAGAGCAGGTCCCAGAGTGAGTGGGATTGGGGCACTAGAGCAGGTCCCAGAGTGAGTGGGATTGGGATTGGGGACTAGAGCAGGTCCCAGAGTGAGTGGGATTGGGGCCCAGAGCAGGTCCCAGAGTGAGTAGGATTGTGGCCTAGAACAGGTCCCAGAGTGGGATTGGGGCCTAGTGCAGATCCCAGAGTGAGTGGGATTGGGGCCTAGATCAGGTCCCAGAACGAATGGGACTGGGGCCTAGAGCAGGTCCCAGAGTGAGTGGGATTGGGGCCTAGAACAGGTCCCAGAGTGAGTGCGATTGGGATTGGGGCCTAGAGCAGGTGCCAGAATGAGTGGGATTGGGGCCTAGTGCAGGTCCCAGAGTGAGTGGGATTGGGGCCTAGAGCACATCACAAAGTGAGTGGAATTGGGGCCTAGAGCAGGACCCAGAATGAGTGGGATTGGGGCCTAGAACTGGTCCCAGAGTTAGTGGGAATGGGGCATAGAGCAGGTCCCAGAGTGAGTGGCAATGAGGCCTAGAGCAGATCCCAGAGTGAGTGGGAATGGGGCCTAGAGCAGGTCCCAGAGTGAGTGGGAATGGGGCCTAGAGCAGATCCCAGAGTGAGTGGAAATGGGGCCATGAGCAGGTCCGAGATTGAGTGGGAATGAGCCGAGAGCAGGTCCAACATTGAGTGGGAATGAGGCCTAGAGCAGGTCCCAGAGTGAATGGGAATGGGGCCGGGAGCAGGTCCCAGAGTGAGTGGGAATGGTGCCCAGAGCAGGTCCCAGAGTGAATGGGAATGGGGCCAGGAGCAGGTCCCAGAGTGAGTGGGAATGGGGCCCAGAGCAGGTCCCAGAGTGAGTGGGAATGGGGCCGGGAGCAGGTCCCAGAGTGAGTGGTATTGGGGCCTAGAACAGGTCCCAGAGTGAGTGGGAATTGGGGCCTAGAGCAGGTTCCAGAGTGAGTGGAATGAGCAGGTCCCAGAGTGAGTCGGAATGGGGCCTAGAGCAGGTCCCAGAGTGAGTGGGAATGGGATTGGGCTCTAGAGCAGGTCCCAGAGTGAGTGGGATTGTAGTCTAGTGCAGGTCCCAGAGTGAGTGGGATTGGGGCCTAGAGCAGGTCCCAGAATAAATGGGATTGGGGCCTAGAGCAGGTCCCAGAGTGAGTGAGATTGGGGCCTAGAACAGGTCCCAGAGTGAGTGGGATTGGGATTAGGGCCTAGAGCAGGTCGCAGAGTGAGTGTGAATGGGGCCGAGAGCAGATCCCAGAGTTAGTGGTAATGGGGCTTAGAGCAAGTACCAGAGTGAGTGGGATTGGGGTGCTAGAGCAGGTCCCAGAGTGAGTGGGAATGGTGCCTAGAGCAGGTCCTAGTTTGAGTGGGAATGGCGCCAAGAGCAGATCCCAGAGTGAGTGGGAATGGGGTCTAGAGCAGTACTAGAGTGAGTGGGAATTGACTTGAGCAGGTCCCAGAGTGAGTGAGAATGGGGCCTAGAGCAGGTCCCAGAGTGAGTGGGAAAGGACTCAAGCGCAGGTCCCAGAGTGAGTGGGAATAGGGCCTAGAGCAGATCCCAGAGTGAGTGGGAATGGTGCCTAGAGCAGGTCCCAGAGTGAATGGGAATGGGGCCTAGAGCGGGTCCCAGAGTGAGTGGGAATGGGGCTTAGAGCAGGTCCCAGAGTGAGTGGGAATGGGGCCCAGAGCAGGTCCCAGAGTGAGTGTGAATGGGGCCTGGAGTAGGTCCCAGAGTGAGTGGGAATGGGGCCTAGAGCAGGTCCGAGATTGAGTGGTAATGGGGCCGAGATCAGGTCCCAGAGTGAGTGGGATTGGGCCCTAGAAAAGGTCCGAGATTGAGTGGGAATGGGGCCGAGATCAGTTCCCAGAGTGAGTGGGATTGGGGCCTAGAGCAGGTCCCAGAGTGAGTGGGATTGGAGCCCAGAGCAGGTCCCAGAGTGAGTGGGATTGGGGCACTAGAGCAGGTCCGAGAATGAGTGGGATTGGGTTTGGGGCCTAGAGCAGGTCCCAGAGTGAGTGCGATTGGGGCCTAGAGCAGGTCCCAAAATGAATGGGAATGGGGCCCAGAGTAGGTCCCAGAGTGAGTGGGAATGGGGCCCAGAGCAGGTCCCAGTGTGAGTGGGAATGGGGCCGAGAGCAGGTCCCAGAGTGAGTGGGAATGGGGCCGGGAGCAGGTCCCAGAGTGAGTGGGAATGGGGCCCAGAGCAGGTCCCAGTGTGAGTGGGAATGGGGCCTAGAGCAGGTCCCAGAGTGATTGGGATTGGGGCACTAGAGCAGGTCCCAGAGTGAGGGGGATTGGGATTGGGGCTTAGATCAGGTCCCAGAGTGAGTAGGATTGTGGCCCAGAACAGGTCCCAGAGTGGGATTGGGGCCTAGTGCAGATCCCAGAGTGAGTGGGATTGGGGCCTAGAGCAGGTCCCAGAACGAATGGGATTGGGGCCTGGAGCAGGTCCCAGAGTGAGTGGGATTGGGGCCTAGAACAGGTCCCAGAGTGAGTGCGATTGGGATTGGGGCCTAGAGCAGGTGCCAGAATGAGTGGGACTGGGGCCTAGTGCAGGTCCCAGAGTGAGTGGGATTGGGGCCTAGAACAGGTCCCAAAGTGAGTGGAACTGGGGCCTAGAGCAGGTCCCAGAATGAGTGGGATTGGGGCCGAGAACAGGTCCCAGAGTGAGTGGGATTGGGGCCTAGAGCAGGTCCCAGAGTGAGTGGGATTGGGGCCTAGAGCAGGTCCCAGAATGAGTGGGATTGGGGCCTAGAACAGGTCCCAGAGTGAGTGGGATTGGGGCCTAGAACAGGTCCCAGAGTGAGTGCGATTGGGATTGGGGCCTAGAACAGGTCCCAGAATGAGTGGGATTGGGGCCGAGTGCAGGTCCCAGAGTGAGTGGGACTGGGGCCTACAGCAGGTCCCAAAGTGAGTGGAATTGGGGCCTAGAGCAGGTCCCAGAATGAGTGGGATTGGGGCCTAGAACAGGTCCCAGAGTGAGTGGGATTGGGGCCTAGAGCATGTCCCAGAGTGAGTGGGATTGGGGCCTAGAGCAGGTCCCAGAATGAGTGGGATTGGGGCCTAGAACAGGTCCCAGAGTGAGTGGGATTGGGGCCTAGAGCAGGTCCCAGAATGAGTGGGATTGGGGCCTAGAACAGGTCCCAGAGTGAGTGGGATTGGGGCCTAGAGCAGGTCCCAGAGTGAGTGGGATTGGGGCCTAGAGCAGGTCCCAGAGTGAGTGGGATTGGGGCCTCGGGATGCTTTCGACTGTATCTCAGGAACTTTGCTTCTTTTCTCACCTCCCCCTATTATATGACCTGTTTCCAGCTTTGCCTGCAGCTGGGCTGGAAGCCCGAAAGAAGCCGATTCACAGTGCTGCCCTTAGTGTTACAAGCCAACGGCGAGGACCCTGAGCTCTTTGAAATCCCACCAGAACTGATCCTGGAAGTATCCATACGACACCCACAGTAAGTCAGGATTGAGGGCATTTCCCACTGCCCTGCCCATTCGAATCACCCAGTATGCCTCAGTGCCTGCTGCTCCGAGCCTCATAACTGCAGACACACTTCCACTGCTAGGACCACGGATGCACCAGGAGCAGATGGAAATGCTGGCTGTAGGCTGGAGTAGGCCCAGTGTTGGTGAGACTGACGCCTTAAGACGAGACTCGTACAGGGGCTGAGGTTGGCTGAGCGGGGGTATGATTCAGGCCTCAGAGCTGGTGTACACCTCAGCCTACACTTGCTGTTGTTCAAGCTTAGAGGTTGTTGTAGCCCAGGAGCAGTTGCGACTGAGGCCTGGAGTAGCAGTGGTGTAGGCCTACTACAGATGTGATTCAGAACTGCAGCCAGGTGTAGGCTGAATGTAGATGTACTTTAGGCCTGAGGCTTGTGTAGGCCTGGTGTAGCTGTGATTCAGGCCAGTTACTTGCTGTCTGCTCTTCACCTTCATTATCCCTCTCTCACCAGGTTCAAATGGTTCGCTGACCTCAATCTAAAATGGTACGTACTCCCGGCCGTTTCTAACATGATGCTTGACATTGGAGGTTTGGAGTTCCCAGCCTCGCCCTTCAATGGTTGGTACACGGGCACAGAGATTGGTGTGAGGAATTACTGCGACTCGGCACGATATGACCTGCTACAGGTAGGGATCCCGCCTTTCATTATCAGAGAGTCAGGTTCGGACATAGCAAAGATCCAAACTGACCCATCCATTCAGGGCCGACTGGATGCTGCAGGATTTGATCGAAAGGGCAACAGCCCCAACAAGCTGCACCATTGTGAGGAGTAAACCGTCCCCAATCTCCGTATCCCCCAATCCCACCCACTCTCCGTATCCCCCAATCCCACCCACTCTCCGTATCCCCAATCCCACCCACTCTCCGTATCCCCCAATCCCACCCACTCTCCGTATCCCTCAATCCCACCCACTCTCCGTATCCCCCAATCCCGCCAACTCTCCGTATCCCTCAATCCCACCCACTCTCCGTATCCCCAATCCCACCCACTCTCCGTATCCCCAATCCCACCCACTCTCCGTATCCCCCAATCCCACCCACTCTCCGTATCCCCCAATCCCACCCACTCTCCGTATCCCCCAGTCCCACCCACTCTCCGTATCCCCCAATCCCACCCACTCTCCGTATCCCCCAATCCCACCCACTCTCCGTATCCCCAATCCCACCCACTCTCCGTATCCCCAATCCCACCCACTCTCCGTATCCCCCAATCCCACCCACTCTCCGTATCCCCCAATCCCACCAACTCTCCGTATCCCCAATCCCACCCACTCTCCGTATCCCCCAATCCCACCCACTCTCCGTATCCCTCAATCCCACCCACTCTCCGTATCCCCAATCCCACCCACTCTCCGTATCCCCCAATCCCACCAACTCTCCGTATCCCTCAATCCCACCCACTCTCCGTATCCCCAATCCCACCCACTCTCCGTATCCCCAATCCCACCCACTCTCCGTATCCCCCAATCCCACCAAATCTCCATATCCCCCAAGCCCACCCACTCTCTGTATCCCCCAATCCCACCCACTCTCCGTATCCCCCAATCCCACCCACTCTCTGTATCCCCCAATCCCACCCACTCTCCGTATCCCCCAATCCCACCCTCTCTCCGTATCCCCCAATCCCACCCACTCTCCGTATCCCCCAATCCCACCCACTCTCCGTATCCCCCAATCCCACCCACTCTCCGTATCCCCCAATCCCACCCACTCTCCGTATCCCCCAATCCCACCCACTCTCCGTATCCCCCAATCCCACCCACTCTCCGTATCCCCCAATCCCACCCACTCTCCGTATCCCCAATCCCACCCACTCTCCGTATCCCCCAATCCCACCCACTCTCCGTATCCCCCAATCCCACCCACTCTCCATATCCCGCCTTTCACTCTCCACATCCCACCCTTCACTCTCCACATCCGGCGCTTCACTCTCCATATCCCACCCTTCACTCTCCAATCTCCGTATCCCCCAATCCCACCCAATCTCGGAATCACCCAATCCCACCCACTCTCCACACCCCGCCCCTAACTCTCCACATCCCGCCCTTCACTCTCCACACCCGGCCCTTCACTCTCCACACCCCGCCCTTCACTCTCCACACCCGGCCCTTCACTCTCCACATCCCGCCCTTCACTCTCCACATCCCGCCCTTCACTCTCCACACCCCGCCCTTCACTCCCCACATCCCGCCCTTCACTCTCCACACCCGGCCCTTCACTCTCCACACCCCGCCCTTCACTCTCCACACACCGCCCTTCACAGTCCACACCCCGCCCTTCACTCTCCACACCCCGCCCTTCACTCTCCACACCCCGCCCTTCACTCTCCACATCCCGCCCTTCACTCTCCACACCCCACCCTTCACTCTCCACATCCCGCCCTTCACTCTCCACACCTGGCCCTTCACTCTCCACACCCCGCCCTTCACTCTCCACACACCGCCCTTCACTGTCCACACCCCGCCCTTCACTCTCCACACCCCACCCTTCACTCTCCACATCCCGCCCTTCACTCTCCACACCTGGCCCTTCACTCTCCACACCCCGCCCTTCACTCTCCACACCCCGCCCTTCACTCTCCACATCCCGCCCTTCACACTCCACACCCCGCCCTTCACTCTCCACATCCCGCCCTTCACTCTCCACATCCCGCCCTTCACTCTCCACATACCGCCCTTCACTCTCCACACCCCGCCCTTCACTCTCCACATCCCGCCCTTCACTCTCCACATCCCGCCCTTCACTCTCCACATCCGGCCCTTCACTCTCCACACCCCGCCCTTCACTCTCCACACCCGGCCCTTCACTCTCCACATACCGCCCTTCACTCTCCACACTCCGCCCTTCACTCTCCACATCCCGCCCTTCACTCTCCACACCCCGCCCTTCACTCTCCACACCCGGCCCTTCACTCTCCACATCCCGCACTTCACACTCCACACCCCGCCCTTCACTCTCCACATCCCGCCCTTCACTCTCCACATCCCGCCCTTCACTCTCCACACCCCGCCCTTCACTCTCCACATCCCGCCCTTCACTCTCCACATCCCGCCCTTCACTCTCCACATCCCGCCCTTCACTCTCCACATCCCGCCCTTCACACTCCACACCACGCCCTTCACTCTCCACACCCCGCCCTTCACTCTCCACACCCCGCCCTTCACTCTCCACACCCCGCCCTTCACTCTCCACACCCCGCCCTTCACTCTCCACATCCGGCCCTTCACTCTCCACATCCGGCCCTTCACTCTCCACATCCCGCCCTTCACTCTCCACATCCCGCCCTTCACTCTCCACACCCCGCCCTTCACTCTCCACACCCCGCCCTTCACTCTCCACATCCGGCCCTTCACTCTCCACATCCGGCCCTTCACTCTCCACATCCCGCCCTTCACTCTCCACATCCCGCCCTTCACTCTCCACATCCCGCCCTTCACTCTCCACACCCCGCCCTTCACTCTCCACATCCGGCCCTTCACTCTCCACACCCCGCCCTTCACTCTCCACATCCCGCCCTTCACTCTCCACATCCCGCCCTTCACTCTCCACACCCCGCCCTTCACTCTCCACACCCCGCCCTTCACACTCCACATCCCGCCCTTCACTCTCCACACCCCGCCCTTCAGTGTCCACACCCCGCCCTTCACTCTGCACACCCCGCCCTTCAGTCTCCACACCCCGCCCTTCACTCTCCACATCCCGCCCTTCACTCTCCACACCCCGCCCTTCACTCTCCACACCCCGCCCTTCACACTCCACATCCGGCCCTTCACTCTCCACACCCCGCCCTTCACTCTCCACATCCGGCCCTTCACTCTCCACACCCCGCCCTTCACTCTCCACATCCCGCCCTTCACTCTCCACATCCCGCCCTTCACTCTCCACATCCCGCCCTTCACTCTCCACATCCCGCCCTTCACTCTCCACATCCGGCCCTTCATTCTCCACATCCCGCCCTTCACTCTCCACATCCCGCCCTTCACACTCCACACCCCGCCCTTCACTCTCCACATCCCGCCCTTCACTCTCCACATCCGGCCCTTCACTCTCCACATCCCGCCCTACACACTCCACATCCGCCCTTCACTCTCCACATCCGCCCTTCATTCTCCACACCCCGCCCTTCACTCTCCGCATCCGGCCCTTCACTCTCCACACCCCGCCCTTCACTCTCCACACCCCGCCCTTCACTCTCCACACCCCGCCCTTCACTCTCCACACCCCGCCCTTCACTCTCCACACCCCGCCCGTCACTCTCCACACCCCGCCCTTCACTCTCCACACCCCGCACTTCAGTCTCCACACCCCGCCCTTCACTCTCCACACCCCGCCCTTCACTCTCCGCACCCCGCCCTTCACTCTCCACACCCCGCCCTTCACTCTCCACATCCCGCTCTTCACTCTCCACATCCCGCCCTTCACACTCCACATCCGGCCCTTCACTCTCCACATCCCGCCCTTCACTCTCCACATCCCGCCCTTCACTCTCCACATCCCGCCCTTCACTCTCCACATCCCGCCCTTCACTCTCCACATCCGCCCTTCACTCTCCACACCCCGCCCTTCACTCTCCACACCCCACCCTTCACTCTCCACACCCCGCCCTTCACTCTCCATACCCCACCCTTCACTCTCCACGTCCGGCCCTTCACACTCCACGTCCGGCCCTTCACTCTCCACACCCCGCCCTTCACTCTCCACACCCCACCCTTCACTCTCCACATCCGCCCTTCACTCTCCACATCCGCCCTTCACTCTCCACATCCCGCCCTTCACTCTCCACATCCCGCCCTTCACTCTCCACATCCCGCCCTTCACTCTCCACATCCCGCCCTTCACTCTCCACACCCCGCCCTTCACTCTCCACATCCCGCCCTTCACTCTCCACACCCCGCCCTTCACTCTCCACACCCCGCCCTTCACTCTCCACACCCCGCCCTTCACTCTCCACACCCCGCCCTTCACTCTCCACACCCCGCCCTTCACTCTCCACACCCCGTCCTTCACTCTCCACACCCCGCCCTTCACTCTCCACACCCCGCCCTTCACTCTCCACACCCCGCCCTTCACTCTCCACATCCCGCCCTTCACTCTGCACACCCCGCCCATTTTTATTCACCGAACACACCTTTTATTCACATTTCCCCTTTTACTCTTCCCCAGGAAATTGCAGAGAAGATGGGTTTGGAGACCCAGAAGATCTCATCACTGTGGAAGGACAAGGCCGCTGTCGAAACTACTGTTGCTGTTCTTCACAGCTTCCAGGTAGAATCAGGATTTGGCCATGCTGGGTGTGACAGTGACCTTTCACCCGCTGGGACCTGGGGACAGACGGAAAGGTTGAAGGCCTCCTCTCTCTGATGGAGGACTAGGGTTGGACAATGGGTCAGCTGCTGACCTTTCACTCCTCGGGGACATGGCAGTAAATTGGCCGCCTCTCCCAGGAAGGCTGGAAGTGGGAAACTGTCGGACTGTTGGGGGAGGTGGGGGAACATCACGGAGCTCAGTGATTGGACCACCGGCTGAGACACTCCTATCAGAAGTGCAGGCTGTCTACCAGCCAACCAATCAAAACAAACTGAGGCACAGTCTCCTATAAAGCGCAGGGTCTCCTGGCCCCTCCTACTGACCCTGAGGGACTCCTGGCACCTCCTACTGACCTGCAGGGGATCCTGGCCATGCCCACTGAGCCTGAGGGGCTCCTGGCCCCTCCCACTGACCCTGAGGGGCTCCAGGCCACTCCCACTGACCCCTGGGGGCTCCTGGCCGCTCCTACAGACCCACAGGGTCTCCTGGCCCCTCCCACTGACCCCTGGGGGCTTCTGGCCCCTTCCACTGACCCCTGATAGCTCCTGGCCCCTCCCACTGACCCCGAGGGGCTCCTGGCCCTTACCACTGACCCCTGGGGGCTCCTGTCCACTCCCACTGACACATGGTGGCTCATGGCCCCTCCCACTGACCCACAGGGTCTCCTGGCCCCTCCCACTGACCCCTGGGGGATCCTGGCCCCTCCCACTGACCGGAAGGGCCCTCGCTTGTCCAGTCCATGGTGGTTTGGTGGGTTATCAGCACACCAGTTCCATTACGTCTGGCCTCCCTCCTCAGAGGGAGCTTGCTGCATTGACCTCACACTGTAATGGGGAATGTTAAACTCTTGTGTTTTCAGCTTGCTAAAGTGACAATTGTCGATCACCACACTATCACCGAGTCCTTCATGAAGCATCTGGAGAACGAGTACCGCATCCGCAGTGGCTGTCCAACAGACTGGGTTTGGGTTGTGCCTCCAATATCGGGAAGCCTAACTCCGGCATTCCACCAGGAATTCCTCAACTACAATTTGTCCCCAGCATTCTCCTACCAGGTAATGTTTCTCGATGGACAATCACCTAAAGAGCTTCTCCCCATATCCCCAACCCTAACTAAAGACCCTCTCCCCCACCTCCCAAACCCTAACTAAATACCTTCTCCCCGCTCCCCAAACGTACCTAAAGATCTTTTCCGCAACTCACCAACCCTACCTAAAGACCTTCTCCCCATCTCTCTAAACCTACCTAAAGACCTTAGCTGCATCTACCCTAACCCTACCTAAAGACCTTCTCCCCACCTCCCCAACCCTACCTAAAGACCTTCTCCCCACCTCCCCAACCCTACCTATAGACCTCCTCCCAAACCCTACCTAAAGGCATTCCCCCATCTCCCCAACCTACCAAAAGAACTTCTCTCCATCGCCCTCAAACCTACCTAAAGACCATCACCCCATCTACCCCAACCCTATTTAAATACCTTCGTCCATCTCCCTAACCCTACCAATAGATCCTCTCCACATCTGCCCCACCTACCTAAAGACCTTCACTCCATCTCCACAACTTACCAATAGAAATTCACTCCATCTCCCCAACCCTACCTAAACACCTTCTCCCCATCTCCCCCAACCCTACTTCAAGACTTTCTCCCCATCTCCCCAACCTACCAAAAGACCTTCTCCCCATCACCCCCAACCCTACCAAAATACCTTCTCCCCATCTCCCAAACCCTTCCTAAAGACCATCTCCCCATCTCCACAAACTACCTAAAAACCATCTCTCCATTGCCCCCAACCCTACTAAAAGACCTTCTCTGCATCTCCCCAACCCTACCTATAGACCTTCTCCACATCTCCTGAACCCGACCTTAAGATGTTGTCACCATATCCCTCACCCACGATGACCCATGATCAAGAGTTACAGGTGCACGGATCGAGGGTTACAGGTGCATGGAGCGAGGGTTCCAGGTACACGGAGCGAGGGTTCCAGGTACCCGGATCGAGGGTTCCAGGTACACGGAACGAGGGGTCCAGGTACCCGGATCGAGGGTTCCAGGTACACGGAGCGAGGGTTCCAGGCGCACGGAGCGAGTGTTCCAGCGGGGAGAGCAGCGCTACAAGGCTTACCAATCTCACAGACCGGCGACAGCGTTCGGGTGCCACGTCACGATTCAAAAAGTGATGTGGGCAAGGGGAAGCAGCTGATTTGGTGAGTACGACTAGGTGAGTATTTATACCACCCTATAGTTTGACAGTTAAGATTAATAGTTTATAAAGTTTAGAAGGTCTTAATTTTCGTGGTTAAAGTTTCTAAGGTCCCTGTTGTGTATCGGGGAGTCCTAGTAACCAAGGGCCCTTGAGTATATCATTTCATTGTAGTGTAATTAGTGGTATTGATTTTATTTAAATTAATTATAAGGTAAGTCCTGGCAGGACAGCTCCACCCCGTGGCATGATCCTCCTGCGCTATGTGGGAAATCAGGGACACTTGACGACCATGTGTGCGGAAAGTGTATCCAGCTGCAGCTACTGACAGACCGCACTGTGGCGCTGGAGCTGCGAATGGATACATAGGACATCGTGGATAGCATGGTTAGGGATTTGGTCACACCGCAGGTAAAGGTTGCACAGGCAGGAAGGGCATGGGTGACCACCAGGCAGAGTAGTAGGCGCAGGCAGGTAGTGCAGGGGTCCCCTGTGGTCATCCCCCTCTCAAACAGATATACCAATTTGGATATTGTTGAGGGAGATGGCTTATCGGGGAAGACAGCAGTAGCCAACTTCCTGGCACCATGGGTGGTTCTGCTGCACAGGACGGGAGGAAAAAGAGCGGAAGAGCTATAGTGATAGGGGATTCTATTGTAAGGGGAATAGATAGGCATTTCTGCGACCGCAAACAAGACTCCAGGATGGTATGTTGCCTCCCTAGTGCAAGGGTCAAGGATGTCTCGGAGCGGCTGCAGGGCATTCTGGAGGGGGAGGGTGGCCAGCCACTTGTTGTGGTGCATATAGGTGCCAACGATATAGGTAAAAACCGGGATGAGGTCCTAAAAGCTGAATATAGGGAGTTGGGAGGTAAATTTAAAAAATAGGACCTCAAAGGTAGCAATCTCACGATTGTTACCAATGCCACGTGCTAGTCAGGGTAGAAATAGAAGGATTTTTCAGATGAATACGTGGCTAGAGGAATGATGCAAGGGGGAGGGATTCAAATTCCTGGGACATTGGAACCGATTCTGGGGGAGGTGGGACGAGTACAAACCTGGGCAAGGCCGGGACCGATGTCCTAGGGGGAGTGTTTGCTAGTGCTGCTGGGGAGGGTTTAAACTAAAATGGCAGGAGGTTGGGAACCTGTGCAAGGAGGCAGATGAAAGGGAAGCAAGGATAGAAGCAAAAGACAGGAAGGAGAAAAGCAAAAGTGGCAGTCAGAGAAATCAAGGGTTTAAATCAAACATGGCCACAGTAAATAATAATTCTAAAAGGTCTAAGAGTGTTAAAAAAAACAAGCCTGAAGGCGTTGTGTCCTAATGCGAGGAGCATTCGTAATAAGGTGGATGAATTAGCTGCGCAAATAGATGTAAACGGATATGATATAATTGGGATTATGGAAACATGGCTGCAGGGTGGCCAAGGTTGGGAATTCAACATCCAGGGGTATTCAATATTCAGGAAACATAGGCAAAAAGGAAAAGGAGGTGGGGTAGCATTGCTAGTTAAAGAGGAGATTAACACAATAGTAAGGAAGGATATTAGCTCTGATGATGTGGAATCTGTATGGGGAGAGCTGAGAAATACCATGGGGCAGAAAACGTTAGTGGCAGTTGTATACAGACCCCCAAACAGTAATGCTGAGGTTGGGGGTGGCATTAATCGGGAAATTAGAGACGCGTGCAATAAGGGCACAGCAGTTATCATGGGTGACTTTAATCTACATATAGATTGGGCTAACCAAATTAGTAACAATACTGTGGAGGAGGAATTACTGGAGTGTATACGGGATGGTTTCCTGGACCAATATGTCTAGGAACCAACTAGAGATCAGGCCATCTTAGATTGGGTATTATGTAATGAGAAAGGATTAATCAGCAATCTTGTTGTGCGAGGCCCCTTGGGGAGGAGCGATCATAATATGATAGAATTATTAATTAAGATGGAGAGTGAAGTATTTGACTCGGAGACTAGGGTCCTGAATTTAAATAAAGGAAACTATGATGTTATAAGGCGCGAGTTGGCTAGGATGGATTGGGGAACGTTACTTAAAGGGTTGACGGTGGATAGGCAATGGCAAACATTTAAAGATCGCATAGATGAACTACAGAATTTGTTCATCCCTGTTTGGCATAAAAATAAAACAAAAAAGGTGACTCAACCGTGGCTAACAAGGGAAATTAGGGATAGCATAAGATCCAAGGAGAGGACATATAAATTGGCCAGAAAAAGCAGCAAACCTGAGGATTGGGAGCAGTTTAGGATTCAGCAAAGGAGGAAAAAGGGATTAATTAAGAGGGGGGAAATAGAGTATGAGAGTGAGCTTGCAGGGAACATTAAAAACTGACTGTAAAAGCTTCTATAGATATGTGAAGAGAAAAAGATTGGTGAAGTCAAGCGTAGGTCCCTTGCAGTCAGAATCAGGGGAATTTATAATGGGGAACAAAGAAATGGCAGACCAATTAAATACATACTTTGGTTCTGTCTTCACAAAGGAGGACACAAATAACCTCCCAGAGATGTCGGGGAACATAGGGTCTAATGAGAGGGAGGAACTGAATGAAATCAGTAATTGTACCGAAATGGTGTTAGGGAAATTGACGGGATTGAAGGCTGATAAATCCCCAGGGCCTGATAATCTACATCCTAGGGTACTTAAGGAAGTGGCCCTAGAAATAGTAGATGCATTGCTGGTCATCTTCCAAAATTCTATAGACTCTGGAACAGTTCCCATGGATTGGAGGGTAGCTAATGTAACCCCACTATTCAAAAAAGGTGTTAGAGAGAAAACGGGGAATTGTAGACCGGTAAGCCTGACATGGGGAAAATCCATTATAAAAGATGTAATACCAGAGCACTTGGAAAATAGTGACGGGATCAGACAAAGTCAACATGGATTTACAAAAGGTAAATCGTGCTTGACTAGTCTACTGGAATTTTTTGAGGATGTAACTGGTAGACTAGATAAGTGAGAACCAGTGTATTTGGACTTTCAGAAGGCTTCCGATAAGGTCCCACATAAGAGATTAGCATGTAAAGTTAAAGCACATGGGTTTGGGGGCAAGGCACTGACTTGGATAGAGAACTGGTTGGCAGACAGGAAGCAAAGAGTTGGAATAAACGGGTCTTTTTCTGAGTGGCAGACAGTGACTCGTGGGGTACCACAGGGATCGTTGCTAGGAGCCCAGCTATTCACAATATATATTAATGATCTAGATGAGGGAACTAGAAGTAATATCTCCAAGTTTGCAGACGACACAAAGCTGGGTGGGCGTGTGTGCTGTGAGGAGAATGCTGAGAAACTCCAGTATGATTTGGACAGGTTGGGTGATTGTGCAGATGCATGGCAGATGCAATATAACGTGGATAAATGCGAGGTTATCCACTTTGGTGGCAAAAACAGGAAGGCAGATTATTATCTGAACGGCAATAGATTGGGAGAAGGGGAAGTGCAACGAGATCTGGGTGTCCTTGTGCACCAGTCGCTGAACATAAGCGTGCAGGTGGAGCAGGTGGTTAGGAAGGCAAATGGTATGTTGGCCTTCGTAGCAAGAGGGTTCGAGTACAGGAGCAAGGATGTCTTGCTGCAGTTGTACAGGGCCTTGGTGAGACCACATCTTGAGTATTGTGTGCAGTTTTGGTCGCCTTATCTGAGAAAGGATGTTCTTGCCATGGAGGGAGTGCAGCGAAGATTCACCAGACTGATACCTGGAATGGCAGGAATTTTAATTTTTAATTTTTATTCTTTGATGGGATGTGGGCGTCGCTGGCTAGGCCTGCATTTAGTGCCCATCCCTAATTGCCTTTGAGAAGATGGTGGTGAGCCACCTTCTTGAACCGCTGCAGTCTATATGGTGTAGGTACGCCCACAATGCTGTTAGGAAGGGAGTTCCAGGATTTTGGCCCAGCGACAGTGAAGGAACGGCGATACAGGTCCAAGTCAGGATGGTGTGTCGCTTGGAGGGGAACTTGTAGGTGGTGATGTTCCCATGCGTCTGCTGCCCTTGTCCTTCTAAGTGGTAGAGGTCGCAGGCTTGGAAGGTGCTGTTGAAGGAGCTTTGGCGAGTTGCTGCATTGCATCTTGTAGATGGTACACACTGCAGCCACAGTGCGCCGGTGGTGGAGGGAGTGAATGTTGAAGGTGGTGGATGGAGTGCCAATCAAGCGGGCTGCTTTATCCTGAATGGTGTCGAGCTTCTTGAGTGTTGTTGGAGCTGCACTCATCCAGGCAAGTGGAGAGTATTCCATCACACTCCTGACTTGTGCCTTGTAGATGGTGGAAAGGCTTTGGGGAGTCAAGAGGTTAGACACTCGCCGCAGAATTCCCAGCCTCTGGCCTGCTCTTGTAGCCACAGTATTTATATGGCTGGTCCAATTCAGTTTCTGATCAATGGTAACCCCCAGGATGTTGATAGTGGGGGATTCAGCGATGGTAATGCCATTGAATGTCAAGGGGAGATGGTTAGAGTCTCGCTTGTTGGAGATGGTCATTGCCTGGCACTTGTGCGGTGCGAATGTTACTTGCCACTTGTCAGCCCAAGTCTGAATGTTGTCCAGGTCTTGCTGCATATGGACACGGACTGCGTCAGTATCTGACGAGTCTCGAATGGTGCTGAACAGTGTGCAATCATCAGCGAACATCCCCACTTCTGACCTTATGATGGAGGGAAGGTCATTGATGAAACAGCTGAAGATGGTTGGGCCTAGGACACTGCCCTGAGGAACTCCTGCAGTGATGTCATGTGATTGAGATGAATGACCTCCAACAACCACAGCCAACTTCCTTTGTGCTAGGTATGATTCCAACCAATGGAGAGTTTTTCCCTTGATTCCCATTGACTTCAGTTTTGCTAGGGCTCCTTGATGCCACACTCGATCAAATGCTGCCTTGATGTCAAGGGCAGTCACTCTCACCTCACCTCTTGAGTTCAGCTCTTTTGTCCATGTTTGGACCAAATCTGTAATGAGGTCAGGAGCTGAGTGGCCCTGGCGGAACCCAAACTAGGCGTCAGTTAGCAGGTTATTGGTGAGTAAGTGCCGCTTGATAGCACTGTCGACGACACCTTCCATCACTTTGCTGATGATTGAGAGTAGACTGATGGGACGGTAATTGGCCGGGTCGGATTTGTCCTGCTTTTTGTAGACAGGACATACTTGGGCAATTTTCCACATTGCCAGGTAGATGCCAGTGTTGTAGCTGTACTGGAACAGCTTGGCTAGGGGCGCAGCTAGTTCTGGAGCACAAGTCTTCAGTACTATTGCCGGAATGTTGTCAGGGCCCATAGCCTTTGCAGTATCCAGTGTCTTCAGCCGTTTCTTGACATCACGTGGAGTGAATTGAATGGGCTGAAGACTGGCATCTGTGATGCTGGGGACCTCAGGAGGAGGCCGAGATCCACTCGGCACTTCTGGCTGAAGGAATGACGTATGAGGAGAGATTGGGTCGATTGGGCTTATATTCGCTGGAGTTTAGAAGAATGAGAGTGGATCTCATTGAAACTTATAAAATTCTAACAGGACTAGACAGACTAGATGCAGGAAGGATGTTCCCAATGGCGGGGGAGTCCAGAACCAGGGGTCACAGTCGAAGGATAAGGGTAAACCATTTAGGACAGAGATGAGGAGGAATTTCTTCACCCAGAAAGTGGTGAATCTGTGGAATTCTCTACCACAAATGGAGGTTGAGGCCAATTCATTAAATATATTCAAGAAGGAGTTAGATATATTTCTTAAGGCTAAAGGGATCAAGGGATATGGGGAGAAAGCAGGGACAGGATACTGAATTTGAATGGTCAGCTATGATCTCATTAAATGGCGGAGCAGACTCGAGGGGCTGAATGGCCTACTTCTGCTCCTATCTTCTATGTTTCTATGTACACGGAGCAAGGGTTACAGGTACACGGATCGAGGGTTCCAGGTACACGGAGCGCTGGTTCCAGGTACACGGAGCGAGGGTTCCAGGGACACGGAGCGAGGGTTCCAGGGACACGGAGCGAAGGTTCCAGAGACACGGAGCGAGGGTTCCAGGTACACGGAGCGAGGGTTACAGGTACACGGAGCGAGGGTTCCAGGTACACGGAGCGAGGGTCCCAGGTACACGGAGCGAGGGTCCCAGGTACACGGAGCGAGGGTCCCAGGGACACGGAGCGAGGGTCCCAGGGACACGGAGCGAGGGTCCCAGGTACACGGAGCGAGGGTCCCAGGTACACGGAGCGAGGGTCCCAGGTACACGGAGCGAGGGTCCCAGGTACACGGAGCGAGGGTCCCAGGTACACGGAGCGAGGGTCCCAGGTGCACGGAGCGAGGGTCCCAGGTACACGGAGCGAGGGTCCCAGGTACACGGAGCAAGGGTCCCAGGTACACGGAGCGAGGGTTACAGGTACACGGAGCGAGGGTCCCAGGGACACGGAGCGAGGGTCCCAGGTACACGGAGCGAGGGTTACAGGTACACGGAGCGAGGGTTACAGGTACACAGAGCGAGGGTTCCAGGTACACGGAGCGAGGGTTACAGGTACACGGAGCGAGGGTTCCAGGGACACGGAGCGAGGGTTCCAGGTACACGGAGCGAAGGTTCCAGGTACACGGAGCGAGGGTTCCAGGTACACGGAGCGAGGGTTCCAGGGACACGGAGCGAGGGTTCCAGGTACACGGAGCGAGGGTTCCAGGTACACGGAGCGAGGGTTCCAGGTACATGGAGCGAGGGTTCCAGGTACACGGAGCGAGGGTCCCAGGTACACGGAGCGAGGGTCCCAGGTACACAGAGCAAGGGTCCCAGGTACACGGAGCGAGGGTTACAGGTACACGGAGCGAGGGCTCTTCCAGGTACACAGAGCGAGGGTTCCAGGGACACGGAGCGAGGGTCCCAGGTACACGGAGCGAGGGTCCCAGGTACACGGAGCGAGGGTCCCAGGTACACGGAGTGAGGGTCCCAGGTACACGGAGCGAGGGTCCCAGGTACACAGAGCGAGGTAGCTGTGATTGATATAGATGGGATTGGATTAGAGAGCTCCATTATGAAGCTAGCGCTGGCCTCAGCACTAGCCCCACGGCCAGCACTGGCCTCATCATTTGCAGCAGCACTGGCACTGAGCTTGGCACGAGACCGGGCACCATCACTGGCACTCACCCTGGCAATGGTGCAGGTACGATGGGTCGAATGGCTTAGTTCCGTGCTGAAATTCTCGGATGTGAAATGTGATTAAAAGCTCACCGATTTATTTTTAAACTTCCAGCCAGATCCCTGGAAAACTCACGTATGGAAAGGAAGTGAGGGATTCCCAATGAAAAGGCGCACAATTGGATTCAAGGAACTCGCAAAGTAAGAACTGATTGGGACTGTGAGATTGGACAGAGAGTGAAGTGCCTGGTGGGAGGAGTGTGGCTTGTAGTTGGCCTGGGATATGGGCGCTGTTTCTCAGCAAAGATATATTCCAGTGAGAAAGAAAGACTGAGGAGGATGAACCATCCGTGGCTAACTAAGGAATAAAGGATGGTATCAAATTGAAAACAAAAGCATACAATGTTATGAAGAATAGTGAAAGGCCAGAGGATTGGGAAATTAAAAAAACCCAGCAAAGGATGACTAAAAAAATGATAGAGAAGATATCTTATGAGAGTAAGCTAGCAAGAAATATAAAAACAGACAGTAAAAGCTTCTACAGGTATATAATCACAGAATCTACAGTGCAGATAGAGGCCATTTCGGCCCATCACCAACACATATCCCACCCTATCCCCGTAACCCCACGTATTTAACCCCCTAACACTAAGGGTCAATTTATCATAGCCAAATCAACCTAACCTGCACATCTTTGGACTGTGGGAGGAAACCGGAGCACCCGGAGAAAACCCATGCAGACACGGGGAGAATGTGCAAACTCCACACAGACAGTCGCCCGAGGCCAGATTTGAACCCGGGTCCCTGGCGCTGTGAGGCAACAGTGCTAACCACTATGCCACTGTGGAAGAGAGTAGCTAAAGTGAACGTTGGATCCCTAGAGGATGAGTCTGGGGAATTAATAATGGGAAATGGAAATGGCAGAGTCTTTGAACAAATATTTTGTATCAGTCTTCATGGTAGAAGACACTAAAAGCATCCCAATAATGGATAATCAAGGGGCTATTGGGATGGGGGGGAACTTAAAGCAATCACTATCATTAGAGAGAAAGTACTAATGGGACTAAAGGTGGACAAGTCCCCTGGACCCAATGGCCTGCATCCTAGCGTTTTAAAAGAAGTGGCTGCAGAGATAGTGGATGCATTGGTTGTAATCTACCACAATTCCCTGGATTCTGGAGAGGTCTTAGCAGACTGGAAAACCGCAAGTGTAACGCTCCTATTTAAGAAAGGAAGGAGACAGAAAACAGGCAACTATCGACCAGTTAGCCTAACATCTGTCATTGGGAAAATGCTGGAGTCCATCATTAAGGCAGTGATAGCAGGACATTTAGAAAATCATAATATAGTCAAGCAGAGTCAGCATGGTTTTATGAAAGGGAAATCATGTTTGACAAATTTGCTGGAGTTCTTTGAGGATGTAACGAGCAGGGTGGATAAAGGGGAACCAGTAGATGTCGTGTATTTGGATTTCGAGAAGGCATTCGATAAGGTGCCACATAAAAGGCCACTGCACAAGATAAGAGCTCACAGGGTTGGGGGTAATATATTAGCATGGATAGAGGATTGGCTAACGAACAGAAAACAGAGAGTCGCGATAAATAGGTCATTTTCAGGTTGGCAAACTGTAACTAGTGGGGTGCCGCAGGAATCAGTGCTGGGGCCTCAACTATTTACAATCTATATTAATGACTTAGATGAAGGGACCGAGTGTAATGTAGCCAAATTTGCTGAAGATACAAAGATAGGTGGGAAAGGAAATTGTGTGGAGGATGCAAAGAATCACCAAAGGCATATAGATAGGTTAAGTGAGTGGGCAAAAATCTGGCAGATGGAGTTTAATGTGGGAAAATGCGAGGTTAACCACTTTGGTAGCAAAAATAAAAAAGCAAATTATTATTTAAATGGAGAGAGATTACAAAATGCTGAGGTACAGAGGGATCTGGGGGTCCTTGTACATGAGTCACAAAAAGTTAGCATGCAGGTACAGCAAGTAATTAGGAAGGCAAATGGAATGTTGGCCTTTATTGCAAAGGGAATGGAGTATAAAAGTCTCCATCTCTGGGGATAGGTTATCGACCAATATTCACTACAAGCCCACTGACTCCCACAGCTACCTGGACTACACTTCCTCCCACCCCGCTTCCTGTAAGGACTCTGTTGCCTCACAGCGCCAGGGACCCGGGTTCAAATCCGGCCTCGGGTGACTGTCTGTGTGGAGTTTGCACATTCTCCCCGTGTTTGCGTGGGTTTCCTCCGGGTGCCCCGGTTTCCTCCCACAGTCCAAAGATGTGCGGGTTAGGATGATTGGCTATGATAAAAATTGGCCCTTAGTGTTAGGGGGGATTAAATACGTGGGGTTACGGGGATAGGGCTTGGGTGGGATGGCTGTCGGTGTAGGGACCGGGTGCTAGGGTTTGGATGATCAGCCATGATCTCGTTGAATGGTGGAGCAGGCTCGAAGGGCCGAATGGCCTACTCCTGCTCCTATCTTCTATGTTTCTATGTTTTGTTTCCCTCCCGGAACCACAATAGGGTTCCCCTTGTCCTCACCTTTCACCCCACCAGCCTCCACATTCAACGGATCATCCTCCAGCATTTCCGCTACCTCCAAAGTGATCCCACCACCAAACGTATCTTCCCCTCCCCTCCCCTTTCAGCATTCCGCAGGGACTGCTCCCTCCGAGACACCCTAGTCCACTCCTCTATCACCCGAAACAGCCCTTCCCCTTCGCCTGGCACCTTCCCATGCAAGCGGAGGAGATGTAACACCTGCCCCTATACCTCCCCCTTCCCACTGTCCAGGGCCCCAAACACCCCTTCCAGGTGAAACAGCGATTTACTTGTACTTCTTGCAATTTAATATACTGTATTCGCTGCTCACGATGCGGTCTCCTCTACATTGGGGAGACCAAACGCAGGTTGGGTGACCGCTTTGCGGAACACCTCCGTTCAGTCCGTAAGGGTGACCCCGAGCTTCTGGTCGCCTGTCATTTTAATTCACCGCTCCATTTCCACTCGGACCTCACCGTCCTTGGCCTCTTGTATTGTTCCACGGAAGCTCAACGTAAACTCGAGGAACAGCACCTCATCTTCCGATTAGGCACTCTGCAGTCTTCTGGACTCAATATCGAGTTCAACAATTTCAGATCATAACCTCGGCCCCTATTTCATTTTTTCTTGTAACTTTTTCACTCCTTTTCCACCCCCCCCCCTTTCCTTTTGTTTCTCTCTCACACCTGGCATCTATCTCTTGCCCTGCCAGTACACTTTACACCTAATCTCAGCCTATTACCATCTCGTCTAGCTTCTAATACCTTTTATTGTCTCTTTTACTTCTTTTGTTTCTTTTATTCTTTTGTCCGATCGCAGCCCTGCCTTTGATCTATTTTCTTTTCTTTCCAGTTTTGAAGAAGGGTTCGACCCGAAACGTCAACTCAAATTTCTCTCCACGGATGTTGCCTGACCTGCTGAGTTTTTCCAGCATTTTCTGTTGTTATTTCGGATTTCCAACATCTGCAGTATTTTGCTATCGTACTAGTGTTTGGTTCACTGCCACACCTCTTCTAGGAATGCCTACCTTGAAGAAGTTCTGCTCTTCTCTTCGACGGGATCTCCGTTTGGCTCTTCAACCTTGTTCATCTTCATTACTTTCAGTTTCCCTTCTCGTGTTTGATCAGGTATCTGCCAAGACTCGGTTTCACAGCCACATCATTTTCCTCAGCAACTGTCTCCGGTTCCGACTTATTCCACGTGGATTCCAACTAAACTTCCACCCTTCGTGCTTCGGATCCACCCAGGATTACAAATATCTCCAAGATATTAATCGTTCCTCGAACTACTGCTCTCGCCGCATCCTGAGATCCACGCTCAACGCCATGCGGCGCCACATGAACACACTCGACTTCTCTCTTCAGCAACACCGGCGCACTCTCTCTCAAAGCTGTCCGGGTCCACAGTTCCATTTCATCCTTCAACTCATCCGACGCTTCAACAAAAAACTTTTCTTCTTCCTTTCCGATGTCAAGGATCGCAAGCTTCATCAACTCTTGGACACCAACGCCCCTCCGGAACCTTCTTCCCCTTCACTTTCTTCTGACCCCCCTTCTCCCAATCCCACCCCCTGCCGCGTTTTCACTATCCCCTCTGACCTTCCACTCTCTGACCCCGAACGATCAGTCCTCAGCAAAGGCCTGAGCTTCATCCCCTTACGCCCCCATCTCAATGAATTTCGAGCTCGGCACGATGTTGAGCTCTTTTTCCGCCGCCTTCGTCTCCGTGCCCACTTCACTGGCCAGGAGTCTTACCCCCGCACAACTGACACTTTCTCCCGCTTGCAGAATTCCCGTTCTACCTGGACCCCTCCCCCTGGCCTCTTACCCTCTCTAGATCTTTTCATCGCTAACTGCCGACGTGACATCGGCCGTCTCCATTTCTCTGCTCCCCTCACTCACTCCAACCTACCTCCCTCTGAACTCGCAGCACTCCATTCTCTTAGATCCAACCCTGACATTGTCATTAAACCCGCTGACAAGGGTGGTGTTGTTGTTGTTTGGCGTACTGACCTCTATCTAGCAGATGCTGAACGCCAACTCTCCGACACCTCCTCCTACCTCCACCTGGACCATGACCCCACTACCGAACATCAAACCACCATTTCCAAGACTGTCACTGACCTCATCTCCTCTGGAGATCTTCCCCCCGCTGCCACCAACCTCATAGTTCCCCAACCCCGTACAGCCCGCTTCTACCTCCTTCCCAAGATCCACAAACAGGACTGCCCTGGTAGACCCATCGTTTTAGCCTGTTCTTGCCCCACGGAACTTATCTCTTCCTATCTTGACTCTATCTTTTCTCCCCTTGTCCAGTCTCTTCCCACCTACATCCGCGACTCTTCGGACGCCCTCCGCCACTTTAACAGTTTCCAGTTTGCTGGCCCCAACCGTTTCCTTTTCACCATGGACGTACAATCCCTCTACACCTCCATCCCCCACCCGGATGGCCTGAGGGGGCTCCGCTTCTTCCTTGAACAAAGGCCCGACCAGTCCCCATCCACCACCACCCTCCTCCGCCTGGCTGAACTTGTTCTCACATTGAACAACTTCTCCTTTAACTCCACTCATTTCCTCCAAATCAAAGGTGTTGCCATGTGTACCCGCATGGGTCCTAGCTATGCCTGCCTTTTCGTGGGCTATGTGGAGCAATCTTTGTTCCAGTCCTACTCGGGTCCCCTCCCTCACCTCTTTTTCCGATACATTGATGACTGTATCGGTGCCGTCTCCTGCTCTCGCCCCGAACTTGACAATTTCATTCACTTTGCCTCCAATTTCCACCCTTCCCTCACCTTCACATGGTCCATCTCTGACTCTTCCCTTCCCTTCCTCGACTTCTCCGTCTCCATCTCTGGGGATAGGTTATCGACCAATCTTCACTACAAGCCCACTGACTCCCACAGCTACCTGGACTAAACTTCCTCCCACCCCGCTTCCTGTAAGGACTCTATTCCATTCTCCCAGTTTCTCCGTCTCCGCCGTATCTGCTCCGACGATGCCACCTTCCACACCAGTGCTTCAGACATGTCTTCCTTTTTCCGCAACCGATGATTCCCCTCTACCGTGGTTGACACTGCCTTCGACCGTGTCAGTTCTATCTCCCGCACTTCTGCCCTCACCCCTGCCCCTCCCTCCCGGAACCACGATAGGGTTCCCCTTGTCCTCACCTTTCACCCCACCAGCCTCCACATTCAACGGATCATCCTCCGGCATTTCCGCTACCTCCAAAGTGATCCCACCACCAAACGTATCTTCCCCTCCCCTCCCCTTTCAGCATTCCGCAGGGACCGCTCCCTCCGAGACACCCTAGTCCACTCCTCTATCACCCCAAACAGCCCTTCCCCTTCGCCTGGCACCTTCCCGTGCAAGCAGAGGAGATGTAACACCTGCCCCTATACCTCTACCCTTCCCACTGTCCAGGGTCCCAAACACCCCTTCCAGGTGAAACAGCGATTTACTTGTACTTCCCGCAATCTAGTATACTGTATTCACTGCTCACGATGCGGTCTCCTCTACATTGGAGAGACCAAACGCAGATTGGGTGACCGCTTTGCGGAACACCTCCGTTCAGTCCGTAAGGGTGACCCCGAGCTTCCGGTCGCCTGTCATTTTAATTCACCGCTCCATTCCCACTCGGACCTCACCGTCCTTGGCCTCTTGTATTGTTCCACGGAAGCTCAACGTAAACTCGAGGAACAGCACCTCATGTTCCGATTAGGCACTCTGCAGCCTTCCGGACTCAATATCGAGTTCAACAATTTCAGATCATAACCTCGGCCCCTATTTCATTTTTTCTTGTAATTTTTCCACTCCTTTCCCCCAACCCCCCACCGCTTCCCTTTTGTTTCTCTCTCACACCTGGCAGCTATCTCTTGCCCTGCCAGTACACTTTACACCTAATCTCAGCCTATTACCATCTCGTCTAGCTTCTAATACCTTTTATTGTCTCTTTTACTTCTTTTGTTTCTTTTATTCTTTTGTTCGATCGCAGCCCTGCCTTCGATCTATTTTCTTTTCTTTCCAGTTTTGAAGAAGGGTTCGACCCGAAACGTCAACTCAAATTTCTCTCCACGGATGTTGCCTGACCTGCTGAGTTTTTCCAGCATTTTCTGTTGTTTCGGATTTCCAACATCTGCAGTATTTTGCTATCGTAAAAGTAGGGAAGTCCTGTTACTACTGTACTGGGCGTTGGTAAGACCACACCTGGAGTACTGTGTACAGTTTTGGTATCCTTATTTAAGGAAGGATATACTTGCATTGGAGGCAGTTCAGAGAAGGTTCACGAGGTTGATTCTGGAGATGAAGGGGTTTTATTATGAAGGAAGGTTGAGCATATACTCATTGGGGTTTAGAAGAATGAGAGGGGATCTTATTGAAACATATAAGATTCTGAAGGGGCTTGACAGGGTAGATGCAGAGAGGATCTACAACTAGGGGGCATAATTTCAGAATAAGGAGAAACCCTTTTAAATCGTAAATGAGGAGGAATTTCTTCTCTCAGAGGGCTGTGAATCTTTGGAATTACCTTCCTCAGAGAGCTGCGGAGGCTGGGTCATTGAATATATTTAAGGTGGAGATAGACAGATTTTTGAATGGTAAGGCAGTGAAGGGTTATGGGGAGCTGGCAGGGAAGTGGAGTTGTGGCCAAGATCAGATCAGCCATGATCTTATTGAATGGCGGAGCAGGCTCGAGGGGCAAAATGACCTCCTCCTGCTCTTATGTGTGCAGTCTTTTTGGAGAGGTGGCAGTCTGTAAGAAGCTGTCGGCTGTTGTTCCGGTCACAGTTCTTCTCCTGTTGTATTGCAGTGCGGTGAAGTTTTCCGCGAAGCTGATGTCCCGAGCTATGGCCAAGCGGGTAAAGGTGACAATTCTTTATGCCACAGAAACTGGCAAATCAGAGACGTTCGCCAGGAAACTCTGCGAAATCTTTAAGAAGGCCTTCGATCCAAAGGTGAGAGTTTGGGTTCCAGGGAGGAGTGGGGGTCAGGGTTTGAGTTGGGCTGAGTGACCAGAATAAAGGTTACAGTTAGAGATAAGGTCAGCGTTAAGAGCTGGGATAAGTATGAAGAATCGTTCAGATCTAGTACAGCACAGAAACACACACTACAGCACAGATACACACAGTACAGCTCTAGTACAGCACAGATACACACAGTACAGCTCTAGTACAGCATAGATACACACAGTACAGCTCTAGTACAGCAGAGATACACACAGTACAGCTCCAGTACTGAACAGATATGCACAGTACGGTACAGATACACACAGTACAGCTGTAGTACAGCACAGATACATACAGTACAGCTCCAGTACAACACAGATACACACAGTACAGCTCTAGTACAGCAGAGATACACATAGTACAGCTCTTGTACAGCACAGATACACACAGTACAGCTCTAGTACAGCACAGATACACACAGTACAGCTCTAGTACAGCATAGATACACACAGTACAGCTCTAGTACAGCACAGATAAACACAGTACAGCTCTAGTACAGCTAAGATACACACAGTACAGCTCTAGTACAGCACAGATAAACACAGTACAGCTCTAATACAGCACAGATACACACAGTACAGCTCCAGTACAGCACAGATACACACAGTACAGCTATAGTACAGCACAGATACACACAGTACAGCTATAGTACAGCACAGATACACACAGTACAGCTCTAGTACAGCACAGATAAACACAGTACAGCTCTAGTACAGCACAGATACACAGTACAGCTCTAGTACAGCTAAGATACACACAGTACAGCTCTAGTACAGCACATATAAACACAGTACAGCTCTAGTACAGCTAAGATACACACAGTACAGCTCTAGTACAGCACAGATAAACACAGTACAGCTCTAGTACAGCACAGATACACACAGTACAGCTCCAGTACAGCACAGATACACACAGTACAGCTATAGTACAGCACAGATAAACACAGTACAGCTCTAGTACAGCACAGATACACACAGTACAGCTATAGTACAGCACAGATACACACAGTACAGCTATAGTACAGCACAGATACATACAGTACAGCTCTAGTACAGCAGATACATACAGTACAGCTCTAGTACAGCACAGATACACACAGTACAGCTATAGTACAGCACAGATAAACACAGTACAGCTCTAGTACAGCACAGATACACACAGTACAGCTATAGTACAGCACAGATACACACAGTACAGCTATAGTACAGCACAGATACATACAGTACAGCTCTAGTACAGCACAGATACATACAGTACAGCTCTAGTACAGCACAGATACACACAGTACAGCTCTAGTACAGCACAGATACACACAGTACAGCTATAGTACAGCACAGATACACACAGTACAGCTCTAGTACAGCACAGATACACACAGTACAGCTATAGTACAGCACAGATACACACAGTACAGCTATAGTACAGCACAGATACACACAGTACAGCTCTAGTACAGCACAGATACACACAGTACAGCTATAGTACAGCACAGATAAACACAGTACAGCTCTAGTACAGCACAGATAAACACAGTACAGCTCCAGTACAGCACAGATACACACAGTACAGCTATAGTACAGCACAGATACACACAGTACAGCTATAGTACAGCACAGATACACACAGTACAGCTCTAGTACAGCACAGATACACACAGTACAGTTCTAGTACAGCACAGATACAGAGTACAGATCTAGTACAGCACAGATACACACAGTACAGCTTAAGTACAGCACAGTTAAATCCAGTACAGCATAGATACACGCAGTAAATCTCTAGTACAGCACAGATACACACAGTACAGTTCTAGTACAGCACAGATACACACAGTACAGCTCCAGTTAAGCACAGATACACACAGTACAGCTCTAGTACAGCATAGATACACACAGTACAGCTCCAGTACTGAACAGATATGCACAGTACGGTACAGATACACACAGTACAGCTGTAGTACAGCACAGATACACACAGTACAGCTCCAGTACAACACAGATACACACAGTACAGCTCTAGTACAGCAGAGATACACATAGTACAGCTCTAGTACAGCACAGATACACACAGAACAGCTCTAGTACAGCACAGATACACACAGTACAGCTCTAGTACAGCACAGATACACACAGTACAGCTCTAGTACAGCACAGATAAACACAGTACAGCTCTAGTACAGCATAGATACACACAGTACAGTTCTAGTACAGCTAAGATACACACAGTACAGCTCTAGTACAGCACAGATAAACACAGTACAGCTCTAGTACAGCTAAGATACACACAGTACAGCTCTAGTACAGCACAGATAAACACAGTACAGCTCCAGTACAGCACAGATACATACAGTACAGTTCTAGTACAGCACAGATAAACACAGTACAGCTCCAGTACAGCACAGATACACACAGTACAGCTATAGTACAGCACAGATACACATAGTACAGCTATAGTACAGCACAGATACATACAGTACAGCTCTAGTACAGCACAGATACACACAGTACAGCTCTAGTACAGCACAGATAAACACAGTACAGCTCCAGTACAGCACAGATACACACAGTACAGCTCTAGTACAGCACAGATAAACACAGTACAGCTCTAGTACAGCACAGATAAACACAGTACAGCTCCAGTACAGCACAGATACATACAGTACAGCTCTAGTACAGCACAGATACACACAGTACAGCTCTAGTACAGCACAGATACATACAGTACAGCTCTAGTACAGCACAGATAAACACAGTACAGCTCCAGTACAGCACAGATACATACAGTACAGCTCTAGTACAGCACAGATACACACAGTACAGTTCTAGTACAGCACAGATACAGAGTACAGATCTAGTACAGCACAGATACACACAGTACAGCTTAAGTACAGCACAGTTAAATCCAGTACAGCATAGATACACGCAGTAAATCTCTAGTACAGCACAGATACACACAGTACAGTTCTAGTACAGCACAGATACACACAGTACAGCTCCAGTTAAGCACAGAGACACACTGTACAGCTCTTGTACAGCACAGATATATGTAAGAAGTCACACAACACCAGGTTATAGTTCAACAGCTTTATTTGAAATCACAAGCTTTCGGAGCGCTGCTCCTTCATCAGGTGAAGTGAAGAAATGCATATAGGCACAGCATATATAGTCAGAGAATACTGCCAGATGATTACAGGTAATCTTTCTAACTGCCCTTTATCACACCTTGGCAGAGAGATAATCACAGCAATCAAAGGTGTGAATGGTGTCCGAACAGGTCAGTCAGGAAAACATTACATCAAAGCACAATGAGGTGGGGTCACAGGGGGTCAAATGTTGCAGATGCTGGGGTCTGTATGAAAAACAAAAAACAAAAAACTATTTTTTTGCTGGAAATCACAGCAGGTCCGGCCGCATCTGTGTAGAGAGAACAAGCCAACGACGACTTGAGTCTGGATGACTCTATTTCAGGTGGGGTTACATGTAGCGTGACATGTACCCAAGATCCCAGTTGAGGCTGTCCTCGTGAGTGCGGAACTTGGCTATCAGTTTCTACTCGACGATTTTGCATTGTCGTGTGTCTCGAAGGCCGCCATGGAGAATGCTTACTCGAAGATCGGAGGCTGAATGTCCTTGACTGCTGAAGTGTTCCCCGACTGGGAGGGAACACTCCTGCCTGGCGATTGTTGTGCGGTGTCCGTTCATCCGTTGTCGCAGTGTCTGCATGGTTTCGCCGATGTTCCATGTTCCGGGGCATCCTTTCCTGCAACATATGAGGGAGACAACGTTGGCCGAGTCAAATGAGTATGTACCATGTACCTGGTGGGTGGTGTCCTCATGTGTGATGATGGTATCTGTGTTGATGATCTGGCATGTCTTGCAGAGGTTGCCGTGGCAGGGTTGTGTGGTGTCGTGGTCGCTGTTCTCCTGAAAGCTGGGTAATTTGCTGCGAACGATGGTCTGTTTGAGGTTAGGCGGCTGTTTGAAGGCGAGTAGTGGAGGCGTGGGGATGGCCTTAGCGAGGTGTTCATCATCATCGATGACATGTTGAAGGCTGCGAAGAACATGGCGTAGTTTCTCCGCTCCGGGAAGTACTGGACGACGAAGGGTACTCTGTTGGTTGTCTCCCATGTTTGTCTTCTGAGGAGGTCTATGCGATTTTTCGCTGTGGCCCGTCGGAACTGTCGATCGACGAGTGGAGCGTCATATCCCGTTCTTACGAGGGCGTCTTTCAGCGTATGTAGGTGTCCATCGCGTTCCTCCTCGTCTGAGCAGATCCTGTGTATTCGCAGGGCTTGTCCATAGGGGATGGCTTCTTTAACGTGATTAGGGTGGAAGCTGGAGAAGTGGAGCATTGTGAGGTTGTCCGTGGGCTTGCGGTAGAGTGAAGTGCTGAGGTGTCCGTCTTTGATGGAGATTCGTGTGTCCAAGAATGAAACCGATTCTGAGGTTTAGTCCATGGTGAGTTTGATGGTGGGATGGAACTTGTTGATGTTATCGTGTAGTCTTTTCAGTGATTCTTCACCGTGGGTCCATAGGAAGAAAATGTCGTCGATGTATCTGGTGTATAGCATTGGTTGGAGGTCCTGTGCAGCGAAGAAGTCTTGCTCGAACCTGTGCATGAAGATGTTGGCGTATTGGGGTGCAAATTTGGTCCCCATGGCTGTTCCGTGTGTTTGGGTAAAGAACTGGTTGTCGAAGGTGAAAACATTGTGGTCAAGGATGAAGTGGATGAGTTGTAGGATGGCGTCTGGAGATTGGCTGTTGTTGGTGTTGAGTACTGAGGCTGTCGCAGCGATGCCGTCATCGTGGGGGATACTGGTGTAGAGTGCCGAGACGTTCCTGGTTCAACTGGTTCAACAGCACCCACGGAGCAGTTGAACCAGGAACAGTCCTCGCCACGATGGACATCTCGGCACTCTACACCAGTATCCCTCACGATGACGGCATCGCTGCGACAGCCTTAGTACTCAACACCAACAACAGCCAATCTCCAGACGCCATCCTACAACTCATCCGCTTCATCTTTGACCACAATGTCTTCACCTTCGACAACCAGTTCTTTACCCAAACACACGGAAAAGGCATGGGGACCAAATTCGCACCCCAATACGCCAACATCTTCATGCACAAGTTCGAGCAAGACTTCTTCGCTGCACAGGACCTCCAACCAATGCTATACACCAGATGCATCGACGACATTTTCTTCCTATGCACCCATGGCGAAGAATCACTGAAAAGACTACACGATAACATCAACAAGTTCCATCCCACCATCAAACTCACCATGGACTACTCCTCAGAATCGGTTCCATTCTTGGACACACGAATCTCCATCAAAGACGGACACCTCAGCACTTCACTCTACCGCAAGCCCACGGACAACCTCACGATGCTCCACTTCTCCAGCTTCCACCCTAACCACGTTAAAGAAGCCATCCCCTATGGACAAGCCCTGCGAATACACAGGATCTGCTCAGACGAGGAGGAACGCGATGGACACCTACAGACGCTGAAAGACGCCCTCGTAAGAACGGGATATGATGCTTGACTCGTCGATCGACAGTTCCGACAGGCCACAGCGAAAAATCGCATAGACCTCCTCAGAAGACAAACACGGGACACAACCAACAGAGCACCCTTCGTCATCCAGTACTTCCCCGGAGCGGAGAAACTACGCCATGTTCTTCGCAGCCTTCAACATGTCATCGATGATGATGAACACCTCGCGAAGGCCATCCCCACGCCTCCACTACTCGCCTTCAAACAGCCGCCTAACCTCAAACAGACCATCGTTCGCAGCAAATTACCCAGCTTTCAGGAGAACAGCGACCACGACACCACGCAACCCTGCCACGGCAACCTCTGCAAGACATGTCAGATCATCAACACATATACCATCATCACACGTGAGGACACCACCCACCAGGTACATGGTACATACTCATTTGACTCGGCCAATGTTGTCTTCCTCATACGTTGCAGGAAAGGATGCCCCGGAGCATGGTACATCGGCGAAACCATGCAGGCACTGCGACAACGGATGAACGGACACCGCACAACAATCGCCAGGCAGGAGTGTTCCCTCCCAGTTAGGGGAACACTTCAGCAGTCAAGGACATTCAGCCTCCAATCTTCGGGTAAGCATTCTCCAAGGCGGCCTTCTAGACACACAACAACGCAAAATCATCGAGCAGAAACTGATAGCCAAGTTCCGCACTCATGAGGACGGCCTCAACCGGGATCTTGGGTACATGTCACGCTACATGTAACCCCACCTGACGTAGAGTCATCAAGACTTGAGTCGTCGTTGGCTTGTTCTCTCTACACAGATGCAGCCGGACCTGCTGTGATTTCCAGCAAAAAAATAGTTTTTTGTTTTTTGTTTTGCATACAGACCCCAGCATCTGCAACATTTGACCCCCTGTGACCCCACCTCATTGTTCTTTGATGTAATGTTTTCCTGACTGACCTGTTCGGACACCATTCACACCTTTGATTGCTGTGATTATCTCTCTGCCAAGGTGTGATAAAGGGCAGTTAGAAAGATTACCTGTAATCATCTGGCAGTATTCTCTGACTATATAAGCTGTGCCTATATGCATTTCTTCACTTCACCTGACGAAGGAGCAGCTTGTGATTTCAAATAAAGCTGTTGGACTATAACCTGGTGTTGTGTGACTTCTTACATTTGTCCACCCCAGTCCAACACCGGCATCTCCACATCATGAGCACAGATATACACAGTGCAGTTCTAGTACAGCACAGATACACACAGTACAGCTCCAGTACAGCACAGATAAACACAGTACAGCTCCAGTTCAGCACAGATACACACAGTACAGCTCCAGTACAGCACAGGTACACACAGTACAGCTCTAGTACAGCACAGATAGACACAGTACAGCTCTAGTACAGCAAAGATACACACAGTACAGCTCTAGTACAGCAAAGATACACACAGTACAGCTCCAGTACAGCACAGATACACACAGTACAGCTCTAGTACAGCAAAGATATACACAGTACAGCTCCAGTACAGGACAGATACACACAGTACAGCTCTAGTGCAGCACAGATAGACACAGTACAGCTCTAGTTTAGCACAGATACACACAATACAGCTCCAGTACAGCACAGATACACACAGTACAGCTCCAGTACAGCACAGATGCACACAGTACAGCTCTAGTACAGCAAAGATACACACAGTACAGCTCCAGTACAGCACAGATACACACAGTACAGCTCTAGTACAGCAAAGATACACACAGTACAGCTCCAGTACAGCACAGATACACACAGTACAGCTCCAGTGCAGCACAGATACACACAGTACAGCTCCAGTACAGCACAGATACACACAGTTCAGCTCTAGTACAGCACAGATACACACAGTACAGCTCCAGTACAGCACAGATACACACAGTACAGCTCCAGTACAGCACAGATACACACAGTACAGCTCTAGTACAGCAAAGATACACACAGTACAGCTCCAGTACAGCACAGATACACACAGTACAGCTCCAGTACAGCACAGATACACACAGTTCAGCTCTAGTACAGCACAGATACACACAGTACAGCTCCAGTACAGCACAGATACACACAGTACAGCTCCAGTACAGCACAGATACACACAGTTCAGCTCTAGTGCAGCACAGATACACACAGTACAGCACAGATACACAGTACAGCTCCAGTACAGCACAGATACACACAGTACAGCTCTAGTACAGCACAGATACACACAGTACAGCTCCAGTACAGCACAGATACACACAGTACAGCTCCAGTACAGCACAGATACACACAGTTCAGCTTTAGTACAGCAAAGATACACACAGTACAGCTCCAGTACAGCACAGATACACACAGTACAGCTCCAGTACAGCACAGATACACACAGTACAGCTCCAGTACAGCACAGATACACACAGTTCAGCTCTTGTGCAGCACAGATACACACAGTACAGCTCCAGTACAGCACAGATACACAGTACAGCTCCAGTACAGCACAGATACACACAGTACAGCTCTAGTACAGCACAGATACACACAGTACAGCTCCAGTACAGCACAGATACACACAGTACAGCTCCAGTACAGCACAGATACACACAGTTCGGCTCTAGTGCAGCACAGATACACACAGTACAGCTCCAGTACAGCACAGATACACAGTACAGCTCCAGTACAGCACAGATACACACAGTACAGCTCCTGTTCAGCACAGATACACACAGTACAGCTCTAGTACAGCACAGATACAAACAGTACAGCTCTTGTACAGCATAGATACACTAAGTACAGCTCTAGTACAGCACAGATACACACAGTACAGCACCAGTACAACACAGATACACAGAGTACAGTTCTAGTACAGCAAAGATACACAGTACAGTTCTAGTACAGCAAAGATACACACAGTTCAGCTCCAGTACAACACAGATACACACAGTACAGTTCTAGTACAGCAAAGATACACACAGTACAGTTCTAGTACAGCAAAGATACACACAGTACAGTTCTAGTACAGCAAAGATACACAGTACAGTTCTAGTACAGCAAAGATACACACAGTTTAGCTCCAGTACAACACAGATACACACAGTACAGTTCTAGTACAGCAAAGATACACCCAGTACAGTTCTAGTACAGCAAAGATACACACAGTTCAGCTCTAGTACAACACAGATACACACAGTACAGCTCCAGTACAGCACAGATCCACACATTAGAGCTCTAGTACAGCACAGATGCACACAGTACAGCTCCAGTACAGCACAGATACACACAGTACAGCTCCAGTACAGCACAGATACACACAGTACAGCTCCAGTTCAGCACAGATACACACAGTACAGCTCTAGTACAGCACAGATACACACAGTACAGCTCCAGTACAGCACAGATACACACAGTACAGCTCCAGTACAGCACAGATACACACAGTACAGCTCTAGAACAGCACAGATAGACACAGTACAGCTCTAGTACAGCAAAGATACACACAGTACAGCTCTAGTACAGCAAAGATACACACAGTACAGCTCCAGTACAGCACAGATACACACAGTACAGCTCTAGTACAGCAAAGATACACACAGTACAGCTCCAGTACAGGACAGATACACACAGTACAGCTCTAGTGCAGCACAGATAGACACAGTACAGCTCTAGTTTAGCACAGATACACACAATACAGCTCCAGTACAGCACAGATACACACAGTACAGCTCCAGTACAGCACAGATGCACACAGTACAGCTCTAGTACAGCAAAGATACACACAGTACAGCTCCAGTACAGCACAGATACACACAGTACAGCTCTAGTACAGCAAAGATACACACAGTACAGCTCCAGTACAGCACAGATACACACAGTCCAGCTCTAGTACAGCACAGATACACACAGTACAGCTCCAGTACAGCACAGATACACACAGTACAGCTCCAGTACAGCACAGATACACACAGTACAGCTCTAGTACAGCAAAGATACACACAGTACAGCTCCAGTACAGCACAGATACACACAGTACAGCTCCAGTACAGCACAGATACACACAGTTCAGCTCTAGTACAGCACAGATACACACAGTACAGCTCCAGTACAGCACAGATACACACAGTACAGCTCCAGTACAGCACAGATACACACAGTTCAGCTCTAGTGCAGCACAGATACACACAGTACAGCACAGATACACAGTACAGCTCCAGTACAGCACAGATACACACAGTACAGCTCTAGTACAGCACAGATACCCACAGTACAGCTCCAGTACAGCACAGATACACACAGTACAGCTCCAGTACAGCACAGATACACACAGTTCAGCTCTAGTGCAGTACAGATACACACAGTACAGCTCTAGTACAGCAAAGATACACACAGTACAGCTCCAGTACAGCACAGATACACACAGTACAGCTCTAGTACAGCAAAGATACACACAGTACAGCTCCAGTACAGCACAGATACACACAGTACAGCTCCAGTACAGCACAGATACACACAGTTCAGCTCTTGTGCAGCACAGATACACACAATACAGCTCCAGTACAGCACAGATACACACAGTACAGCTCCAGTACAGCACAGATACACACAGTTCGGCTCTAGTGCAGCACAGATACACACAGTACAGCTCCAGTACAGCACAGATACACAGTACAGCTCCAGTACAGCACAGATACACACAGTACAGCTCCTGTTCAGCACAGATACACACAGTACAGCTCTAGTACAGCACAGATACAAACAGTACAGCTCTTGTACAGCATAGATACACTAAGTACAGCTCTAGTACAGCACAGATACACACAGTACAGCACCAGTACAACACAGATACACAGAGTACAGTTCTAGTACAGCAAAGATACACAGTACAGTTCTAGTACAGCAAAGATACACACAGTTCAGCACCAGTACAACACAGATACACAGAGTACAGTTCTAGTACAGCAAAGATACACAGTACAGTTCTAGTACAGCAAAGATACACACAGTTCAGCTCCAGTACAACACAGATACACACAGTACAGTTCTAGTACAGCAAAGATACACACAGTACAGTTCTAGTACAGCAAAGATACACACAGTACAGTTCTAGTACAGCAAAGATACACACAGTTCTGCTCTAGTACAGCACAGATGCACACAGTACAGCTCCAGTACAGCACAGATACACACAGTACAGCTCCAGCACAGCACAGATACACACAGTACAGCTCCAGTTCAGCACAGATACACACAGTACAGCTCTGGTACAGCACAGATACACACAGTACAGCTCCAGTACAGCACAGATACACACAGTACAGCTCCAGTACAGCACAGATACACACAGTACAGCTCTAGTACAGCACAGATAGACACAGTACAGCTCTAGTTTAGCACAGATACACACAGTACAGCTCCAGTACAGCACAGATACACACAGTACAGCTCCAGTACAGCACAGATACACACAGTACAGCTCTAGTACAGCACAGATACACACAGTACAGCTCTAGTACAGCACAGATACACACAGTACAGCTCTAGTACGGCAAAGATACACACAGTACAGCAGAGATACACACAGTACAGCTCCAGTACAGGACAGATACACACAGTACAGCTCTATTACAGCACAGATAGACACAGTACAGCTCTAGTTTAGCACAGATACACACAGTACAGCTCCAGTACAGCACAGATACACACAGTACAGCTCCAGTACAGCATAGATGCACACAGTACAGCTCTAGTACAGCAAAGATACACACAGTACAGCTCTAGTACAGCAAAGATACACACAGTACAGCTCTAGTACAGCACAGATACACACAGTACAGCACAGATACACACAGTTCAGCTCTAGTGCAGCACAGATACACACAGTACAGCTCCAGTACAGCACAGATACACAGTACAGCTCCAGTGCAGCACAGATACACACAGTACAGCTCTAGTACAGCACAGATACACACAGTACAGCACAGATACACACAGTACAGCTCCAGTACAGCACAGATACACACAGTACAGCTCCAGTACAGCACAGATACACACAGTACAGCTCTAGTACAGCAAAGATACACACAGTACAGCTCCAGTACAGCACAGATACACACAGTACAGCTCTAGTACAGCAAAGATACACACAGTACAGCTCCAGTACAGCACAGCTACACACAGTACAGCTCTAGTACAGCACAGATACACACAGTACAGCTCCAGTACAGCACAGCTACACACAGTACAGCTCTCGTACAGCACAGATACAGAGAGTACAGTTGCAGTACAGCACAGATACACTCAGTACAGCTCTAGTACAGCACAGATACACACAGTACAGCTCTAGTACAACACAGATACACTCAGTACAGCTCTAGTACAGCACAGATACACTCAGTACAGCTCTAGTACAGCACAGATACACACAGTACAGCTCTAGTACAACACAGATACACTCAGTACAGCTCTAGTACAGCATAGATACACACAGTACAGCTCTAGTACAACACAGATACACACAGTACAGCTCCAGTACAGCACAGATCCACACATTCGAGCTCTAGTACAGCACAGATGCACACAGTACAGCTCTAGTACAACACAGATACACACAGTACAGCTCTAGTACAACACAGATACACACAGTACAGCTCTAGTACAACACAGATACACTCAGTACAGCTCTAGTACTGCATAGACACAGACGGTGGATTTCTTGTATCAGAAACACACAGTACATTTCCAGAACTGCACAGCTCTTGGGATGAATGGAGATAACGTGGGCTGGAGAGAATGATGCATGGATGACAGGAGTGTTTAACGATTGTATGGAGTGGTTGGATGGATTGAAGAGTGGATGGAGGGCGGGATGGATAAAGTTGTGGTGTAATGAAAGAATAAACAGTGAAGGGATGGAGAGAGGATTGGATGGAGGATTTGAGGAATGGTTGGAGTTAGCAATGGAGGGATGTATAAAGGAATTGAGAGATATGTTGTGAGGGAAGAAGATGGAATGCTGGAGATAAAGGGAAAGAGTTGGTGGGATGGATGGAGGGATAAAGAGATAGAAAGGTGAAGAGATGGAAGGATAGATGGAGTAATGAATGATATAAAGTTGAATGGAGGAATATAGGGGTGAATGGAGGGATGGAGGAGATAGTCAAGTGGTTGATGGAAGGTTGTGTCTATAGCCAGTTTATGGAGGTGAAGTAACTGTGTGTGTGTGTCTCTCTGTCTCTCTCTATATATCTCTCCCTTTCTCTTGCTCTCCCTCTCTATCCATCTCTCTCTCTTGCTGCCTTTTTCTCACACTCTCTCTTTCTGACTGCCTCTCACTGTCTTTCTTTCTCTCCCTTTCAGGTGCTGAGTATGGATGAGTACGATATCATCAACCTTGAACACGAAACCTTGGTTTTAGTGGTTACAAGCACATTTGGAAATGGGGAGCCTCCAGAGAATGGACAGGTACAACTCCTACCTATCACTGTGAGAGACTGTTTTCCTACACCGATAGTCTGGGTACGGGATAGATTCCACACCAGGGACAGTGTCCCTACACAGAGACCTGGGTGTCCTTGTGCACCAGTCGCTGAAGGTAAGCATGCAGGTGCAGCAGGCGGTTAAGAAGGCAAATGGTATGTTGGCTTTCGTAGCAAGAGGGTTCGAGTACAGGAACAAGGGTGTCTTGCTACAGTTGTACAGGGCCTTGGTGAGACCGCACCTTGAGTATTGTGTGCAGTTTTGGTCGCCTTACCTGAGGAAGGACGTTCTTGCCATGGAGGGAGTGCAGCGAAGATTCACCAGGCTGATACCTGGGATGGCAGGAATGATGTATGAGGAGAGATTGTGTCGATTGTGCTTATACTCGCTGGAGTTTAGAAGATTGAGAGGGGATCTCATCGAAACCTATAAAATTCTGTCAGGCCTGGACAGACTAGATGCTGGAAGGATGTTTCTGATGGTCGGGGAGTCCAGAACCAGGGGTCATAGTCTAAGGATAAGGGGTAAGCCATTTAGGACTGAAATGAGGAGGAATTTCTTCACCCAGAGAGTGGTGAACCTGTGGAATTCTCTGCCACAGAGGGCTGTGGAGGCCAGTTCATTAAATATATTCAAGAAAGAGTTGGATATATTCCTTAAGGCTGAAGGGATCAAGGGATATGGGGAGAAGGCAGGGACAGGGTACTGAATTTCAATGATCAGCCATGATCTCATTGAATGGCGGAGCAGGCTCGAAGGGCCGAATGGCCTACTCCTGCTCCTATCTTCTATGTTTCTATGATAGTCTGGATACGGGCCAGATCCCACACCGGGGACAGTGTCCCTACACTGATAGTCTGGGTACGAGTTAGATCCCACACCGGGGACAGTGTCTCTGCACCGATAGTCTGGGTACAGGTTAGATCCCACACCGGGGACAGTGCCTCTACACCGATAGTCTGGGTACAGGTTAGATCCCACACCGGGGACAGTGCCTCTACACCGATAGTCTGGTTACAGGTTAGATCCCACACCGGGGACAGTGCCTCTACACCGATAGTCTGGGTACGGGTTAGATCCCACACCGGGGACAGTGTCCCGACACCGATAGTCTGGGTACGAGTTAGATCCCACACCGGGGACAGTGTCTCTGCACCGATAGTCTGGGTACGGGTTAGATCCCACACCGGGGACAGTGCCTCTACACCGATAGTCTGGGTACGAGTTAGATCCCACACCGGGGACAGTGTCTCTGCACCGATAGTCTGGGTACGGGTTAGATCCCACACCGGGGACAGTGTCTCTGCACCGATAGTCTGGGTACGGGTTAGATCCCACACCGGGGACAGTGTCCCTACACCGATAGTCTGGGTACGGGATAGATCCCACACTGGGGACAGTGTCTCTGCACCGATAGTCTGGGTACAGGTTAGATCCCACACCGAGGACAGTGTCCCTACACCGATAGTCTGGGTACGGGATAGATCCCACACCGGGGACAGTGTCTCTACACCGATAGTTTGGGTACAGGTTAGATCCCACACCGGGGACAGTGACTCTACACCGATAGTCTGGGTACAGGTTAGATCCCACACCGGGGACAGTGTCTCTGCACCGATAGTCTGGGTACAGGTTAGATCCCACACCGGGGACAGTGACTCTGCACCGATAGTCTGGGTACAGGTTAGATCCCACACCGGGGACAGTGTCTCTACACTGATAGTCTGGGTACAGGTTAGATCCCACACCGAGGACAGTGTCCCTACACCGATAGTCTGTGTACAGGTTAGATCCCACACCGAGGACAGTGTCCCTACACCGATAGTCTGGGTACGGGATAGATCCCACACCGGGGACAGTGTCCCTACACCGATAGTCTGGGTACAGGTTAGATCCCACACTGGGGACAGTGTCCCTACACCGATAGTCCGGGTACGGGACAGATCCCACACCGGGGACAGTGTCCCTACACCAATAGTCTGGGTACCGGTTAGATCCCACACCGCGGACAGTGTCCCTACACCGATAGTCTGTGTACAGGTTAGATCCCACACTGGGGACAGTATCTCTACACTGATAGCCTGGGTACAGGACAGATCCCACACCGGGGACAGTTTCCCTACACCGATAGTCCGGGTACAGGACAGATCCCACACCGGGGACAGTGTCCCTGCACCGATAGTCTGGGTATGGGAATGAGATGTATCGATGGTTTGGTTCATGTAGGGTAGTGTACTAACTAACGCTTCTATTTATTTTGCAGAGTTTTGCAGACATTTTGATGGAGATGACACATCCAAACTCCACCTCTACGGAAATAAAGTGAGTTCACTGGACTTCAAGCACAGCGGACAGGGAGCAGTGTTGATGGACTCACAGCTCTGCTCCTGGACACATCCAGTAGCCTCCAAGGCAGACAAGGTCCAATACCCTATACTGCATCGCAACAGGAGGAGGCCAAACGAGCCTGTTCTGTCTCGCAATCAACTCATGGCTGATCTGTGTCTGAACTCCATTTACCCGTCTTGGTTCCATAGGAGAAAATACCCTTACCTAACAAAAATATATCAACATCAGTTTTGAGAGAGTTCCAGATTTCCACTGCCATTTGTGTGAACAAGTGCTTCCTGACATCACACCTGAACGGCCTAAAGCTCTGCCCCTTCGTTCTGAACTCCCCCACCAGGGGAAATAGTTTCCCTCTATCTACCATATCAAAAGCTCATATCATCTAAAACACCTCGATTAGATCACACGTAATCTGCTATACTCGAGGGAATGCATGCGTAGTCTTATATTTGTAGATGCAAAACCACCTCAGGTGCAGCATCTCACTCCACTTACATCAAGTCTCCTCACTCCACTTACATCAAGTCTCCTCACTCCACTTACATCAGGTCTCCTCACTCCACTTACATCAAGTCTCCTCACTCCACTTACATCAGGTCTCCTCACTCCACTTACATCAAGTCTCCTCACTCCACTTACATCAGGTCTCCTCACTCCACTTACATCAGGTCTCCTCACTCCACTTACATCAAGTCTCCTCACTCCACTTACATCAGGTCTCCTCACTCCACTTACATCAGGTCTCCTCACTCCACTTACATCAGGTCTCCTCACTCCACTTACATCAGGTCTCACTCCACTTACATCAGGTCTCCTCACTCCACTGACATCAGGTCTCCTCACTCCACTTACATCAGGTCTCCTCACTCCACTTACATCAGGTCTCCTCACTCCACTTACATCAGGTCTCCTCTCTCCACTTACATCAAGTCCCCTCACTCCACTTACATCAGGTCTCCTCACTCCACTGACATCAGGTCTCCTCACTCCACTTACATCAGGTCTCCTCACTCCACTTACATCAGGTCCCCTCACTCCACTTACATCAGGTCTCCTCACTCCACTTACATCAGGTCCCCTCACTCCACTTACATCAAGTCCCCTCACTCCACTTACATCAGGTCTCCTCACTCCACTTTCATCAGGTCTCCTCACTCCACTTACATCAGGTCTCCTCACTCCACTTACATCAGGTCCCCTCACTCCACTTACATCAGGTCCCCTCACTCCACTTACATCAGGTCCCCTCACTCCACTTACATCAGGTCTCCTCACTCCACTTACATCAGGTGCCCTCACTCCACTTAGATCAGGTCCCCTCACTCCACTGACATCAGGTCTCCTCACTCCACTGACATCAGGTCTCCTCACTCCACTTTCATCAGGTCCCCTCACTTCACTTACATCAGGTCTCCTCACTCCACTTACATCAGGTCTCCTCACTCCACTTACATCAGGTCTCACTCCACTTACATCAGGTCTCCTCACTCCACTGACATCAGGTCTCCTCACTCTACTTACATCAGGTCCCCTCACTTCACTTACATCGGGTGCCCTCACTCCACTTACATCAGGTCCCCTCACTTCACTTACATCAGGCCTCCTCACTCCACTTAGATCAGGTGCCCTCACTCCACTTACATCAGGTCTCCTCACTCCACTTACATCAGGTGCCCTCACTCCACTTTCATCAGGTCCCCTCACTCCACTGACATCAGGTCTCCTCACTCCACTTACATTAGGTGCCCTCACTCCACTTTCATCAGGTCTCCTCACTCCACTTACATCAGATCTCCTCACTCCACTTACATCAGGTCTCCTCACTCCACTTACATCAGATCTCCTCACTCCACTTACATCAGGTGCCCTCACTCCACTTACATCAGGTGCCCTCACTCCACTTTCATCAGGTCCCCTCACTCCACTGACATCAGGTCTCCTCACTCCACTGACATCAGGTCTCCTCACTCCACTTTCATCAGGTCTCCTCACTCCACTTACATCAGATCTCCTCACTCCACTTACATCAGGTCTCCTCACTCCACTTACATCAGATCTCCTCACTCCACTTACATCAGGTCTCCTCACTCCACATTGTGTGTCAGTATGGGAGTGTGATAGTTGTGTGTGAGTGTTTCGGTTTGGGAGTGTGATAGTTGTATATAAGTGTCAGTATGGGAGTGTGATAGTTGTGTGTGTGTGTGTCAGTTCGGGTGTGCGAGCGTTGTTTGTAAGTGTGTCAGTACGGGAATGTGATAGATGTGTGTGAGTGTGTCAGTACGGGAGTGTGATAATAGTGTGGCAGTACGGGAGTGTGAGCGTTGTGTGTAAGTGTGTCAGTACGGGAGTGTGATAGTTGTGTGAGTGTGTGTCAGTATGGGATTGTGATATTTGTGAGTGTGTGTCAGTTCAGGAGTGTGATAGTTGTGTGTCAGTACGGGAGTGTGAGCGTGGTTGTATGTATGTGTGTCAGTACAGGAGTGTGATAGTTGTGTTTGAGTGTGTCAGTATGGGAGTGTGGTAGTTGTGTGTGTGTGTGTCAGTACAGGAGTGTGATAGTTTGTGTGTGTGTCAGTATGGGATTGTGATAGTGTGTGAGTGTGTCAGTATGGGAGTGTGATAGTTGTGTGTGAGTGTTTCGGTTTGGGAGTGTGATAGTTGCATACAAGTGTGTCAGTATGGGAGTGTGATAGTTGTGTGTGTGTGTGTGAGTTCAGGTGTGCGAGCGTTGTTTGTAAGTGTGTCAGTACGGGAATGTGATAGATGTGTGTGAGTGTGTCATTACGGGAGTGTGATAATAGTGTGGCAGGACGGGAGTGTGATAGTTGTGTGTGAGTGTGTCAGTTCAGGAGTGTGATAGTAGTGTGTCAGTGTCAGTATGGGAGTGTGAGCGTGGTTGTATGTACGTGTGTCAGTACAGGAATGTGATAGTTGTGTGTGAGTGTGTCAGTACAGGATTGTGATAATTGTGTGTGAGTGTGTCAGTACAGGATTGTGATAGTTGTGTGTGAGTGTGTCAGTACGGGAGTGTGATAGATTGATGTACATGTTACACTGCACATTTCATTTCTTTACCTGCTGTCATATATTTATTCTATATTTCAGGAGTTACAAAGCTCGATTTAACAGTTTATCTGATGATGAATTTGAAGCGTTCAGTGGAGCAGTCTCTGAGGGGAATTGTTTTGAGAATACAGGACCATTGGCTAGTGTACGGTAAGGAGAATATAATCCTACTCTCATATTGTGTGGTCACGGATGTGGGGAGTGTTAAAAGAGAGTGAGGAAGAACTCACATTAATTTAGCCCCTCATTAATTTAGTCCCAGTGTGTTCTAACAACAGCAACAACTTATTTTTTTAAATTTGTTTATGGGATCTGGGCGTCGCTGGCAAGGCCAGCATTTATTGCCCATCCCTAATTGCCCTTGAGAAGGTGGTGGTGAGGTGTCTCACACCTCGCTCCATCTCTCGCACCTCGCTCCATCTCTCGCACCTCGCTCCATCTCTCGCACCTCGCTCTATCTCTCACACCTCGCTCTATCTCTCACACCTCGCTCTATCTCTCTCACCTCGCTCTATCTCTCGCACCTCGCTCTATCTCTCGCACCTCGCTCTATCTCTCGCACCTCGCTCTATCTCTCGCACCTCGGTCTATCTCTCTCACCTCGCTCTATCTCTCGCACCTCGCTCTATCTCTCGCACCTCGCTCTATCTCTCGCACCTCGCTCTATCTCTCACACCTCGCTCTATCTCTCACACCTCGCTCTATCTCTCTCACCTCGCTCTATCTCTCGCACCTCGCTCTCTCACACCTCGCTCTATCTCTCACACCTCGCTCTATCTCTCACACCTCGCTCTATCTCTCACACCTCGCTCTATCTCTCACACCTCGCTCTATCTCTCTCACCTCGCTCTATCTCTCGCACCTCGCTCTATCTCTCACACCTCGCTCTATCTCTCGCACCTCGCTCTATCTCTCGCACCTCGCTCTATCTCTCGCACCTCGCTCTATCTCTCGCACCTCGCTCTATCTCTCGCACCTCGCTCTATCTCTCGCACCTCGCTCTATCTCTCCCACCTCGCTCTATCTCTCGCACCTCGCTCTATCTCTCGCACCTCGCTCTATCTCTCGCACCTCGCTCTATCCCTCGCACCTCGCTCTATCCCTCGCACCTCGCTCTATCCCTCGCACCTCGCTCTATCTCTCGCACCTCGCTCTATCTCTCACACCTCGCTCTATCTCTCACACCTCGCTCTATCTCTCACACCTCGCTCTATCCCTCGCTCTATCTCTCGCACCTCGCTCCATCTCTCGCACCTCGCTCTATCTCTCGCACCTCGCTCTATCTCTCACACCTCGCTCTATCTCTCGCACCTCGCTCTATCTCTCGCACCTCGCTCTATCTCTCGCACCTCGCTCTATCTCTCGCACCTCGCTCTATCTCTCACACCTCGCTCTATCTCTCGCACCTCGCTCTATCTCTCACACCTCGCTCTCTCACACCTCGCTCTATCTCTCACACCTCGCTCTCTCACACCTCGCTCTATCTCTCGCACCTCGCTCTATCTCTCGCACCTCGCTCTATCTCTCGCACCTCGCTCTATCTCTCGCACCTCGCTCTATCTCTCGCACCTCGCTCTATCTCTCGCACCTCGCTCTATCTCTCGCACCTCGCTCTATCTCTCGCACCTCGCTCTATCTCTCGCACCTCGCTCTATCTCTCGCACCTCGCTCTATCTCTCGCACCTCGCTCTATCTCTCGCACCTCGCTCTATCTCTCGCACCTCGCTCTATCTCTCGCACCTCGCTCTATCTCTCGCACCTCGCTCTATCTCTCGCACCTCGCTCTATCTCTCGCACCTCGCTCTATCTCTCGCACCTCGCTCTAACTCTCGCACCTCGCTCTATCTCTCGCACCTCGCTCTATCTCTCGCACCTCGCTCTATCTCTCGCACCTCGCTCTATCTCTAGCACCTCGCTCTATCTCTCGCACCTCGCTCTATCCCTCGCACCTCGCTCTATCCCTCGCACCTCGCTCTATCTCTCGCACCTCGCTCTATCCCTCGCACCTCGCTCTATCCCTCGCACCTCGCTCTATCTCTCGCACCTCGCTCTATCTCTCACACCTCGCTCTATCTCTCACACCTCGCTCTATCTCTCACACCTCGCTCTATCTCTCACACCTCGCTCTATCTCTCACACCTCGCTCTATCTCTCACACCTCGCTCTATCTCTCACACCTCGCTCTATCTCTCACACCTCGCTCTATCCCTCGCTCTATCTCTCACACCTCGCTCTATCTCTCACACCTCGCTCTATCTCTCACACCTCGCTCTATCTCTCACACCTCGCTCTATCTCTCACACCTCGCTCTATCTCTCACACCTCGCTCTATCCCTCACACCTCGCTCTATCTCTCACACCTCGCTCTATCCCTCACACCTCGCTCTATCCCTCACACCTCGCTCTATCTCTCACACCTCGCTCTATCTCTCGCACCTCGCTCTATCTCTCGCACCTCGCTCTATCCCTCGCACCTCGCTCTATCTCTCGCACCTCGCTCTATCTCTCGCACCTCGCTCTATCTCTCGCACCTCGCTCTATCTCTCGCACCTCGCTCTATCCCTCGCACCTCGCTCTATCCCTCGCACCTCGCTCTATCTCTCGCACCTCGCTCTATCTCTCGCACCTCGCTCTATCTCTCGCACCTCGCTCTATCCCTCGCACCTCGCTCTTTCTCTCACACCTCGCTCTATCTCTCACACCTCGCTCTATCTCTCACACCTCGCTCTATCTCTCACACCTCGCTCTATCTCTCTCACCTCGCTCTGTCTCTCGCACCTCGCTCTGTCTCTCGCACCTCGCTCTATCTCTCGCACCTCGCTCTATCTCTCACACCTCGCTCTATCTCTCGCACCTCGCTCTATCTCTCGCACCTCGCTCTATCTCTCACACCTCGCTCTATCTCTCACACCTCGCTCTATCTCTCACACCTCGCTCTATCTCTCGCACCTCGCTCTATCTCTCGCACCTCGCTCTATCTCTCGCACCTCGCTCTATCTCTCGCACCTCGCTCTATCTCTCACACCTCGCTCTATCTCTCACACCTCGCTCTATCTCTCACACCTCGCTCTATCTCTCACACCTCGCTCTATCTCTCACACCTCGCTCTATCTCTCACACCTCGCTCTATCTCTCGCACCTCGCTCTATCTCTCACACCTCGCTCTATCTCTCACACCTCGCTCTATCTCTCACACCTCGCTCTATCTCTCACACCTCGCTCTATCTCTAGCACCTTTAACGTAGTAAAACGTCCCAAGGGGCTGCACAGGAGTACTTTAAGACAAAAAATTTGACACCAAGCAACATAAGGAGAAATTAGGGCAGGTGACCAAACGATTGCACAAAGAGGTAGGTTTTCAGGAGCATCTTAAAGGAGGAAAGAGAGGTAGCGAGATGGACAGGTTTAGGCAGGGGTTTCCAGAGCTGAGGGCCGAGGCAACAGAAGGCACGGCCACCAATGAATTACTTTTGCAGCAGTCATATTTTGTTGGCACATGTTGGAGCTGATTTACACACAGCAAGATCCCACAAACAGCAGTGAGATGGATGATATCTTAATCTGTTGATGATGGTGCTGGTTGAAGGCACAACACAAGGAAAACTCCCTGCTCTTCTTCCAATAATGCCAAGGGAGGTGTGACACCCACCTGAGCAGCGGGATGGGTCTCAGTTTAGCGTGATGCTGCACCCCCTCTCTGATGGTGCCAATTCAGCCTGGATTTTGTGCTCAAGTCCAGCAGTGGGGCTCGAACCAATGACCTCTAAACTCCGTGACAAGACTGAGCCAGCCTGGCACTTGCTCAGGGTTAGTAGAGTCCTTGGGTCACGGGTCAGTCGTGAGGTTCGCTCTTTCAAAGCACTTGGCCGCGAAATTCGACTCCTTTGCATCAGCCGCTAGCGCCGCCGATGGGCGCTAATGGCTTAAGGCCCGGGCGGGGCGTAGCGCCCCGAGAAATTCGGTGGGGCGCTACTGAGGCGCTAACGGATGGTGCCCCGGGCCGCCGATGACATCATCGCCACGAGCCCCTTACCACCCCGCGGCAGAAATTTGGCTGCACCCCGTGGGCGGTGTCAGCACCAGCCTCGCAAACCTGGCCGACCTCCGCTTGCGGGGCGCTAATTAAAGAGAGGTGCCGCCGCGACCTGCGCCGCCATTTTATTTTTTGAGGTCGGCCCTCCGTGGCGGCCCCTGGCATGGCTCGTGGCAGTCATCGCACAGCCCGGCACCGCGGCTCCACACCTCTGCTCCCTGGTGGGCTAGTGTGGGCCATCGGAGGCCCTGCGGAGCTCGCAGTGGACCTGCCCTTTAACGGAAGGGGGGGATACTGAAATGCACCAGCACTACACCGAGCAGCTGTGCGCACTTTGTGCCCCTGACACCGCCCCGAGAGGAAGTGGAGCGCCCGGGATAGTGCTCCGCTTCCTTGCCGGGGCGGTACTCCAGCGCCGGGGGCTAAATCTCCGGCGATAATTTGGTTACCGCCCCCAAATGGGGCATAACCGAATTTCACCCCCTTGAGTTCCAGATTGGAGTAAATTCAGATGAGCTCATAGATTAGGAATAATGTTGGGGTTTGGGGTGAGGGTGGTCAGGGTGGAGGTGGGTTTTGAGGTGGGGGGTTCAGGGTCTGAGTGTGGGGGGTTCGGGGGTACGGGGCTCGGGGTGGGGGGTTTGGGGTTCAGGATAGCACTGAGTTTGGATCTGTGCTGGGTTTGGAGTATTATCGGGATTGGGATGTGTTGGGGCAGGATCTCTCTCTCTCTCTCTCTCTCTCTGTCTGCCTCTCCCTCTCTCTCTGTCTGTCTCCCTCGCTCTGTATCTCCCTCTCTCTGTCTCTCCCTGTCACACACTTTCTCTCTCTGTCACGCACTTTCTCTCTCTGTCTCTCTCTCTGTCTCTCTCTGTCGCTCTCTCCCTGTCTTACCTTTCCTCTGTCCCTCTCTTTCTCTCCCTCCCTCTGTCTTTCAACAACAACAACAACAACAGAGAGGGGACTAAATGTAACATTTCCAAATTTGCTGATGATTCAAAGCTAGGTGGCAGTGTCAGTTGTGAAGAGGATGTGAAGAAGCTGAAAGGGGATCTCGACAGACTCAGTGAGTGGGCGAGAACATGGCAGATAGAATATAATGTGGATAAATGTGAGGTTATCCATTTTGGTAGAAAAAAACAGAAAGGCAGAGTTTTTTCTAAATGGTGAAAGATTGGGGAATGCAGATGCTCAAAGGGACCTTGGTGTCCTTGTACATGAGTCACTGAAAGTGAATGTGCAGGTGCAGCAAGCCATTAGGAAGGCAAATGGTATGCTGGCCTTCTTTACAAGAGGATTTGAGTACTGGAGTAAAGAAGTCTTACTCCAATTATATAGGGCCTTGGTGAGACCACACCTGGAGTACTGTGTACAATTTTAGTCTCCTTACCTAAGGAAGGATATACTTGCCATAGAGGGAGTGCAACGAAGGTTCATGAGATTGATTCCTGGGATGGCGGGACTGTCGTATGAGAAGAGATTGAGTAAACTAGGCCTGTATTCTCTTGAATTCTGAAGAATGAGAGGGGATCTCATTTAAACATACAAAATTATTACAGGGCTTGGTAGGGTGGATGCTGGGAGAATGTTTCCCTTGACTGGGGAATCTAGAACCAGGGGCCACAGCCTCAGGATAAAGGGTAGGCCATTCAGGACTGAGATGGGAAGAAACTTCTTCACACAGAGGGTGGTGAATCTTTGGAATTCTCTACCCCAGAGGGCTGTGGAGGCTCAGTCATTGGGTGTATTCAAAACCGAAGTCGATAGATTTCTGACTAGTAAGGGCATCAAGGGATATGGCAATAGGGCCGGTGAATGGAGTTGAGGCAGAAGATCAGCCATGATCTCATTGAATGGCGGAGCAGGCTCGAAGGTCCGAATGGCCTATTCCTGCTCCTATTTCTTACGTTCTTAACAACAACAACAACTTGTATTTATATAGCATCTTTAACATAGTAAAATGTCCCAAGATGCTTCACAGAAGTATTATAGGACAAAAATTTGACACCGATCCACACAAGGGTAAATTAGGGCAGGTGACCAAAAGCTTGGTCAAAGAGGTAGGTTTTAAGGAGCGTCTTAAAGAAGGAAAGAGAGGTCGCGAGGCGGACAGGTTTAGGCAGGGAATTCCAGAGCTTAGGGCCCAGGCAGCTGAAGGCACGGCCACCAAAAGTTGAGCGATTATAATCAGGGATGATTAAGAGGCCAGAATTAGAGGAGTGCAGATATCTGGGTGGTGGGGTGGGGGGGGTGGGGGGGGGGATGTGGGTTGTGGGGCTGGTGGAGATTACAGAGATAGGGAGGGGCGAGGCCATGTAGGGATTTGAAAACTAGGATGAGAATTTTGAAATTGAGGTGTTGCTTAACCGAGAGCCAATGTAGGTCAGTGAGCACAGGGGTGATGGGTGAATGATGAGAGGGGTGATTCCTTCTCTCTCTCTTTGTCTTCCTCTGTAAGGTACAGACAACAGAAGGTAAGGTAGAGAAACCTATTGTTCATACCGGAATCTGATTTGTCCCTGCAGATTTTCTGTTTTTGGCCTGGGTTCACGGGCTTACCCACACTTCTGTGCTTTTGCCCGTGCGATTGACACAAGACTGGAGGAACTTGGAGGGGAGAGAATCCTAATAATGGGAGAAGGAGATGAACTGTGTGGTCAAGAGGATCTGTTCCGTGCCTGGTCCAAGAACATTTTCAAGGTCTGACTGAATGGATTGAGCGCCTCACTTGGACTGGTCTATCAGACAATCCTTTCTGTCTGTCTGTCCCATCTCTCGGTGCTTGTGTGTCTGTGAACACATTTCTCTCTGTCACACCTGCTGTCTGTCTTTCCCTGTGTGTGTGTCTCTCTCCTGATCTCTGTCGCTCTATTTCTCCATCTCTGTTCCTGGTCATCATGCTCAATGCCAGCTCCCATCGGTGTCTCTCTCTCCTCTCTCTCTCAGATTCTCTCTCTCAGTTTCTCTCTCCCTCTCTCTTTCTCTCTCCCTCTCTCTTTCTCTCTCTCTTTTTATCTCTCAGTTTCTGTCTCTCCTCTCCTCAGTTTCTCTCTCAATTTCTCTCTCTCAATTTCTCTCTCCTTCTCTCTTTCTCTCTCTCTGTTTCTCCCTCGCCTCTCTCTCCTTAGTTTCTCTCTCTTTCTTTCTCATTCTCTCCTCAGTTTCTCTCTCTCCTCTCAGTTTCTCTCTCCTTTTCTCTCTCCAGTTTCTCTCTCTGTTTCTATCTCTCTTTCTGTCTCTCAGTTTCTGTCTCTCTCTCCTGTTTCTGTCTCTCCTCTTTGTTTCTCTCTCCTCAGTTTCTGCCTCTCTCTCTGTCTCCCTCTCTCTCTCTGCCTGCCCTTCTGTGTATGATTTCTGTTACTGATTTAAGTGACTATCAGTATTTATCCCTCACTGCCCTATTCCTAACGTATTGTTGCTGTGTTCCCTCAGGCAGCCTGCGAAGTTTTCTGTATCGAAGACGATTGCATTGCTGATGATGAAAATGACCCATATTTCAACAATGAATCCGGCTGGAAACCAGACAAATATAAGCTGTCCATAGTGGCTGAGGTGCCAGACCACGCAGCAGGTAAATCCCAGCACCGAGTCTGTGTCACAGGACTGAGTGTCCCGGCACTGACTGTGTGTGTGTAACAGGACTGAGTGTCCCGGCACTGACTGTGTGTGTGTAACAGGACTGAGTGTCCCGGCACTGACTGTGTGTGTGTAACAGGACTGAGTGTCCCAGCACTGACTGTGTGTGTGTAACAGGACTGAGTGTCCCGACACTGACTGTGTGTGTGTGTAACAGGACTGAGTGTCCCGGCACTGACTGTGTGTGTGTAACAGGACCGAGTGTCCCAGCACTGACTGTGTGTGTAACAGGACCGAGTGTCCCGGCACTGACTGTGTGTGTGTAACAGGACTGAGTGTCCCGACACTGACTGTGTGTGTGTGTAACAGGACTGAGTGTCCCGGCACTGACTGTGTGTGTGTAACAGGACCGAGTGTCCCGGCACTGACTGTGTGTGTGTAACAGGACTGAGTGTCCCAGCACTGACTGTGTGTGTGTAACAGGACTGAGTGTCCCAGCACTGACTGTGTGTGTGTAACAGGACTGAGTGTCCCAGCACTGACCGTGTGTGTGTGTAACAGGACTGAGTGTCCCAGCACTGACTGTGTGTGTGTAACAGGACTGAGTGTCCCGGCACTGACTGTGTGTGTGTGTAACAGGACTGAGTGTCCCGGCACTGACTGTGTGTGTGTGTAACAGGATTGAGTGTCCCGGCACTGACTGTGTGTGTGTGTAACAGGACTGAGTGTCCCGGCACTGACTGTGTGTGTAACAGGACTGAGTGTCCCGGCACTGACTGTGTGTGTAACAGGACTGAGTGTCCCGGCACTGACTGTGTGTGTGTAACAGGACTGAGTGTCCCAGCACTGACTGTGTGTGTGTAACAGGACTGAGTGTCCCGGCACTGACTGTGTGTGTAACAGGACTGAGTGTCCCGGCACTGACTGTGTGTGTAACAGGACTGAGTGTCCCGGCACTGACTGTGTGTGTAACAGGACTGAGTGTCCCGGCACTGACTGTGTGTGTAACAGGACTGAGTGTCCCAGCACTGACTGTGTGTGTAACAGGACTGAGTGTCCCGGCACTGACTGTGTGTGTAACAGGACTGAGTGTCCCAGCACTGACTGTGTGTGTAACAGGACTGAGTGTCCCGGCACTGACTGTGTGTGTAACAGGACTGAGTGTCCCGGCACTGACTGTGTGTGTAACAGGACTGAGTGTCCCGGCACTGACTGTGTGTGTAACAGGACTGAGTGTCCCAGCACTGACTGTGTGTGTAACAGGACTGAGTGTCCCAGCACTGACTGTGTGTGTAACAGGACTGAGTGTCCCGGCACTGACTGTGTGTGTAACAGGACTGAGTGTCCCAGCACTGACTGTGTGTGTAACAGGACTGAGTGTCCCGGCACTGACTGTGTGTGTGTGTGTAACAGGACTGAGTGTCCCGGCACTGACTGTGTGTGTAACAGGACTGAGTGTCCCGGCACTGACTTTGTGTGCAACAGGACTGAGTGTCCCGGCACTGACTGTGTGTGTAACAGGACTGAGTGTCCCTGCACTGACTGTGTGTGTGTGTAACAGGACTGAGTGTCCCAGCACTGAGTGTGTGTGTAACAGGACTGAGCGTCCCAGCACTGACTCTGTGTGTGTAACAGGACTGAGTGTCCCAGCACTGACTGTGTGTGTGTAACAGGACTGAGTGTCCCGGCACTGACTGTGTGTGTAACAGGACTGAGTGTCCCAGCACTGACTGTGTGTGTAACAGGACTGAGTGTCCCAGCAGTGACAGTGTGTGTAACAGGACTGAGTGTCCCGGCACTGACTGTGTGTGTGTAACAGGACTGAGTGTCCCGGCACTGACTGTGTGTGTGTAACAGGACTGAGTGTCCCGGCACTGACTGTGTGTGTAACAGGACTGAGTGTCCCAGCACTGACTGTGTGTGTGTGTAACAGGACTGAGTGTCCCGGCACTGATTGTGTGTGTAACAGGACTGAGTGTCCCGGCACTGACTGTGTGTGTAACAGGACTGAGTGTCCCAGCACTGACTGTGTGTGTGTAACAGGACTGAGGGTCCCAGCACTGACTGTGTGTGTGTGTAACAGGACTGAGTGTCCCGGCACTGATTATGTGTGTAACAGGACTGAGTGTCCCGGCACTGACTGTGTGTGTAACAGGACTGAGTGTCCCAGCACTGACTGTGTGTGTGTAACAGGACTGAGGGTCCCAGCACTGACTGTGTGTGTGTAACAGGACTGAGTGTCCCGGCACTGACTGTGTGTGTAACAGGACTGAGTGTCCCGGCACTGACTGTGTGTGTGTAACAGGACTGAGGGTCCCAGCACTGACTGTGTGTGTGTAACAGGACTGAGTGTCCCGGCACTGACTGTGTGTGTGTAACAGGACTGAGTGTCCCGGCACTGACTGTGTGTGTAACAGGACTGAGTGTCCCGGCACTGACTGTGTGTGTAACAGGACTGAGTATCCCAGCACTGACTGTGTGTGTAACAGGACTGAGTGTCCCAGCACTGACTGTGTGTGTAACAGGACTGAGTGTCCCAGCACTGACTGTGTGTGTGTAACAGGACTGAGTGTCCCGGCACTGACTGTGTGTGTAACAGGACTGAGTATCCCAGCACTGACTGTGTGTGTAACAGGACTGAGTGTCCCGGCACTGACTGTGTGTGTGTAACAGGACTGAGTGTCCCGGCACTGACTGTGTGTGTGTAACAGGACTGAGTGTCCCAGCACTGACTGTGTGTGTGTAACAGGACTGAGTGTCCCGGCACTGACTGTGTGTGTGTGTAACAGGACTGAGTGTCCCAGCACTGACTGTGTGTGTAACAGGACTGAGTGTCCCAGCACTGACTGTGTGTGTGTAACAGGACTGAGTGTCCCAGCACTGACTGTGAGTGTGTGTAACAGGACTGAGTGTCCCAGCACTGACTGTGTGTGTAACAGGACTGAGTGTCCCGGCACTGACTGTGTGTGTAACAGGACTGAGTGTCCCAGCACTGACTGTGTGTGGAACAGGACTGAGTGTCCCGGCACTGACTGCGTGTGTGTAACAGGACTGAGTGTCCCAGCACTGACTGTGTGTGTGTAACAGGACTGAGTGTCCTGGCACTGACTGTGTGTGTAACAGGACTGAGTGTCCCGGCACTGACTGTGTTTGTAACAGGACTGAGTGTCCCGGCACTGACTGTGTGTGTAACAGGACTGAGTGTCCCTGCACTGACTGTGTGTGTAACAGGACTGAGTGTCCCAGCACTGACTGTGTGTGTGTGTAACAGGACTGAGTGTCCCAGCACTGACTGTGTGTGTAACAGGACTGAGTGTCCCAGCACTGACTGTGTGTGTAACAGGACTGAGGGTCCCGGCACTGACTGTGTGTGTAGCAGGACTGAGTGTCCCAGCACTGACTGTGTGTGTGTAACAGGACTGAGTGTCCCAGCACTGACTGTGTGTGTAACAGGACTGAGTGTCCCGGCACTGACTGTGTGTGTAACAGGACTGAGTGTCCCAGCACTGACTGTGTGTGTGTAACAGGACTGAGTGTCCCGGCACTGACTGTGTGTGTAACAGGACTGTGTGTCCCAGCACTGACTGTGTGTGTGTAACAGGACTGAGTGTCCCGGCACTGAGTGTCCCAGCACTGACTGTGTGTGTAACAGGACTGAGTGTCCCAGCACTGACTGTGTGTGTGTGTAACAGGACTGAGTGTCCCAGCACTGACTGTGTGTGTAACAGGACTGAGTGTCCCGGCACTGACTGTGTGTAACAGGACTGAGTGTCCCAGCACTGACTGTGTGTGTGTGTAACAGGACTGAGCGTCCCAACACTGACTGTGTGTGTAACAGGACTGAGTGTCCCGGCACTGACTGTGTGTGTAACAGGACTGAGTGTCCCAACACTGACTGTGTGTGTAACAGGACTGAGTGTCCCAGCACTGACTGTGTGTGTGTAACAGGACTGATTGTCCCAGCACTGACTGTGTGTGTAACAGGACTGAGTGTCCCGGCACTGACTGTGTGTGTAACAGGACGGAGTGTCCCGGCACTGACTGTGTGTGTAACAGGACTGAGTGTCCCGGCACTGACTGTGTGTGTAACAGGACTGAGTGTCCCGGCACTGACTGTGTGTGTAACAGGACTGAGTGTCCCGGCACTGACTGTGTGTGTAACAGGACTGAGTGTCCCAGCACTGACTGTGTGTGTGTAACAGGACTGAGTGTCCCAGCACTGACTGTGTGTGTGTAACAGGACTGAGTGTCCCGGCACTGAGTGTCCCAGCACTGACTGTGTGTGTAACAGGACTGAGTGTCCCAGCACTGACTGTGTGTGTGTGTAACAGGACTGAGTGTCCCAGCACTGACTGTGTGTGTAACAGGACTGAGTGTCCCGGCACTGACTGTGTGTGTAATAGGACTGTGTGTCCCAGCACTGACTGTGTATGTAAGAGGACTGAGTGTCCCGGCACTGACCGTGTGTGTGTAACAGGACCGAGTGTCCCGGCACTGACTGTGTGTGTAACAGGACTGAGTGTCCCAGCACTGACTGTGAGTGTGTAACAGGACTGAGTGTCCCGGCACTGACTGTGTGTGTGTGTAACAGGACTGAGTGTCCCGGCACTGACTGTGTGTGTGTAACAGGACTGAGTGTCCCGGCACTGACTGCATGTGTAACAGGACTGAGTGTCCCAGCACTGACTGTGTTTGTGTAACAGGACTGAGTGTCCCAGCACTGACTGTGTGTGTTACAGGACTGAGTGTCCCAGCACTGACTGTGTGTGTGTAACAGGACTGAGCGTCCCAACACTGACTGTGTGTGTAACAGGACTGAGTGTCCCAGCACTGACTGTGCGTGTGTAACAGGACTGAGTGTCCCGGCACTGACTGTGTGTGTGTAACAGGACTGAGTGTCCCGGCACTGACTGTGTGTGTGTAACAGGACTGAGTGTCCCGGCACTGACTGTGTGTGTAACAGGACTGAGTGTCCCAACACTGACTGTGTGTGTAACAGGACTGAGTGTCCCAGCACTGACTGTGTGTGTGTAACAGGACTGATTGTCCCAGCACTGACTGTGTGTGTAACAGGACTGAGTGTCCCGGCACTGACTGTGTGTGTAACAGGACGGAGTGTCCCGGCACTGACTGTGTGTGTAACAGGACTGAGTGTCCCGGCACTGACTGTGTGTGTAACAGGACTGAGTGTCCCGGCACTGACTGTGTGTGTAACAGGACTGAGTGTCCCAGCACTGACTGTGTGTGTGTAACAGGACTGAGGGTCCCAGCACTGACTGTGTGTGTGTGTAACAGGACTGAGTGTCCCGGCACTGATTATGTGTGTAACAGGACTGAGTGTCCCGGCACTGACTGTGTGTGTAACAGGACTGAGTGTCCCAGCACTGACTGTGTGTGTGTAACAGGACTGAGGGTCCCAGCACTGACTGTGTGTGTGTAACAGGACTGAGTGTCCCGGCACTGACTGTGTGTGTAACAGGACTGAGTGTCCCGGCACTGACTGTGTGTGTGTAACAGGACTGAGGGTCCCAGCACTGACTGTGTGTGTGTAACAGGACTGAGTGTCCCGGCACTGACTGTGTGTGTGTAACAGGACTGAGTGTCCCGGCACTGACTGTGTGTGTAACAGGACTGAGTGTCCCGGCACTGACTGTGTGTGTAACAGGACTGAGTATCCCAGCACTGACTGTGTGTGTAACAGGACTGAGTGTCCCAGCACTGACTGTGTGTGTAACAGGACTGAGTGTCCCAGCACTGACTGTGTGTGTGTAACAGGACTGAGTGTCCCGGCACTGACTGTGTGTGTAACAGGACTGAGTATCCCAGCACTGACTGTGTGTGTAACAGGACTGAGTGTCCCGGCACTGACTGTGTGTGTGTAACAGGACTGAGTGTCCCGGCACTGACTGTGTGTGTGTAACAGGACTGAGTGTCCCAGCACTGACTGTGTGTGTGTAACAGGACTGAGTGTCCCGGCACTGACTGTGTGTGTGTGTAACAGGACTGAGTGTCCCAGCACTGACTGTGTGTGTAACAGGACTGAGTGTCCCAGCACTGACTGTGTGTGTGTAACAGGACTGAGTGTCCCAGCACTGACTGTGAGTGTGTGTAACAGGACTGAGTGTCCCAGCACTGACTGTGTGTGTAACAGGACTGAGTGTCCCGGCACTGACTGTGTGTGTAACAGGACTGAGTGTCCCAGCACTGACTGTGTGTGGAACAGGACTGAGTGTCCCGGCACTGACTGCGTGTGTGTAACAGGACTGAGTGTCCCAGCACTGACTGTGTGTGTGTAACAGGACTGAGTGTCCTGGCACTGACTGTGTGTGTAACAGGACTGAGTGTCCCGGCACTGACTGTGTTTGTAACAGGACTGAGTGTCCCGGCACTGACTGTGTGTGTAACAGGACTGAGTGTCCCTGCACTGACTGTGTGTGTAACAGGACTGAGTGTCCCAGCACTGACTGTGTGTGTGTGTAACAGGACTGAGTGTCCCAGCACTGACTGTGTGTGTAACAGGACTGAGTGTCCCAGCACTGACTGTGTGTGTAACAGGACTGAGGGTCCCGGCACTGACTGTGTGTGTAGCAGGACTGAGTGTCCCAGCACTGACTGTGTGTGTGTAACAGGACTGAGTGTCCCAGCACTGACTGTGTGTGTAACAGGACTGAGTGTCCCGGCACTGACTGTGTGTGTAACAGGACTGAGTGTCCCAGCACTGACTGTGTGTGTGTAACAGGACTGAGTGTCCCGGCACTGACTGTGTGTGTAACAGGACTGTGTGTCCCAGCACTGACTGTGTGTGTGTAACAGGACTGAGTGTCCCGGCACTGAGTGTCCCAGCACTGACTGTGTGTGTAACAGGACTGAGTGTCCCAGCACTGACTGTGTGTGTGTGTAACAGGACTGAGTGTCCCAGCACTGACTGTGTGTGTAACAGGACTGAGTGTCCCGGCACTGACTGTGTGTAACAGGACTGAGTGTCCCAGCACTGACTGTGTGTGTGTGTAACAGGACTGAGCGTCCCAACACTGACTGTGTGTGTAACAGGACTGAGTGTCCCGGCACTGACTGTGTGTGTAACAGGACTGAGTGTCCCAACACTGACTGTGTGTGTAACAGGACTGAGTGTCCCAGCACTGACTGTGTGTGTGTAACAGGACTGATTGTCCCAGCACTGACTGTGTGTGTAACAGGACTGAGTGTCCCGGCACTGACTGTGTGTGTAACAGGACGGAGTGTCCCGGCACTGACTGTGTGTGTAACAGGACTGAGTGTCCCGGCACTGACTGTGTGTGTAACAGGACTGAGTGTCCCGGCACTGACTGTGTGTGTAACAGGACTGAGTGTCCCGGCACTGACTGTGTGTGTAACAGGACTGAGTGTCCCAGCACTGACTGTGTGTGTGTAACAGGACTGAGTGTCCCAGCACTGACTGTGTGTGTGTAACAGGACTGAGTGTCCCGGCACTGAGTGTCCCAGCACTGACTGTGTGTGTAACAGGACTGAGTGTCCCAGCACTGACTGTGTGTGTGTGTAACAGGACTGAGTGTCCCAGCACTGACTGTGTGTGTAACAGGACTGAGTGTCCCGGCACTGACTGTGTGTGTAATAGGACTGTGTGTCCCAGCACTGACTGTGTATGTAAGAGGACTGAGTGTCCCGGCACTGACCGTGTGTGTGTAACAGGACCGAGTGTCCCGGCACTGACTGTGTGTGTAACAGGACTGAGTGTCCCAGCACTGACTGTGAGTGTGTAACAGGACTGAGTGTCCCGGCACTGACTGTGTGTGTGTGTAACAGGACTGAGTGTCCCGGCACTGACTGTGTGTGTGTAACAGGACTGAGTGTCCCGGCACTGACTGCATGTGTAACAGGACTGAGTGTCCCAGCACTGACTGTGTTTGTGTAACAGGACTGAGTGTCCCAGCACTGACTGTGTGTGTTACAGGACTGAGTGTCCCAGCACTGACTGTGTGTGTGTAACAGGACTGAGCGTCCCAACACTGACTGTGTGTGTAACAGGACTGAGTGTCCCAGCACTGACTGTGCGTGTGTAACAGGACTGAGTGTCCCGGCACTGACTGTGTGTGTGTAACAGGACTGAGTGTCCCGGCACTGACTGTGTGTGTGTAACAGGACTGAGTGTCCCGGCACTGACTGTGTGTGTAACAGGACTGAGTGTCCCAACACTGACTGTGTGTGTAACAGGACTGAGTGTCCCAGCACTGACTGTGTGTGTGTAACAGGACTGATTGTCCCAGCACTGACTGTGTGTGTAACAGGACTGAGTGTCCCGGCACTGACTGTGTGTGTAACAGGACGGAGTGTCCCGGCACTGACTGTGTGTGTAACAGGACTGAGTGTCCCGGCACTGACTGTGTGTGTAACAGGACTGAGTGTCCCGGCACTGACTGTGTGTGTAACAGGACTGAGTGTCCCGGCACTGACTGTGTGTGTAACAGGACTGAGTGTCCCAGCACTGACTGTGCGTGTGTAACAGGACTGAGGGTCCCAGCACTGACTCTGTGTGTAACAGGACTGAGTGTCCCAGCACTGACTGTGTGTGTAACAGGACTGAGTGTCCCAGCACTGACTGTGTGTGTGTAACAGGACTGAGTGTCCCGGCACTGATTGTGTGTGTAACAGGACTGAGTGTCCCGGCACTGACTGTGTGTGTAACAGGACTGAGTGTCCCAGCACTGACTGTGTGTGTGTAACAGGACTGAGGGTCCCAGCACTGACTGTGTGTGTGTAACAGGACTGAGTGTCCCGGCACTGACTGTGTGTGTAACAGGACTGAGTGTCCCGGCACTGACTGTGTGTGTGTAACAGGACTGAGGGTCCCAGCACTGACTGTGTGTGTGTAACAGGACTGAGTGTCCCGGCACTGACTGTGTGTGTGTAACAGGACTGAGTGTCCCGGCACTGACTGTGTGTGTAACAGGACTGAGTGTCCCGGCACTGACTGTGTGTGTAACAGGACTGAGTATCCCAGCACTGACTGTGTGTGTAACAGGACTGAGTGTCCCAGCACTGACTGTGCGTGTGTAACAGGACTGAGGGTCCCAGCACTGACTCTGTGTGTAACAGGACTGAGTGTCCCAGCACTGACTGTGTGTGTAACAGGACTGAGTGTCCCAGCACTGACTGTGTGTGTGTAACAGGACTGAGTGTCCCGGCACTGATTGTGTGTGTAACAGGACTGAGTGTCCCGGCACTGACTGTGTGTGTAACAGGACTGAGTGTCCCAGCACTGACTGTGTGTGTGTAACAGGACTGAGGGTCCCAGCACTGACTGTGTGTGTGTAACAGGACTGAGTGTCCCGGCACTGACTGTGTGTGTGTAACAGGACTGAGTGTCCCGGCACTGACTGTGTGTGTAACAGGACTGAGTGTCCCGGCACTGACTGTGTGTGTAACAGGACTGAGTATCCCAGCACTGACTGTGTGTGGAACAGGACTGAGTGTCCCAGCACTGACTGTGTGTGTAACAGGACTGAGTGTCCCAGCACTGACTGTGTGTGTGTAACAGGACTGAGTGTCCCGGCACTGACTGTGTGTGTAACAGGACTGAGTATCCCAGCACTGACTGTGTGTGTAACAGGACTGAGTGTCCCGGCACTGACTGTGTGTGTGTAACAGGACTGAGTGTCCCGGCACTGACTGTGTGTGTGTAACAGGACTGAGTGTCCCAGCACTGACTGTGTGTGTGTAACAGGACTGAGTGTCCCGGCACTGACTGTGTGTGTGTGTAACAGGACTGAGTGTCCCAGCACTGACTGTGTGTGTAACAGGACTGAGTGTCCCAGCACTGACTGTGTGTGTGTAACAGGACTGAGTGTCCCAGCACTGACTGTGAGTGTGTGTAACAGGACTGAGTGTCCCAGCACTGACTGTGTGTGTAACAGGACTGAGTGTCCCGGCACTGACTGTGTGTGTAACAGGACTGAGTGTCCCAGCACTGACTGTGTGTGGAACAGGACTGAGTGTCCCGGCACTGACTGCGTGTGTGTAACAGGACTGAGTGTCCCAGCACTGACTGTGTGTGTGTAACAGGACTGAGTGTCCTGGCACTGACTGTGTGTGTAACAGGACTGAGTGTCCCGGCACTGACTGTGTTTGTAACAGGACTGAGTGTCCCGGCACTGACTGTGTGTGTAACAGGACTGAGTGTCCCTGCACTGACTGTGTGTGTAACAGGACTGAGTGTCCCAGCACTGACTGTGTGTGTGTGTAACAGGACTGAGTGTCCCAGCACTGACTGTGTGTGTAACAGGACTGAGTGTCCCAGCACTGACTGTGTGTGTAACAGGACTGAGGGTCCCGGCACTGACTGTGTGTGTAGCAGGACTGAGTGTCCCAGCACTGACTGTGTGTGTGTAACAGGACTGAGTGTCCCAGCACTGACTGTGTGTGTAACAGGACTGAGTGTCCCGGCACTGACTGTGTGTGTAACAGGACTGAGTGTCCCAGCACTGACTGTGTGTGTGTAACAGGACTGAGTGTCCCGGCACTGACTGTGTGTGTAACAGGACTGTGTGTCCCAGCACTGACTGTGTGTGTGTAACAGGATTGAGTGTCCCGGCACTGAGTGTCCCAGCACTGACTGTGTGTGTAACAGGACTGAGTGTCCCAGCACTGACTGTGTGTGTGTGTAACAGGACTGAGTGTCCCAGCACTGACTGTGTGTGTAACAGGACTGAGTGTCCCGGCACTGACTGTGTGTAACAAGACTGAGTGTCCCAGCACTGACTGTGTGTGTGTGTAACAGGACTGAGCGTCCCAACACTGACTGTGTGTGTAACAGGACTGAGTGTCCCAGCACTGACTGTGTGTGTGCAACAGGACTGAGTGTCCCGGCACTGACTGTGTGTGTGTGTAACAGGACTGAGTGTCCCGGCACTGACTGTGTGTGTAACAGGACTGAGTGTCCCGGCACTGACTGTGTGTAACAGGACTGAGTGTCCCAGCACTGACTGTGTGTGTAACAGGACTGAGTGTCCCAGCACTGACTGTGTGTGTGTGTAACAGGACTGAGCGTCCCGGCACTGACTGTGTGTGTAACAGGACTGAGTGTCCCAGCACTGACTGTGTGTGTGTGTAACAGGACTGAGTGTCCCGGCACTGACTGTGTGTGTAACAGGACTGAGTGTCCCAGCACTGACTGTGTGTGTGTAACAGGACTGAGTGTCCCGGCACTGACTGTGTGTGTAACAGGACTGAGTGTCCCGGCACTGACTGTGTGTGTGTAACAGGTCTGAGTGTCCCGGCACTGACTGTGTGTGTAACAGGACTGAGTGTCCCGGCACTGACTGTGTGTGTAACAGGACTGAGTGTCCCGGCACTGACTGTGTAACAGGACTGAGTGTCCCGGCACTGACTGTGTAACAGGACTGAGTGTCCCAGCACTGACTGTGTGTGTGTAACAGGACTGAGTGTCCTGGCACTGACTGTGTGTGTAACAGGACTGAGTGTCCCGGCACTGACTGTGTGTGTAACAGGACTGAGTGTCCCGGCACTGACTGTGTGTGTAACAGGACTGAGTGTCCCGGCACTGACTGTGTGTGTAACAGGACTGAGTGTCCCAGCACTGACTGTGTGTGTGTGTAACAGGACTGAGTGTCCCAGCACTGACTGTGTGTGTCACAGGACTGAGTGTCCCAGCACTGACTGTGTGTGTGTGTAACAGGACTGAGTGTCCCAGCACTGACTGTGTGTGTAACAGGACTGAGTGTCCCAGCACTGACTGTGTGTGTCACAGGACTGAGTGTCCCAGCACTGATTGCGTGTGTGTAACAGGACTGAGTGTCCCAGCACTGACTTTGTGTGCAACAGGACTGAGTGTCCCAGCAGTGACAGTGTGTGTAACAGGACTGAGTGTCCCGGCACTGACTGTGTGTGTGTAACAGGACTGAGTGTCCCTGCACTGACTGTGTGTGTGTGTAACAGGACTGAGTGTCCCAGCACTGACTGTGTGTGTAACAGGACTGAGTGTCCCGGCACTGACTGTGTGTGTGTAACAGGACTGAGTGTCCCGGCACTGACTGTGTGTGTGTAACAGGACTGAGTGTCCCGGCACTGACTGTGTGTGTAACAGGACTGAGTGTCCCAGCACTGACTGTGTGTGTGTGTAACAGGACTGAGTGTCCCGGCACTGATTGTGTGTGTAACAGGACTGAGTGTCCCGGCACTGACTGTGTGTGTAACAGGACTGAGTGTCCCAGCACTGACTGTGTGTGTGTAACAGGACTGAGGGTCCCAGCACTGACTGTGTGTGTGTAACAGGACTGAGTGTCCCGGCACTGACTGTGTGTGTAACAGGACTGAGTGTCCCGGCACTGACTGTGTGTGTGTAACAGGACTGAGGGTCCCAGCACTGACTGTGTGTGTGTAACAGGACTGAGTGTCCCGGCACTGACTGTGTGTGTGCAACAGGACTGCGTGTCCCGGCACTGACTGTGTGTGTAACAGGACTGAGTGTTCCGGCACTGACTGTGTGTGCAACAGGACTGAGTGTCCCAGCACTGACTGTGTTTGTGTAACAGGACTGAGTGTCCCACCACTGACTGTGTGTGTTACAGGACTGAGTGTCCCAGCACTGACTGTGTGTGTGTAACAGGACTGAGCGTCCCAACACTGACTGTGTGTGTAACAGGACTGAGTGTCCCAGCACTGACTGTGCGTGTGTAACAGGAGTGAGTGTCCCGGCACTGACTGTGTGTGTGTAACAGGACTGAGTGTCCCGGCACTGACTGTGTGTGTGTAACAGGACTGAGTGTCCCGGCACTGACTGTGTGTGTAACAGGACTGAGTGTCCCAACACTGACTGTGTGTGTAACAGGACTGAGTGTCCCAGCACTGACTGTGTGTGTGTAACAGGACTGATTGTCCCAGCACTGACTGTGTGTGTAACAGGACTGAGTGTCCCGGCACTGACTGTGTGTGTAACAGGACGGAGTGTCCCGGCACTGACTGTGTGTGTAACAGGACTGAGTGTCCCGGCACTGACTGTGTGTGTAACAGGACTCAGTGTCCCGGCACTGACTGTGTGTGTAACAGGACTGAGTGTCCCGGCACTGACTGTGTGTGTAACAGGACTGAGTGTCCCAGCACTGACTGTGCGTGTGTAACAGGACTGAGGGTCCCAGCACTGACTGTGTGTGTGTGTAACAGGACTGAGTGTCCCAGCACTGACTGTGTGTGTAACAGGACTGAGTTTCCCAGCACTGACTGTGTGTGTGTGTAACAGGACTGAGTGTCCCAGCACTGACTGTGTGTGTAACAGGACTGTGTGTCCCAGCACTGACTGTGTGTGTAACAGGACTGAGGGTCCCGGCACTGACTGTGTGTGTAACAGGACTGTGTGTCCCAGCACTGACTGTGTGTGTAACAGGACTGAGGGTCCCGGCACTGACTGTGTGTGTAACAGGACTGAGTGTCCCGGCACTGACTGTGTGTGTGTGCAACAGGACTGAGTGTCCCAGCACTGACTGTGTGTGTAACAGGACTGAGTGTCCCAGCACTGACTGTGTGTGTAACAGGACTGAGGGTCCCGGCACTGACTGTGTGTGTAGCAGGACTGAGTGTCCCAGCACTGACTGTGTGTGTGTAACAGGACTGAGTGTCCCAGCACTGACTGTGTGTGTAACAGGACTGAGGGTCCCGGCACTGACTGTGTGTGTAACAGGACTGTGTGTCCCAGCACTGACTGTGTGTGTAACAGGACTGAGGGTCCCGGCACTGACTGTGTGTGTAACAGGACTGAGTGTCCCGGCACTGACTGTGTGTGTGTGCAACAGGACTGAGTGTCCCAGCACTGACTGTGTGTGTAACAGGACTGAGTGTCCCAGCACTGACTGTGTGTGTAACAGGACTGAGGGTCCCGGCACTGACTGTGTGTGTAGCAGGACTGAGTGTCCCAGCACTGACTGTGTGTGTGTAACAGGACTGAGTGTCCCAGCACTGACTGTGTGTGTAACAGGACTGAGTGTCCCAGCACTGACTGTGTGTGTGTAACAGGACTGAGTGTCCCGGCACTGAGTGTCCCAGCACTGACTGTGTGTGTAACAGGACTGAGTGTCCCAGCACTGACTGTGTGTGTGTGTAACAGGACTGAGTGTCCCAGCACTGACTGTGTGTGTAACAGGACTGAGTGTAACGGCACTGACTGTGTGTAACAGGACTGAGTGTCCCAGCACTGACTGTGTATGTAAGAGGACTGAGTGTCCCGGCACTGACCGTGTGTGTGTAACAGGACCGAGTGTCCCGGCACTGACTGTGTGTGTAATAGGACTGTGTGTCCCAGCACTGACTGCATGTGTAACAGGACTGAGTGTCCCAGCACTGACTGTGTTTGTGTAACAGGACTGAGTGTCCCAGCACTGACTGTGTGTGTTACAGGACTGAGTGTCCCAGCACTGACTGTGTGTGTGTAACAGGACTGAGCGTCCCAACACTGACTGTGTGTGTAACAGGACTGAGTGTCCCAGCACTGACTGTGCGTGTGAAACAGGACTGAGTGTCCCGGCACTGACTGTGTGTGTGTAACAGGACTGAGTGTCCCGGCACTGACTGTGTGTGTGTAACAGGACTGAGTGTCCCGGCACTGACTGTGTGTGTAACAGGACTGAGTGTCCCAACACTGACTGTGTGTGTAACAGGACTGAGTGTCCCAGCACTGACTGTGTGTGTGTAACAGGACTGATTGTCCCAGCACTGACTGTGTGTGTAACAGGACTGAGTGTCCCGGCACTGACTGTGTGTGTAACAGGACGGAGTGTCCCGGCACTGACTGTGTGTGTAACAGGACTGAGTGTCCCGGCACTGACTGTGTGTGTAACAGGACTGAGTGTCCCGGCACTGACTGTGTGTGTAACAGGACTGAGTGTCCCGGCACTGACTGTGTGTGTAACAGGACTGAGTGTCCCAGCACTGACTGTGCGTGTGTAACAGGACTGAGGGTCCCAGCACTGACTGTGTGTGTAACAGGACTGAGTGTCCCAGCACTGACTGTGTGTGTAACAGGACTGAGTGTCCCAGCACTGTCTGTGTGTGTGTAACAGGACTGAGTGTCCCGGCACTGACTGTGTGTGTAACAGGACTGAGTGTCCCAGCACTGACTGTGTGTGTGTGTAACAGGACGGAGTGTCCCAGCACTGACTGTGTGTGTAACAGGACTGTGTGTCCCAGCACTGACTGTGTGTGTAACAGGACTGAGTATCCCAGCACTGACTGTGTGTGTGTAACAGGACTGAGTGTCCCAGCACTGACTGTGTGTGTGTAACAGGACTGAGTGTCCCGGCACTGACTGTGTGTGTGTAACAGGACTGAGTGTCCCAGCACTGACTGTGTGTGCAACAGGACTGAGTGTCCCGGCACTGGCTGTGTGTGTAACAGCACTGAGTGTCCCGGCACTGACTGTGTGTGTAACAGGACTGAGTGTCCCGGCACTGACTGTGTGTGTAACAGGACTGAGTGTCCCAGCACTGACTGTGTGTGTAACAGGACTGAGTGTCCCAACATTGACTGTGTGTGTAACAGGACTGAGTGTCCCGGCACTGACTGTGTGTGTAACAGGACTGTGTGTCCCAGCACTGACTGTGTGTGTGTAACAGGACTGAGTGTCCCAGCACTGACTGCGTGTGTGTAACTGGACTGAGTGTCCCGGCACTGACTGTGTGTGTAACAGGACTGAGTTTCCCAGCACTGACTGTGTGTGTGTGTAACAGGACTGAGTGTCCCAGCACTGACTGTGTGTGTGTGTAACAGGACTGAGTGTCCCAGCACTGACTGTGTGTGTGTAACAGGACTGAGTGTCCCAGCACTGACTGTGTGTGTGTAACAAGACTGAGTGTCCCAGCACTGACTGTGTGTGTAACAGGACTGAGTGTCCCAGCACTGACTGTGTGTGTGTAACAGGACTGAGTGTCCCGGCACTGACTGTGTGTGTAACAGGACTGAGTATCCCAGCACTGACTGTGTGTGTGTAACAGGACTGAGTGTCCCAGCACTGACTGTGAGTGTGTGTAACAGGACTGAGTGTCCCAGCACTGACTGTGTGTGTGTAACAGGACTGAGGGTCCCGGCACTGACTGTGTGTGTAACAGGACTGAGTGTCCCGGCACTGACTGTGTGTGTGTAACAGGACTGAGGGTCCCGGCACTGACTGTGTGTGTAACAGGAGTGAGTGTCCCGGCACTGACTGTGTGTGTGCAACAGGACTGAGTGTCCCAGCACTGACTGTGAGTGTGTGTAACAGGACTGAGTGTCCCAGTACTGACTGTGTGTGTAACAGGACTGAGTGTCCCGGCACTGACTGTGTGTGTGCAACAGGACTGAGTGTCCCGGCACTGACTGTGTGTGTGTAACAGGACTGAGTGTCCCGGCACTGACTGTGTGTGTGTGTAACAGGACTGAGTGGCCCGGCACTGACTGTGTGTGTAACAGGATTGAGTGTCCCAGCACTGACTGTGTGTGTGTAACAGGACTGAGTGTCCCGGCACTGACTGTGTGTGTGTGTAACAGGACTGAGTGTCCCGGCACTGACTGTGTGTGTGTAACAGGACTGAGTGTCCCGGCACTGACTGTGTGTGTGTAACAGGACTGAGTGTCCCGGCACTGACTGTGTGTGTGTAACAGGACTGAGTGTCCCAGCACTGACTGTGTGTGTAACAGGACTGAGTGTCCCGGCACTGACTGTGTGTGTGTAACAGGACTGAGTGTCCCAGCACTGACTGTGTGTGTGTAACAGGACTGAGTGTCCTGGCACTGACTGTGTGTGTAACAGGACTGAGTGTCCCGGCACTGACTGTGTTTGTAACAGGACTGAGTGTCCTGGCACTGAATGTGTGTGTAACAGGACTGAGTGTCCCGGCACTGACTGTGTGTGTAACAGGACTGAGTGTCCCGGCACTGACCATGTGTGTGTAACAGGACTGAGTGTCCCAGCACTGACTGTGTGTGTGTAACAGGACTGAGTGTCCCGGCACTGACTGTGTGTGTGTAACAGGACTGAGTGTCCCAGCACTGACTGTGTGTGTAACAGGACTGAGTGTCCCGGCACTGGCTGTGTGTGTAACAGGACTGAGTGTCCCGGCACTGACTGTGTGTGTAACAGGACTGAGTGTCCCGGCACTGACTGTGTGTGTAACAGGACTGAGTGTCCCAGCACTGACTGTGTGTGTAACAGGACTGAGTGTCCCAACATTGACTGTGTGTGTAACAGGACTGAGTGTCCCGGCACTGACTGTGTGTGTAACAGGACTGTGTGTCCCAGCACTGACTGTGTGTGTGTAACAGGACTGAGTGTCCCAGCACTGACTGCGTGTGTGTAACTGGACTGAGTGTCCCGGCACTGACTGTGTGTGTAACAGGACTGAGTTTCCCAGCACTGACTGTGTGTGTAACAGGACTGAGTGTCCCGGCACTGACTGTGTGTGTGTGTAACAGGACTGAGTGTCCCAGCACTGACTGTGTGTGTGTAACAAGACTGAGTGTCCCAGCACTGACTGTGTGTGTAACAGGACTGAGTGTCCCAGCACTGACTGTGTGTGTGTAACAGGACTGAGTGTCCCGGCACTGACTGTGTGTGTAACAGGACTGAGTATCCCAGCACTGACTGTGTGTGTGTAACAGGACTGAGTGTCCCAGCACTGACTGTGAGTGTGTGTAACAGGACTGAGTGTCCCAGCACTGACTGTGTGTGTAACAGGACTGAGTGTCCCGGCACTGACTGTGTGTGTGTAACAGGACTGAGTGTCCCAGCACTGACTGTGAGTGTGTGTAACAGGACTGAGTGTCCCAGTACTGACTGTGTGTGTAACAGGACTGAGTGTCCCGGCACTGACTGTGTGTGTGCAACAGGACTGAGTGTCCCGGCACTGACTGTGTGTGTGTAACAGGACTGAGTGTCCCAGCACTGACTGTGTGTGTAACAGGACTGAGTGTCCCAACACTGACTGTGTGTGTAACAGGACTGAGTGTCCCAGCACTGACTGTGTGTGTGTAACAGGACTGATTGTCCCAGCACTGAGTGTGTGTGTAGCAGGACTGAGTGTCCCGGCACTGACTGTGTGTGTGTAACAGGACTGAGTGTCCCGGCACTGACTGTGTGTGTGTAACAGGACTGAGTGTCCCGGCACTGACTGTGTGTGTAACAGGACTGAGTGTCCCGGCACTGACTGTGTGTGTAACAGGACTGAGTGTCCCGGCACTGACTGTGTGTGTAACAGGACTGAGTGTCCCGGCACTGACTGTGTGTGTAACAGGACTGAGTGTCCCGGCACTGACTGTGTGTAACAGGACTGAGTGTCCCGGCACTGACTGTGTGTGTAACAGGACTGAGTGTCCCGGCACTGACTGTGTGTGTGTAACAGGACTGAGTGTCCCAGCACTGACTGTGTGTGTAACAGGACTGAGTGTCCCGGCACTGACTGTGTGTGTGTAACAGGACTGAGTGTCCCAGCACTGACTGTGAGTGTGTGTAACAGGACTGAGTGTCCCAGTACTGACTGTGTGTGTAACAGGACTGAGTGTCCCGGCACTGACTGTGTGTGTGCAACAGGACTGAGTGTCCCGGCACTGACTGTGTGTGTGTAACAGGACTGAGTGTCCCGGCACTGACTGTGTGTGTGTGTAACAGGACTGAGTGTCCCGGCACTGACTGTGTGTGTGTAACAGGACTGAGTGTCCCGGCACTGACTGTGTGTGTGTAACAGGACTGAGTGTCCCGGCACTGACTGTGTGTGTAACAGGACTGAGTGTCCCGGCACTGACTGTGTGTGTGTAACAGGACTGAGTGTCCCAGCACTGACTGTGTGTGTGTAACAGGACTAAGTGTCCTGGCACTGACTGTGTGTGTAACAGGACTGAGTGTCCCGGCACTGACTGTGTTTGTAACAGGACTGAGTGTCCCGGCACTGAATGTGTGTGTAACAGGACTGAGTGTCCCGGAACTGACTGTGTGTGTAACAGGACTGAGTGTCCCGGCACTGACCATGTGTGTGTAACAGGACTGAGTGTCCCGGCACTGACTGTGTGTGTAACAGGACTGAGTGTCCCGGCACTGACTGTGTGTGTGTGTAACAGGACTGAGTGTCCCAGCACTGACTGTGTGTGTAACAGGACTGAGTGTCCCAGCATTGACTGTGTGTGTAACTGGACTGAGGGTCCCGGCACTGACTGTGTGTGTGTAACAGGACTGAGTGTCCCGGCACTGACTGTGTGTGTAACAGGACTGAGTGTCCCAGCACTGACTGTGTGTGTGTGTAACAGGACTGAGTGTCCCAGCACTGACTGTGTGTGTGTGTAACAGGACTGAGTGTCCCGGCACTGACTGTGTGTGTAACAGGACCGAGTGTCCCGGCACTGACTGTGTGTGTAACAGGACTGAGTGTCCCAGCACTGACTGTGTGTGTGTGTAACAGGACTGAGTGTCCCAGCACTGACTGTGTGTGTGTGTAACAGGACTGAGTGTCCCGGCACTGACTGTGTGTGTGTAACAGGACTGAGTGTCCCGGCACTGACTGTGTGTGTGTAACAGGACTGAGTGTCCCAGCACTGACTGTGTGTGTAACAGGACTGAGTGTCCCGGCACTGACTGTGTGTGTGTAACAGGACTGAGTGTCCCAGCACTGACTGTGTGTGTGTAACAGGACTGAGTGTCCTGGCACTGACTGTGTGTGTAACAGGACTGAGTGTCCCGGCACTGACTGTGTTTGTAACAGGACTGAGTGTCCTGGCACTGAATGTGTGTGTAACAGGACTGAGTGTCCCGGCACTGACTGTGTGTGTAACAGGACTGAGTGTCCCGGCACTGACCATGTGTGTGTAACAGGACTGAGTGTCCCAGCACTGACTGTGTGTGTGTAACAGGACTGAGTGTCCCGGCACTGACTGTGTGTGTGTAACAGGACTGAGTGTCCCAGCACTGACTGTGTGTGTAACAGGACTGAGTGTCCCGGCACTGGCTGTGTGTGTAACAGGACTGAGTGTCCCGGCACTGACTGTGTGTGTAACAGGACTGAGTGTCCCGGCACTGACTGTGTGTGTAACAGGACTGAGTGTCCCAGCACTGACTGTGTGTGTAACAGGACTGAGTGTCCCAACATTGACTGTGTGTGTAACAGGACTGAGTGTCCCGGCACTGACTGTGTGTGTAACAGGACTGTGTGTCCCAGCACTGACTGTGTGTGTGTAACAGGACTGAGTGTCCCAGCACTGACTGCGTGTGTGTAACTGGACTGAGTGTCCCGGCACTGACTGTGTGTGTAACAGGACTGAGTTTCCCAGCACTGACTGTGTGTGTAACAGGACTGAGTGTCCCGGCACTGACTGTGTGTGTGTGTAACAGGACTGAGTGTCCCAGCACTGACTGTGTGTGTGTAACAAGACTGAGTGTCCCAGCACTGACTGTGTGTGTAACAGGACTGAGTGTCCCAGCACTGACTGTGTGTGTGTAACAGGACTGAGTGTCCCGGCACTGACTGTGTGTGTAACAGGACTGAGTATCCCAGCACTGACTGTGTGTGTGTAACAGGACTGAGTGTCCCAGCACTGACTGTGAGTGTGTGTAACAGGACTGAGTGTCCCAGCACTGACTGTGTGTGTAACAGGACTGAGTGTCCCGGCACTGACTGTGTGTGTGTAACAGGACTGAGTGTCCCAGCACTGACTGTGAGTGTGTGTAACAGGACTGAGTGTCCCAGTACTGACTGTGTGTGTAACAGGACTGAGTGTCCCGGCACTGACTGTGTGTGTGCAACAGGACTGAGTGTCCCGGCACTGACTGTGTGTGTGTAACAGGACTGAGTGTCCCAGCACTGACTGTGTGTGTAACAGGACTGAGTGTCCCAACACTGACTGTGTGTGTAACAGGACTGAGTGTCCCAGCACTGACTGTGTGTGTGTAACAGGACTGATTGTCCCAGCACTGAGTGTGTGTGTAGCAGGACTGAGTGTCCCGGCACTGACTGTGTGTGTGTAACAGGACTGAGTGTCCCGGCACTGACTGTGTGTGTGTAACAGGACTGAGTGTCCCGGCACTGACTGTGTGTGTAACAGGACTGAGTGTCCCGGCACTGACTGTGTGTGTAACAGGACTGAGTGTCCCGGCACTGACTGTGTGTGTAACAGGACTGAGTGTCCCGGCACTGACTGTGTGTGTAACAGGACTGAGTGTCCCGGCACTGACTGTGTGTAACAGGACTGAGTGTCCCGGCACTGACTGTGTGTGTAACAGGACTGAGTGTCCCGGCACTGACTGTGTGTGTGTAACAGGACTGAGTGTCCCAGCACTGACTGTGTGTGTAACAGGACTGAGTGTCCCGGCACTGACTGTGTGTGTGCAACAGGACTGAGTGTCCCGGCACTGACTGTGTGTGTGTAACAGGACTGAGTGTCCCGGCACTGACTGTGTGTGTGTGTAACAGGACTGAGTGTCCCGGCACTGACTGTGTGTGTGTAACAGGACTGAGTGTCCCGGCACTGACTGTGTGTGTGTAACAGGACTGAGTGTCCCGGCACTGACTGTGTGTGTAACAGGACTGAGTGTCCCGGCACTGACTGTGTGTGTGTAACAGGACTGAGTGTCCCAGCACTGACTGTGTGTGTGTAACAGGACTAAGTGTCCTGGCACTGACTGTGTGTGTAACAGGACTGAGTGTCCCGGCACTGACTGTGTTTGTAACAGGACTGAGTGTCCCGGCACTGAATGTGTGTGTAACAGGACTGAGTGTCCCGGAACTGACTGTGTGTGTAACAGGACTGAGTGTCCCGGCACTGACCATGTGTGTGTAACAGGACTGAGTGTCCCGGCACTGACTGTGTGTGTAACAGGACTGAGTGTCCCGGCACTGACTGTGTGTGTGTGTAACAGGACTGAGTGTCCCAGCACTGACTGTGTGTGTAACAGGACTGAGTGTCCCAGCATTGACTGTGTGTGTAACTGGACTGAGGGTCCCGGCACTGACTGTGTGTGTGTAACAGGACTGAGTGTCCCGGCACTGACTGTGTGTGTAACAGGACTGAGTGTCCCAGCACTGACTGTGTGTGTGTGTAACAGGACTGAGTGTCCCAGCACTGACTGTGTGTGTGTGTAACAGGACTGAGTGTCCCGGCACTGACTGTGTGTGTAACAGGACCGAGTGTCCCGGCACTGACTGTGTGTGTAACAGGACTGAGTGTCCCAGCACTGACTGTGTGTGTGTGTAACAGGACTGAGTGTCCCAGCACTGACTGTGTGTGTGTGTAACAGGACTGAGTGTCCCGGCACTGACTGTGTGTGTGTAACAGGACTGAGTGTCCCGGCACTGACTGTGTGTGTGTAACAGGACTGAGTGTCCCAGCACTGACTGTGTGTGTAACAGGACTGAGTGTCCCAGCACTGACTGTGTGTGTGTAACAGGACTGAGTGTCCCGGCACTGACTGTGTGTGTAACAGGACTGAGTGTCCCGGCACTGACTGTGTGTGTAACAGGACTGAGTGTCCCAGCACTGACTGTGTGTGTAACAGGACTGAGTGTCCCAGCACTGACTGTGTGTGTAACAGGACTGAGTGTCCCGGCACTGACTGTGTGTGTCACAGGACTGAGTGTCCCAGCACTGACTGTGTGTGTAACAGGACTGAGTGTCCCAGCACTGACTGTGTGTGTGTAACAGGACTGAGTGTCCCGGCACTGACTGTGTGTGTAACAGGACTGAGTGTCCCGGCACTGACTGTGTGTGTAACAGGACTGAGTGTCCCAGCACTGACTGTGTGTGTAACAGGACTGAGTGTCCCAACACTGACTGTGTGTGTAACAGGACTGAGTGTCCCAGCACTGACTGTGTGTGTAACAGGACTGAGTGTCCCGGCACTGACTGTGTGTGTAACAGGACTGAGTGTCCCAGCACTGACTGTGTGTGTAACAGGACTGAGTGTCCCAGCACTGACTGTGTGTATGTAACTGAACTGAGTGTCCCAGCACTGACTGTGTGTGTGTAACAGGACTGAGTGTCCCGGCACTGAGCGTCCCAGCACTGGCTGTGTGTGTCACAGGACTGAGTGTCTCAGCACTGACTGTGTGTGTGTAACAGGACTGAGTGTCCAGGCACTGACTGTGTGTGTAACAGGACTAAGTGTCCCAGCACTGACTGTGTGTGTGTTACAGGACTGAGTTTCCCGGCACTGACTGTGTGTGTGTTACAGGACTGAATGTCCCGGCACTGACTGTGTGTGTAACAGGACTGAGTGTCCCGGCACTGACTGTGTGTAACAGGACTGAGTGTCCCGGCACTGACTGTGTGTGTAACAGGACTGAGTGTCCCGGCACTGACTGTGTGTGTGTAACAGGACTGAGTGTCCCGGCACTGACTGTGTGTGTGTAACAGGACTGAGTGTCCCGGCACTGACTGTGTGTGTAACAGGACTGAGTGTCCCGGCACTGACTGTGTGTGTAACAGGACTGAGTGTCCCGGCACTGACTGTGTGTGTAACAGGACTGAGTGTCCCGGCACTGACTGTGTGTGTAACAGGACTGAGTGTCCCAGCATTGACTGTGCGTGTGTAACAGGACTGAGGGTCCCAGCACTGACTGTGTGTGTAACAGGACTGAGTGTCCCAGCACTGACTGTGTGTGTAACAGGACTGAGTGTCTCAGCACTGACTGTGTGTGTGTAACAGGACTGAGTGTCCCAGCACTGACTGTGTGTGTGTAACAGGACTGAGTGTCCCGGCACTGACTGTGTGTGTGTAACAGGACTGAATGTCCCGGCACTGACTGTGTGTGTAACAGGACTGAGTGTCCCGGCACTGACTGTGTGTGTGTAACAGGACTGAGTGTCCCTGCACTGACTGTGAGTGTGTGTAACAGGACTGAGTGTCCCGGCATTGACTGTGTGTGTAACAGGACTGAGTTTCCCAGCACTGACTGTGTGTGTAACAGGAATGAGTGTCCCACCACTGACTGTGTGTGTGTGTAACAGGACTGAGTGTCCCAGCACTGACTGTGTGTGTAACAGGACTGAGTGTCCCAGCACTGACTGTGTGTGTAACAGGACTGAGGGTCCCGGCACTGACTGTGTGTGTAACAGGACTGAGTGTCCCAGCACTGACTGTGTGTGTGTAACAGGACTGAGTGTCCCAGCACTGACTGTGAGTGTGTGTAACAGGACTGAGTGTCCCAGCACTGACTGTGTGTGTAACAGGACTGAGTGTCCCGGCACTGACCGTGTGTGTGTAACAGGACTGAGTGTCCCTGCACTGACTGTGTGTGTGCAACAGGACTGAGTGTCCCGGCACTGACTGTGTGTGTGTAACAGGACTGAGTGTCCCGGCCCTGACTGTGTGTGTGTGTAACAGGACTGAGTGTCCCGGCACTGACTGTGTGTGTGTAACAGGACTGAGTGTCCCGGCACTGACTGTGTGTGTAACAGGATTGAGTGTCCCAGCACTGACTGTGTGTGTGTAACAGGACTGAGTGTCCCGGCACTGACTGTGTGTGTGTGTAACAGGACTTAGTGTCCCGGCACTGACTGTGTGTGTGTAACAGGACTGAGTGTCCCGGCACTGACTGTGTGTGTGTAACAGGACTGAGTGTCCCGGCACTGACTGTGTGTGTGTAACAGGACTGAGTGTCCCAGCACTGACTGTGTGTGTAACAGGACTGAGTGTCCCGGCACTGACTGCGTGTGTGTAACAGGACTGAGTGTCCCAGCACTGACTGTGTGTGTGTAACAGGACTGAGTGTCCTGGCACTGACTGTGTGTGTAACAGGACTGAGTGTCCCGGCACTGACTGTGTTTGTAACAGGACTGAGTGTCCCGGCACTGAATGTGTGTGTAACAGGACTGAGTGTCCCGGCACTGACTGTGTGTGTGTGTAACAGGACTGAGTGTCCCAGCACTGACTGTGTGTGTAACAGGACTGAGTGTCCCGGCACTGACCGTGTGTGTGTAACAGGACTGAGTGTCCCGGCACTGACTGTGTGTGTAACAGGACTGAGTGTCCCGGCACTGACTGTGTGTGCAACAGGACTGAGTGTCCCAGCACTGACTGTGTGTGTGTGTAACAGGACTGAGTGTCCCAGCACTGACTGTGTGTGTAACAGGACTGAGTGTCCCAACACTGACTGTGTGTGTAACAGGACTGAGGGTCCCGGCACTGACTGTGTGTGTAACAGGACTGAGTGTCCCAGCACTGACTGTGTGTGTGTAACAGGACTGAGTGTCCCAGCACTGACTGTGTGTGTAACAGGACTGAGTGTCCCGGCACTGACTGTGTGTGTAACAGGACTGAGTGTCCCAGCACTGACTGTGTGTGTGTAACAGGACTGAGTGTCCCGGCACTGACTGTGTGTGTAACAGGACTGTGTGTCCCAGCACTGACTGTGTGTGTGTAACAGGACTGAGTGTCCCAGCACTGACTGTGTGTGTGTAACAGGACTGAGTGTCCCGGCACTGAGTGTCCCAGCACTGACTGTGTGTGTAACAGGACTGAGTGTCCCAGCACTGACTGTGTGTGTGTGTAACAGGACTGAGTGTCCCAGCACTGACTGTGTGTGTAACAGGACTGAGTGTCCCGGCACTGACTGTGTGTAACAGGACTGAGTGTCCCAGCACTGACTGTGTATGTAAGAGGACTGAGTGTCCCGGCACTGACCGTGTGTGTGTAACAGGACCGAGTGTCCCGGCACTGACTGTGTGTGTAATAGGACTGAGTGTCCCAGCACTGACTGTGTATGTCAGAGGACTGAGTGTCCCGGCACTGACTGTGTGTGTAACAGGACTGAGTGTCCCAGCACTGACTGTGAGTGTGTACAGGACTGAGTGTACCGGCACTGACTGTGTGTGTGTGTAACAGGACTGAGTGTCCCAGCACTGACTGTGTGTGTAACAGGACTGAGTGTCCCGGCACTGGCTGTGTGTGTAACAGGACTGAGTGTCCCGGCACTGACTGTGTGTGTAACAGGACTGAGTGTCCCGGCACTGACTGTGTGTGTAACAGGACTGAGTGTCCCAGCACTGACTGTGTGTGTAACAGGACTGAGTGTCCCAACATTGACTGTGTGTGTAACAGGACTGAGTGTCCCGGCACTGACTGTGTGTGTAACAGGACTGTGTGTCCCAGCACTGACTGTGTGTGTGTAACAGGACTGAGTGTCCCAGCACTGACTGCGTGTGTGTAACTGGACTGAGTGTCCCGGCACTGACTGTGTGTGTAACAGGACTGAGTTTCCCAGCACTGACTGTGTGTGTAACAGGACTGAGTGTCCCGGCACTGACTGTGTGTGTGTGTAACAGGACTGAGTGTCCCAGCACTGACTGTGTGTGTGTAACAAGACTGAGTGTCCCAGCACTGACTGTGTGTGTAACAGGACTGAGTGTCCCAGCACTGACTGTGTGTGTGTAACAGGACTGAGTGTCCCGGCACTGACTGTGTGTGTAACAGGACTGAGTATCCCAGCACTGACTGTGTGTGTGTAACAGGACTGAGTGTCCCAGCACTGACTGTGAGTGTGTGTAACAGGACTGAGTGTCCCAGCACTGACTGTGTGTGTAACAGGACTGAGTGTCCCGGCACTGACTGTGTGTGTGTAACAGGACTGAGTGTCCCAGCACTGACTGTGAGTGTGTGTAACAGGACTGAGTGTCCCAGTACTGACTGTGTGTGTAACAGGACTGAGTGTCCCGGCACTGACTGTGTGTGTGCAACAGGACTGAGTGTCCCGGCACTGACTGTGTGTGTGTAACAGGACTGAGTGTCCCAGCACTGACTGTGTGTGTAACAGGACTGAGTGTCCCAACACTGACTGTGTGTGTAACAGGACTGAGTGTCCCAGCACTGACTGTGTGTGTGTAACAGGACTGATTGTCCCAGCACTGAGTGTGTGTGTAGCAGGACTGAGTGTCCCGGCACTGACTGTGTGTGTGTAACAGGACTGAGTGTCCCGGCACTGACTGTGTGTGTGTAACAGGACTGAGTGTCCCGGCACTGACTGTGTGTGTAACAGGACTGAGTGTCCCGGCACTGACTGTGTGTGTAACAGGACTGAGTGTCCCGGCACTGACTGTGTGTGTAACAGGACTGAGTGTCCCGGCACTGACTGTGTGTGTAACAGGACTGAGTGTCCCGGCACTGACTGTGTGTGTGTAACAGGACTGAGTGTCCCAGCACTGACTGTGTGTGTAACAGGACTGAGTGTCCCGGCACTGACTGTGTGTGTGTAACAGGACTGAGTGTCCCAGCACTGACTGTGAGTGTGTGTAACAGGACTGAGTGTCCCAGTACTGACTGTGTGTGTAACAGGACTGAGTGTCCCGGCACTGACTGTGTGTGTGCAACAGGACTGAGTGTCCCGGCACTGACTGTGTGTGTGTAACAGGACTGAGTGTCCCGGCACTGACTGTGTGTGTGTGTAACAGGACTGAGTGTCCCGGCACTGACTGTGTGTGTGTAACAGGACTGAGTGTCCCGGCACTGACTGTGTGTGTGTAACAGGACTGAGTGTCCCGGCACTGACTGTGTGTGTAACAGGACTGAGTGTCCCGGCACTGACTGTGTGTGTGTAACAGGACTGAGTGTCCCAGCACTGACTGTGTGTGTGTAACAGGACTAAGTGTCCTGGCACTGACTGTGTGTGTAACAGGACTGAGTGTCCCGGCACTGACTGTGTTTGTAACAGGACTGAGTGTCCCGGCACTGAATGTGTGTGTAACAGGACTGAGTGTCCCGGAACTGACTGTGTGTGTAACAGGACTGAGTGTCCCGGCACTGACCATGTGTGTGTAACAGGACTGAGTGTCCCGGCACTGACTGTGTGTGTAACAGGACTGAGTGTCCCGGCACTGACTGTGTGTGTGTGTAACAGGACTGAGTGTCCCAGCACAGACTGTGTGTGTAACAGGACTGAGTGTCCCAGCATTGACTGTGTGTGTAACTGGACTGAGGGTCCCGGCACTGACTGTGTGTGTGTAACAGGACTGAGTGTCCCGGCACTGACTGTGTGTGTAACAGGACTGAGTGTCCCAGCACTGACTGTGTGTGTGTGTAACAGGACTGAGTGTCCCAGCACTGACTGTGTGTGTGTGTAACAGGACTGAGTGTCCCGGCACTGACTGTGTGTGTAACAGGACTGAGTGTCCCGGCACTGACTGTGTGTGTAACAGGACTGAGTGTCCCAGCACTGACTGTGTGTGTGTGTAACAGGACTGAGTGTCCCAGCACTGACTGTGTGTGTGTGTAACAGGACTGAGTGTCCCGGCACTGACTGTGTGTGTGTAACAGGACTGAGTGTCCTGGCACTGACTGTGTGTGTGTAACAGGACTGAGTGTCCCAGCACTGACTGTGTGTGTAACAGGACTGAGTGTCCCAGCACTGACTGTGTGTGTGTAACAGGACTGAGTGTCCCGGCACTGACTGTGTGTGTAACAGGACTGAGTGTCCCGGCACTGACTGTGTGTGTAACAGGACTGAGTGTCCCAGCACTGACTGTGTGTGTAACAGGACTGAGTGTCCCGGCACTGACTGTGTGTGTAACAGGACTGAGTGTCCCGGCACTGACTGTGTGTGTAACAGGACTGAGTGTCCCAGCACTGACTGTGTGTGTGTAACAGGACTGAGTGTCCCGGCACTGACTGTGTGTGTAACAGGACTGAGTGTCCCGGCACTGACTGTGTGTGTAACAGGACTGAGTGTCCCGGCACTGACTGTGTGTGTAACAGGACTGAGTGTCCCGGCACTGACTGTGTGTGTAACAGGACTGAGTGTCCCGGCACTGACTGTGTGTGTAACAGGACTGAGTGTCCCAGCACTGACTGTGTGTGTAACAGGACTGAGGGTCCCGGCACTGACTGTGTGTGTGTAACAGGACTGAGTGTCCCGGCACTGACTGTGTGTGTAACAGGACTGAGTGTCCCGGCACTGACTGTGTGTGTCACAGGACTGAGTGTCCCAGCACTGACTGTGTGTGTAACAGGACTGAGTGTCCCAGCACTGACTGTGTGTGTGTAACAGGACTGAGTGTCCCGGCACTGACTGTGTGTGTAACAGGACTGAGTGTCCCGGCACTGACTGTGTGTGTAACAGGACTGAGTGTCCCAGCACTGACTGTGTGTGTAACAGGACTGAGTGTCCCAACACTGACTGTGTGTGTAACAGGACTGAGTGTCCCAGCACTGACTGTGTGTGTAACAGGACTGAGTGTCCCGGCACTGACTGTGTGTGTAACAGGACTGAGTGTCCCAGCACTGACTGTGTGTGTAACAGGACTGAGTGTCCCAGCACTGACTGTGTGTATGTAACAGAACTGAGTGTCCCAGCACTGACTGTGTGTGTGTAACAGGACTGAGTGTCCCGGCACTGAGCGTCCCAGCACTGGCTGTGTGTGTCACAGGACTGAGTGTCTCAGCACTGACTGTGTGTGTGTAACAGGACTGAGTGTCCAGGCACTGACTGTGTGTGTAACAGGACTAAGTGTCCCAGCACTGACTGTGTGTGTGTTACAGGACTGAGTTTCCCGGCACTGACTGTGTGTGTGTTACAGGACTGAATGTCCCGGCACTGACTGTGTGTGTAACAGGACTGAGTGTCCCGGCACTGACTGTGTGTAACAGGACTGAGTGTCCCGGCACTGACTGTGTGTGTAACAGGACTGAGTGTCCCGGCACTGACTGTGTGTGTGTAACAGGACTGAGTGTCCCGGCACTGACTGTGTGTGTGTAACAGGACTGAGTGTCCCGGCACTGACTGTGTGTGTAACAGGACTGAGTGTCCCGGCACTGACTGTGTGTGTAACAGGACTGAGTGTCCCGGCACTGACTGTGTGTGTAACAGGACTGAGTGTCCCGGCACTGACTGTGTGTGTAACAGGACTGAGTGTCCCAGCATTGACTGTGCGTGTGTAACAGGACTGAGGGTCCCAGCAGTGACTGTGTGTGTAACAGGACTGAGTGTCCCAGCACTGACTGTGTGTGTAACAGGACTGAGTGTCTCAGCACTGACTGTGTGTGTGTAACAGGACTGAGTGTCCCAGCACTGACTGTGTGTGTGTAACAGGACTGAGTGTCCCGGCACTGACTGTGTGTGTGTAACAGGACTGAATGTCCCGGCACTGACTGTGTGTGTAACAGGACTGAGTGTCCCGGCACTGACTGTGTGTGTGTAACAGGACTGAGTGTCCCTGCACTGACTGTGAGTGTGTGTAACAGGACTGAGTGTCCCGGCACTGACTGTGTGTGTAACAGGACTGAGTTTCCCAGCACTGACTGTGTGTGTAACAGGAATGAGTGTCCCACCACTGACTGTGTGTGTGTGTAACAGGACTGAGTGTCCCAGCACTGACTGTGTGTGTAACAGGACTGAGTGTCCCAGCACTGACTGTGTGTGTAACAGGACTGAGGGTCCCGGCACTGACTGTGTGTGTAACAGGACTGAGTGTCCCAGCACTGACTGTGTGTGTGTAACAGGACTGAGTGTCCCAGCACTGACTGTGAGTGTGTGTAACAGGACTGAGTGTCCCAGCACTGACTGTGTGTGTAACAGGACTGAGTGTCCCGGCACTGACCGTGTGTGTGTAACAGGACTGAGTGTCCCTGCACTGACTGTGTGTGTGCAACAGGACTGAGTGTCCCGGCACTGACTGTGTGTGTGTAACAGGACTGAGTGTCCCGGCCCTGACTGTGTGTGTGTGTAACAGGACTGAGTGTCCCGGCACTGACTGTGTGTGTGTAACAGGACTGAGTGTCCCGGCACTGACTGTGTGTGTAACAGGATTGAGTGTCCCAGCACTGACTGTGTGTGTGTAACAGGACTGAGTGTCCCGGCACTGACTGTGTGTGTGTGTAACAGGACTTAGTGTCCCGGCACTGACTGTGTGTGTGTAACAGGACTGAGTGTCCCGGCACTGACTGTGTGTGTGTAACAGGACTGAGTGTCCCGGCACTGACTGTGTGTGTGTAACAGGACTGAGTGTCCCAGCACTGACTGTGTGTGTAACAGGACTGAGTGTCCCGGCACTGACTGCGTGTGTGTAACAGGACTGAGTGTCCCAGCACTGACTGTGTGTGTGTAACAGGACTGAGTGTCCTGGCACTGACTGTGTGTGTAACAGGACTGAGTGTCCCGGCACTGACTGTGTGTGTAACAGGACTGAGTGTCCCGGCACTGACTGTGTGTGTAACAGGACTGAGTGTCCCAGCACTGACTGTGTGTGTATGTAACAGGACTGAGTGTCCCAGCACTGACTGTGTGTGTAACAGGGCTGAGTGTCCCAGCACTGACTGTGTGTGTAACAGGACTGAGGGTCCCGGCACTGACTGTGTGTGTAACAGGACTGAGTGTCCCAGCACTGACTGTGTGTGTGTAACAGGACTGAGTGTCCCAGCACTGACTGTGTGTGTAACAGGACTGAGTGTCCCGGCACTGACTGTGTGTGTAACAGGACTGAGTGTCCCGGCACTGACTGTGTGTGTAACAGGACTGTGTGTCCCAGCACTGACTGTGTGTGTGTAACAGGACTGAGTGTCCCAGCACTGACTGTGTGTGTGTAACAGGACTGAGTGTCCCGGCACTGAGTGTCCCAGCACTGACTGTGTGTGTAACAGGACTGAGTGTCCCAGCACTGACTGTGTGTGTGTGTAACAGGACTGAGTGTCCCAGCACTGACTGTGTGTGTAACAGGACTGAGTGTCCCGGCACTGACTGTGTGTAACAGGACTGAGTGTCCCAGCACTGACTGTGTATGTAAGAGGACTGAGTGTCCCGGCACTGACTGTGTGTGTAATAGGACTGAGTGTCCCAGCACTGACTGTGTATGTCAGAGGACTGAGTGTCCCGGCACTGACTGTGTGTGTAACAGGACTGAGTGTCCCAGCACTGACTGTGAGTGTGTACAGGACTGAGTGTACCGGCACTGACTGTGTGTGTGTGTAACAGGACTGAGTGTCCCTGCACAGACTGTGTGTGTGTAACAGGACTGAGTGTCCCGGCACTGACTGCATGTGTAACAGGACTGAGTGTCCCAGCACTGACTGTGTGTGTGTAACAGGACTGAGTGTCCCAGCACTGTCTGTGTGTGTGTGTAACAGGACTGAGTGTCCCAGCACTGACTGTGTGTGTAACAGGACTGAGTGTCCCAGCACTGACTGTGTGTGTAACAGGACTGAGGGTCCCGGCACTGACTGTGTGTGTAACAGGACTGAGTGTCCCAGCACTGACTGTGTGTGTATAACAGGACTGAGTGTCCCGGCACTGACTGTGAGTGTGTGTAACAGGACTGAGTGTCCCAGCACTGACTGTGTGTGTAACAGGACTGAGTGTCCCGGCACTGACCGTGTGTGTGTAACAGGACTGAGTGTCCCTGCACTGACTGTGTGTGTGCAACAGGACTGAGTGTCCCGGCACTGACTGTGTGTGTGTAACAGGACTGAGTGTCCCGGCCCTGACTGTGTGTGTGTGTAACAGGACTGAGTGTCCCGGCACTGACTGTGTGTGTGTAACAGGACTGAGTGTCCCGGCACTGACTGTGTGTGTAACAGGATTGAGTGTCCCAGCACTGACTGTGTGTGTGTAACAGGACTGAGTGTCCCGGCACTGACTGTGTGTGTGTAACAGGACTGAGTGTCCCGGCACTGACTGTGTGTGTGTAACAGGACTGAGTGTCCCGGCACTGACTGTGTGTGTGCAACAGGACTGAGTGTCCCAGCACTGACTGTGTGTGTAACAGGACTGAGTGTCCCGGCACTGGCTGTGTGTGTGTAACAGGACTGAGTTTCTCGGCACTGGCTGTGTGTGTAACAGGACTGAGTGTCCCGGCACTGACTGTGTGTGTAACAGGACTGAGTGTCCCAGCACTGAATGTGTGTGTAACAGGACTGAGTGTCCCAACATTGACTGTGTGTGTGACAGGACTGAGTGTCCCAGCACTGACTGTGTGTGTGTAACAGGACTGATTGTTCTAGCACTGACTGTGTGTGTGTGTAACAGGACTGAGTGTCCCAGCACTGACTGTGTGTGTAACAGGACTGAGTGTCCCAGCACTGACTGTGTGTGTAACAGGACTGAGGGTCCCGGCACTGACTGTGTGTGTAACAGGACTGAGTGTCCCAGCACTGACTGTGTGTGTGTAACAGGACTGAGTGTCCCAGCACTGACTGTGTGTGTGTAACAGGACTGAGTGTCCCGGCACTGACTGTGTGTGTAACAGGACTGTGTGTCCCAGCACTGACTGTGTGTGTGTAACAGGACTGAGTGTCCCAGCACTGACTGTGTGTGTGTAACAGGACTGAGTGTCCCGGCACTGAGTGTCCCAGCACTGACTGTGTGTGTAACAGGACTGAGTGTCCCAGCACTGACTGTGTGTGTGTGTAACAGGACTGAGTGTCCCAGCACTGACTGTGTGTGTAACAGGACTGAGTGTCCCGGCACTGACTGTGTGTAACAGGACTGAGTGTCCCAGCACTGACTGTGTATGTAAGAGGACTGAGTGTCCCGGCTCTGACCGTGTGTGTGTAACAGGACCGAGTGTCCCGGCACTGACTGTGTGTGTAATAGGACTGAGTGTCCCAGCACTGACTGTGTATGTAAGAGGACTGAGTGTCCCGGCACTGACTGTGTGTGTAACAGGACTGAGTGTCCCAGCACTGACTGTGAGTGTGTACAGGACTGAGTGTACCGGCACTGACTGTGTGTGTGTGTAACAGGACTGAGTGTCCCAGCACTGACTGTGTGTGTGTAACAGGACTGAGTGTCCCGGCACTGACTGCATGTGTAACAGGACTGAGTGTCCCAGCACTGACTGTGTGTGTGTAACAGGACTGAGTGTCCCAGCACTGACTGTGTGTGTGTAACAGGAATGAGCGTCCCAACATGGACTGTGTGTGTAACAGGACTGAGTGTCCCAGCACTGACTGTGCGTGTGTAACAGGACTGAGTGTCCCGGCACTGACTGTGTGTGTATAACAGGACTGAGTGTCCCGGCACTGACTGTGTGTGTGTAACAGGACTGAGTGTCCCGGCACTGACTGTGTGTGTAACAGGACTGAGTGTCCCAACACTGACTGTGTGTGTAACAGGACTGAGAGTCCCAGCACTGACTGTGTGTGTGTAACAGGACTGATTGTCCCAGCACTGACTGTGTGTGTAACAGGACTGAGTGTCCCGGCACTGACTGTGTGTGTGTAACAGGACTGAGTGTCCCAGCACTGACTGTGTGTGTGTAACAGAACTGAGTGTCCCAGCACTGACTGTGTGTGTGCAACAGGACTGTGTGTCCCAGCACTGACTGTGTGTGTAACAGGACTGAATGTCCCGGCACTGACTGTGTGTGTAACAGGACTGAGTGTCCCAGCACTGACTGTGTGTGTGTGTAACAGGACTGAGTGTCCCAGCACTGACTGTGTGTGTAACAGGACTGAGGGTCCCGGCACTGACTGTGTGTGTAACAGGACTGAGTGTCCCAGCACTGACTGTGTGTGTAACAGGACTGAGTGTCCCGGCACTGACTGTGTGTGTAACAGAACTGAGTGTCCCAGCACTGACTGTGTGTAACAGGACTGAGTGTCCCAGCACTGACTGTGTGTGTGTAACAGGACTGAGTGTCCCGGCACTGACTGTGTGTGTGTAACAGGACTGAGTGTCCCGGCACTGGCTGTGTGTGTGTAACAGGACTGAGTTTCTCGGCACTGGCTGTGTGTGTAACAGGACTGAGTGTCCCGGCACTGACTGTGTGTGTAACAGGACTGAGTGTCCCAGCACTGAATGTGTGTGTAACAGGACTGAGTGTCCCAACATTGACTGTGTGTGTAACAGGACTGAGTGTCCCAGCACTGACTGTGTGTGTGTAACAGGACTGATTGTTCTAGCACTGACTGTGTGTGTAACAGGACTGAGTGTCCCAGCACTGACTGTGTGTGTGTAACAGGACTGAGTGTCCCAGCACTGACTGTGTGTCTGTAACAGGACTGAGTGTCCCAACACTGACTGTGTGTGTGTAACTGGACTGAGTGTCCCGGCACTGACTGTGTGTGTAACAGGACTGAGTGTCCCGGCACTGACTGTGTGTGTCTGTAACAGGACTGAGTGTCCCAGAACTGACTGTGTGTGTGTAACAGGACTGAAGGTCCCAGCACTGACTGTGTGTGTAACAGGACTGAGTGTCCCAGCACTGACTGTGTGTGTAACAGGACTGAGTGTCCCAGCACTGACTGTGTGTGTGCAACAGGACTGAGTGTCCCGGCAGTGACTGTGTGTGTGTGTAACAGGACTGAGTGTCCCAGAACTGACTGTGTGTGTGTAACAGGACTGAGTGTCCCAGCACTGACTGTGTGTGTGTAACAGGACTGAGTGTCCCGGCACTGACTGTGTGTGTGTAACAGGACTGAGTGTCCCGGCACTGACTGTGTGTGTAACAGGACTGAGTGTCCCAGCACTGACTGTGTGTGTGTAACAGGACTGAGTGTCCCAGCACTGACTGTGTGTGTGTAACAGGACTGAGTGTCCCGGCACTGAGTGTCCCAGCACTGACTGTGTGTGTAACAGGACTGAGTGTCCCAGCACTGACCGTGTGTGTGTGTAACAGGACTGAGTGTCCCAGCACTGACTGTGTGTGTAACAGGACTGAGTGTCCCGGCACTGACTGTGTGTGTAACAGGACTGAGTGTCCCAGCACTGACTGTGTGTGTGCAACAGGACTGAGTGTCCCGGCACTGACTGTGTGTGTAACAGGACTGAGTGTCCCGGCACTGACTGTGTGTGTGTAACAGGACTGAGGGTCCCAGCACTGACTGTGTGTGTAACAGGACTGAGTGTCCCAGCACTGACTGTGTGTGTAACAGGACTGAGTGTCCCAGCACTGACTGTGTGTGTGTAACAGGACTGAGTGTCCCGGCAGTGACTGTGTGTGTGTGTAACAGGACTGAGTGTCCCAGAACTGACTGTGTGTGTGTAACAGGACTGAGGGTCCCAGCACTGACTATGTGTGTAACAGGACTGAGTGTCCCAGCACTGACTGTGTGTGTAACAGGACTGAGTGTCCCAGCACTGACTGTGTGTGTGTAACAGGACTGAGTGTCCCGGCAGTGACTGTGTGTGTGTGTAACAGGACTGAGTGTCCCAGAACTGACTGTGTGTGTGTAACAGGACTGAGTGTCCCAGCACTGACTGTGTGTGTGTAACAGGACTGAGTGTCCCGGCACTGACTGTGTGAGTGTAACAGGACTGAGTGTCCCGGCACTGACTGTGTGTGGAACAGGACTGAGTGTCCCGGCACTGACTGTGTGTGTGTGTAACAGGACTGAGTGTCCCAGAACTGACTGTGTGTGTGTAACAGGACTGAGTGTCCCAGCACTGACTGTGTGTGTGTAACAGGACTGAGTGTCCCGGCACTGACTGTGTGTGTAACAGGACTGTGTGTCCCAGCACTGACTGTGTGTGTGTAACAGGACTGAGTGTCCCAGCACTGACTGTGTGTGTGTAACAGGACTGAGTGTCCCAGCACTGACTGTGTGTAACAGGACTGAGTGTCCCAGCACTGACTGTGTATGTAAGAGGACTGAGTGTCCCGGCACTGACTGTGTGTGTAATAGGACTGAGTGTCCCAGCACTGACTGTGTATGTCAGAGGACTGAGTGTCCCGGCACTGACTGTGTGTGTAACAGGACTGAGTGTCCCAGCACTGACTGTGAGTGTGTACAGGACTGAGTGTACCGGCACTGACTGTGTGTGTGTGTAACAGGACTGAGTGTCCCTGCACAGACTGTGTGTGTGTAACAGGACTGAGTGTCCCGGCACTGACTGCATGTGTAACAGGACTGAGTGTCCCAGCACTGACTGTGTGTGTGTAACAGGACTGAGTGTCCCAGCACTGTCTGTGTGTGTGTGTAACAGGACTGAGTGTCCCAGCACTGACTGTGTGTGTAACAGGACTGAGTGTCCCAGCACTGACTGTGTGTGTAACAGGACTGAGGGTCCCGGCACTGACTGTGTGTGTAACAGGACTGAGTGTCCCAGCACTGACTGTGTGTGTATAACAGGACTGAGTGTCCCGGCACTGACTGTGAGTGTGTGTAACAGGACTGAGTGTCCCAGCACTGACTGTGTGTGTAACAGGACTGAGTGTCCCGGCACTGACCGTGTGTGTGTAACAGGACTGAGTGTCCCTGCACTGACTGTGTGTGTGCAACAGGACTGAGTGTCCCGGCACTGACTGTGTGTGTGTAACAGGACTGAGTGTCCCGGCCCTGACTGTGTGTGTGTGTAACAGGACTGAGTGTCCCGGCACTGACTGTGTGTGTGTAACAGGACTGAGTGTCCCGGCACTGACTGTGTGTGTAACAGGATTGAGTGTCCCAGCACTGACTGTGTGTGTGTAACAGGACTGAGTGTCCCGGCACTGACTGTGTGTGTGTGTAACAGGACTTAGTGTCCCGGCACTGACTGTGTGTGTGTAACAGGACTGAGTGTCCCGGCACTGACTGTGTGTGTGTAGCAGGACTGAGTGTCCCGGCACTGACTGTGTGTGTGCAACAGGACTGAGTGTCCCAGCACTGACTGTGTGTGTAACAGGACTGAGTGTCCCGGCACTGACTGCGTGTGTGTAACAGGACTGAGTGTCCCAGCACTGACTGTGTGTGTGTAACAGGACTGAGTGTCCTGGCACTGACTGTGTGTGTAACAGGACTGAGTGTCCCGGCACTGACTGTGTGTGTGTAACAGGACTGAGTGTCCCGGCACTGGCTGTGTGTGTGTAACAGGACTGAGTTTCTCGGCACTGGCTGTGTGTGTAACAGGACTGAGTGTCCCGGCACTGACTGTGTGTGTAACAGGACTGAGTGTCCCAGCACTGAATGTGTGTGTAACAGGACTGAGTGTCCCAACATTGACTGTGTGTGTGACAGGACTGAGTGTCCCAGCACTGACTGTGTGTGTGTAACAGGACTGATTGTTCTAGCACTGACTGTGTGTGTGTGTAACAGGACTGAGTGTCCCAGCACTGACTGTGTGTGTAACAGGACTGAGTGTCCCAGCACTGACTGTGTGTGTAACAGGACTGAGTGTCCCAGCACTGACTGTGTGTGTAACAGGACTGAGTGTCCCAGCACTGACTGTGTGTGTGTAACAGGACTGAGTGTCCCAGCACTGACTGTGTGTGTAACAGGACTGAGTGTCCCGGCACTGACTGTGTGTGTAACAGGACTGAGTGTCCCAGCACTGACTGTGTGTGTGTAACAGGACTGAGTGTCCCGGCACTGACTGTGTGTGTAACAGGACTGTGTGTCCCAGCACTGACTGTGTGTGTGTAACAGGACTGAGTGTCCCAGCACTGACTGTGTGTGTGTAACAGGACTGAGTGTCCCGGCACTGAGTGTCCCAGCACTGACTGTGTGTGTAACAGGACTGAGTGTCCCAGCACTGACTGTGTGTGTGTGTAACAGGACTGAGTGTCCCAGCACTGACTGTGTGTGTAACAGGACTGAGTGTCCCGGCACTGACTGTGTGTAACAGGACTGAGTGTCCCAGCACTGACTGTGTATGTAAGAGGACTGAGTGTCCCGGCTCTGACCGTGTGTGTGTAACAGGACCGAGTGTCCCGGCACTGACTGTGTGTGTAATAGGACTGAGTGTCCCAGCACTGACTGTGTATGTAAGAGGACTGAGTGTCCCGGCACTGACTGTGTGTGTAACAGGACTGAGTGTCCCAGCACTGACTGTGAGTGTGTACAGGACTGAGTGTACCGGCACTGACTGTGTGTGTGTGTAACAGGACTGAGTGTCCCAGCACTGACTGTGTGTGTAACAGGACTGAGTGTCCCGGCACTGACTGCATGTGTAACAGGACTGAGTGTCCCAGCACTGACTGTGTGTGTGTAACAGGACTGAGTGTCCCAGCACTGACTGTGTGTGTTACAGGACTGAGTGTCCCAGCACTGACTGTGTGTGTGTAACAGGAATGAGCGTCCCAACATGGACTGTGTGTGTAACAGGACTGAGTGTCCCAGCACTGACTGTGCGTGTGTAACAGGACTGAGTGTCCCGGCACTGACTGTGTGTGTATAACAGGACTGAGTGTCCCGGCACTGACTGTGTGTGTGTAACAGGACTGAGTGTCCCGGCACTGACTGTGTGTGTAACAGGACTGAGTGTCCCAACACTGACTGTGTGTGTAACAGGACTGAGAGTCCCAGCACTGACTGTGTGTGTGTAACAGGACTGATTGTCCCAGCACTGACTGTGTGTGTAACAGGACTGAGTGTCCCGGCACTGACTGTGTGTGTGTAACAGGACTGAGTGTCCCAGCACTGACTGTGTGTGTGTAACAGAACTGAGTGTCCCAGCACTGACTGTGTGTGTGCAACAGGACTGTGTGTCCCAGCACTGACTGTGTGTGTAACAGGACTGAGGGTCCCGGCACTGACTGTGTGTGTAACAGGACTGAGTGTCCCAGCACTGACTGTGTGTGTGTGTAACAGGACTGAGTGTCCCAGCACTGACTGTGTGTGTAACAGGACTGAGGGTCCCGGCACTGACTGTGTGTGTAACAGGACTGAGTGTCCCAGCACTGACTGTGTGTGTAACAGGACTGAGTGTCCCGGCACTGACTGTGTGTGTAACAGAACTGAGTGTCCCAGCACTGACTGTGTGTAACAGGACTGAGTGTCCCAGCACTGACTGTGTGTGTGTAACAGGACTGAGTGTCCCGGCACTGACTGTGTGTGTGTAACAGGACTGAGTGTCCCGGCACTGGCTGTGTGTGTGTAACAGGACTGAGTTTCTCGGCACTGGCTGTGTGTGTAACAGGACTGAGTGTCCCGGCACTGACTGTGTGTGTAACAGGACTGAGTGTCCCAGCACTGAATGTGTGTGTAACAGGACTGAGTGTCCCAACATTGACTGTGTGTGTAACAGGACTGAGTGTCCCAGCACTGACTGTGTGTGTGTAACAGGACTGATTGTTCTAGCACTGACTGTGTGTGTAACAGGACTGAGTGTCCCAGCACTGACTGTGTGTGTGTAACAGGACTGAGTGTCCCAGCACTGACTGTGTGTCTGTAACAGGACTGAGTGTCCCAACACTGACTGTGTGTGTGTAACTGGACTGAGTGTCCCGGCACTGACTGTGTGTGTAACAGGACTGAGTGTCCCGGCACTGACTGTGTGTGTGTGTAACAGGACTGAGTGTCCCAGAACTGACTTTGTGTGTGTAACAGGACTGAAGGTCCCAGCACTGACTGTGTGTGTAACAGGACTGAGTGTCCCAGCACTGACTGTGTGTGTAACAGGACTGAGTGTCCCAGCACTGACTGTATGTGTGCAACAGGACTGAGTGTCCCGGCAGTGACTGTGTGTGTGTGTAACAGGACTGAGTGTCCCAGAACTGACTGTGTGTGTGTAACAGGACTGAGTGTCCCAGCACTGACTGTGTGTGTGTAACAGGACTGAGTGTCCCGGCACTGACTGTGTGTGTGTAACAGGACTGAGTGTCCCGGCACTGACTGTGTGTGTAACAGGACTGAGTGTCCCAGCACTGACTGTGTGTGTGTAACAGGACTGAGTGTCCCAGCACTGACTGTGTGTGTGTAACAGGACTGAGTGTCCCGGCACTGAGTGTCCCAGCACTGACTGTGTGTGTAACAGGACTGAGTGTCCCAGCACTGACCGTGTGTGTGTGTAACAGGACTGAGTGTCCCAGCACTGACTGTGTGTGTAACAGGACTGAGTGTCCCGGCACTGACTGTGTGTGTAACAGGACTGAGTGTCCCAGCACTGACTGTGTGTGTGTAACAGGACTGAGTGTCCCGGCACTGACTGTGTGTGTGTGCAACAGGACTGAGTGTCCCGGCACTGACTGTGTGTGTAACAGGACTGAGTGTCCCGGCACTGACTGTGTGTGTGTAACAGGACTGAGGGTCCCAGCACTGACTGTGTGTGTAACAGGACTGAGTGTCCCAGCACTGACTGTGTGTGTAACAGGACTGAGTGTCCCAGCACTGACTGTGTGTGTGTAACAGGACTGAGTGTCCCGGCAGTGACTGTGTGTGTGTGTAACAGGACTGAGTGTCCCAGAACTGACTGTGTGTGTGTAACAGGACTGAGGGTCCCAGCACTGACTATGTGTGTAACAGGACTGAGTGTCCCAGCACTGACTGTGTTTGTAACAGGACTGAGTGTCCCAGCACTGACTGTGTGTGTGTAACAGGACTGAGTGTCCCGGCAGTGACTGTGTGTGTGTGTAACAGGACTGAGTGTCCCAGAACTGACTGTGTGTGTGTAACAGGACTGAGTGTCCCAGCACTGACTGTGTGTGTGTAACAGGACTGAGTGTCCCGGCACTGACTGTGTGAGTGTAACAGGACTGAGTGTCCCGGCACTGACTGTGTGTGTAACAGGACTGAGTGTCCCGGCACTGACTGTGTGTGTGTGTAACAGGACTGAGTGTCCCAGAACTGACTGTGTGTGTGTAACAGGACTGAGTGTCCCAGCACTGACTGTGTGTGTGTTACAGGACTGAGTGTCCCAGCACTGACTGCGTGTGTAACAGGACTGAGTGTCCCAGCACTGACTGTGTGTGTGTAACAGGACTGAGTGTCCCAGCACTGACTGTGTGTGTGTAACAGGACTGCGTGTCCCGGCACTGACTGTGTGTGTGTGTAACAGGACTGAGTGTCCCGGCACTGACTGTGTGTGTAACAGGACTGAGTGTCCCAGCACTGACTGTGTGTGAGTGTAACAGGACTGAGTGTCCCAGAACTGACTGTGTGTAACAGGACTGAGTGTCCCAGCACTGACTGTGTGTGTAACAGGACTGAGTGTCCCAGCACTGACTGTGTGTGTAACAGGACTGAGTGTCCCGGCACTGACTGTGTGTGTGTAACAGGACCGAGTGTCCCAGCACTGACTGTGCGTGTGTAACAGGACTGAGTGTCCCGGCACTGACTGTGTGTGTATAACAGGACTGAGTGTCCCGGCACTGACTGTGTGTGTGTAACAGGACTGAGTGTCCCGGCACTGACTGTGTGTGTAACAGGACTGAGTGTCCCAACACTGACTGTGTGTGTAACAGGACTGAGAGTCCCAGCACTGACTGTGTGTGTGTAACAGGACTGATTGTCCCAGCACTGACTGTGTGTGTAACAGGACTGAGTGTCCCGGCACTGACTGTGTGTGTGTAACAGGACTGAGTGTCCCAGCACTGACTGTGTGTGTGTAACAGAACTGAGTGTCCCAGCACTGACTGTGTGTGTGCAACAGGACTGTGTGTCCCAGCACTGACTGTGTGTGTAACAGGACTGAATGTCCCGGCACTGACTGTGTGTGTAACAGGACTGAGTGTCCCAGCACTGACTGTGTGTGTGTGTAACAGGACTGAGTGTCCCAGCACTGACTGTGTGTGTAACAGGACTGAGGGTCCCGGCACTGACTGTGTGTGTAACAGGACTGAGTGTCCCAGCACTGACTGTGTGTGTAACAGGACTGAGTGTCCCGGCACTGACTGTGTGTGTAACAGAACTGAGTGTCCCAGCACTGACTGTGTGTAACAGGACTGAGTGTCCCAGCACTGACTGTGTGTGTGTAACAGGACTGAGTGTCCCGGCACTGACTGTGTGTGTGTAACAGGACTGAGTGTCCCGGCACTGGCTGTGTGTGTGTAACAGGACTGAGTTTCTCGGCACTGGCTGTGTGTGTAACAGGACTGAGTGTCCCGGCACTGACTGTGTGTGTAACAGGACTGAGTGTCCCAGCACTGAATGTGTGTGTAACAGGACTGAGTGTCCCAACATTGACTGTGTGTGTAACAGGACTGAGTGTCCCAGCACTGACTGTGTGTGTGTAACAGGACTGATTGTTCTAGCACTGACTGTGTGTGTAACAGGACTGAGTGTCCCAGCACTGACTGTGTGTGTGTAACAGGACTGAGTGTCCCAGCACTGACTGTGTGTCTGTAACAGGACTGAGTGTCCCAACACTGACTGTGTGTGTGTAACTGGACTGAGTGTCCCGGCACTGACTGTGTGTGTAACAGGACTGAGTGTCCCGGCACTGACTGTGTGTGTCTGTAACAGGACTGAGTGTCCCAGAACTGACTGTGTGTGTGTAACAGGACTGAAGGTCCCAGCACTGACTGTGTGTGTAACAGGACTGAGTGTCCCAGCACTGACTGTGTGTGTAACAGGACTGAGTGTCCCAGCACTGACTGTGTGTGTGCAACAGGACTGAGTGTCCCGGCAGTGACTGTGTGTGTGTGTAACAGGACTGAGTGTCCCAGAACTGACTGTGTGTGTGTAACAGGACTGAGTGTCCCAGCACTGACTGTGTGTGTGTAACAGGACTGAGTGTCCCGGCACTGACTGTGTGTGTGTAACAGGACTGAGTGTCCCGGCACTGACTGTGTGTGTAACAGGACTGAGTGTCCCAGCACTGACTGTGTGTGTGTAACAGGACTGAGTGTCCCAGCACTGACTGTGTGTGTGTAACAGGACTGAGTGTCCCGGCACTGAGTGTCCCAGCACTGACTGTGTGTGTAACAGGACTGAGTGTCCCAGCACTGACCGTGTGTGTGTGTAACAGGACTGAGTGTCCCAGCACTGACTGTGTGTGTAACAGGACTGAGTGTCCCGGCACTGACTGTGTGTGTAACAGGACTGAGTGTCCCAGCACTGACTGTGTGTGTGCAACAGGACTGAGTGTCCCGGCACTGACTGTGTGTGTAACAGGACTGAGTGTCCCGGCACTGACTGTGTGTGTGTAACAGGACTGAGGGTCCCAGCACTGACTGTGTGTGTAACAGGACTGAGTGTCCCAGCACTGACTGTGTGTGTAACAGGACTGAGTGTCCCAGCACTGACTGTGTGTGTGTAACAGGACTGAGTGTCCCGGCAGTGACTGTGTGTGTGTGTAACAGGACTGAGTGTCCCAGAACTGACTGTGTGTGTGTAACAGGACTGAGGGTCCCAGCACTGACTATGTGTGTAACAGGACTGAGTGTCCCAGCACTGACTGTGTGTGTAACAGGACTGAGTGTCCCAGCACTGACTGTGTGTGTGTAACAGGACTGAGTGTCCCGGCAGTGACTGTGTGTGTGTGTAACAGGACTGAGTGTCCCAGAACTGACTGTGTGTGTGTAACAGGACTGAGTGTCCCAGCACTGACTGTGTGTGTGTAACAGGACTGAGTGTCCCGGCACTGACTGTGTGAGTGTAACAGGACTGAGTGTCCCGGCACTGACTGTGTGTGGAACAGGACTGAGTGTCCCGGCACTGACTGTGTGTGTGTGTAACAGGACTGAGTGTCCCAGAACTGACTGTGTGTGTGTAACAGGACTGAGTGTCCCAGCACTGACTGTGTGTGTGTAACAGGACTGAGTGTCCCGGCACTGACTGTGTGTGTAACAGGACTGTGTGTCCCAGCACTGACTGTGTGTGTGTAACAGGACTGAGTGTCCCAGCACTGACTGTGTGTGTGTAACAGGACTGAGTGTCCCAGCACTGACTGTGTGTAACAGGACTGAGTGTCCCAGCACTGACTGTGTATGTAAGAGGACTGAGTGTCCCGGCACTGACTGTGTGTGTAATAGGACTGAGTGTCCCAGCACTGACTGTGTATGTCAGAGGACTGAGTGTCCCGGCACTGACTGTGTGTGTAACAGGACTGAGTGTCCCAGCACTGACTGTGAGTGTGTACAGGACTGAGTGTACCGGCACTGACTGTGTGTGTGTGTAACAGGACTGAGTGTCCCTGCACAGACTGTGTGTGTGTAACAGGACTGAGTGTCCCGGCACTGACTGCATGTGTAACAGGACTGAGTGTCCCAGCACTGACTGTGTGTGTGTAACAGGACTGAGTGTCCCAGCACTGTCTGTGTGTGTGTGTAACAGGACTGAGTGTCCCAGCACTGACTGTGTGTGTAACAGGACTGAGTGTCCCAGCACTGACTGTGTGTGTAACAGGACTGAGGGTCCCGGCACTGACTGTGTGTGTAACAGGACTGAGTGTCCCAGCACTGACTGTGTGTGTATAACAGGACTGAGTGTCCCGGCACTGACTGTGAGTGTGTGTAACAGGACTGAGTGTCCCAGCACTGACTGTGTGTGTAACAGGACTGAGTGTCCCGGCACTGACCGTGTGTGTGTAACAGGACTGAGTGTCCCTGCACTGACTGTGTGTGTGCAACAGGACTGAGTGTCCCGGCACTGACTGTGTGTGTGTAACAGGACTGAGTGTCCCGGCCCTGACTGTGTGTGTGTGTAACAGGACTGAGTGTCCCGGCACTGACTGTGTGTGTGTAACAGGACTGAGTGTCCCGGCACTGACTGTGTGTGTAACAGGATTGAGTGTCCCAGCACTGACTGTGTGTGTGTAACAGGACTGAGTGTCCCGGCACTGACTGTGTGTGTGTGTAACAGGACTTAGTGTCCCGGCACTGACTGTGTGTGTGTAACAGGACTGAGTGTCCCGGCACTGACTGTGTGTGTGTAGCAGGACTGAGTGTCCCGGCACTGACTGTGTGTGTGCAACAGGACTGAGTGTCCCAGCACTGACTGTGTGTGTAACAGGACTGAGTGTCCCGGCACTGACTGCGTGTGTGTAACAGGACTGAGTGTCCCAGCACTGACTGTGTGTGTGTAACAGGACTGAGTGTCCTGGCACTGACTGTGTGTGTAACAGGACTGAGTGTCCCGGCACTGACTGTGTGTGTGTAACAGGACTGAGTGTCCCGGCACTGGCTGTGTGTGTGTAACAGGACTGAGTTTCTCGGCACTGGCTGTGTGTGTAACAGGACTGAGTGTCCCGGCACTGACTGTGTGTGTAACAGGACTGAGTGTCCCAGCACTGAATGTGTGTGTAACAGGACTGAGTGTCCCAACATTGACTGTGTGTGTGACAGGACTGAGTGTCCCAGCACTGACTGTGTGTGTGTAACAGGACTGATTGTTCTAGCACTGACTGTGTGTGTGTGTAACAGGACTGAGTGTCCCAGCACTGACTGTGTGTGTAACAGGACTGAGTGTCCCAGCACTGACTGTGTGTGTAACAGGACTGAGGGTCCCGGCACTGACTGTGTGTGTAACAGGACTGAGTGTCCCAGCACTGACTGTGTGTGTGTAACAGGACTGAGTGTCCCAGCACTGACTGTGTGTGTAACAGGACTGAGTGTCCCGGCACTGACTGTGTGTGTAACAGGACTGAGTGTCCCAGCACTGACTGTGTGTGTGTAACAGGACTGAGTGTCCCGGCACTGACTGTGTGTGTAACAGGACTGTGTGTCCCAGCACTGACTGTGTGTGTGTAACAGGACTGAGTGTCCCAGCACTGACTGTGTGTGTGTAACAGGACCGAGTGTCCCGGCACTGACTGTGTGTGTAATAGGACTGAGTGTCCCAGCACTGACTGTGTATGTAAGAGGACTGAGTGTCCCGGCACTGACTGTGTGTGTAACAGGACTGAGTGTCCCAGCACTGACTGTGAGTGTGTACAGGACTGAGTGTACCGGCACTGACTGTGTGTGTGTGTAACAGGACTGAGTGTCCCAGCACTGACTGTGTGTGTAACAGGACTGAGTGTCCCGGCACTGACTGCATGTGTAACAGGACTGAGTGTCCCAGCACTGACTGTGTGTGTGTAACAGGACTGAGTGTCCCAGCACTGACTGTGTGTGTGTAACAGGACTGAGTGTCCCGGCACTGAGTGTCCCAGCACTGACTGTGTGTGTAACAGGACTGAGTGTCCCAGCACTGACTGTGTGTGTGTGTAACAGGACTGAGTGTCCCAGCACTGACTGTGTGTGTAACAGGACTGAGTGTCCCGGCACTGACTGTGTGTAACAGGACTGAGTGTCCCAGCACTGACTGTGTGTGTGTAACAGGACTGAGTGTCCCGGCACTGAGTGTCCCAGCACTGACTGTGTGTGTAACAGGACTGAGTGTCCCAGCACTGACTGTGTGTGTGTGTAACAGGACTGAGTGTCCCAGCACTGACTGTGTGTGTAACAGGACTGAGTGTCCCGGCACTGACTGTGTGTAACAGGACTGAGTGTCCCAGCACTGACTGTGTATGTAAGAGGACTGAGTGTCCCGGCTCTGACCGTGTGTGTGTAACAGGACCGAGTGTCCCGGCACTGACTGTGTGTGTAATAGGACTGAGTGTCCCAGCACTGACTGTGTATGTAAGAGGACTGAGTGTCCCGGCACTGACTGTGTGTGTAACAGGACTGAGTGTCCCAGCACTGACTGTGAGTGTGTACAGGACTGAGTGTACCGGCACTGACTGTGTGTGTGTGTAACAGGACTGAGTGTCCCAGCACTGACTGTGTGTGTAACAGGACTGAGTGTCCCGGCACTGACTGCATGTGTAACAGGACTGAGTGTCCCAGCACTGACTGTGTGTGTGTAACAGGACTGAGTGTCCCAGCACTGACTGTGTGTGTTACAGGACTGAGTGTCCCAGCACTGACTGTGTGTGTGTAACAGGAATGAGCGTCCCAACATGGACTGTGTGTGTAACAGGACTGAGTGTCCCAGCACTGACTGTGCGTGTGTAACAGGACTGAGTGTCCCGGCACTGACTGTGTGTGTATAACAGGACTGAGTGTCCCGGCACTGACTGTGTGTGTGTAACAGGACTGAGTGTCCCGGCACTGACTGTGTGTGTAACAGGACTGAGTGTCCCAACACTGACTGTGTGTGTAACAGGACTGAGAGTCCCAGCACTGACTGTGTGTGTGTAACAGGACTGATTGTCCCAGCACTGACTGTGTGTGTAACAGGACTGAGTGTCCCGGCACTGACTGTGTGTGTGTAACAGGACTGAGTGTCCCAGCACTGACTGTGTGTGTGTAACAGAACTGAGTGTCCCAGCACTGACTGTGTGTGTGCAACAGGACTGTGTGTCCCAGCACTGACTGTGTGTGTAACAGGACTGAGGGTCCCGGCACTGACTGTGTGTGTAACAGGACTGAGTGTCCCAGCACTGACTGTGTGTGTGTGTAACAGGACTGAGTGTCCCAGCACTGACTGTGTGTGTAACAGGACTGAGGGTCCCGGCACTGACTGTGTGTGTAACAGGACTGAGTGTCCCAGCACTGACTGTGTGTGTAACAGGACTGAGTGTCCCGGCACTGACTGTGTGTGTAACAGAACTGAGTGTCCCAGCACTGACTGTGTGTAACAGGACTGAGTGTCCCAGCACTGACTGTGTGTGTGTAACAGGACTGAGTGTCCCGGCACTGACTGTGTGTGTGTAACAGGACTGAGTGTCCCGGCACTGGCTGTGTGTGTGTAACAGGACTGAGTTTCTCGGCACTGGCTGTGTGTGTAACAGGACTGAGTGTCCCGGCACTGACTGTGTGTGTAACAGGACTGAGTGTCCCAGCACTGAATGTGTGTGTAACAGGACTGAGTGTCCCAACATTGACTGTGTGTGTAACAGGACTGAGTGTCCCAGCACTGACTGTGTGTGTGTAACAGGACTGATTGTTCTAGCACTGACTGTGTGTGTAACAGGACTGAGTGTCCCAGCACTGACTGTGTGTGTGTAACAGGACTGAGTGTCCCAGCACTGACTGTGTGTCTGTAACAGGACTGAGTGTCCCAACACTGACTGTGTGTGTGTAACTGGACTGAGTGTCCCGGCACTGACTGTGTGTGTAACAGGACTGAGTGTCCCGGCACTGACTGTGTGTGTGTGTAACAGGACTGAGTGTCCCAGAACTGACTTTGTGTGTGTAACAGGACTGAAGGTCCCAGCACTGACTGTGTGTGTAACAGGACTGAGTGTCCCAGCACTGACTGTGTGTGTAACAGGACTGAGTGTCCCAGCACTGACTGTATGTGTGCAACAGGACTGAGTGTCCCGGCAGTGACTGTGTGTGTGTGTAACAGGACTGAGTGTCCCAGAACTGACTGTGTGTGTGTAACAGGACTGAGTGTCCCAGCACTGACTGTGTGTGTGTAACAGGACTGAGTGTCCCGGCACTGACTGTGTGTGTGTAACAGGACTGAGTGTCCCGGCACTGACTGTGTGTGTAACAGGACTGAGTGTCCCAGCACTGACTGTGTGTGTGTAACAGGACTGAGTGTCCCAGCACTGACTGTGTGTGTGTAACAGGACTGAGTGTCCCGGCACTGAGTGTCCCAGCACTGACTGTGTGTGTAACAGGACTGAGTGTCCCAGCACTGACCGTGTGTGTGTGTAACAGGACTGAGTGTCCCAGCACTGACTGTGTGTGTAACAGGACTGAGTGTCCCGGCACTGACTGTGTGTGTAACAGGACTGAGTGTCCCAGCACTGACTGTGTGTGTGTAACAGGACTGAGTGTCCCGGCACTGACTGTGTGTGTGTGCAACAGGACTGAGTGTCCCGGCACTGACTGTGTGTGTAACAGGACTGAGTGTCCCGGCACTGACTGTGTGTGTGTAACAGGACTGAGGGTCCCAGCACTGACTGTGTGTGTAACAGGACTGAGTGTCCCAGCACTGACTGTGTGTGTAACAGGACTGAGTGTCCCAGCACTGACTGTGTGTGTGTAACAGGACTGAGTGTCCCGGCAGTGACTGTGTGTGTGTGTAACAGGACTGAGTGTCCCAGAACTGACTGTGTGTGTGTAACAGGACTGAGGGTCCCAGCACTGACTATGTGTGTAACAGGACTGAGTGTCCCAGCACTGACTGTGTTTGTAACAGGACTGAGTGTCCCAGCACTGACTGTGTGTGTGTAACAGGACTGAGTGTCCCGGCAGTGACTGTGTGTGTGTGTAACAGGACTGAGTGTCCCAGAACTGACTGTGTGTGTGTAACAGGACTGAGTGTCCCAGCACTGACTGTGTGTGTGTAACAGGACTGAGTGTCCCGGCACTGACTGTGTGAGTGTAACAGGACTGAGTGTCCCGGCACTGACTGTGTGTGTAACAGGACTGAGTGTCCCGGCACTGACTGTGTGTGTGTGTAACAGGACTGAGTGTCCCAGAACTGACTGTGTGTGTGTAACAGGACTGAGTGTCCCAGCACTGACTGTGTGTGTGTTACAGGACTGAGTGTCCCAGCACTGACTGCGTGTGTAACAGGACTGAGTGTCCCAGCACTGACTGTGTGTGTGTAACAGGACTGAGTGTCCCAGCACTGACTGTGTGTGTGTAACAGGACTGCGTGTCCCGGCACTGACTGTGTGTGTGTGTAACAGGACTGAGTGTCCCGGCACTGACTGTGTGTGTAACAGGACTGAGTGTCCCAGCACTGACTGTGTGTGAGTGTAACAGGACTGAGTGTCCCAGAACTGACTGTGTGTAACAGGACTGAGTGTCCCAGCACTGACTGTGTGTGTAACAGGACTGAGTGTCCCAGCACTGACTGTGTGTGTAACAGGACTGAGTGTCCCGGCACTGACTGTGTGTGTGTAACAGGACCGAGTGTCCCGGCACTAACTGTGTGTGTAACAGGACTGAGTG